>NW_024609836.1:62928560-63595995 GCF_016920785.2 Ixodes scapularis
TTCAAGCACTTTTTACTTTTTTCTTGCCGCTTGAAGTCGGGACGCGTGAGAAGCGCACGTAGAAAAATAAACGTTCGTGGGTCGTCGCAACCGTGACGCTGTCGGCCATGCTGATTTGATCGTAAGTGCGTAAGACAGCTTCAGAGCTGTCGTAGGATTTCGTCGTAACCTGCGAAAATTTTGTATCGTGAATACGAATTTGTTCTTAAGTTTTGTCTTACGCAGATTTTTGGCGTAAGATCGTTTCGTGAATCTGCCTCTACACTTCCGAAAGTCGCAGGAAAGGTAAGACAGACGCAGACGACGTTGCGAGCAGACGACGTTGCAAAGGAGCAGACGACGCTCAGATAGGGGGTCGCGATCAGCCAATCAGGGCTCTGCGTTCTGACGTCACCATTACCCCCTGCGCAAGAAGCAGACGAACTTGCCCTCCGCATAGAGGGAGTTTGGTCCATCGGAGGAGCGGGCAGAGCAAGAGCGTGCACCAGACGCAAAGAGAGGGCTTCGCATGCTCTCTTGACCAACCAGAAGCTGAAAGGCATACCCTAGAGGTGGTAGCGAGAAACAGTTTTAATCATACACTGTGAAACATGGACCGTGAAATTTACGGTTAAATACCACGCAGCTGATGCTGCCGAAATTGTACCGTAAAAGTAACGGTGAATTGTAAATCTGATTTACGATAAAATTAAACGGTGACCGTAGAAATCTACGGTTGCCGTTTAAATTTACGATAAACCAGATTTACAGCGCACAGTTATTTTTACGGTGCAATTTTGACAGCATTAGGGAGTTTTAGCAGATCGCTTTCGACGTCCCGCAAAGCTCTCCGCAACACGCTACGCTACCCGGAACCCTACAGTCAAGGCCATCGGTGCGCAGGCGCATTAGCGACTTCTTCGTTGCGGAGGGCTTAGCGGAGAGGCAAACGCGGTCTATGAAAACTCCCTATTAGCTGCCTGGTATTTAACCGTAAATTTTACGGTCCATTTTAAGGCGACCGTAAAACGTTGAAAACTTTGATACTGGACCACACCATAAAGGCCCGTTCACACTCTTGCGACCGAGAAAGACCGAGAGAGACCAGACCGATTTTTAAGCCTCTTGCGATCTCTTGGGAGTCCAGCTCCGCGCTGCAGCGTATCCGATCCTAAGAAGTCGCAAAAGGCTAAAAAAACGGTCTGGTCTCTCTCGGTCGTACTCGGTTGCAAGAGTGTGAACGGACCTTAATAGTCATTTAAACGGCGTAAAACATACAAAAAAAAAAAAAAAAGAATTGGTGCGCGCAAGCTTCCTTGGCCACCAATCCCCCGGTGCCAAGGAATAACACATAATAAATGACAACGGTACAGTGGTCTGCAACAGGTAGCTTTTCAGTGCCTTGAGCAACCAGGTTGAGATCACATGATACTTTCCTGCCATATGTGGCTTCAAAATAGAGGTGCATAAGTCATAAAGCAAGCAATATATTTTTTTTTTTCTAAGGATATCAGCATCTGCATTTGGCTTCCACAACTTTTGAAAGTTATATACCTCCGAATGCATAGAGCGGTTTCTTTCATCATCTTGCCTCCATGGAGAACTTCCCAGCTGTAACGGAGCCGTGAAACGCAGACCCCCTGGAAGTCGCACAAATGCCGAGAGCATTACAGAGGGCCTGCAACATGTCCTCCGAGCAGGGGGCCCTTTCAGTAGCCCGGCAGCCGGTGGATTGTGTTGGAATGATGGGGTAGGGGGAACACAAGCACTTGCAGATCAACGGACCTAAGAAAACTAGTAGGCAGGTACGAAAACATGCTAATGCTACTCACCCCCGCAGCGTTTGCCCCACTGGCGCTTTATGGTGAAACAAATCGGCGGCGAGCGGCTGATGGAACACGCGTCAGAAGAACAGCGCGTCTTGAGTTGAACACCTTAGGACGGCGCTTTATCACGCGCGTGAAGCATTGGCGTAGCCAGGCTGTTTTGGGGCCGGGGGGGATGTGGGGTGCGAGGTACCGAACCGGGCCCCACCTCCCTGGCTACGCCACTGGCATGAAGTAACATCGGATGTCACTTAGACACGGCGTTATCACTGCTAAAATAGGCTACCATCGAACACTGAGTCGTGACTGCTAAGTTTATGACCCACATACAAATATCCTACCACACTAGAGAGTTTTAGTAGATCGTTCCGATACCTCCGATAGCCCCGATAACGACACTATGCATGCGCAAGGGAGGCGCTGTTGGAGTATCGGTATCGTTATCGGAGTCATGGGAAGGATCTACTAAAACTCTCTACTATCTGTTTGGACAAGTGGCATACGATCTTTCGCAGGGGGGAAAGACTAAAAACAGACGACTGCGCACTCGGCTGGGTCGTACCACACCGATGGCCTAATCCGCTGCTTTTCCGCGACATTCCGTTTTACTTTGCCGCACTTCTTTCGCTTGCAACTGTTTGTGAATGATGCGAACTGTACAGAGACGACGTAACTCACCCCAGCGAGTGCCATGGCGCGGTTCTCCGGGTGCCAGCGCTGCGGGAGATCGGCCCTCGAAAGCTCGGCAGCCCGTTCAGGTCGCCGAAGAGGGCTGTAGCTACACTTCGATGTTTCAAGAAGACACCGAGACACTTGCTGGCGAAAAGGGGTCTCCGCCAAGAAGTAGAAAGGCTCACTCGCGTCGCACATCACCGTGCTGACGTTGGGGAGGATCGCATCAACATCCGACCGCCGGAGTCCGGGACGCATATTGGTGCTTCGTATGCTTCCAGGGTAAATTCTTTCGCGTCAAACGAAGTAACGTACATTTCCAGGTATTTCCGGTCTCTTTTTTTCATATGCCGCGTCCCCGTTCAAGCACTAGCAGTGGATTTCCGAGAGCCACAGAAAAGGCCTTCCGAAATGGCCGCGGGGAAAAGACGATCACGACACCGCTTTGTTTACCCCCCGAGCTCTCACCCGGAGCCATCCTCCAATCAGAGCGCGGCGAGGTGATGTCACGCCACCGACCTGCGCGAAAGAGCAGACGGCTTTTCCTCCGTATTCGCTAAAACGCCATTTGCGAAAATGTCTATTCTCTCAAGTGTCATTCCCTAAAACGTCATTCGCTCATATAATATGGACAACTAACCATCAGATGCTTTCTGACATTAGACGCGCTAGTGACGTACGCCGAGATGATCTTGAGTTTCGGGGCACACTTCAGACACCTAACATCAATGTTCCCATTCTCTTTCGTTTCACGAGTTTAAAATAATCCCTATAAATGGGCCATGGTACGTCTGATTCGCCCTCTTTTACGTATGACGATGGCCGTCTCATTGATGATCGAAGACATGACGATGAAGGCAAATTGCGTCCTCAAGTCAACCAGGCAACCAAAGACAACGGGGCTGACTCAACCGACTCAACACTCGACCAGAGAAGGCAGCACGTAACGTATAGCCACGTGGCCATGTAGCCTTCGTTATTGTTGTTTCCGAGAAACCTCTGTTTTTCTTTTCCCTTCTGCTCTTCTTCGCCACGGCGGCACGTTTAGCATAGAGTGAGAGTTGCCCGGGCGCCCGGGCCAGGATAGTGGTGCCCGAGAGTCCCGACAGGCCGGAGCCAGTCGGCGAGAAACAGCCACCGGAGGAGCCTCCAACTCGGTTGAAGTTGGCAAATGGCAAAACAGAAGGGCCCGGGGAGCCAATAAAGTCCCTGGAGCGAGGCAAGTGGCGGCGCTGCACAGATATCCACATCGGAGTTGAGTCCTCACGTGCCTTACTTTTCATTCATATTAAAAATAGCGCAAAAGAGACGGGACAAAAAGACGAAGCACACACGACAAGCGCTAACTGGCAACTAAACTTTATTGAAAGCTTCCAACTTTGCTATCGCCATGCAGGCGCTTAGTCTCGTATGAACAGAAACAGGGCATACCGCCAAATCCGCACATCATACCGCCCACCGCTTGTTCCAAATAGTCAGCAAAACAGCTACATCACTCCGCCGCACAATCCGAACGAGGAAAGCCTTACTCTCACGCTTAACTCACCGAAAACACAGCTTCCACTGTTTACGACGTCCCGCTCAAACTCGCTTGTTGGCGTGGCTTGCCCTTCAGCGCCAGCACTGGCATCAAAGCCATCGGCGGGCCCAGAAGACGTCGGCCGCATGGAGAAAGGAAGAGTCGAGTGCACACGCACCTAACCTTCGCAACGCAATGACGAGCGAAAGTCTTCAAGCTTTCACGTTTATTTTCGTTTTTAGGGAGGAAGAGAATATCTTAACGGAGAGCGCGTTTAGGAGCTCGTGCCACAGAAAATCCGTCGGATGTCGGTGGCGTCGGTGGCGTGACGGGAAATTCCTGAATGGTCGATAGGGTCGTGACGTCACAGCCACATGACTTCGCGCGGGAATTTCAAACAACCCACAACGTTCATGTGAAACGTGACGTCACGCGTGGAATGAAGCTGGTTAAAGACATACGAATTAATGGTCGCCGCATGTTTTAAATGATCCCACTTGATAAACTAATTCATTTGCATTAAAAAAAATTGGAAGAATTTACGTAGGATCGCACCCACGACCCTTCGGTGGCGAGCCAGACATGTTACCGACTAGGCAACGGAGGGCTTGGGAATGGCACTGTGATCCTGCCGTCATTAGAGTGCCTCGATGTCTGTCTGTGTTAGGGCAAAGGCATTATCGCATCGAGTGTTGTTGGCGCGTGCCGAGCAAACACATAAATAAACCTTGCGGGGTAAAACGGCATCAAAGCACTGGCAAAAGCTCCTCGATCGCGCCGGGAGTGTTGCATCATAAGAACTAGGTCGTTGTGTGACTCAAGAGCACGAGAAGCGACTGAGAAGGCCATACGAACGGGGCCCGATAACTCTATCGCGTTCAACTCTTAAAGGCGAAGGTTAATCGTCCTCCCAGATTTTTTCTTCACAAACATTTTCAGTTTTGTAAAGTGCAAAATTCGAGTTCGATTTATTTTGTGGAAACACTACGTGATGTCAAATTGCTTTACCACTGTAATTATAATTTATTTTCAGTTATATGTTACATTGTATTTTCTACGATTTTGACGAAGTGAATAGAAAAGTATCTGTAAAAAGTAACTTCAATTAGTTACAAGTTACAGGAAAATGTACCTAAGATACAAATCAGGCACGTAGCCAGGATTTTGTTTCGGGGGGGTTGGGGGGGGGGGGGGCCCGCCCATGAAAAAGTGCTGTATGAGGGGGAGGAGGGAGAGGAGGTCCCAGCAAAATGAAAGATTTCGGGGGGAGGGGGGGCCCGGGCCCCATGGGCCCCCTCCCCCCACCCCTGGCTACGTGCCTGATACAAATACATATACCGAGAAATGAAAGTACCTAGGTTTCTACCACAGGTACAACGAAAGTACCTAGATACCGATTTACAGTTACTTGTACCTAGGTACTTTACAACCCTGGTGCGAACATCAAGAACGAGTGCTTTCTCGAACGGGGCAAGTTAGCTGACGTAGGTAAATGTTAAACATGATGATGTTGCTCAAGCCTGGGGTAAAGTCACTATGTTTAGCTTTCTCTGATGCTTATTTGGCAGTCAGAGGCTTCTGCTGAGGGAGTTTTGTCGATAAATGTTAAATTTTTCTCCCGCACTCGGATGTTGATAAACAACTCGGGGGCCGCTGGTGCGTTTGTTCGGAGCTTTTCTTGATACGGCAGCAGAGCGACTTAAAACCTACAAATAAAGCACGGGTTGTTGATTGCTTCCTCCATGAAATGGCAGACGCTCACAATTCCAGCTCGCGTTTGATTCCGTTGCCCGCGGGACGCGATTTCTATCAGAAAATCTACTTTTTCCCTTTCGGTTCCGCGACACATCGTAGCGGACGAACCCTCGTCGTCTGCTCCCGCTCCTCGCCGGCCTCGCTGGAGCGAGACATGACGGGATTGCATTTTGGCGCACGCCCGATTTTCTCGGTGCAGCGAGTGCATGCACGCGTGGGGTGCCGCCGCTGAAACGAACTCCGAGGGTGCAACTACTCGTGGAGTGCCTGCCGAAACGAACTAGCGAGTGGGCACGCGTGGACATGAGTGCCGTGAAATGAACTCGCTATTAGCCATCACCAGTGGCGTACCAACTTGTTTCTGAGTGGGAGGGGCAAACCAGACCCCCCCCCCCCCCCCCCCCCCCCCCCCCCAAGGGCCGGTGGGCGGTGCCCTTGGTACCCCTTGGGCGCCGCCGGCCAGTGTTTGCCCTGCCCAGTGGCGGCTGTTTCAGTGGTGGGGGGGGGGGGGCGGGCAAAACACATGCCTTGCCCCCCCCCCCCCCCCCCAAACTCTGAGGACTGGAGGGGGGGGGGGACAAGCGTTGCACCCCCGGTTGGTACGCCCATGGCCATCACCATCCAATCAGAAGCCAACTGGCCAGCCTGTCGCGCATGCGCACACGAGTCGAACCTCAATACAAGTTTCGCCGAACTTTCCACTAAAAGCTAAAAAAAGTCGAACCTGGTTGAACTCGAACCTCGGCCGGTTTGCGACACCCCTAATTAAGAGTGGCTGGGAGTGAAATGTTTTCAGAAATTAGATAATGTCCGGACGTAAATGAACTTGGAATAGACCGTTTGCTATATTACCCGAGGAGGTTATAAGTACTAAAACGGGGGCACGTTGCAATATTTGTAAAGCCTAGTCATAAAAAGTTTAAACGATGTTGTGGCCAACGTGACCATAGATCTCTCCGGCAATTGGTGCGCGTGACATGTCGCGTGTGAGGTGGATGGTGGATTGTAGAAGGGGAATCCTTGCAGGCTTGCGCGCGCTTCGTCCGGTAGGTTTTATCAGGTCGAAGGCTAGAGACTACAGTGAACGGAGGAGTAGTGAGTCCACATGCTGGCCGGAGAGGTTACTCTTTCTGTGGATGCTAGTAGAGGGCGCCACCGCCGCCTTCGCTTGAAGTCCTCCGGCCCGTCCGCCTCCATTCCATTGACTCATGGAAAGCACTGTGCGATGACCGCCGTTTTAATTATATTTTTTTTTAAATAATATTTTCGAAATCATATGTTTGAAGGGTGTCATAAAACTGAAGTAAGCCAAGGCAGTGAGGGTTTACGTTTTTCAACATATATAAGGGTCATCGAAAACTCCCTAAAATTTCTATTGATGTCTACAAACATTGAGTACAAGTTTGTGCTGTTAACTGATGATAGGAATTCATTCCAATCATATTCTTTAATTAGTCGATCAAAAGTGTTGAAGTCAACCCGCTCTAAACGACACGCACTCTCGAAATTATAACCTTTTTTGGTGGGAAAAAACACATTTACATGTGACAAAAAGACGATCTGCAAGCTTTTGTAAAATGACAGCGGAGTGCATGGAAGCATCTGGAGCTCGGACGTTTATATGATCTAGGCAGGATGATACCAGATTTTCATTTAATACTTCTTCACGGGTCGCACTCTGAACGGTAGGTATAATTCTATGCTCTGCAAGTAGTAATAAATAATCACAAACACAATTTTTGGAACTTTTGAGAGTGTCATTGTTGATATGTCCCACCAAATATAAATGTGCTTCAGTAGACAATTCTCCCAAATTTTCCCTCAGCTCCTCTAAGAAGCCAGAACAGTTAGACGAAGGAGGTCGGTAAAGTGCAAGTAAGCAAACCGTATAGTTAGAATTAGAAACCTTTAGCATCAAGATCTCTGAGTGTTTAAATGTGAAATCAGTTTGAGTTGTTGACCATGCGTTCCTTATAGATACGCCAATTACTCCCAATAATAATAATAATAATAATTAAATGATGTTCATTTAATTATAATTTATTTGTGATGGAGGAGTGTATCCACAAAACAACGCAGGTTCGTCAAAGCCTTCAAGGGCTTGTAGGACTAAACCGAGGTTGCAAAGATATCAAAATAATTATCACAAAAGAAGAAAGAAAAAAAAAAACATAAAAAAATTGTGAACTTAGCCAGAATTAGCAATAGTTCCAGTTGAAGCTTGGGCTTCCAAACCACAAAAAATATAAAATTCAATAAAAATAAAAAGAAAGTCAGGTTATGTCACTAGAAAAAAATCACAGAATCGTTCCTTGAAGAGTTGCACAATGCAGGGTACGTCCAGGTGAAGATTTAGATTCTCAGTGCATGAAACAGTCACAAAATGAGTCATGAAAACAAAACAGAACAAATATGACGCAGAATTTGACACAAGCAAAATTGATTTACATCACAAATACACCACATTGAGGACGGCACCCTATTTGTGTCATTAATAGTAACCATAAATAAAAGCACTATTTTAATCAATCACCTCTGGACTGTACGCAAGATGCACAAATCAAAAGACACATACCTGGTGACATTACTAGTGTTGACAAAAAGAAAACTGTCAAATAAAATCCAATAAGGGCGTTTGAGAAAAAAATAGAAAACGCAAAAAAAAACACACACACACAAAAATGTTTTACATTTTTAGATCGACTCACCGGGAGACAGGAGAAGGCGAAGCGATTTTCTAAGCTTTTTTCTGGAAGTGAAATCAGGGAAATTAGCAGGTAAAGAATTAAAAATTAGAGAACGTAGAAGGACCGCAAGTTCTTGCCATAACGAGTGTAATATATGGTGATAACAAATCTTGGAACCGTTCGCAGTTGCCGGATATTCGGACGAGGTGTTTTGAAGTCAGTATTCCAGTAGTGAGGAAGGACTACCGGTTCCACAAACAGAGATTGAAAGTTGGGCATAGATAATATCTGAAACATATCCTGAGAGGAAGTGGTAGGCCTGTAGTAAACATTACGCAGCATTCCTTTTAGAATATTATTGATTTTTGCCTGCCATAATCCAGAGCAATTTCCAAAAATGGTGATTCCGTAGCGGAGGGAGCCATATGCTAACGAGTGAACTATGAGTTTCCTGAGATTAAGTGGTAGAAAAGCCTTTATGTTGTACATTAAGCAAGAAACGCTCTTTAACTTAGAACACAGTCTTGTGAGGTGTGAATTCCAAGAAAGATCAGAATCAAAAATAATTCCTAAATACTTCACAGTGTCTGAGAAAGCGATGGGAGTGCACTGGCAGTTGACACAGTGCGACGTGTGGAGGAAAAGTGGAGTATTTAGGTCAACTAACTTAACGGGATTGTGAAAACATACTAACTTAGTTTTTGAGACATTGATATCGATAAGATTATGGGCGAACCAGTTCATTAGTCCTAAAGAACATTCCTGGAGCATCTCCATAGCGCTTGAATAAGTAAGATGACTTGTTAACAAAAGAGTGTCGTCCGCGTATTGATAAAGGGAGCAATTCGAAACAGAGGTAGACATATCATTTACATAGATATTGAAGAGTAAAGGCGAAAGTACAGGACCCTGTGGGACACTAGATTTTAAAGAGACTTTGACGCTGTGTATGCCTTTGATTGAAACTAGCTGGGAACGATCTTGCAGGAAATTAGTTAGTAAGGACAAAAAAGGACCCCGGAAACCAACAGCTGAAAGTTTTTGCAATAAAATAGAGTGACTCACTGAGTCGAACGCCTTTCTTACATCAAGAAAGCAAGCGCAAATAAGCAGGTTGTTCTCAAAACCCGAATTTATCTCATCCGATAGCGCTTCGAGAAGGGGTTGAGTGCCACGACCAGGCACGAAACCGTATTGGTTGGAAGATATTATGTTGCACTTCTCTACAAAAGAATACATAGTGATGCAAATAAAGTTTTCCAATATTTTAGCTATAGATGGTAGAATAGAAATTGGCCGATAGTTTTCAACCTGGTCACGCTGACCTCCTTTAAAAAGAGGTTTAACAATAGCAGTTTTCAATTCGATGGGAATGGAACCTGTCTCGATCATTGTGTTGAGCATAAGCAGAAGAGTATCTTTTAAGTACCTAAAAGTTTCTACGGAGATCGCTAAGACATATTCCATCATAACCCGGTAATTTATTTGACTTGAGCCCTAAGATTATTGACTCGAGGTCCTGCGATGTCATTTCAGGAAGAAATGCAGAAGCTGAGTTCAAGTTCAGGGAGGGAATAGAAAAGGCCGCTGTGGCCGATAGCCGGGCACTGCCCGAGAAGGAAGCAAAAAAATTGTTGAAGGTATTTGCCGTAGCCAGTGAATTAAGCCCAAAAACACCGTCAAAATTTTGAATGTGAGATGTAACACCACGTAACTCGTTGATTAACGACCACGTTTTAGCCGAGTTGCGTCTAGAATCAGAGAAGCACTTTTGAAAGTACAGCCGCTTAGCTGAGCGAATTAACGCGCTGACTCTGTTCCGGATAGTTCTGAATTCTGCTTTAAAGATGGAATTATGCGGAGACCGGTGGCATCGCTTCCAGGCTATTTCCTTGAGTTTTATAACAGACAATATGTCTTTATTTAGCCAGCGTATGTTGTCTTTTCTTTGTTTTACTACAATAATCTTTTTGGACGCTTCAGTAAACTGTCTAAACAGTTGCACAAAAGTGAGATAAATGTCAGGGCGTGACACGGAATGCTGAAATGTAAGCCAGTCATAAGTAGAAATACAGTTGTCGAGACTCTGGCGATCAACAATCTCAACGCGGTGCTTATTGTTGATACCTGCCACCAACGCATCTCCTGGGAATTCTAACTGACATCCTATAAAATAGTGGTCCGATAATTTGTATGAAATGACAGCTGCCTTTGTTGTTGATGTTGAAGATCTAAAATTGATATGATCAATAGATGATATTACAATTTTGTCTCCGAGGAGTTCTTCCCTTGTGGGGGCCTGAATCGCAGGCTCTACGTCGTGATCTGCCAAAAGAGTTAGATACTCGCAAACCAGTGCTCTTGAAGGCTTCAATAGATAAATGTTGAAATCCCCTACAAGACAGAGGGACGCATTATTAGGCAAAGTTTGCAAACAGTCTCCCAGGTCAGAGAGGAATTCAGATACGTTTCCAGAGGGTGGCCTATAGCAGGCTAGCGGGTATATATTATATACAGAAGTAAGAATACGCAGTGAAATGGTCTCACATGATCGGATTGAAAACTTAACCTCCGAGAAAAACAAATCGTCCTTCAAAAATACCGCGATACCTCCGCCGCGCTTTTTGTCACGAGTATAGAACGTGCTATTAAACCCCGGCAACGAAAATTGACCCACATCCTCATCATGAATATTAATTTCAGTCAAAACAAACACATTGGCAATAAAACGCACAGAGCCAATGGCTAACTGAAATTCATACCAGTGCTTTCGAATGCTTCGTATATTGACATGAAACAAAGTAAAAATACTGCCTGCCCTTGTCTTAAATATTTCTTTACATGAGTCTAGGTTTTTTATCTGAAAAAGAAAAACTGTTCCTAGACATAATTCTAGGATTTTTATCTAAAAATACTCTTTTAGACGCCTAAGCCAATTGTTCCAATGCATCAATGTTGGGGATGCGAAGGAGTGGAGAATTCTGGTTTTGCTTTGCGAAAAATTTTCCGTGGCGCACCCATACAAATTTGTAACCCTTTTCTTTGCCTCTAGTTCGTGCCAACCAAAACAGCTTCCTGTTGGCTTCGGTTAGGTTATCATTGAAGTATATCCTAGAGTGAGATTCGTCCTGACGTATGGAGCCGAGGCGTCCACGACAAGCCATCCAACGTTCTTTTTGAGAGACTGTAGAGAACCGGACAAGGACGGGAGGGACTGTTCCCGGTTTAGCCGGCAAGCGATGTGCTACCACGACATGCGCGGGTTCAAAACCCTCCACACCAAGTTGATCCGCTAGGTTTGTCATGGTATTCACGATGTTTTCTTGAGGCGAAACTGGTCTACCGTGAATCTCTAAGTTAGGAAGGCGGTTTGTTTGATCTGAATCATTATGGTTTGTTCTGAGCAGACGGATCTCGTTTGTCTGCTCGGCTACAATCGAGCGCAAAGCACTCGTTTCACTTTGAAGATCTTTGATAGTTTTGTCTTGAGACTTCGTTGTCAACACTAGCGAGTCGTACTGAGTGGAGTAAAAATTCATAGATGTTTGCATTTCATTGATGGTAACTCGCATGGAGTCCACTGTCTGCTTCAGCGTTAATAGCGCATCCATCTTTGGGTGTAGTTCGTGCAGAGCACCGACGGTATCTTTCCGCGAAAGAGGAAGATCGAGTGTTTGATTGACACTCGAGAGTTGCGAGATGAAAGAACTGGGGTCGTCTTGAGAGGGCGAAAACTCGACTTCAGTGTCGGACCTGGGCAGCCCTCCACCACAGCCGAGACAGCGCCATTTCTCTAGTTTGGAAGCGCTCATCCCTTTGAATGTACCATCAGACACTCCCGAGCACTTCTTTCGAACAGTCAACACATTTCATAAAACGACCTTCAGTTGGCAGAGAGCCAGAACAGACAGCACAGGGCTCCGGTAGTGCCTGATGATGATGGTGTGCTTGGCATTTCACTTGGTATTTCTGCGTAGGTTTGTAGCTTGTCTTTACATGCGCCTGTTCTTTACATGCGCCTGTACGTAGTTTACGACGAAGAAGAAGTTCAGGGTATAAATGATAAATTAGAACCAAAAAGAATGCGAGAAAAATAAACAGTTCCAGGCTCACCCGCAAAAGTGAAACACAGTTAAAGCTGAACACGCGGCCAGCCGCCAAGACCCAACGAGACCGGTGTGTCGCAAAGTAATCTGGGTAAAAGGGTTTGTTGCGGTGGGCAGATGTTGGGCTCACTGCAATGGCCAGAAGACCCGGGTAAAGGGCTTGTTGAGGAAGGCGGCTGTCGGGCTTACCGCTCATTCACACTGAAAGCGGATCCGCGTTCGCAAAGCGGTTGCGAACGCGGTTGTATAAAGATCCAGTACAATTGCACGCGCACTCGATGACATCAAGTGCGCGTGCAATTGTTCTGAATCCTTATACAACCGCGTTCGCAACCGCTTTGCGAACGCGGATCCGCTTCCAGTGTGAATGAGCGGTTAGTGTGTTGGTCAGAAGACGCAGCATCAAAACCGGAGCAGTGGTGGCGGACGTAAAGCGTGGAAAGGGAGGGTCGCCAGAGAAGTATGGAGTGCCAGTATGGGGTGGTCACGAGTCTTCGTCGCTCGGGTAAGCAAGGCTCGCAGAGATGAAATCTGATGCCGAAATAGATGATCGAGCGATCAGCCCAGATGACCTCTTCACCTTGAGCGGATGGAACGAACTCGGCGAAGACCACCACTTAAATTAAGCATTAAAAGTGAGACAAAATCTCAGCACGAAGGAAGTAAATGTCCGAGCACTGTGACTTCTTCTTTTTGTAATAATAATAATAATAATAATAATAATATAATAATAATATTTTATTCCAGCATTAGATTTTTTTCATTATGTTAGACTCGGGTCTGTCGAAGCCAGGGTTGGCTTGTGTGACACGACCCAGCAATGAGGTTTAGCCAATGTGAGTGGTAGACGGGCGTTCTTGGTATGCTAATAGCAGTCACTTTAGAAGTTCAGAAGTAGTTCACAAATGACAGTCAGTATAGATATATGAAATAGTTCACAAATGGCAGTCAGTATAGATATTTGAAATAATTCACAAATGGCAAAATAAGAAGCACAGAGATGATTGCTATAACTACACTATACCATCCTCCATGACAAAGTAATATTTAAACACATGGATAAATCAATGTGCACTTTCAAAAAGTAATAAAAAAAGTAAATGTTTGCAGAAAAAAAAAAAGAAACCGGATATGTGTATACAGGCATGTATCACACAAAGATGCACAAAGGCATATATAGATACACAAATTTAGATCTACAGATGCGTTCACGGATACACAAATATACAGTACTCACAGCATAGACACGGATAAAGACACAAACAAATGTCTATGTGGATTCAGCACCAACTGAACAAACGTCCAAAGAGTTCAAAATGTTATTCGCAAAAAAAAAAAAAAATATGCATACATGGTTTTTAGCACATTTTTTTCAGGTGCTTTTTTAAAGATCGTAGAGAATCGAGTTGATTAAAAACGTCTGGTAATTTGTTGAAGATGTCAGGCACGTAAAATGAACGTAGACTCTTTCCGTAGTTGGTGTATATTCGAGGAATTATAAAGCGTTCACTATTTCTTATAGAGCGCTGAACAAAATGAGGCGTTTTAAACGGGCTATTCCAATAATGCTTTAGGATGACACATCGTTGAAAAAGAGACAGAAAACGCGGTAGGCCCACTGATGCGAATACGTCACCATCCTGTATTATTTTGGGATCATAGGCAACGTTTTTGGCGATGCTCTTAAGAATGACATCTATTTTTGTTCTCCAAAGAGCTGAACAGTTTGCGAAGATTGTAATTCCGTATCGCAGAGCTCCATACGCGGTAGCATTAACGACCATTCATGGAGATGGGGAGGAAGGTTTTGATGAGATATAATAAACATGATATATTTCGTAGTTTCTTAGCCAAATAATCCAAGTGTGTATTCCATGTTAAATCGCTATCGAAATAAATGCCCAAGTATTTTACTGTATTTACGTATGGTATAGGCGTACAGCTGCAAGAGACACAAGACGATGAATGCAATATAAAAGGTATGTCTATGCATGTCCGCTTCAGTGGGTTACGGAAACAGACAAGTTTTGTTTTTTGCACATTGACAGATATTCGATTTGCTTCAAACCAGTTCATGACTCTTGTAGAATTTATTTGTAGCATGTTGACTGCACAGCGCAGGCTGATATGAGTAGGTAGCAACAATGTGTCATCTGCATATTGGTAAACTGTACATCCTGATGTTGATCGGGCGAGATCGTTCACGTAAAGATTAAACAGCAAGGGGGACAGGACCGAGCCTTGTGGTACTCCCTTCTGTAGGCATACTTTGGCGCTTGTTTTGTTGCAAACCAATACTTGTTGCGATCTGTCAGTCAGGAAGTTTTGAAGCAACGAAAAAAATGGACCCCGAAATCCGTAATTGCAAAGTTTCTCCAGCAGTATTTGGTGATTGATAGAATCAAACGCTTTTGACACATCAAGAAAGAGTGCGCACGTAAACTGATTATTATCGAATGAGGTGTGTAAAGTATCAGACATATCCTCGAGTGCCGAGATGGTGCTGCGGCCTGCGATAAAGCCGTATTGGTTAGGTGATAGAATATTGTATTTGTCAAGGAAGGCGCTAATTGTTTTAAAAATATGTTTTTCGAGAACCAATGCCAAACAAGGAAGAATAGATATGGGACGATAGTTTTTTACAATGTCACGTGCACCATTTTTATAAAGAGGTCTGACAATTGCGCTTTTGAAATTTTTGGGGAAAACTCCGGTGTCTATAATTCCGTTTAGTTATTGGAGGAGAACACGTTTTAAGAATTAAAATTGCGAAGCAAGTCGGTAAGTTTAATATTATCTATACCAGGAGACTTATGAGGCCTAAAACTAAACAACAACATATGAAGATCTTGTTCAGTCATGCTTGGGAGAAAGGCAGAATTTGGGCAGGGTTTTTCCAGATTTACCGCCGAAACATTTACATCGTCAGATATGCCGGAGACTGAAGCAAAAAAACTATTGAAATTATCCGCCACAGAAAGCATATTGGAATTAAAGTTTTTTTCAATAATCTCATCGATAGAGTTCCGCGTATTGCCGCCTATTACTTCATTTACAAGAGACCAGGTTTTTGCAATATTAGTACGTGCGTCGAAGAACTTACGTTGGTAATGTTTCCGTTTCGCATAGCGTATGAGAGCGGTTACCCGATTTCTCTGGCTTGCGTATTGTAATTTTATATCTTGGGAATTTGGTGACCGGCGATAACGCGCCCATAAGATATCTTTAAGTTTAATTTCCGATATAATATCTGCTGTCAACCAAAGATGTTGCGGTCTTCGTTTTTTTGTCTTAATGACTTTTATACTCTTCTCCGTAAAATGCGCAAAGGCATCAACTAACTTTGTGTAGGCAGTCTGACAGTTCGCGGTGGTTACTAACTGTTCCCAATCATATGAGGATATTAACTTGTCAAAAACGTGACTGTCGATAATAGCAATCTGGTTTGAAGGCTTCTTGTTTTCTTCCGATACAATACCACAGTCTATTTGGCATGCCACAAAATAATGATCAGCCAGCTTTTGTGAGATGACTGCGGATTTCACAGACGCCCCTGAACTCCTGATGTCAATATGATCGAGGCACGAAAAAACAAGCTTTCCCTTTGTAAACTCTTCTCTCGTAGGTACGTTAATAATAGGAGAAATACCGTGGTTAGAAAGAAGCGTAAGGTAGTCACATACGTTCGATCTTGTGGATTTCAGTATGTTAATATTGAAATCGCCCACAAGGCAAATGATCTCACTCTGGCCGATGTTAGCGATGTTTGCGTCAAGCTCATCTAGAAATGATTTAACATTGCTTGATGGAGGCCTATAAAACGCCAGAACCAATGTTGAAATTTGGCTATCGCACATTTTTATGGATAAGTACTCAGCGTGATTGAACGAGAACTTCAACTCAGCACAAGACCACCTCTCTTTAACGTAAATGGCTATGCCACCTCCGCGAGACGAGTCACGTGTACTAAAAAAGGACCGATATCCACACAAAGAAAATAGTTCCCTGTGTGTATCATGAATATTTATCTCAGTTAGAACAAAAACATCTACGATGTGTTTAATGTTACGAATAACAACTTGGAACTCGTCCCAGTATTTCTTGATGCTCCTAATATTTACATGTACTATCGTTACTGCTCTATTTACGAGTGGAAAAAAATTGCTTAGCGAAGAAAGATCAGTAAATTGTCGAGAATCGTTCATATAGGAACAGCAAGGGGTTAGCGATTAAACAATTTTCTCAAGGTCTCCAGCCTTAGAGACACGCACGGGAATGGAACCTTCAGCTTTTTTTGCGAATATTGTACCATTTGTAACCCACACAGAAGTATATCCTTTTTCTTTGCCCTTTGATCTCGCTTGCCAGAAAAGCTCTTTGTTTGCCTTAGTGAGGTTTTCATTAAAATATATTTTTTGCGGGTATTCTACATTAGAAAGCGAGCGGAGTTTTTTACGGGCACTCATCCATTTTTGTCTGATATCAGTAGAGGCGAATTGAACTAGGATAGGTGGGGTTGAGTCAGGCTTGGCCCGGAGGCGGCGGATATCAAGTATCTCGCTAGCCTGACAATTTTGCAAGTCTAGTTTGACTGAGAGGCCCTTCAGAATGGCACCCAAATCCTCGTTCGGAGCACAGGGAATTCCAGAAATTTCCATATTAGATTGGCGATTATCCTGTTCTTTTTCATTTATGTCGGACTGCAGTCGCTGTATCACCAATGCTTGCTCTGATACTGTCGACTGCAGAGAGCTAACTTCCGACCTCAGTAACTTAACTTCACTTTCATTGGAGCTAACACGTGCAAGAATTGTGTCATATTGTTGGGATAAGAACGTTATAGAAGTCTGAACAGCTCCTACGGTCTCTTTTAGGGCCTCAACTGTAGGTCTCATTGATAATAGGACTTCAACGTTTGATGGTAGATCACTAAGCCTGTCAACACTGTCTTTCAGATTATGCAGAAGATCAAGTTTCTTGTTGACGGCAGCAAGTTGAACCGATATCGTGTTGTCATCATCCTGGGATATCGACTCTGACTCGGTACCAATGAAACTCGAGTGAGTTTTAGATTTCCTGCATGGGCCACATACCCAGATTTTGCGTTTTGCTTTGCCCATTGTCTTAAATGTACTCTCCGCAATGTGAGAGCATCGTTGGCCAAGATGGTACTGGCTGAGGCACTCGGAGCATTTCATGACTCTCCCATCGGTAGGAAGGGGGTCAAGACAGGCACGGCAACTAAGAGACATTTTAACTATAAAAGACGACACAAAATAAGATATAAAAATTGAACGCCACACTCTGCAGTTCGCGGTCAACTTAGACTACAGTACACAAACGTATCAGACGCTCACCTGCCGCAAACAGTGTGTGTGCCAAGGGTGAATGGGAAATATGAACCGCTGACTAAAGCACAACAGTTCAAGGAAGCTGTCTATGAAGCACGAAATCCAGGGTGCGCGATGTCGCTGCTCCAGTATGCGGTGTCTGCCACCATCAAGCCGGTATGTCTTGATTACAGCTCTTCACGGCGATTCCGGCGGGTGTCAAACCAGCACAATGTTCTTGCCCTGCCTGTAGGTACAGGACGACAACGTTGAACCCACAACGAGTGAGGGTGACCGCTTATAGGCTAAGTTGCCGATTTGAAGCACCGTTGACATGGATGTGCTGTGGAGTGATTTCAGCCACCATCAAGCCTGTATGTCTTGATTACAGCTATTCACGGCGGTGCCGACGGTTGTAAGACCAGCACAGCCTTTTTTCCCTGCCCGAACAGGACGAGAATGCTGAATCCACAGCGAGTGGGGATGATCGCTCATAGGCTAAGATTCCGAGTTGAAGCAACGATGACATGGATATGATGTGGAGTAGGACCAATGTACAGCACCGCAGCCATCTTAAGCGATGAAGCAGAAGGCCGAAGTCAAAGCGACAATAATAATAATAATCAATCAATCAATCAATCAATCAATGTTTATTAAAGTGTCCAGGAACAACCAATCGGTCTTAGTGCTGGCACACTAAAAAAAAAAATGAGCAAAAACACACACATACAAACACGCATACACACGAGTGCAGAAGGAGAACGTAGTTCTCCAGTCTGAGAATAAAAATATTAACAAGTATGAAAAACACTCAGATTAACAAGGGAAATCAAAAGCACAAAACAGAGACATCACCAGGTGTGAGAGCAAAAAGCAAATACTACATCAGCGCTTCAACTGATCAGCCCTTTTCCTGCAAGAGGAAGATTTGAACAGCATTTCCGAACTTGCTCCCGCATGAGTTAAAAATATCAATTGTGTCAGAGTAGCGATTATAACACTCCGCCGATCTTTGGATCGGGTTTAGGTTGCTAAAATGTCGAGCTATATAAAAAGATGATTGGAGCCGTGTAGGCACACGTGGAACTCTGAGGCTCACTTCGGACAGAAGGCTGGGAGAGTTAATCGAGCCGTGCAGGGTCTTAAACAAAAACAACAAATCTGCCTTCACCCGACGCTGCTGGAGGCTCAACAAGTTGACAAGTTGCGAGTTACACACACCGTTCAGACAAGGATCACCATTCTCAAGGTAACGATATTTAAAGATAGAAATAAATTTGTTTTGGACTCGCTCGACAGATGAACTGTTAGTTTTGGAAATGCCGTTCCAAACAACCGAGGCGTACTCTAGCTGGGATCTAACTAAGGAACAATACAGCGTAAAAAAAGCGGACGGGCTTTTGAACTCCTTCGTTATGCGAGACACGGCACCTAACGTGCGCAAGGCCGATTGAACCACTTTGATGACGTGAGTGTCAAATCTCAAGGTAATAATAATAATAATAATAATAATAATAATAATAATAATAATAATAATAATAATAATAATAATAATAATAATAATAATAATAATAATAATAATAATAAATCAATCAATCAATCAATCAATCAATCAATCAATCAATCAATCAATCAATCAATGTTTTTATTGAAGTGCCCAGGAACAACCTTGCGGTCTTAGTACAGGTGCACTCAGGAAACATGGAAATCAACACTACACACAACAAAGAAACAGTAAACAATAAAACACTTAAAAAAGATCACATATGTCACATAAACTCGCTAGGCTATACCACCAGGATAGCGAAAGGAAAGGAAAGCGAGAGTATAAAAATTGGTTCTAAGGAACTTAATCAGGTGCAAAAAAAAAAAAATGGGAAGTCAAATTTAGGTGAGGAACTTCAGCGCTCTGATGAACTCCGGTGTGTTATTGTTAAATATATCAATAGAGTCTGTAAAAGAGGAATTGTAGGTGTGCCCAATTCTCGACACGGGGTCGTGAAGATTAGTTACGGGAGCATTGTAGAAGGATGCATTTTGCCTTGTAGTTTTTACGGGAATTTTCAAACGCACATTTGATATCAATGATGTGCAGTCAGTGATGCCATGAATAAGTTTGTACAGAAATAGGATGTCGGCATGTTCTCTCCTACGCCGCAGGGTGGGCAATGCCAAGCTATGTTGGACTGGGACTGCTGGATCATCGTTTGAGGTGGACGCATTGCGCGACGGGAAACGATGTCTGTAGATACATAAGAACTTATTCTGAACACGTTCGATTCTAGCCGAGGTTGTCGCGCAGATTCCATTCCATACAACAGAGGCATACTCGACGTGTGGTCGACATAAAGCACTGTACAGTGTGACAAAAGTACTAGGGTTATTAAACTCTTTAGTAATGCGGCACGTGATACCAAGCGTACGTAAAGCTGAGCTCACAATATGGTCAACATGACTCGAAAAGCGTAATGTACTATCAAATACAACTCCAAGGTCTTTGATTTCATTCACACGTGTCAAAAGAACTGACTGAATGTCATAAGAGAATATAATATTATGTGTCTTTCGAGTGTAGGACATGACTTTAGTTTTCGAACTATTTAGTTTTAGGGCATTCTGATTGCACCAGTTTTCGAATGCATATACATCATTTTGTAGCAGAACACAGTCGCGTTCGTCTCGTACCTCTATAAACATCTTAATGTCATCTGCATATTGTAGAAAGGAAGAGTGACGGATCACAGCCGAAACATCATTCACAAAAACTGAAAACAGAAGGGGGCCAAGAACGGAACCTTGAGGTACACCCGTCGTAGCCTGATAAGCAGCAGACGAATTACCATTCGAGCTGACAAAACACAGTCTATCACGCAAGTAACTTTTGAGCAATAAAAGTAACGACCTGTGGACATCAAGCCTTGACAGCTTTGCCAGCAACATGTCGTGATTTACAAGATCAAACGCTTTGCTTAGATCAAAGTAGATTACATCAAGTTGGCCTCTATTAGAGACGACCTGAGCAGCAGTTGACATGAAACAAGTGAGGTTAGTCGTGGTTGAGCGACCCGCCATAAAACCATGTTGGCTAGGGATGAGAGAATGTTTGAGCTTAAACGACAATATTTTGTGTAAAGCTGTTTCGAACAGTTTTGAAAATGTACAAAGAAGAGATATAGGCCTGTAGTTTGAGACGCTTGTTCTTGAACCGGACTTATGTACGGGTACAACAAGTGCTGTTTTCCACAAGACGGGAAACACTTCGGTTTTTACGCAGTTGTTAAATATATGTACCAAAATAGGGATAAATATTGCACTTCATCTTCTTTACACACTCGTATAATAGCTCCTCATCAAAAAACGCAATACAGGTTGAATTACTAGAGGCAGCTGGCGCGGCGTTAATGGGAGAGTTCGGTTGATGACTAAATACGGACTGGAAATGGTGGGCAAAAATTTCGCAAACATCTGTGGTCGAGTTTCCCTGTGAGTTCAGCAATGTGATCTCCCTCCCACATTTTGTCTTTGATCGAGACCGAACGTATTTCCAAAATTCCATGGGATTCTGAGTTAAATGCAGCTCAACAGAATTAACGTACCTCTGACGATCACGCCTCATAACTTCCCTGCATGAAGACCTTAGACGCCTAAATTCTGATTTCCATCCAGGGAGACCGTTCTTTTTAAATTTTCTGTGAGCGTGCAACTTCTTATTCAATAATCTGCGTAATTCACGTGAGAACCAAAAGGGAAACCTAGAACCTGCGGTTCTCCGTAACGGGATAAACTGGTGCATCCCTTCTCGAACGATGCGTGTGAACTCACGAACCTGTTCATCGACGTCAGTGCATCGAATGATCGATGACCAATCGTATTCGGCAAAATGGTTGTATAAACCAACGTAGTCTCCGGCGGAGAAATTGTGACTAGTCACATTAGAATGACTCTGTAAACAACGCCTCATGCCCTCTCGAAGAGCTACCACGATCTCCAGAGGGGGGTGATATCTGTCAGGTGGAACTAAACTTGAGGCACACTCAGTTACACGTATATCATCTAAATCTGAGAAACACAAATCTAGCATGTTTCCCTGGCAATTGGGAATACAATTGTGTTGCTTTAGATTCGTAAATGATGCAAAGTTAAGTAAGAACGTAGATTTCTGAGCAAGGTAATAATTATTAGAAGACGCTGTAGCTGTTTCCCAGCTTATATTGGGGACATTGAAATCACCAAGAACAATAAATTTGAAATTATCTAGGGCACTAGTTGTACTTTCAATAGCAAGAATAGCAAGAATAACAATAATAATAATAATAATAATAATAATAATAATAATAATAATTTTATTCGGCTTGTTCCTTCTTTAGCACGTACGAGGCGGGTCAGTCGAAGCCAGGGTCGGCTTGTGCGACTAGACCCCGTCTATAATAATAATAATAATAATAATAATAATAATAATAATAATAATAATAATAATAATTTTCATAATTTAATTTCATAATTTCATAATTTATTTGTGATGGAGGAGCATATCCACAAGACAACGCAGGTTCGTCAAAGCCTTCATGGGCTTGTGTGACTAAACCGAGGTTGCAAAGATATCAAAATAATTATCACAAAAGAAGAAAGAAAAAGGAGAAATATAAAAAAAAAAATTGTGAACTTGACCAGAATTAGCTATAGTTCCAGTTGAAGCTTAGGCTTCCGAAACACAAGAAAATATAAAATTCAATAAAATAAAAAGAAAGTCAGGTTATGTCACTAGAAAAGAATCACAGAATCATTCCTTGAAGAGTTGCACGATGCAGGGTACGTCCAGGTGAAGATTGAGTTTCTCAGTGGATGAGAACAGTCACAAAACGAGTCATGAAAACAAAACAAAACATATGACACAGAATTTGATACAAGCAAAATTGAGTTATATCACAAATACACCATACTGACGACAGCACCATATTTGTGTCATTAATAGTAACCATAAATAAAAGCACTATTTTAATCAATCACCTTTGGACTATACGCAAGATGCACCAATCAAAAGACACATACTTGGTGGCAATACTAGTGGGGACAAAAAAAAAAACTGTCAAATAAAATCCAATAAGGGTGTTTGAGAAACAAATACAAAACGCAAAAAAGAACACACACAAAAATGTTATACATTTTTAGATCGACTCATCGGGAGACAGAAGGCGAAGCGATTTTCTAAGCTTTTTTCTGGAAGTGAAATCAGGGAAATTAACAGGTAAAGAATTAAAAATCCGAGGAACGTAGAAGGACCGCAAGTTTTTGCCATATCGAGTGTAGCATTTGGTGATAACAAATCGTGGAACGGTTCGGAGTTGCCGGATATTCGGACGAGGTGTTTTGAAGTCAGTATTCCAGTAATGACTAAGGACTACCGTTTCCACAAACAGAGATTGAAAGTTGGGCATAGATAATATTTGAAACATATCCTGAGAGGAAGTGGTAGGCCTGTAGTAAACATTACGCAGCATTCCTTTTAGAATATTATTGATTTTTGCCTGCCATAATCCAGAGCAATTCCCAAAAATGGTGATTCCGTAGCGGAGGGAGCCATATGCTAACGAGTGAACTATGAGTTTCCTGAGATTAAGTGGTAGAAAAGCCTTGATATTGTACATTAAGCAAGAAACGCTCCTTAACTTAGAACACAGTCTTGTGAGGTGTGAATTCCAAGAAAGATCAGAATCAAAAATAATTCCTAAATACTTCACAGTGTCTGAGAAAGCGATGGGAGTGCACTGGCAGTTGACACAGTGCGACGTGTGGAGGAAAAGTGGAGTATTTAGATGAACTACCTTAACGGGATTGTGAAAACATACTAACTTAGTTTTTGAGACATTGATATCTATAAGATTATGGGCGAACCAGTTCATTAGTCCTAAAGAACATTCCTGGAGCATCTCCATAGCCCTTGAATAAGTAAGATGACTTGTTAACAAAAGAGTGTCGTCCGCGTATTGATAAAGGGAGCAGTTCGAAACAGAGGTAGACATATCATTTACATAGATATTGAAGAGTAAAGGCGAAAGTACAGAGCCCTGTGGGACACCAGATTTTAAAGAGACTTTGACGCTGTGTATGCCTTTGATTGAAACCAGCTGGGAACGATCTTGCAGGAAATTAGTGAGTAAGGACAAAAAAGGACCCCGGAAACCAACAGCTGAAAGTTTTTGCAATAAAATAGAGTGACTCACTGTGTCGAACGCCTTTCTTACATCAAGAAAGCAAGCGCAAATAAACAGGTTGTTCTCAAAACCCAAATTTATCTCATCAGATAGCGCTTCGAGAAGGGGTTGAGTCCCACGACCAGGCACGAAACCGTATTGGTTGGGAGATATTATGTTGCACTTCTCTACGAAAGAAGACATAGAGATGTAAATAAATTTTTCTAATATTTTAGCTATACATGGTAGAATAGAAATTGGCCGATAGTTTTGAACCTGGCCACGCTGACCTCCTTTAAATAGAGGTTTAACAATAGCAGTTTTCAATTCGATGGGAATGGAACCTGTCTCGATCATTGTGTTGAGCATAAGTAGAAGAGTATCTTTTAAGTACCTAAAATTTCTACGGAGATCGCTAAGACATATTCCATCATAACCTGGTAATTTATTTGGCTTGAGCCCGAAGATTATTGACTCGAGATCCTGCGATGTCATTTCAGGAAGAAATGCGGAAGCCGAGTTCAGGGAGGGACTAGAAAAGGCCGCTGTGGCCGATAGCCGGGCACTGCCCGAGAAGGAAGCAAAAAAATTGTTGAAGGTATTTGCCGTAGCCAGTGAATTAGGCCCAAAGGTACCGTCAAAATTTTGAATGTGAGGAGATGTAACACCACGTAATTCGTTGATTAACGACCACGTTTTAGCCGAGTTGCGTCTAGAATCAGAGAACTGCTTATGAAAGTACAGCCGCTTAGCTGAGCGAATTAACGCGCTGACTCTGTTCCGGATAGTTCTGAATTCTGCTTTAAGGATGGAATTATGTGGAGACCGGCGGCATCGCTTCCAGGCTATTTCTTTGAGTTTTATAACAGACAATATGTCTTTATTTAGCCAGCGTATGTTGTCTTTTCTTTGTTTTACAACAATAATCTTTTTTGACGCTTCAGTAAACTGTCTAAACAGTTGCACAAAAGTAAGATAAATGTCACGGCGTGACACGGAATGCTGAAATGTAAGCCAGTCATAAGTAGAAATACAGTTGTCAAGACTATGGCGATCAACAATCTCAACGCGGTGCTTACTGTTGATACCTGTCACCAACGCATCTCCTGGGAATTCCAACTGACATCCTATAAAATAGTGGTCCGATAATTTGTATGAAATGACTGCTGCCTTTGTTGTTGATGTTGAAGATCTTAAATTGATATGATCAATTGATGATTAATAATAATAATAATAATAATAATAATAATAATAATAATAATAATAATAATAATAATAATAATAATAATAATAATAATAATAATAATAATAATAATCAATCAATCAATCAATCAATCAATCAATCAATCTTTATTATACAGTAATAATAATAATAATAATAATCAATCAATCAATCAATCAATCAATGTTTTTATTCGTGCCCGGGAACAACCTTGCGGTCTTGGTACAGGTGCACTGTGTTAACATGTAAGGCAGAACAGGGTATAAAGCAATAGTACGGACAACACAAACAACGGACAAGCCCTAGAAAAATACACTTAAAAATTATAAAAAGTAAACACAAAGTCACAACATACGATAAGCTTAAGGGTACTACCGCCAACACCAATTGCTAGAAAGAAAGAAAAAAAAATGCATTCAAAGTGGGGAATTTCGGCGTGAACGCCGCAAGTTAGTGCATACAGTTCTAATTTAAGTGATGGCCTTTAACGTTTTTACAAACTGCAGCGTGTTATTGTTAAATATGTCGAGTGTTTCAGAAAAAGAAGCATTATAAGTATGCCCAAGTCTGGACACAGGATCGTGGAGGTTGAGTAGACGCCTGTTGCAGAAGGACGCATTTTGTCTTGTTGTTTTTAGAGGAATTTTTAAGAGTACTCTTGACGTCAATACCGTGCAATCAGTGACGGCGTGGACAAGTTTGTATAAAAATAAGATATCGGCAAGTTCTCTCCTACGAAGCAGGGTAGGTAGTGCCATAATAATAATAATAATAATAATAATAATAATAATAATAATAATAATAATAATAATAATAATAATAATAATAATAATAATAATAATAATAATAATAATAATAATAATAATAATAATAATAATAATAATAATAATAATAATCAATCAATCAATCAATCAATCAATCAATCAATGTTTATTATACAGTGCCCAGGAACAACCCTGAGGTCTTGGTGCTGGTACACTGGTGGATAAAAAAAAATACATTATACACATCTCCGCAGAAAATAAGATACATTTTTAAGCACAATACTAGCCAGTACACGAGTAGTTCGTAAAATGATATAAAAACGAGGCAGTAACAGTAGACACGGAACACAAGACAGTGCGATATCAAGTGCACAACCAGAAAACACGCCATGGAGATGACGAAATTCAGACATAACACAGCCATTCAGCAATGCTCATCCTGCACGGGCAAGTTTTTAATAGAAAGGACAAACGTCCTGTAGCAAGGGTGGAAAATATCAAGTTTTTCCGAGTAATGATTCAAACGCTGTGTCATTCTCCCAATTGGGTTTACCGGACTAAACGTTCTAGAAACATAAAAAGATGACAGAAGACGAGTGGGCACACGTGGTACCCTAAGGCACAGTTCAGATAACAGGCTCGGAGAATCGATGAGTCCATGCAGCGTTTTAAACAAAAATAGTAAGTCCGCGTTCTCCCGACGCTGGTGCAAGCTAAGCAAACCAACACGCTCTAACGCAGACTCATATGTTAAACAGTGAACGTCCTCCTTTATGTAGCGATGTTTAAAGATAGAAACAAACTTTTTTTGCACACGTTCGATCTCCAAGGAGTGACTTTTAGAAATTCCATTCCAAACAACTGAGGCATATTCTAACTGCGACCTGGATAGCGAACAGTATAACGTGATAAAAGCCATAGGGTTTTCCAACTCCCTGGTTAAGCGAGAGGAAACACCCAACATTCGCAATGACGAGTTGACCAGCCTACCAACGTGATCAGAGAAACGCAACCCAGAATCAACCATGACTCCGAGATCTTTCATCACACTTACTCGAGACAAAGTCTCTCCTTGAATATTATATGCGAAAGAGATATTGTGAGTTTTCCGAGAGAGCGTCATGACCTTGGTTTTGAACGGGTTCAAGAAAAGGTCGTTTTCAGAGCACCATCGGTAGAAAGAACATGCATCTTCCTGGAGCTTAGCACAATCATGTTCAGTAACTATTTCTCGATAAATTTTTATATCGTCAGCATATTGCAGGAATGAAGAATTTAAAACAGCAAAAGAGACGTCATTTACGAAAATTGTGAACAGAAGGGGTCCTAAAACAGATCCCTGAGGAACGCCGGAGCGAGTCCTGTATAACGAAGAGTTCATGTTGTTGACCCGGACATACGCCTCTCTCTCTGACAAGTAGCTCTTCAACCAGCCATGTACTGAACCACATACTCCATATGAGGAAAGTTTGGATAGAAGAATATTGTGATTGACTACGTCAAAAGCCTTACTTAAGTCAAAGTAGACAACGTCTAACTGACCTCTGTTACATATCACACGAGATGCGGCAGACATAAAGCTAACAAGATTAGTAGTTGTTGATCTGCCGCTCATAAAACCATGCTGATTTTGAATTGCTAAGTTTCGAAATTTGAAAGACAGGAATTGATGAACTACCATTTCAAAGAGCTTAGAAAATGGAGAGAGAAGAGAAATAGGTCTGTAGTTACAAATATCACCTTTTTTTCCCGACTTTAAGACTGGAACAACAGCAGCGACTTTCCACGTTTCAGGAAAGGTTCCCAACCTTAACGAGTTGTTTAATATTCGCGTCTCCAGCTCGGCGCTCGCCCTCCCGCGGCGGAAACGAGAAGCGATCTAGTGAGGGTCCCCCGATTCTCCTGCTCAGCGGGCATAGCGGAACTGCTCGCGATCATGGCTCGCGAAATGTCGTTTCCGAATGCAAACAACACTCTTCACTGTCCCAACGTAGTGCTGCAGCAGGTATGGAATTGTACCTTACTGGAGAGTTTTAGTATTGCGCATAGAAGCAAACGCAAGCTGTGTGCGTTTGCGTTAGAGTTGCGTGCCCCACGTTGTGCGTGCGCCTCATCGCCATGCGCCATCCAAGACCGCCATTTCGGGCTCCGCGCACGCGCAGTGTGGAACGCGCAAAGCTAACGCAAACACACAGGGCTTCAGTTCGCTCGTATATGCAATATTAAAACTCACTACTGTTTCACCGGCTTCCAACGCGAATGAAACGTGCTGCAGTGAGCAGACGTGCAAGCAAGTCGGAGTTCCTTCGAACTGGAAAGGCTGAGATTGGCAAAACAACGGCGAGCAAATACAAAAGTAAATAAATGTTATGAAAAAAGTAGTAATTAAAAAAAAAGGTTTTTTATTTTAACTTTTGGGCATTTGGTCTGGAAGTATATTGGCGGCGACTTTGGACGTTTCGGCAATTGTCAAAAGTCCCGACTTTGATAGCACAATATACTTTACCCACAATTAATGTAATTTTACATAGATTTCTCACATTAGCTAGAATGTTTTAATTGATTTTAGACTATTTTTATTTTATTCGTAATTAAAATGCAGCAATTTGAACCAGTGATGATAATTAGCACAGTTTTCGTTGTCATATTTCTACGCGCGTTTAAAATTAGATCATAAGCAACAAATTATATTAGAGCTTGAATAATTACTTATTCAAATATGTGAATTTTAATATTATTATTATTAATACAAATCGCGGCAATGTATGCCTCTAATTAACGCCAAGATCACGAGAATACTCTATTTAACCATAATAGTCTTTCCAGAAAAGTATAATTCTGTTTTCTTTTTAGCATATAAAAAACTCTGACATTGTTATCAAGATAGACAAACAGTTCAACACTGGATGTAATATGAAGTCCTACGCGTCACGCCGGTGCTATAAAAACACACACACACACACTTCAGCTGTCTGACTCGGATTCCGTCTTGGGTTGTTGCAGTGAAAGCATCGTTTATTAGTTTATGCGTTTTGTGGACATATTGTAAAAATTGGAATTATTCTCTTATTCTTGTGCTGGAATAATTGTCATTATTTCCCATGACAATTATCTGAACGAGAAAAAGGCAGCAAGAACGCACAGATGTCAGCACTGATTTTTTCAACAACGACGAATATCAGCCTGGATCGAACAGTATGTCACAAAATGAAGTTTCCGCGAACAACTTTTCTAAGTAAATAATTACGATGTGAGACACATCTTGAGTCATGAAAGAATCCGAAATTAGGACCTCTGTCGAGAAATTAAATCCAAAATAGAGGTAAGTTTCGGTTTCGCTCCAGAATTAAAACACGCATCCTTCCGTAATTAATACGCTAAACACCGTTCTTGTTTTCAGGTTAAAGAGGTGACCTGCGCTCATAAAACATTAGCTTCCTCGTATTACCAGAAATAATTTATGTCGCTCAGTGAAGCCAGCACACTAGACAGGCTCAACAGCGGCACGCATCTCTGACCCTCACTAAACCCGCCATCTTGGAAAATGAGTGGCGCCACCTATAGTTAGTTGGAGTCGCGAATAGAGCACAGTACCGGCGTGAATATGTCGTGATACGTTTTGAGAATCGCAGAAGGAATGCCGTCGGGCCCTACTGATAATGTTGCTCTCATTTTCTTAATACAGGATCGTACGGACTCTTCATCAACATTAATGCAACTTAACAAGTCACCAAACCCATCTAAGTGAGGCAGCACAGGTGCAGAACGCTGCGTACTATCTCTGTAGACGGACCTAAAATGCTCAGCAAATAACTCAGGCACGGACTTCAAATCGCTCTCGTGATTATCCAGGACAATCTTCGACTCGATATGCCTCCCAGAACGTAAATTAATGTACCTCCAGAATTTCTTCGGATTATTGACAAGATCTGATTCCACTGAGCAACGATGAGCCTGGCGGTCGCGAGCTAGGATTGTCTTACATTGCTTTCTGCAGTTCTTGAATTCTACCTCCCACTTTAAAAGGCCACTTTTCTTGAACTTCCTGTGAAAGAAGTCCTTTCTTTTTAGTAGTGTTTTTAGCTCACTGGAAAACCAGTTAGGAAAGCGAGATTTAGTAACTGTCCTTAACGGAATAAAAGTATCCATGGCCCCTCGAACAGTTCTTGTAAACAGCATGACCTGGTCATTTACATCAGGCGACTCCAAGATCAATGTCCAATCAAAACTCGTGAGGTAATGATGCATCCCGACATAGTCCCCTGCTGACAGATTATATGAGGTGTGCGGCGGGGAACCACCAGAATGAGCACGAACAGAGGATTTTTCGAAAGAAAGTACTATATCAAGTGCAGGATGATATGTATCCTGAGGAACTAATGGGAGTTCACCCCGTGCTACACGCACACTGTCCATATTTGAGAAGCATAAATCTAGAGCATTAAACTGGTGATTCAGAACATTGTTGTGTTGTGTGAGATTGAAGAAAGATGAAAAGTTTAAGAGCTGGGTGCCTTTCTGCCTGCAGTACAAGTTGTCCGTAAAAACATCAAACTGCGGCCATTTAACTCCAGGAGCATTAAAATCCCCCAAGATTAAGACTTCGCATCCCTGTAAGTCATTCACTGTATTCTCTATGCCAACAAGACAACTATGAAATTCATCTGGCGGTGTCTGGGGAGGGAGGTAAAATAAACCGATTAAAACGCGTACTCCCTTTGCAGCCTCAACCTCGACCCATACGCTCTCGGGAAATTTCTCTGTCTAATAATAATCAATCAATCAATCAATCAATCAATCTTTATTATACAGCGCCCAGGAACAACCCTGAGGTCTTGGTGCTGGTACACTGGTGGATAAAAAAAAACAAAAAAACACTATACACATCTCCGCAGAAAATAAGATACATTTCTAGCATAATACTAGGCAGTGCACAAGTAATTAGTACAGTGAAATAAAAACGAGGCAGTAACAGTAGAGACGGAACACAAGACCGAAGGACAACAAGTGCACCACCAGAAAACATGACATGGAGATGACGACATTCAGACATAACAGAGCAATTCAACAATGCTCATCCTGCACAGGCAAGTTTTTAATAGAAAGGACAAACGTCCTGTAGCAAGGGTTGAAAATATCAAGTTTTTCAGAGTAATGATTCAAACGCTGAGCCATTCTCACAATTGGGTTTACCGGACTAAACGTTTTAGAAACATAAAAAGATGACAGAAGACGAGTAGGCACACGTGGGACCCTAAGGCACAGTTCAGATAACAGGCTCGGAGAATTGATGAGTCCATGCAGCGTTTTAAACAAAAATAGTAAGTCCGCGTTCTCCCGACGCCGGTGCAAGCTAAGCAAACCCACACGCTCTAACGCAGACTCATATGTTAAACAGTGAACATCCTCCTTTATGTAGCGATGTTTAAAGATAGAAACAAACTTTTTTTGCACACGCTCGATCTCCAAGGAGTGACTTTTAGAAATTCCATTCCAAACAACTGAGGCATATTCTAACTGTGACCCGGAATAGCGAGCAGTATAACGTGATAAAAGCCGTCGGGTTTTTGAACTCCCTGGTTAAGCGAGAGGCAACACCCAACATTCTTAAAGACGAGTTAACCAGCCTACCAGCGTGATCAGAGAAACGCAACCCAGAATCAACAATGACTCCGAGATCTTTCATTACACTTACTCGAGACAAAGTCTCTCCTTGAATATTATATGCAAAAGAGATATTGTGAGTCTTCCGAGAGAGCGTCATGACCTTGGTTTTGAACGGGTTCAAGAAAAGGTCATTTTCAGAGCACCATCGGTATATAGAAAGAACATGCATCTTCCTGGAGCTTAGCACAATCACGTTCAGTAACTATTTCTCGATAAATTTTTATATCGTCAGCATATTGCAGGAATGAAGAATTTAAAACAGCAAAAGAGACGTCATTTACGAAAATTGTGAACAGAAGGGGTCCTAAAACAGATCCCTGAGGAACGCCAGAGCGAGTCCTGTACAACGAAGAGTTCATGTTGTTAACCCGGACATATGCCTCTCTCTCTGACAAGTAGCTTTTTAACCAGTCATGTACTGAGCCACATACTCCATAGGAGGAAAGTTTGGATAAAAGAATAATGTGATTGACTACGTCAAAAGCCTTGCTTAAGTCAAAGTAGACAACGTCTAACCGACCTCTGTTACATATTACACGAGATGCAGCAGACATAAAGCTAACAAGATTGGTAGTTGTTGATCTGCCGCTCATAAAACCATGCTGATTGGGAATTGCTAAGTTTCGAAATTTGAAAGACAGGAATTGATGAACTACCATTTCAAAAAAAATGAAAGCCGCTTACAACTCCCTGTAACGCCGAATTAGAGCGCAGCTCTTGAGGAGGAGGAGGGAAGGGCACTGGGGGGGGGGGTTAAACTAACCAGGGGGGGGTCACGTTACCTTGGGGTCACGTGACCCCCAATGCCGATGATGTCATCACTGACGTCACTGATGACGTCATCAGTGACGATGACGATGCGGGTACCGATGACGTCATTAGTGACGTCACTGATGACTTCACCAGTGATGATGACGATGACGATGCGAATGTAGGTGACGTCATCAGTGACGTCGCTGATGACGTCATCAGTGATGATGACGATGACGATGCAGATGCCGGTGACGACATCAGTGACGTCACTGATGACGTCATCAGTGATGATGACGATGACAATGCGGATTCCGGTGACGTCATCAGTGATGATGACGATGACGATGTGGATGCCGGTGACGTCATCAGTGATGATGACGATGACGATGTGGATGCCGGTGACGTCATCAGTGATGATGACGATGACGATGTGGATGCCGGTGACGTCATCAGTGATGATGACGATGACGATGCGGATGCCGGTGACGTCATCAGTGATGATGACGATGACGATGTGGATGCCGGTGACGTCATCAGTGATGATGACGATGACGATGTGGATGCCGGTGACGTCATCAGTGATGATGACGATGACGATGCGGATGCCGGTGACGTCATCAGTTATGACGATGACGATGTGGATGCCGGTGACGTCATCAGTGATGATGACGATGACGATGTGGATGCCGGTGACGTCATCAGTGATGATGACGATGACGATGTGGATGCCGGTGACGTCATCAGTGACGATGACGTCATCGGGGGGTCACGCGACATCGGCGGGGGTCACGTGACCTCGAGGAGGGGGCCACGTGACTTCGGGGGGTCACGTGACCCCCCACGAGGTCACGTGACCTTGGCGGGGGGCTCGCGCGGTGCATTATGGGACATTTCCCATGATGCACCGCGCGGTTACGCCGACGCCGACGGCGACGGCGACGGCGACGGCGACGCCGACGGCGACGCCGCTCAAGCCGGGAACGGGCCCCTAAGAGCTGCGCTCTAAAAGCTTAGAAAATGGAGAGAGAAGAGAAATAGGTCTATAGTTACAAATATCACCTTTTTTTCCCGACTTTAAGACTGGAACAACAGCAGCGACTTTCCACGTTTCAGGAAAGGTTCCCAACCTTAACGAGTTGTTAAATATAGAGCACAGTACCGGCGTGAATATGTCGTGATACGTTTTGAGAATCGCAGAGGGAATGCCGTCGGGCCCTACTGACAATGTTGCTCTCATTTTCTTAATACAGGATCGTACGGACTCCTCATCAACATTAATGCAACTTAACAAGTCACCAAACCCATCTAAGTGAGGCAGCGCAGGTGCAGAACGCTGCGTACTATCCCTGTAGACAGACCTAAAATGCTCAGCAAATAACTCAGGAACGGACTTCAAATCCCTCTCGTGATTATCCAGGACAATCTTCGACTCGATATGCCTCCCAGAACGTGAATTAATGTACCTCCAGAATTTCTTCGGATTATTGACAAGATCTGATTCCACTGAGCAACGATGAGCCTGAATAATAATAATAATAATAATAATAATAATAATAATAATAATAATAATAATAATAATAATAATAATAATAATAATAATAATAATAATAATAATAATAATAATAATCTTTATTTACGCGTGTAGTTCACTTCATAGTGAGGCGGGTCTGTCAAAGCCAGACAAAAGGCTTGTTGGACAAGACCCTACAGTTTGTGATTAAAAAGCGTCCCCACACACGTAAGCTTCCAAGCTCAACATACATCACAATATAAACGATTATGGTCACACAAACACATGCACATACACAGCACAGTTAAAAACTTGCACTTTTAGATCGGAGCATTTGCTTCAGTTTGTTTAGTGAGTCCACAGTGTAAACATCGTCCGGTAGGCTATTAAATATATAGGGAACATAAAAATTCCGAATTCTTTTTCCGTAGTTTGTCACAACAAAAGGCATTTCATAGCGCTCGGTATGTCGAAGTGATCTAGATACGACATGCGGTACTCTGAAATTATCGCACCAAAAGTGTTTCAATATAACGGTCTGAACCAATAAGGAGTGGAACAATGGCAAGCCCAAGACTGCTATGATCTCTTCTTCAGTTTGCGATATGGAACCATAAACAATGCTTTTGAATATTCCTTTTAAGACTGAGTCTATTTTTTGACCCCATCGTCCTGGGCTGTGACCAAAAATAGTTATTCCGTAACGCAAAACACTGTATGCCAAAGCGTGAGCTATTGTCTTTTTCGTTGAATAAGGTATTAAAGATCTGGTATTGTACAGTAAACAAGATACATTTCTCAGTCGTTTACAAAGTTTTGACAGATGAGAATTCCACGACAAATCACTTTCGAATTGAATTCCTAAATATTTAACTTGATCTACATAAGATATGGGACAACAGTTACAAGATGTACAAAGAGAGGTATGCATGTATATAGGATGATTGGGCGTTAACATCTTAAGAGGATTACGAAAGCAGACAAGCTGAGTTTTAGATGCATTTATCGTAAGACAATTTGTCTTAAACCAGTCATTAAGTTGACAAGTGTCCTCTTGGAGTAATGCGATTGCTACAGGATAATCAAGATGTTTTGAAAGCAACACCGTGTCATCCGCATATTGGAACAATTTACATGTTGAAACTGAGTTAGACATATCGTTTACAAAAATGTTAAAAAGAAGAGGTGACAGAACAGAACCTTGGGGAACACCAGCCTTTAAGGTAACTCGGGAGCTTCGACTATTACCTATAGAAACTAGCTGTGTCCTCTCAGTTAAAAAGTTCCGGAGAAGAGAAAGAAATGGGCCGCGGAATCCAATGTTTTGCAATTTTGTTAGTAAAATATTGTGACTCACTGAATCGAACGCCTTTGCTATATCAATAAAAAGTGCGCAAGCAATCTGATGCCTCTCGAAGGCTAGATGTAATTCATCTGAAAAATCTTCCAAAAGTGGCTGTGTCCCACGTCCGTTGACAAACCCATATTGACTGGGCGACAGAATATTAAAGTGATCAAGAAAGGCCGTCATAGTTTGAAAAATATGTTTTTCTAAGATTTGGACAATACAGGGCAAAATGGAAATTGGTCGATAATTGTCAAGTTTTTTATGCTCTCCCCCCTTAAATACGGGCTTCACTAGCGCACTTTTCAAATCAACCGGGATCATTCCGGAGGGAATGAAACCATTTAACATGTGAAGGAGCACAAGTTTTATAGAATCATAATTTCGGCGCAGATCATTTGCACTGATACCATCGATACCGGGTGCCTTGTTAGTTTTGAAACTAAAAAGCAAAGTGCGTAGATCACGTTCAGACATTTCGGGAAGGAATGCCGAGGAAACATTATAATCAAGAAAATCTGCCGTGAACATAGTATCATCCCGAGCTACTCCAGAAAATTTAGCGAAGAACATATTGAAATCCTCTACTAGTTTTGTCGTATTGTTCCCAAACACTTTCTCGAGGGAGGCATCTATCGATCTCTTTACACCCGTGCCTCGTAATTGATTTATTAAACTCCAAGTCATTGAAATATTTGACCTTGCTTTAAAAAACTTATCTCGAAAGTATTTTCTTTTTGCTGATCGAATAAGCGCGGTTACACGGTTTCGCATACTACGGAATTCTTTTTTCAAGTTTGTATTGGTTGGTGATCGCCGACATCTGGCCCAAAGAACATCTTTACAGCGGATAGCTGACAAAATATCACTCGTTAACCATTCTTGTTCGCTACGACGTCGCCTCAGGGTAATAACCTTTTTAGATTTGCCCTTGAAGTAGTCAAATATATCTCTAAACCTACAGTACACTTCATCAAAGTCTTGAATAGAGAGTAAACTATTCCAATCATAGGTTTTAACCAAATTATCAAATCTAATTTTATCAGTTATTTCCAGTGTTTTTGTTATCGGTATTGTTGATTTCATCGTGAGTTGGGATGCAAGTTGACACGCCACAAAGTAGTGGTCGGCTAATTTTTGCTCTATTACGGCCGATTTTGCAACAGCATTCGGAGCGCGTATGCTTATATGATCCAGACATGAGGCCACAAGGTGATTATCCAAGAGTTCTTCTCGAGTTGGAGCTAAAATCAGTTCCTCCAGACCAAAATGGGCTAAAAGATTCAGATAGTCACATACAATAGACTTGGCGGGTTGAAGCGTATCAATGTTGAAATCACCTACTAAACAGATGTCGACAGACTGAAAATTGCCAAGTGTATTTTTTAGTTCTTCTAAAAATCTTAAAGGATTAACTGAAGGAGGTCTGTAAAAAGCTAATAAAATCAAGGACCACTTATCATTCCATAGCCTCATAGACAAAGACTCGCAATGGCAAAACTCTACATCAAGTGTTTCAGTACACCACAAGTCCTTAACAAATATCGAAATTCCTCCTCCTCGTCCAATCGGCCGTGTAAGAAAGAATGATTTATATCCCGGTATCCGGAACTCACCACAGAAATCGTTTTTAACATTGATCTCTGTTAGCACAAAAACATCAAACAGTGGTGACGTATTGTTTACAGTTATTACAAACTGGTCCCAATATTTACGAATACTTCGAATATTTACATGTAAGAGCCCAAGAGTACTATCACTAGCCGGTTCCGAGAAACGTTGAAATGAAGAAAAATCTGAACATTGACGAAACTGTACTTCCATTATTCGATGCGGTTGTTATCCACTGGTAGTTCTAAGCCGCTTAGTAACAAAAAGAGTTACACAATCAATTCCAGGTCGGCCAACCGGTGGATGCGAACCAGTGACGAGGTTCCTGACTTTTTTGCAAATAGCTTCCCATTTTTCATCCAAGTGAATTGGTACTGCTTGCTTCTTGCTTTCTCCCGTACCATCCAAAAGAGTTCCCTGTTCTTTCGCGTTAGGTTCTCGTTGAGGAAGAGTTTGGGCAACGAACCCTCTGCTGCCAGAGTTCTCAGCTTACCTCGCATGGCGAGCCATTGTTCTCTTAGCGACACTGATGCCAATTTAACCAGGATAACTGGAGGGCCGTCGCGCCGCGTTGGCAGACGATGCACCGCCAGTATGTCCCTTGGCTGAAAGTTTTCAAGGCCTAGCTTGCCAGCCAACTCGCCCACAACGGAGACTAAGTTTTCATTTGGGGCATGAGGGAGTCCATGTATCTCAAGGTTTGAGAGACGACTGTACTGGTCGCTATCGTTCAGCTCTTCTTTCAGGTGCTCGATGGTCTGAGACTGCTCTGTTACCACGCTTCTTAGCAATGTCGTTTCCTCACGGAGCTCTGTTATCGCTGTTGAGTTGGTAGTGGCTGTAGACAGCAGAGAGTCGTACCGAGCCGACAGAAAGTCTACGGCCTTCTGAACCTCCGTTACTGCGGATTTCAGGCTCTCGACTACTGGCTTCAATGTCAGGAGTTGATTCATCTGAGTTGGTAAGTCGAGGAGGGTGTCAACATTGGCCTTCAGCAAGGTGAGACACTCCAGTTTAGCTTCCAGCGACCGAAGATGTTCCGTACCAGCAGGAGACGCGCATTGTGACGAGCTGGCTTCACTTCGAGACTCATTCCCGCTATGTCGCTGTCGGCACACACGGCAGCGCCAGACCTCTCGTTTTCCAACAGCCATGGCATTGAATGTGTTTTCCGCAACACCGGAGCAAAGCTTCCCCAGATGATACGATGCTCTGCACTCGGCGCATGACATGTGCCGACCATCGTTCACAATCTTCTCGTGGCATTGAGCGCACTTGAGTGGAGAAGACATAGCACACACGCAGAAGGGAAAGATGTGAAGTGGTGTACTCCCGTGTCACGTGCGTCGCCTTGATGTGTTGGGCAGGCTTGCGCGAGATGCTTTGCTCACCGTGGAGATCGTCGTGCCAGGCAAGCTCGCGCACAACGGGCGTTCTAGGAGCCGAGCCGGGCGAAGACGCAAAGTCGCTTAGGCCTACCCGTTGGAATGCTGTCAGTGAAGACGTTGGGTACCCGATCTTGAGCAAAGTCGGTGCCCACCACGACGCAGAGGAATCGTCCGAGTCACAAAAAGCTCGTTGGCGTCAGATGTTCCGATTGAAAGCGATTACGAGTGAAAACTCGCAGAGCAGTAAAAAGGAGCGACGGTTCCTGGGGACTTCTTGATGATGATATCATCAATAATAATAATAATAATAATAATAATAATAATAATAATAATGTTTATTGCTCCTCTTTGATACTAGTCGGAATGAATGCAGGTTCGTCAAAGCCATCGAGGGCTTGTGGGTCAGAACCTAAGTTGAAGTGACATGGAGTGAAGTATTAAGAATAGAAATGTTAAGCATCACAGTAGCATCAAGAAAAGTATTAGAAAAAAAAAGCTGGAGCATCGCATCGGTATCAAGTGAAGAAAAGAACACAAAAAGCTTGAGCGTCGCAGTAACAGTAAGTGTACAAATGAAAAAAAAAAGTCAGCTTTGTCACAGTCTTGAGAAAAGTTCGTGAAGTTTCAAAGGTTGGTACTGGGACACAGAATGTCAAATGTTTTACATACAAACAGTATGTACACTGAAGCACCAATCAGTATTATCAATTAGCTCTGGCATATGCATATCTATCAGTCTTCGGTCCTTTTAAATCACATTAACTTTACGAAATTAGAAAAAAGTAAAATATAAAAAAAACAATGTGCACCATAAATAAAAATTTAAAGAAATGTTAAAAAAATGTTGCTAAAGAAAAGCTGGGACGTTTGGTCCTTCAAACACAAAAAAGAACCGCAAAAAAACAAACAAAAAGAACAGGCCTTTCAAGGGGTTTCGTTTAAGGAAGTATAATGACGTAGAGCTTTCCTTAGTTTCTTTTTTGAAGTCAGGTCTTCAAAGTTGGATGGTAACGAGTTAAAAATTTGAGGAACATAGTAATATCGCATGTGTTTGCCATAACCTGTATAACACGTGGGAACATAAAATCGAGTGTCTAGTCGTAGTTGACGGGATGTTGGACGGGGTGTTTTGAATTCGTCATTCCAGCAATGAGTGAGCACGATCGTTTCAAACAAGAGAGACTGAAAATTAGGCATGAAGAGGGCTTGAAAAGGATCGGGACAAGATGTCGTGGGTTTGTAAAATACATGACGCAGGATTCCTTTTAAGATGCTGTTGACTTTTTTGTGCCATAACCCGGAGCAGTTGCCAAAAACTGTTATGCCATAGCGGAGTATGCTATATGCTAACGAGTTAGCTATAAGTTTTCGGATACCAAATGGCAGGAAGGGCTTGATGTTGTATAATAAGCAGGAAACACTCCTTAATTTTGAGCATAGTTGTATGAAATGTGAGTTCCACGAGAGGTCTGAGTCAAAAAGAATACCTAAGTATTTTACGGTGTTCGAATAAGGAATGGGAGCACAGTGGCAGGCGACGCATTGTGATGTGTGAAGTAGAAGAGGAATGTCTAAAACGATAGTCTTAAGTGGATTGTGAAAGCAAACTAATTTTGTTTTTGAGACGTTTATATCGATTAGATTTTTGCCAAACCAGTCCATTAATTCGATGGAGCATTTCTGTAGCATTTTCATCGCTATGGGAAAAGAAAGATGACTCGTTAGCAGAAGAGTGTCATCAGCATATTGATAGATGGTACAGTTTGAGATGGAGGTATACATGTCGTTGACGTATATATTAAAAAGCAGAGGTGATAGAATCGAGCCCTGAGGCACACCTGCTTTTAGGGAAATTTTGTTGCTACATATTCCTTCTATTGAAACCATTTGTGTTCGATCTTGTAGAAAATTTTTTAACAGGGCCAAAAAAGGCCCTCGGAAACCAACAGCTGAGAGCTTTTGTATTAAAATGGAATGGTTTACAGTGTCGAACGCCTTGGAGACGTCGAGAAAACATGCACATGTAAAAAGGTTAGATTCGAAACCTAAATTTATGTTGTCTGAGAAAGCTTCGAGAAGATGTTGAGTACCACGCCCCGGAATAAATCCGTACTGGGTGGGAGATATGATGTTGTATTTATCCACAAAGGAAGCCATCGTTATATAAATAAATTTTTCTAATATCTTAATCAAACATGGCAGAATAGATATTGGCCTATAGTTTTCTATTCCGTCTCGTTGTCCTCCTTTGAAAAGAGGTTTAACAATGGCGGTTTTGAGTTCGATAGGAATTGAACCAGTTAGGATTATTTTGTTGAACATAGCAAGAAGTGTGTATTTTATATAGTTGAAATTTCTACGAAGATCGCCGAGGCGCATCCCATCGTATCCTGGGGACTTGTTCGGTTTCAAACTAAAAGTTATATTCTCAAGGTCGGAAAGGGTCATTTGTGGAAGAAATGCCGACGCCATATTTGAGCTAGGGAGATGAGAAGCTGATGACTCATTTTCTCGGGCTTTGCCTGAAAATGTTGCGAAAATATTGTTGAAGGCACGAGCCGAAGCCAGTGGATCAGGTCCAAAAGAAGCGTTGAATGCATTCCCTTTTAGTTGTTTGGAAGGAATTCCACGTAATTCATTTATCAATGACCAGGATTTCGCAGGATTGTTTCGAGATTCTAGCATTTGTTTATGAAAGTAAAGACGCTTTGCTGAACGAATCAGGGCGCTTACTCTGTTTCGAATAGTTCTGAACTCACTTAGGAAGTTCGAGCTCGGTGGTGATCGACGACATTTTTTCCAAGCAATTTCTTTAAGCTTTATGGCAGATAGTATATCCTTATTTAACCATGGCAGGTTTGCTTTTCTTTGTTTTATGAAGATAACCTTTTTTGAGTTCTCATAGAACTGCCTAAATAGCTTAACAAACGAGGGGTATATGTCCAAGTCAGTTTGTGTGAAAGCCTGCCAGTCGTAGGTGGATATATATTTGTCAAGTTTTTGATGGTCAGTAATTTCCACTTGACGCACTTTATTTTGCATTATTTTTGATGTAACGCCAGGAAATTCTATGTGGCATGCCACGAAGTAATGGTCCGATAGTTTTTGAGTTATGACTGCTGCTTTTGCATTTGGTAACGGCGACCTTAAATTAATGTGATCTATCGAGGAGGTAACCAAATTGCCTCTGAACAGTTCCTCCCTTGTTGGACCAAAAATTGACGGCTCGACGCCATGATCTGACAAGAGAGTAAGATATTCGCACACAAAGGGTTTCGAAGACTTCAGTAAATCGATGTTAAAATCTCCTACTAGACAAAGGGCTGCTTTATCTGGCAGAGCTGATAGACATTCTTGAAGCTCGGCTAAAAATTCGGAAACTTTTTCAGAGGGTGGTCGATAAAAAGCCAGCAAGCATAGATCGGAGACTGGTGTAAGTATGCGCAGTGCTATTGATTCAGATGACCGAAACGCTACTTGTATATCCGAAAAAATTAGCTCTTGTTTAAAAAAAAAACTGCGATTCCACCGCCGCGTCTATTGTCGCGAGTGTAAAAAATGCTTTTGAATCCGGGCAAGAAAAATTGGTCTGTATTTTCATTAGAAATATTGATTTCTGTTAGAACAAATGCGTCAGTTATTGGTAGGACAGAGTTAATAGCCAATTGGAATTCGTCCCAGTGCTTCCGGAGGCTACGGATATTAACATGAAATAAAGTGAAGGAACATGCGCTTGTTGTAAAGATTTCTAGGCAAGATTGAAGGTCGTTAAGCCGAAAAAAGCTAGCCATTCGTTTCTAGGTGATTAGCTCCAATGCTTCAGTATTAGTGATGTGAAGTGTCATGGATCCCTGGCTTTGTTTTGCAAAAATTTTGCTGTGTCGTACCCAGATAAACTTAAAGTTCTTCTCTTTTCCTCTAGTTCGGGCCATCCAGAATAGTTTCCAGTTGGAATCTGTGAGGTTATCATTGAAATATATTCGAGGATGAGAACCGTCACTACCCAAGCAGCACATAATCGTGAAGAAAACGTTGAAAGAACGTCGAAGACGTCTGTAACGTGACGTCGTAAAACGTCGAAGGTCCGGACGTTACCTTCCTTCGACGTCGATGAAACCTTTAAATGTCCGCGAGAAAAGGTGCACAGGAGGTCGAGGGGACGTTCCAAATGACGTTTGTTGCACGTCACATGCACGTCTCAGTGGGCCGTTGCGTCCTCCCTCGACGTTTATGATACGTGTGTTTACGACATTCGGACTACCAACGACGTTCACAGAACGTCGAGAAACCTTTCCAAATTACGTTTCCTAGCCGTCGTGGGAAAACGTTATGTCTCCCCCCCCCCCCCCTCCCCCCGCCCCCCCCCAAAAAAAAGTATTTTTTTAGTATTATTGCGAAGGCAATTTTCTATCATGCAAGTAGGAAGGAAGTAACTAAAACACAGGCTTGGTACGAACTGTTTATTTGAGCATGTTCAGACACGAGATGCAATACGGAGCGCCTTTAAAAGACGTTCCTGGATGTGCCAGCCTCAAAGATATAAAAGAACAAACAAATTCACGTAAATAAATGAGCAAGAGACGATGTCACGCGGCGTGGAATGTTCCACCGCTTACCTCGTTCTGCTTCTGATTAATGCGCTGACGCGCGTGCTTTAGCTGTCCCATTGCGCGTAGCTGGTACTCTCGCTGGGTGCACGGGAACGGTTTCAGAAGGGGGATCCCGTCCGCTGGGCGTTCTTGATTGGGATCGTCGGCGGCGTCTGAAGGGTCTTGATCGGAGACTGAACTTGACGCGCCGTTATGTGCACTGCCACTTCTTTCCTGGGGGGCGTCATTCATATCCTCACAGGCACCTTGATCCGTGCAGTAGTAAGATTCAACGTGTGAAGCGTTTTGGCCTTGAAAAAGGTCCTCGAGCCGTGACTGAAAACGACAGCGTTTTTGGCGATCACCGACTTCTTCATGGGGGCAACTTGAACGACTCATCCAATCGCAGCACTTATACTGTATGCAGACTCGAAAAAAAAAAAAAATCACGGCGACATAGCAGTTTGCCTTGGAGACCCGTAGACGTGATGGCCGGTGCTAGTGACTGGCTTTCGGAAAAAGCTGGACCGGGTCCCAGAGCTGTTCTCTCTGTGCCAATTCGAAGAACAGAACATTCAGTGAAATATTTTGGGAACGACTGAGAAAATGCGTGCACCCGGAACTTAGGCTTGTCAATTGTTCGTCGTCGCTATCTTCCCCCACTTTTCTCTCTCGCCCTCTTCTTGCCGAGTTTCCCTACGCATCGCATGAGGCTCTATGGAGATGCCACTGGCATCTCCTCTGCCTACCTTTCCCCCTCTCTCTCGCGCCGTGCCGGCTGGTTTCTTTTTTTTATTTTTTCTTTATTTTTTTGTGTTTTTTCTTTCGGCACGTAAGTGCGGACTGAGCTTGAACGCTTTTTGAACCATCATCCGGGGTATTCAGGGGTTGGCATCATGAATGTCAATTTCCACAAACCATTGACAGTATCTACCTGATTTCGTCATTGCCGGGCTTTTTTTTTTTTTTTTGAGTCAACTTTAAAAATGCGAAAGTGTGCAGTGAAGTTGTGCTTTGATATAGTGTGTACTGGCATGCAATTTTCGTTTGGGTACGTCACCAGTGGCAACGAAAGCCAGATCTGTACTGACAGTCATGCGACAGCACTTTGCGCCGCGATCTACCGAAAGCGCTAAGGCGCTGGAAGTTGGTGTTATGGATGAACTGTGATGTTGATGCCAATTTTTTGTGGGCAGGTGAGCATGGGTTACAAAATACGAAGAGAAATTGACGAACCTTAAAATAACCTCGGGCGGTCGCGGAGCAGTATGGATGCTCCTAGGAAAGGATGCAGGCCTGAAATCACCTGGAGAGGGGATATTGTAGCGGCGCCCCTGAGGCGCGTGCCAGGGCCCAGGACCCATGTAAGACGACAACGCGCGTGCAAAATGCAAGAATGTTACAATTCTATCCGTTCTAGACGCCATGGGCTTCGCAAATTAAAACCGTAACAATCTTTTAAACAAACCAAAATTATAACAAGCACATCTAAAAAGAATGATATTCCCAACATGCTTTCATATTATTCTTTTTCTTCCGTGTACACAGAGTGTCGTAAATGCCCTTTTTAGCGTCATCGATGTGCAATCAACAGTATTTTGAAATACGCAAATCAATGTATCAATAATTAAACTTCTCAACCTCTCAAAAATTAAGTTTTGTTTGCGGCTCTTGAGCACTGTCACCTTGACCACAGTGATTCTGCGGCTGGAGATTGAGCTGGAAAATCTAAAAACGTTGAGCAAAACGTGAGTGGTCGACGTTGCCAGCATGCCTTGTATAACGTTTACGACATTTAGGTGTGAACGCGACGTCGCTGAAACGTCACTGACGGGGCAATAATGTAACGTCATCCTGGACTTTATTTAACTTTGAAGACACGTGAGTGTTCGACGTTGCTCAAACGTCTTGTCTTGACGTCGTGGCGACGATGACGACGTTAAAGTTGAAACGTGACGTCGCCAGCACGTCACTGACTGGACGATAATGGGACGTCATTTATGAACTTCAGTTCAACGTCAAAGAAACGTGAGCGTTGGACGTTGTGAGAATGTCGTGCATCGACGTCGTGGGAACGTTGACGACGTTTGAGTTGAAATACAACGTCGTCACAACGTCACTGATTGGACTCTAATGGAACGTTATATGAGGACGTCACCTCAACATCGAAAAAACGTGATCGAAGTCATGCGGGACGTCACGGACGTCCGGGACTTTTTCTCGACGTTTCCACGACGTTTCGTGCTGCCTGGGTAGGTAGGGAGCCGAGCTTCCCACGGCATGACATCCAACGTTCTTTCAGAGCAACAGACGAGAACCTAACCATTATAGGAGGTATAACAGCCGGCCTAGCAGGCCTAGCAGGCAGGCGATGGGCGGACATAACATAATAATAATAATAATCAATCAATCAATCAATCAATCAATGTTTTTATTCGTGCCCAGGAACAACCTTGCGGTCTTGGTACAGGTGCACTGTGTTAACATGTAATGCAGAACAGGGCATAAAGCAATAGTACGGACAACACACACAACGGACAAGCCCTAGAAAAATACTCTTAAAAATTATAAAAAGTAAACACAAAGTCACAACACACGATAAGCTTAATGGTACTACCGCCACCACCAATTGCTAGAAAGAAAGAAAAAAAAATGCATTCAAAGTGGGGAATTTCGGCGTGAACGCCGCAAGTTAGTGCATACAGTTCAAATTTAAGTGATGGCCTTTAACGTTTTTACAAACTGCAGCGTGTTATTGTTAAATATGTCGAGTGTTTCAGAAAAAGAAGAATTATAAGTATGCCCAAATCTGGACACAGGATCGTGGAGGTTGAGTAGACGCCTGTTGCAGAAGGACGCATTTTGCCTTGTTGTTTTTAGAGGAATTTTTAAGAGTACTCTTGACGTCAATACCGTGCACTCAGTGATGGCGTGGACAAGTTTGTATAAAAATAAGATATCGGCAAGTTCTCTCCTACGAAGCAGGGTAGGTAGTGCCACGCTACGATGAACAGGGACAGGGACATCAGTAGTGGTGGGCACAATGCGCGCTGAGCAACGATGTCTATAGATGGAAAGAAACTTGTTCTGAACCCGTTCTATTTTCGAGGAATTTGGGGCACAAATTCCATTCCATACAACAGAAGCGTATTCAAGCTGTGGTCGACACAATGCACTGTAGAGTATAAGAAATGTGCAGGGGTTAATAAACTCTTTAGTGATGCGGCACGCACTCCCGAGCGTGCGTAGAGCTGCGTTCACGATGTGATCCACATGACTGGAGAAGTGTAAGGTGCTGTCAAACACCACGCCAAGATCTTTGATTCTGTTCATACGTTCCAAAAGGTCTGTCTGAATAATATATGGGAATACAATGTTATGTGTCTTACGAGTGTACGACACGACTTTCGTTTTAGAGCTATTTATCTTCAGGTCATTCTCCCGGCACCATTCTTCAAAAGCATCAACATCTCTCTGTAGCAAAACACAGTCTCGGTCTTCTCGTACCTCCATGAACATCTTAATATCATCTGCGTACTGAAGAAATGAGGAGTGACGAATCACAGTCGAAACATCATTAACAAAAACTGAAAACAGAAGAGGTCCGAGAACGGAGCCCTGAGGCACACCCGTTGTCGCCTCATAAGTAGCAGAAAAATTATTATTCGAGCTAACAAAGCACTTCCGGTCACGCAAATAACTTTCGAGCAATGAAAGCAATGAGTTGTGAATATCTAGCTTTGACAGTTTAGCCAGTAACATCTCATGATTAACAATGTCAAACGCTTTACTCAAGTCAAAGCAAATCACATCAAGCTGGCCTCTGTTAGCGACGGCGTGAGCAGCGGTTGACATAAAACAGGCGATATTAGTTGTGGTCGAGCGACCCGATATAAATCCATGTTGGTTAGGGATAAGATAACGCTTGAGATTGAATGACAATATTTTGTGTAGTGCCACTTCGAGGAGCTTCGAAAATGTGCAAAGAAGAGATATAGGTCTGTAGTTCGACACATTTGTTTTTGGACCGGACTTATGCACAGGTACAACAAGTGCCGTTTTCCACATGGCGGGAAAGACCTCATTCTTTATGCAGTTGTTAAAAATCTGTACTAGAACAGGAATAAATATGGCACTGTATGCCTTCAAGAGGACTGACGGAATACCATCATGGCCAGAAGACAATAATGGTTTCATTTTTTTTACACACTCATGCAGTAGCTCCTCGTCAAAGAGTGCAATACAGGATGCCTTCCCAGAGACAGCTGGCGCGGCAGTAGTTGAAGGGGTTGGATGATGCTTAAAAACAGACTGGAAGTGGCGTGCAAAAATTTCACAAACATCTGTCGTCGAGTTTCCCTTTGAGTCCAGCAGGGTGATCTCTCCTCTACCTTTTGTCTGGGACCGAGAGCGAACATACTTCCAGAATTCTTTGGGATTTTTAGTTAGCTGCAACTCGACGGAATCAGTGTACGCCTGACGATCACGTTTAAAAACTTCCTTGCAGAGAGACCTAAAGCGCCCAAATTCTGATTTTAATTCGGGGGTATCGTTCTTAATAATAATCAATCAATCAATCAATCAATCAATCAATGTTTTTATTGAAGTGCCCAGGAACAACCTTGCGGTCTTAGTACAGGTGCACTCAGGAAACATGGAAATCAACACTACACACAACAAAGAAACAGTAAACAATAAAACACTTAAAAAAGATCACACATGTCACATAAACTCGCTAGGCTATACCACCACGATAGCGAAAGGAAAGGAAAGCGAGAGTATAAAAATTGGTTCTGAAGAACTTAATCAGGTGCAAAAAAAAAAAAAAAAAATGGGAAGTCAAATTTAGGTGAGGAACTTCAGCGCTCTGATGAACTCCGGTGTGTTATTGTTAAATATATCAATAGAGTCTGTAAAAGAGGAATTGTAGGTGTGCCCAATTCTCGACACGGGGTCGTGAAGATTAGTTACGGGAGCATTGTAGAAGGATGCATTTTGCCTTGTAGTTTTTACGGGAATTTTCAAACGCACATTTGATATCAATGATGTGCAGTCAGTGATGCCATGAATAAGTTTGTACAGAAATAGGATGTCGGCATGTTCTCTCCTACGCCGCAGGGTGGGCAATGCCAAGCTATGTTGGACTGGGACTGCTGGATCATCGTTTCAGGTGGACGCATTGCGCGACGGGAAACGATGTCTGTAGATACATAAGAACTTATTCTGAACACGTTCGATTCTAGCCGAGGTTGTCGCGCAGATTCCATTCCATACAACAGAGGCATACTCGACGTGTGGTCGACATAAAGCACTGTACAGTGTGACAAAAGTACTAGGGTTATTAAACTCTTTAGTAATGCGGCACGTGATACCAAGCGTACGTAAAGCTGAGCTCACAATATGGTCAACATGACTCGAAAAGCGTAATGTACTATCAAATACAACTCCAAGGTCTTTGATTTCATTCACACGTGTCAAAAGAACTGACTGAATGTCATAAGAGAATATAATATTATGTGTCTTTCGAGTGTAGGACATGACTTTAGTTTTCGAACTATTTAGTTTTAGGGCATTCTGATTGCACCAGTTTTCGAATGCATATACATCATTTTGTAGCAGAACACAGTCGCGTTCGTCCCGTACCTCTATAAACATCTTAATGTCATCTGCATATTGTAGAAAGGAAGAGTGACGGATCACAGCCGAAACATCATTCACAAAAACTGAAAACAGAAGGGGGCCAAGAACGGAACCTTGAGGTACACCCGTCGTAGCCTGATAAGCAGCAGACGAATTACCATTCGAGCTGACAAAACACAGTCTATCACGCAAGTAACTTTTGAGCAATAAAAGTAACGACCTGTGGACATCAAGCCTTGACAGCTTTGCCAGCAACATGTCGTGATTTACAAGATCAAACGCTTTGCTTAGATCAAAGTAGATTACATCAAGTTGGCCTCTATTAGAGACGACCTGAGCAGCAGTTGACATGAAACAAGTGAGGTTAGTCGTGGTTGAGCGACCCGCCATAAAACCATGTTGGCTAGGGATGAGAGAATGTTTGAGCTTAAACGACAATATTTTGTGTAAAGCTGTTTCGAACAGTTTTGAAAATGTACAAAGAAGAGATATAGGCCTGTAGTTTGAGACGCTTGTTCTTGAACCGGACTTATGTACGGGTACAACAAGTGCTGTTTTCCACAAGACGGGAAACACTTCGGTTTTTACGCAGTTGTTAAATATATGTACCAAAATAGGGATAAATATTGCACTATAGGCCTTCAATAGGACAGACGGAATGCCGTCATGGCCAGAAGACAAAGACGGCTTCATCTTCTTTACACACTCGTATAATAGCTCCTCATCAAAAAACGCAATACAGGTTGAATTACTAGAGGCAGCTGGCGCGGCGTTAATGGGAGAGTTCGGTTGATGACTAAATACGGACTGGAAATGGTGGGCAAAAATTTCGCAAACATCTGTGGTCGAGTTTCCCTGTGAGTTCAGCAATGTGATCCCCCTCCCACATTTTGTCTTTGATCGAGACCGAACGTATTTCCAAAATTCCATGGGATTCTGAGTTAAATGCACCTCAACAGAATTAACGTACCTCTGACGATCACGCCTCATAACTTCCCTGCATGAAGACCTTAGACGCCTAAATTCTGATTTCCATCCAGGGAGACCGTTCTTTTTAAATTTTCTGTGAGCGTGCAACTTCTTATTCAATAATCTGCGTAATTCACGTGAGAACCAAAAAGGAAACCTAGAACCTGCGGTTCTCCGTAACGGGATAAACTGGTGCATCCCTTCTCGAACGATGCGTGTGAACTCACGAACCTGTTCATCGACGTTAGTGCATCGAATGATCGATGACCAATCGTATTCGGCAAAATGGTTGTATAAACCAACGTAGTCTCCGGCGGAAAAATTGTGACTAGTCACATTAGAATGACTCTGTAAACAACGCCTCATGCCCTCTCGAAGAGCTACCACGATCTCCAGAGGGGGGTGATATCTGTCAGGTGGAACTAAACTTGAGGCACACTCAGTTACACGTATATCATCTAAATCTGAGAAACACAAATCTAGCAAGTTTCCCTGGCAATTGGGAATACAATTGTGTTGCTTTAGATTCGTAAATGATGCAAAGTTAAGTAAGAACGTAGATTTCTGAGCAAGGTAGTAATTATTAGAAGACGCTGTAGCTGTTTCCCAGCTTATATTGGGGACATTGAAATCACCAAGAACAATAAATTTGAAATTATCTAGAGCACTAGTTGTACTTTCAATAGCAAGAAGACATCGGTTGAATTCATCAGGAGAGGTGTCGGGCGGCAAGTAGTACGCGCCAAGCAGAATGCGTTCACCATTGACACTTTGCAGTTCTACCCACACGGACTCAAGCGATGTCTCCAGGTCAGGACGTCTGATGCACGATAATGACGCATCAACTGCTATCAAAACACCTCCCCCCGTCTTTTTCTTATTAGAGAATTCGCGATCATGCCGAAATACCGTAAAATTTGGTGGGAAAAAGTCAGAAGAAGAAATATCTGGACAAAGCCAAGTTTCAGTGAGAACAATAATAGAATCAGCAGTAAAAGCGACGTTAGAAAAAAATTCGTTAGTCTTTGTGCGAAGACCACGGACGTTCTGGTAATAGATATCTAGGCTATGTATTTTCGTCGGCATTTCCGGAGGAGGGCAGCGATTGGCGGGCCGCTTCATAGATGCGGCTCTCTGTAAGCTGGCCAGTGAATTCTTTAAAAAGGCTTCCTTCTGGCCAGAGAAGGGGGTCAAACAGTTTCTCGATATCCTGCTCAGCAGCCGTCACGTGGAACGAGGAGTAACCATCGTGACGCGTCTTAAGTCGCGTGCACACAAGCTCACTCAGTGTGCCACCCTGCTCGATGTGAGCCTGGAGGCTTGGAGCGTCGCAGTTGGGGCCCAGTCGTGTCACAAACACAGCACGTTGTCGCCGTGGTTGAGAGGGAGGTGGTGCCACGGGAATACCGCTGGCTGAAGCGCTTCCCTTGAGCAAAGGACGCCTCGTCCTGGGGAGCTTTGGCCTTGTCTCGCGGAAGCCTCCTCCGTCCCGGTTCAACTTGTCTTGATGGCGGGGGTGCGTCCTCGAACCCAGAATAGAGGCCACGGTGCGTTCGCCTCCAATGGCAGCAGGTGCAGCGGCGCCTGACGCACACGTAGCCTCCGTTACAGGGCGAGTGTTGCCTCTTTGATCTCGGATCAAACCAACCGGGTCCTGGAGGCTGGCCGCCGCAGCGTAGGACGATGGGGGCTGTTTTCCACCTTGCTTGGGCTCATGGCGGAAGCTTCTCAACTCCGCCTGTATGTTGTGCAGCGTGGCTGCCTGCTGCTGGGCGTCGTGCTTGTGCTCTCGACGGAGCTGCGCGTTCTCATCCCTGAGCGCGGCAACTTGATCCGTGAGGAACGAGATTCCCTGAAGCGCGTCGAGCAGAAGGGCCCGCAGAGAATCGACGCCCGTGTTGCCGATGTAGGGAGAGGAAGGAAGTGACCTCTCACCCTTTTCGGGACGAGCGGCGTGGTGGGTGAGGGCGACACGGAGAAGTGGGAGAGGGGGGCCACGTTGCGGTGGTCGTTGGAGGCCATGGCGACGTGGTTAGGGCTAGCACCACCGCTGATCTTTTCACAGCTCGCACAGGTGAAAGAGGGCACGCCGGATTGCAGAAATAATAATAATAATAATAATAATAATAAATTTATTTGCGACGGAAGAACATAATCGAGGAAAAGTGCAGGTTCGCCAAAGCCATCATGGGCTTGTGCGGCAAAACCAACTATGTAAATTGAAATAAAAATAAAAGAGTCAGTTCTAGATAAAAAAAGATAAAGCAGAATTATCACTAAGTTTTTTCAGCAGTTCCAACTGCATACTAAAGCTCTCCCCTCCCCCCTTCCCTTTCTAAAGAAAAAAAAAAATCAAGTCAGAAAAGTATTAAAAACACACACACACACAATGCACTGGCGTCACGTTTCGCCATTGTTCGCCATTGAAAGTAGTAGAAATTGTTGTCCAGTTTTTGTGACACTGAAGATCTTGATGACTTTTTTGTTTTCATATAATGATAATAAAAAAATAACTCATAAGACGGTAAAAAAATAAAAAAATAAAAAAAAACGCACTTGTTAAAAAAAAATGTCGGAAGAACTAATTATGAAATATTCACAAAGGTTCGTCGGTCATATCAATATGTCGAAGCGCTCTTCTGAGCTTTTTTCTTGAGGTAAAGTCACATATGCTGGGAGGTAGGGAATTAAAAATTTGAGGCACATAGACCGACCGCATGTTCTTACCATAACGTGTATAGTAAGCGGGAACAAGAAACTGAAATGTTTCGTAATTGTCTCATATTCGGACGAATAATAATAATAATAATAATAATAATAATAATAATAATAATAATAATAATAATAATAATAATAATAATAATAATAATAATAATAGTTTATTTTTTCGGATGCGACGAAGTATGATTCGGGTCTGCCGAAGCCTGAATTGGCTTGTTTGGCTAAACCACCAGTATTAAAGTTATATATCAATTAATTTCAACATTGTGAAGAGTGCATCAGCACAAAAAACACACACACACACACACACACACACACACACACACACACACACACACACACACACACACACACACACACGTTTTAATAAAAATAACATTGAAGCATTGGTAAAGTTAGTGTCCAGAGTTGTTGATATGTGGATAGTCACATTACATGAAGAACACACACACAGACGTCAAAATATTAAAAAAAATGAAGCACAGGTCATGTCAAGTTGCCACAGTACTTGGGTTGTAATAAAGATCACATCACTGGCCTAAGAAAAAAAAATCTTTAGAGCACAGTTTAAGACGCCCAGAAGATGAATCTGGTTCGTGCAGGCACACTTGATTTAAAATAGGTCTCGTAGGGCTTGTTTCAACTTTTTTTTCGAATCCAGGTCCAACACTCTTTCAGGAAGACTGTTGAAAATGTCCGGTACATAAAATATTCGTTGTCTTCTGCCATACCTCGTTGACATTCTCGGCACCTCAAAACGAGTGGTATGTCTGAGTGCCCGAGGTGCAATGTGGGGAACTTTAAATTTGTCATCCCAAAAGTGTCTTAAAACAACCGTCTCAGTAAACAAAGCATGACATAATGGAAGATTAATATGATCAATTTTTTCTTGTTCTGTTTCGGTATCAGTGCCGTATGTAATACTTCTAAACATTCCAGTCAAAATATTGTCAATTTTATTTTGCCATAACGTAGAACAGCCACCATAAATGGTTATTCCATAGCGAAGAACACTGTATGCCAAAGCATTGATGACCATCTTTTTAACATATTGTGGAACAAGTGATCTCATATTATAAAGTAGACAGGAAACACGTCTAAGCTTTTTACATACAGTTCCCATGTGCGTATTCCATGAAAGGTCACTATCGAATTCAATACCTAGATATTTCACATGGTCCACATAACCCACTGGAGTGCATTTACACGAGGGACAAATTGATGAATGTAAAAATAGTGGCGTATCTGGGATAACAACTTTTAACGGATTCCGGAAACACACCAGACGTGTCTTTGTGTTGTTAATTTTTAAGTCATTTTGCTGAAACCATTCAATCAAATGTGCGATTTCACGTTGGAGAATAAAAATTGATTTTTCGTATTCTATATGGCGTGACAAGAGTACAGTATCGTCAGCATACTGATATAGTTTGCAGCTAACTATTGAATTTGACATTTCATTGACAAAGACATTAAAAAGTAACGGAGACAAGATAGATCCTTGTGGGACTCCGGATTTCAAGGCGAGCTTTGAACTTCTTTTGGGACCTATGTGAACTTGTTGAGATCGTCCAGTTAAATAATCTTTTAGTAGCTCCAGAAATGGACCTCGGAAGCCAATATGATAAAGCTTTTGGAATAGAATGCTGTGGTTAACACTGTCGAATGCCTTTGAAACATCCACAAAAAGGGCACATACGACCTCATTTTTTTCGAACGCGTAATGTAATTCATCTGCAAAATCTTCAAGTAATGGCTGTGTACCCCGTCCGTTGACAAAACCATATTGATTATTGGATATGATTTCGAACTTTTCAAGAAACTGACTCATTACTTGGAATAAATGCTTCTCTAAAATTTGACTTATACAAGACAAAATCGAGATGGGACGATAATTTTCCACCTTACGACGATCTCCTCCTTTATGAAGAGGCTTAACTTTTGCATTTTTCAGGTTATTAGGGATTTTTCTTTGTGCAATAAAACCATTTAACATATGCAGAAGGACATGTTTAATTGCATCAAAATTGCGGATGAGGTCATTTGCTCTGATATTATCAACTCCAGGAGATTTTCTAGGTTTAAAACTAAGCAGCAGACTTTTCAGATCATATTCTGATAACTCAGGAAGGAAAGCTGACGCCATGTTCGAATCCCTCGAGGGAATTGAATAGGCAACATCATTCTGCGGAACGCCGGAAAACTGTGCAAAAGTTGCGTTAAATTTGTCAACAACTGAGCATGTAATTGGGCCAAATGCTTTTTCAAGCTCCTCATCTACTGAATTTGAAGGCTTCTTTCCACGGAGTTGGTTGAGTAGAGACCAAGTTTTTGCTGCATTTGATCTTGCACGATAAAATTCATTTTGAAAGTGTCTCCTTTTGGTGGCCCGGAGGAGCGCATTTGCACGATTACGTGCGCAACGATATTCTGTTTTCAGTTGGGCATTTTGGGGAGAACGCCTGCATTTTCTCCACAAAGTATCCTTATCCTGAATGGCTCGTAGAATATCTGCATTAAACCAAACATACTCCTCACGGCGTTGCCGAATTGTAAGAATTTTTTTGGAATCTTCAATAAAAGAATTCCAACTTAAATGAAAATTAGAGTAGACTTCGTCGTAGTTTACGTTCCCTAACAAATCTTGCCACTGGTAAGCCGAAACCAGTTTGTCAAATTTTTTTTTATCTACAATCTCGACCTGCTTTATTTCAGGACTTGTTTGTTTGATTGTCGCCTCACAAATTACTTGACACGCTGTGAAATAATGATCCGCCAGTTTTTGCAATATTACTGCTGACGTAATAATACAAGATGACGCACGCAAATGAATATGATCTATGCATGATGATACTAATTTATCTGTCATGTATTCTTCCCGTGTTGGCGAGTTAATGACGTTCACAAATCCTACGTTGGATAGGACATTGAGATAGTCGCAGACAATTGAGCTTGATGTTTTTAAAGAATCGATATTAAAATCCCCTACAAGGCAAATATTTTCTATTGATGAGAGTCCCGCTAGTACTGTTTTTAGCTCGTTTACGAAAGGAGTCGGATTTCTGGAAGGGGGCCTGTAAAACGCCAACAGAGACCAGGAGGAGTTTTTGTTACTCAGGTTCAGAGAAAGTGACTCTGAATGAGCAAAATAAATATCGGTAACCTCGCTTAGCCAAATTTCCCTAACTAGTATTCCTATTCCACCACCCCTGGTGCCTTGTCGCGTGCGAAAGAAACTTTTGTACCCAGAAAAAAAAAAAGTATCACACAGGTTATCATCGACGTTAATTTCAGTTAAAACCAAGACATCAAAATCTGTGCAACTATTTTTAACGAGTGCTGAGAACTGATCCCAGCATTTTCTTAGACTTCTGATATTTACATGCAATAAGGTAATCGCCTCACCAGAATGAGGACATAGCACTTCACGAAAAGATGACAAGTCGGGACATTTAAAAAACCGTTCTTCCATGACTCTAGACCATCTTGTCAATGTCACTTACGCTATTGACGCGAATGACCGGAGATCCTTCCTTCTTCTTTGCGAAAATCTTTGCGTTTTTTATCCACACGAATTGATATTGCTTCTCCTTGCCTCTAAATCTAGCCTTCCAAAAAAGTTCCTTGTTGATGCGAGTGAGGTTTTCGTTAAAGTATAGAATAGGGAAGCCGGACAGAGATCTCAGTTTGCCCCGCGATGCCATCCAGGTCTCTTTGTTGGTGACGGAATTAAACCTTACAATCACTGGAGGAACGAAATTGGAATCCTTCTTCGGAGGCAGGCGATGAATCGTAATTATGTCAGAGGGTTGAAAGCCCTTAATGTTTAGGCTAGAAGCCAGGTTGTCAACCAAATCCCGGACGTTCTCGGTTGGTTTGTAAGGTAGTCCGTGGATTTCCATGTTACTTAATCGGCTGTACTGATCGGAGTCATTCAGCTCTGCCTGTAACCGGCGTATTTCGGACCTCTGCTCGGTTACTGCTGATGTCAGAACGCATACCTCACTTTTCAGGTCTTTTATTTCACTAACATTGGTTTTTACCTGTGCCAGCAATGAATCGTATTGCCCGGAGAAGAACTCCAACGATTGCTCGAGGCCCCTCATCGTCTCATTTAACGTTTCGACAACCACTTTCACTGTTAGCAAATCGTTCATTTTTGCTGGAAGTTGCGTCAACTCATCAACCTTTTCTTTCAAAGGGAGGAGCACGTGCAGCATGTCATTGATCGCACTCAGTTGGAGAGTCAGGTTGTCTTCGTTGATCATCGTCATTGTACCCACACCGCCAAAGCTGCTGTTCTTATTGTATTTCTTAGCGCGGCATTTGGGGCAAACCCAACTCTCCCTTTTTGCCTTGCCCATGGTATTGAACGTAGCGTCCGCAACTCCCGCGCACGTTGGTGCAAGATGATAGACACCGTGACACTCAGAGCAGCTCAAAACTCGTCCGTCTGAAGGCACAGCCTTTTGACAAGCGTAGCATAAAGACGAATCGCTTGCTAGAGGGGAAGCCATACTGCGTTGCGAAGCGGACATTTTCCAGTGGCTACAATAAGGAAGGGCAGTCAAAAGCTCCAGTAATATAATAATAATAATAATAATAATAATAATAATAATAATAATAATAATAATAATAATAATAATAATAATAATAAATTTATTGCAGGTGCTTAAACGTCCTCAGAGTATCATTTCGGGACCGTCAAAGTCCTAAAGACTTGTAGGACTGATCCCAACAAAATATCTACAAAAGCACGCATAACAATGAAAAAAAAAACAAAAAACACACACACACACAAAAAAAGTAATAATAGTTCATTGCACGAACACAGAACCAGGCACAGGCACGGGCTTATCAAGGCCATCTAGAGCTTGTATGACGAACATCATCATGATAAGCATGCTGCTCGTAAAGTGAAACAGAAAAACACAAATGCGAACAAAATTTGTTTCCGGAGTCGCTCAAATGGAAAAAAAGGTAATTTAATATGATTGCTCACATTATGTGACACAGCATTACCATCAAACGTAATGCAGAGATACACAAAAGATGAGATTTTTTTTTTCTCGATCGGTCTTGAGATGTGCCTTAGCAAACACACTTGAGAGATTTCTTTAATTTTTGCACCGAGTCTATGCTATGTAAGTCTTCGCGAAGCTCATTAAATATCTTTGGTACTTAAAATGATCTTACGCTTTCTCCATAATGCGTTTATCTTCTGGGCACTTCAAACTGTTGATTGCACCTGAAAGACTTCGGGATTCTTAAAGGAATTGTCCCAGTAGTGCCTAATGATGATGGTGTACTTGGTATTTCACTTGGTATCTCTGCGTAGGTTTGTAGCTTGTCTTTACATGCGCCTGTTCTGGAACATATGTATGTGCCTGAAATACTGCGACGCTGGACATCGCTCATTCATAAACGAATCAGCTAACTGAATTATTTACACTTTTATGATGTTAATGAAGCCACCTACTATTCTACACAACTCAATTGACGATGTTGATTCGTGCTATTCTCCAGTGAAGAGATAAAATGCGCGTGTGTTTTCCCATAGAAGCACCGCTGAAGTATAACTGGTTGTTTTCTGATTCATTGCACCCCAGAAGTTGCATAGACATTATCGCCAGCTGACCAGCGTATGTTTTAGTACCTCTACAAGTCGTGCTTCTTAGGGCATTCAGTGCTAGGTTACTTGGTGTATTCAGTCAATGTTTTATTTCATGCTTTCATGCATTTCTAAGTAGGTATTATTAATTCCCTTTAGCATGAATCCCGGGAATGAGTCATTTGAACGTTGGAATTCAACCTTGATCAACTAGAATCTCAAAATTTTCGCTCATCAAACCGATTCTCAGATGATTTCTCGGTACTGCATGTTAATATCCCCCTCCTCCAAAAAGAAAAAAAAATACTGAAAAATTATTTACAGTTTTGAACATTATGGTGACACAACAGTAAGGTGACGCGTAATCAGCAGTTACATGGGGTATAAGTTACATGGGGCATAAGTCTGTCTTTTGCGAACCTTACATTAGCATACAGGGGGGTCAGGATGTTGATGCCGCCGCAATTGCCTCGAGGCAATGATAGTCGAATGCATTTCATGAATGGGACACGGGCACTGCGTGATTGTCTCAGCTAGAATTATTGCGTTAGCGAAGATTCGGTTAGGACTCGTATCGTATTGCTGCTGTGGCGGTAATAGCAGAGCGCAGCACGTGCAGTGCTCATTAGCAATCTCAAGAGCATGTTTATAATCAACATTGGCCGCATGTAAACGATCTCATATTACGTGGCCGCTTGTCCTGGCTTCGAGTTGAGGGGATACACACTGCCATCTCGCAACAAAATAAGGTGGCAGGTGGAAAGCTGGTCGAAGGCTCACAAGCTGAACCCCAAAACGAAGAATAACGTAAACGTAGGACCAACACACCAGGTTTTAAACACTTCAATGAATTATTAAGACAACTGCCTGCATGCGCAATGTTTTCAATTCATACTCTCCCAATCTGTGCATTATGCGAATGGTCGCCCCTCTGGATTTTTCGCCCAGCTCTACAGAGCTGGGCGCCTGTATGTCTGATTTCTCTCTTGTGTCCGTCGTTTTTTGCACCTTACACCACGATTTCCAACGTTCACCAACTAGCCCAATTACAAGTTCTTCTACAGAGACAAATGAGTCGTATACGATAAAGATGGTTCCTTCCGGCCATGCTAATAATTCCTAACGAACTCTACGCAGCTCACACAGTATTTATGTAACGGAAGTGTTTATTGGCCTTGTGAACCAGATTTCAAATTATAAAGGCAAGCGAAATCATCATATTCCATTCTTCTAATAGAGCCTACTCAACACACACACCTAAACCAGAGGCCCGTCAACACTCCATATTCTCACACCAGCATTGCTGCCTACAAATTAACATAATTTTCATATTGGCACTCTTGATGGAACAGAACGAATAATACACCAATTTAGATCCATATTGTATACGACTAATATTTTATTTCCGCGTTTTTCATGAACAGGAAGGCTTATATTGCGGGGCTGCCCTATTTTCTTTGAACCCGTATCGAGAGTGCCGAGCAATCACTTAGCAAACAGCAGAAATTAACAATGTTTCTAGCCGAAGGTTGGCTCTTACCCACGGGACATGGCCTTCAGTGCAGTTCCTCGTTGTTTTTATTGTTGGCTGATGACGTCAGCATAACAGACACGTAGGGCGATACAGCTTGAAGCGCGAACCCGACTGGCGTGTTTACATTGCCCCCAAACGTGGTCCCTCGATTTTCGCCGAGTGAGGTAATAAAAGTTTCATCTTGTCGCCTGCCCCGATCCCAGGAATGCAACAGCAGCAGCGGTAGATGAATGCAACATACGCTCCTTCACCTTGAAGTCGCGGTCTCAATCTTGACAGCCCACGGGAGTTGGACTCTCAAGCCAGGAGTTGGGACACCGCGACACCAGCGATCGTTTTGTCCGCTCGCCCTTTGCGCCAGCATTTCTGAGACCGACGACCGGGATTGCAATATCAGACAGCAGGACACGTCTGCCCCTGTGACGCAATTTGTTGCCACTTCGGGACCTTTTTAGATATATGGGTTGGGCAGGACTGTGAACACACCAGTCGGAAACGCGCTGCAGGCCCAATAGTGGTACATACTGGCTCTCATTCAGCAAATATTGACGCTCTTGATAGCAATGATTTTATTATTTCGTGGGTCTTATACTAGGCCTTTTTTATAGCTCGAGCAGTAATCTACCATCAGCTGAAGCAGTGGCCGGTGAAATGATTTTGAGCTGCCGTCATTTACGGGCTGCCTCGACCAGTTACAGCTTTCATCAGATCAATAAGTGTTATAATACACTGCTTCATAATTTGCTTAATGTAGGCTGCCAAGTCCCCGTCTTCACGCCCTTGGACCGCAGGAGCCCCGGCGACGTATTGAAGGAGAACAGCAAGCACTGAGAGCGAAGGAAAGCCCGATGAAACGTTAGCGACGTCTAGACGAAGTGAAGTTCGATGGGTCTTCTAGCGAGCCCTCGAGCACCGTCCACTACCCCGTCCGGACGTTCTAGGGGTTTTCTGTCGTAGGCCAGTACCGGCGCTAGCCATGCTGATTTTAGTTTAGCGAAAAACAGCTTTGTGAAAACAAATGATCGTGATTGACAAACGTACAGTTTGGAATTTTCTTCTACATAATGATGAATAGAGTGCTACGAAATTAGTCGAGAAAGGCGATTATCAATTTTTTTTTGCCAATTTTCTAGGGTGACTACAAGATTGCTTATCCCGTGTTCTTTCAGTTGCGAATAAGTTTATGACGACAGTTCGATAGAGAATACAATCATCAAAGCAATATCTCAAAGTTTGCGTATATTTTGCTTGCGATGATGATTTGCGTACATTCGCTACTGTACTTTGTTTACTACCTTTGTAAGCTACCGACAGAGGGTGTAAAAATAAAATTCGTTTACAACGAACTCGTAGTAAATCAACATTAATAAATTAGCCAGCGTTTAATAAGGTTTCATTTTCAAAGCAAATTTTCGCTCTTATAGAAAGTGTACGACACGAGAATTGCTCTTAAAATATTTGGCGGTTTCCTGTATTTCTTAAGATATGGGAAATACGTGATAACCTTCATTTCAATCTTATAAAATACTTAATTGGGAAGTACTGATATATTTTTATCAATTACATAGGCGATCAGCAAAGCAAAATCAGAGAACAGGTCATACAAGTCTAAATAGCATAAAATAAATCAAGCGAACAAATCCAACGATGTAGAATGACGAGTTATCTAACAGAGTTGGGGTTTCTCTTTCAAAAGAAACTTCCACGGTAAAAAAAAAAGTCGATTTTTTTTTCTGGCACAGTTTTTCCCCCGAAGAATCTAAATATCACAATAATTTGTCCTCAAAACAAAATTTAACGTAAAAAAGGCAAAAAAAAAAAAAAAAAAAAGACTAAAAACATGCAGTTGCTTGCCACCGGAGAACGCCATTGGTTGGTCGAACCGTGACGTTATGAAATAACCATGCGCGATTCTAATTGCACCTTCCGCCAGAGAGATCAACTGGCATTCCTTACCTCGTTTTGTCTCCGCTTCGCGTAAGCTCCTGAGATTTACTGAGTTGCCTGCCTTTTGTTTAGAAAGATGCTCTGAACTGCTAGAGTAGCAACAATTTACTAGAGATAAACCTCCTCTTCTTCCACACCCGCTATAATTCCGAAATATTAAACTAATGGGTGTGGAAGGAGATTTTTAGGTAATGGTTGCTATTAGTCGGTTACAAATCAAGAAGGTAGGAGAAGCTCCTCCCACAAGCGTGATGCGCCCGTTTCCAATCCCTCCGCAGTCGAAAGAAGAGTTCACTGGAAACGCTCCTTGTTCCGCTTCAATGAATTCCAACTTGTCTCCGATTCCACTTTTTAAGAGAGCAGCCTTTGTATCCATCGGAGGGGGAGCCTAACCCCCAAAAGTCGTATTTGTTTCCATCCGACGGGGAAAACTCTAATCTCCCTCTCGTGGCTTCCACAATGCTAAGTCAAAGTCGAAAGATAAAGCAAATATGTACTACAGAAGGGCAAGATCGTCAACGCGCGTTGGCCGCGACGTCACGGAAACGATGGGACGCTATTGGATGCGGAGATAGCGGAGGGATATATGATTCCCTTTGAGGGGCATTTGCCGCTATCTTCTTGACTTGTAACTTACTATAGTCCAGCAATGTGTTTTTCCTCTTTTCTCTATCTCTCTTCCTGTATTTTCCTACGTTGAGTTGGCATCTCTAATAGCCTCGTCCCACTAGAGCGACAAACACCGGCTTTCGTCCGATGACACCACAAAGTTCCGTGTCTCCAATGCTGTCCCACTGCAACGACCAACACCCGCGACAATCGCCGTCAAGCGACGACAAACGATCGACGATGGACGAGTTCTTGTCTGTCGTTGGACTTGAAGCAAAACAAGCAGTCTCACCGAGGAACATCTCTCGGAGACAAACTTATCCTCCTCGCCCGCTTGTGCCTTCTGTTGCCTCCCTTCCCACCCTTCTACCCTTCCTCCCGGAACGAGAATCCCTTGGCAGCCGCTTCTGGTCAAGAGATCTAACGAGTCAAAAGATCCAACGAGTCAAAAGGTCCAATAATGGATCTTTTGACTCGTTGGATCTTTTGACTCGCCAGACACAAGTCAAAAGATCCAATCTGGGTCGAGAGGTCCAACGAGTCAAGAGATCCAACGAGTCAAAAGATCCACGCCGAGTCAAGAGGTCCAACGAGTCAAAGGGTCCAACGAGTCAGAAAATCCAATAATGGATCTTTTTACGCGTTGGATCTCTTGACTCGGCAGACACGAGTCAAGAGATCCATTGTGGGTCAAAAGTCCAATTACTCGAGAGCTGCTGCTTCATATTGCAAAGGGGTCACGGAAAGCCCCTCACCACTCCTCTCCTCCCCTAGTCGCGTGGAGGCGTTGTACAATAAACATCAGTAAACGACTTGACTAATTAGTTTTTGTATAAAAAAAAGTGAAACAGATTTAAGTTAGATGCGCCGCTCAACTAGGCACCGTTTTGCGATTAACGGCCGGAAAACCAGCCCGAGGGGGCACCAGGAGACATCCAGTTTAGTGTCTCTGACTATGGGAAGTGGGGAGAGAGCGCTTTTCTTCGCCTCGGGTAGATGGCGCCCATCAGGCTTTTGACGCGTCTGTTCATGTTTGCACGACATGTAAACAAAAAAGTAACCTCAAATCGAGCATACATTTACTGAGCTTGCTAACTCAATACACTTTCAACCAGTTCACGTCACGCGCGTAGTTTTCTTGGCCGGGACAAGCGGCTGCAGGAGGGGAAAATTGTCCTCTTTCCTCTTCGCGAGTTATCCGCACACTCGCAAAACTTTAAAAACTCAAAACGTGTTTTTTTTTTTAATATTAAACGAAGTTAAAGTGAAAGTGACAGGCACCAGATTCTTTGAACACTAAAATCATTTCATGGCCCCTTTAAAGGGGTCATGAAACGTTATCGGATCGTAACGTTCGTGACCTTGCCGGTTCGTACTGGTCCCAGCTTGGCACAAGTGTACTCGCACAGACCGCCACTAATTCAGAAACTTCTTTGTCGCGGTGAAATTGTGAAAGTTAGAAGATAAAAGGGCACTAGTGCTTTCAGTCTTGCCTTTTCAAAGCTGGATGACGTGACGTGATTGTGGAATCGAAACCTCCCGACTGACGACAGTCGATTCTATTTAGCAGAAGCAGGAAAATCGTTTCAAGGCTCCTTTAGGATGCGCCTTAAATGGCCACTTCGAAGAGTGGAACTCCCGATAATTCACCGGTTATTTTCATCCAGGTAAGATATCGAACTTGGCCAATAGACCCTTCCCGAAATTCAGTGCCATCTGGTGGCTATAATGGCAGTTTAACTTTTCCCGTACTAATGGCGGCCATGAAAATGGAGTCTGCCGTATTTTATCGGGCGCCGTCACTTTCGCAACTCAACGGAAAACGACAGTGTGCGCCTCACTGTACATTTATTTCTTGATCTCTTTCAGTGACGATAGAAACAAAGATGTAACCAGTCAAAACAAAGCGTCAACCCACGTACACGGCTTGATAAAGTTCTACAAATCAAGTTGCTTTGGATCACCTTGATGCTACCAACAGACTGGCTGAGTCCGAGCTAGAAATGAACGCTTACGCAGATCTTACTTTCAATTCCTGCTTCACATCGTGCTAACGTCACGAATGTATAAGCCTCCAATTATCTGCTAAGGAGCATCTTTAACTTCTTCCTTCATCAGTAAACAGAAGGCCGCCATTAGTACGACACATATGCCATTTTTCAGATGATGATGGTGATCAAAATGGCCAGAATGAATTTCGGAAAGGGTCTATCGGATCTTGGAAGGCAGTATGACGAAAAATAATTCAAAATAATAATTTAAAATATATATATCTTTTAAAGGCGGGTCGATATTATGGTAAACTTTTTCTTTCTAATAAACTTTCAGGTTTGATATAAGGTATATCGAAATTTAAATTAGCATTTGATAAGCGGTTGCAGTAACATGGGATGCAAGGTTCCAAATATGTCGCGAAAATGTGGAATGTACGAAGTTGTTTTTTTCTCGGCTTTGTTACATGCATACAAGATAATTCAGTTTGCACGGACATAATTGACTAGGTGCCGTACATTAAAATGAGATTTAATATATAATTTACGTGTTTATGCAAACCAAAAATGAAAAAAAAAAATAAATATATGTACGTATTATCGCAATACATCAAAAGACGAATAAAAGTGTGCATGCTTTTGATCAGTGCTGCTCAACCTGAACACGAGCCAGTGAAGCGTGCGCACGCACAGCAAGACAAGGGGTACTAGCTAAGGTCCTTCTCCTACTCTAAAAGTCTAAAATGCCTCGAACACAAAGGTGTTCAAGGCGTCGCGCGGAGCGAGATGTCCCGTGACGCTCTCGGCTTCTAGCATAGGCTGCGGTCAATCATTAGGTGTGGGGTCTTTAGGTGCACCACGCAGTAGTGGTTGCACGAACGCACGTCGATGCTAGTTTTCCGTACAACGTGGTGCCAGTCAGCAGTCATGCTGCAGTGACCGGCAAGCAACTGCGACATGTTGACTATCTGCATGGAAAGCTGCCAAACATAATGCTGTCCAAATTATCCACACAACCCTTCCTCTCAGTTGAGCTCATGCTGCGTATAAGACGCCGTTTCCATACAAGCCTCCAAAAGGTGTGAGAAAAGGCACAGCTTCCGCACGAGGTGTGGGCACTGCACGTGCGCAGGCAACGCGTCAAGTGGACCGTTTGCGCGTGCGCAATGCCGATAGCAGCACCACAGCAGGGGCGGGACGTCAGCACCGCGTGTTGGTCTATACGTGCCTCGTCATTCAGTCGCCGATTAACAGTTCGTTGATTTCTAAATTCGAGAAACAACCTACGTCCCCGCGACTGTGCAGCGTGCACGACTCTCGGGAAATTCCTGCGTTAGTCAAGCATGCCGCACGAAGAGATGTCGTTGGTCACCAGCCGATTGAAATGGAAAACGCACGGCGCCGTGACACAGCCAGCCATTCAGGATCTCAGAACCTCTCTTGTCCCCGAGGCCAATGTATCCTCTTCTCTCATCTCGCTCTTTTTTTGTTGCTTTGTTATTAGCCGCAGGATTCCCCCCCCCCCCCCCCCCACACACACACGCACACACGCACGCACACACACACACACACACACACACACACACACACATACACACACACACACACGCACGCACGCACGCACGCACGCACGCACGCACGCACGCACGCACGCACGCACACACACACACACGCACGCACGCACACACACGCACACACACACACACACACACACACACACACACAATCCTTGGCGGCCACAGTTGGCGGCCACTCCTCGTTCCCGTAGTTCCGGTCCCTCGATTGCACGTAGTGGTCGCGGGCGCGGCTTGCTGGACGTGTTGCGAAAGGGGATTTGCTGTGGCTGGTTTTGCTCGCGAAAACTTGGTGCGCGAGGTGGTGCTTCAAGACGCCGAGGTTTACGCCCCTGCATCAGGATGGATACACCCATGTGCGAGGACTGACCAAAGTAAGATCGCTCACCACGAAGTAGGATACGACGTTCCGCGGCAAGCCATTCTGGCAGACGAGAGACTTGTCATCAGGTTCTGTGCTAATCGGGATGCAGTATTGTCCACCACAAAACGCCGGCGCTCGACCATTGAAATATGAAGTTATAAACATCCTCAAAATCGGCGTGAAATTCCGTGGCGCTCACCTATAATGCCTCGAACGGCCCAAAAAAAGGAACGATTCGGGTATTCTAGTTCGGAAAAAGTTTTCTGTCGATTGTCACGACTGTTTTCGGAAAGTCGCCAACGGCAAATAAAGAGAAGCGGAAGCTCTAATTAAGAAATAAAGTAATCTTCTCCACTTTCACCGTGCTTGTTGGTGTGTTTTATGCCGAAAGAGCACAACACGAATACCGCGTCGCCAGACTCTGTTTGTCTGTGTTATTTTGAAGTGTTTTGTTGACAACCCCAGTCCCACTAGAAAACAAGTTTCCTTGCCCCCGTGTTCTGCGTCGTGTCCGCCAGGTGGGACGGCGGACTCCGACAAACAGGCTGTCTGTCGGTGTCGCCTGTCGCTCGTTGTCGTGTGTCGCTGTCGTTTGTTGCTGTATGTCGCTCTAGTGGGACGCGGCTATCAGAAGTATGAATCACCAACTAGCTTAGCATCGACGACGAACGACGCTGGCTCTGGGAGCCGTGGGAGCACGCGCGAGGAACCTTTCGGGACGTCGTGTCTTCTCTTCTCTTTTAGAGCGCAGCTCTTAGGCGCCCGTTTCTGCGTTTCGCGGCGTTGCCGTCGGCGTAATCGCCCCGCTAGATTTAGCGGGAAATTGAATTGGGGACACGTGACGTCAATTTTCCCGCTACATCTAGTGGAGAAACTGTATTTGTTCATGGGTGACGTGACATGAAGTCACGTGACGTCATTTTCCCCGCTAAATTTAACGGAAAAGCTGAATTGGTGTTGAGGTCGCGTGACGTCAATATCCCCGCTAAGTTTAGCGGGGAAACTCAACCCGCAAAATTTTTAGCTGGAAAATTTCCGCGCTGAATTTAACGGAAATATTTTTCCGCTATATTAAGCGGGGAAATTTCCCCGCTAAGTTTAGCGGGTTAAGGAGGAGGAGGGGAGGGCACGGATGTGCATATCCTCCTCTCCGTACCCTCCCCTCCTCCTCAAGAGCTGCGCTCTAATTTCGCATTAAAGAGGTTTGTTGACGTCTTTCATTTTTTACGTCCCTCTCCCGCTGACACAGAGGGGCGTTGTTTTAACGAAACTTCAAACGCTTATTTCTAAGTAATACGGGCATGAAATAGACCACTTTATTTATATATTTATTATGCTTGAAGTCAGATTAAAAAGAACCTAGCGTTTCTAATCATATTCCAAACCGCTTAAGTTTCCCTTTAAAAAAATTCAGAATAATAAAAGCTCACTACAATATAAAAAAAGCTGGAACAGCCGCATCGCCATCGTATTCTGTTTCAAACAGTAAGGAAAAAGTGTATTCTATATAAAAAAAAAAAAAAAAGGCACGCTGCTATTTTTGGTGTGCTTCCCGCGAAACCCAATGGCCGCTGGCTTGCCATCGGCAAGGCAATTCTTCCCAGGTTTTACTTGGGCGAATCGCATCCAACCGTTCTCTGGTATTTAGCATTGGATTGAAACGCTTCGTCGAAATAAATAGACGCCTCTTTCTTGAAGTTTACATTACAGAAAAGTACAGACATGCAGCTGACGAACATGGAGTACCGATTGGTGTGCGTATTGAAGACATCCTAAACATATGAGCATTTACTTTTTCTTCTTATACAGACATATTGTTTTCTTTTTCATTAGAACACTTTTGTAATATTTTTATAAAATATAAACCTATTTTATTACGGTACCCTGATGTATATTGTTACGGTGATTACGGCATACTACATTTTACAAAGAACGAGAGGTTGAAAGATGGCGGTCCTGCGAAGGCCCAGAAACGCTGCTGCTTCCTCCTCTTTCTCAAAGAAGAGGAAGCAGCTGGGGGGCGCTTTTGGGGCTTCACAGGACCGCCATATTTCAACCTTTCGTTGATTGTAAAATATAGTATACCATAATCACCGTAACACTTTTGGGGTGGAGGTGAATACTTTCCCCCTACCCGACTCACCCCTCCTGGACACCCGAACCCGCCACCGCCTTCCCCAACAGGGCGAAATGCCCGATACCGGTACACCGCCCGAAGGTACGCCAACGATACCCCGAACCTCCACCAAAAGTGTTACGGCGGTTATTTACAATGAACGAGAGGTTCAAAGATGGCGGTCCTGCGAAGCCCCAGAAGCGCTGCTGCTTCCTCTTCTTTCTCGACCAGCCGAGCTCAAAGTTCCTTCTCCTCTTTGTATCAATATAATGAAACTTTATCTGATATGTAATCGAATGTCGTATTTTTCACCTGAATAACTTTTACCAGAAAAAAAAATTAACAGTAAAGTTATGTAAAGAAGTACAGATTAATGCGGATTAATATCATAAACTACGAGGACACACAGAAGACAACGCTCTTTAAAGGAGCCATGGATGAAACGACTTTTATAATATAAGCATCGTTCATCCTTTCAACTCGGAGTCAAAACAGACTGCCACATTTCCTGGTGCATATCCAATACATATCCATGGCCAAGGAATACCATAATCATTAGCAGGGGGCGAACAAAAGTGCAAAGCTGGAGGCGCATGGCTATCGAAAAATCGAAAAAGCTCAGGGCACTGCGTCAGCCAGCCTTCGGTTTATCTTCACAAAAAAGAGATCGATTTTATAGATGCATGGTGAGCGACACGCCTTTGGTTGTTTCGGCGTTGGTTGGCTTTGTGGTGTTTTCTTGTTTGAGCCGTTTTTAATAAAACTTCAGTTGATAGTCATCGCTCGTCCTGTGCTCTACTCTCGTTGTCCTCGTTTTTTTTGCGCGCTGTTCCCGATTTCTCGGGTCGTTTCGATCCCACTATTACGTCATCAATCTTTGCGAAGGCCAGACTGAAAGAAGAGACCCCTTTTATCCTCGCAATTTAACCGCGGCCAAGAAAGTTCTGAACCAGTGGTGGTCTGTGCGAGCATACTTGGGCCAGACTAGGACCAGTACGCCTCTGTAAAGTCATGAACACTCCATCCCGATATCGTTTCATGACGCCTTTGACGTATAATATACACTAGGACAAAGATAGGATGGTCCTTACTTCATATTAGTAATCTCCAGTTTGCTTGGGTTATAAGCATCATTATAATACATATTGCTTTATAATGCATCAAAAAAGTTATGTGGTTAGAAAAGGTTGTAGCTTAGCGTATGATAGCACCTTACCCATAGCAACCGAAAGGTATTTTCCCATACGGAGCATATTGAATTGCAGGTTGACAATCCTCTGTAAAAAGTAAAAGGGAACAAACCTTCATAAATACAAATTGATGTCAACGGCGTGATATATGCGCATCGAGTTAGCAATGCATACCGTAATGAGGGGTTATATGCTAATAAGAAGGATTGTTTAATTAAAGTATAGCCTACTTCGGTACTCTATAATTGTGACGCCACTACTCTTGAGGTGTGGAAGTCCTTACCGAATGTATTCCCGACACCGATTAATATGAATATCGAATACACGAATCAACATAAAAACTTAAAATCAATTTCTGTTTCGTAGCGATTTTTGAAATAGCGCGCTCAAAAGCTTTCCCTACAAAACAACCCCCCCCCCCCCCCTCCTCCTCCTCGAGGTTCCTTAAGGGCCAAATGTTTGGTTGCTGTCTGGAAATTTAAAACCCTCACCGCCCTCCCCCAACACACACTAACAAAAAAAAAATCCAATTTATAGTTAAACATAGCATTTTATGGCCAAATGATTTTGTGTCTTGGTCCTAAATTATCAAACAGCTAAAAGGGTTAGGCTTTACTGCCTGGTTTTTGGTTGTCACGTGACAACTTTAGGCCTAAACCGCCAAACAAGCGCCAGAATTAGGCTTCCCTGTCGGTGGTTCGTTTGACACGTGGCAGAGTTAACCCATGTCCGGCACTTCGGCAATCATGGGGCAAATAAGAGAAAAGTCATAAAAAGTACAAAGTATATTGGCCCTAACTAACGCGTTGAAAATAAAACCTTATTAGGCCTCGGATAGGCCGCTAGGATTGCCAAACATCGAGCAAGTTGGGCGCCTCTCGGGAGTGCCGCCTGCTATGCTTATGGGGGTTTGAACAATAGCTCACCTCAGCAAATACTTGCAGCAGGTTTTACAGTGGTGTATGCCACCGTACGTTTATAGCAGTTTTATATACCCTTCGGGGACTACCAAGCCGGATGTCAGCGGCTATTTCAGTAGAAATCTGAAAAAAAAAAAATCACAAACAAAAGCTTTTTTTTTTGCTCGCTCAAACGCCATCTAGTTTGCTCAACTACATGAAATACCGAAAAAGCTGGCGCACATCTATATAAAATACAGATTTTTTTTTTTAAAATTCAAATTTAAGGTTTTGTTTAAGGCTGCGGTCCCACGGCAGCCATCTTGAACAAGGCTTTAGTTCAACCACAAGATGGCGACACGCACCTGTGGGGTGTCCGAAACATTGGTTCACGGTGGGATGGCTCGAACACCATCACGTTTCCCTCGTGGCCTTGTTCGCGCTGCTGCCAGCTGTGCTCAGCTAGCTCAAGCAGCGTGGCCCGGCAAACGGATGTATGCGAGAATGTCAGGCAGGGTATGAATCGTTCTCTGATATAGGGAGATGCGGTTCGGCGGTTGTAACGGGCTTTCGCAATAAATCTTACCAAGAAGGAATCAAATGTTGATTGACGTGTCAATATTCTATCAATGAAAATTTCTTCTGCAGGAATGCACGCTCAGTAGACTCAATCTTCCAAGACACCAGTGGAAGCCGACGTCAAGTAAACTGTTTCGCGATTTACGGTACTTACCTCACTATTTTAATGACGACTAAAATAACGTCACGAAATATTGTGTTTCACAGGGTTCGGAAGATGTTGTAAAGGTTGTTACATTATTGATCCCAGAAACTTTCTGGAAAGACTCGAAGTCTTCTTTGAGTCCAACGCCATCATGAACAGAAACTGAAAACGATCCACTATTCAGTCGGTGGGTGGCGAAACGTATCCGCGTCTGCGGAGTCATGGTCGATGCGTACTCTAAGTGGCTGGAAGTTTACACGATGCCTGCCTCGACGTCCAAACACGTCACTGACGTTTTACGGTCTCTTTTACCTACCTTTGCCCTACCGAAAATACTTTTCACTGATAACGCGCCAAATCTTGCTTCAAATAAAATAAACAAGTTTTTGAAGAAAACAATAAATAAATAAAACGGCATCAGGCATTACATTAGTGCACCATACCCTCCTGCAACTAACGGGCAAGCAGAACGGATGGTGTGCGAAACGAAAAAATGCCATTTTAAAGCTTACGGAAGAAGCAGTTCAGTGAAGAATCGCCAGGTTTTTGTTCCAGCAGCACGCGACGGTCTCATATTGCACGGCAAAAACACCCGCCGAAGCAATATTCGGCGGACGAAGAGCCACACCCCTCGATCTCATGATACTATGGTCTACGAACGAAGATCGAGAGATTCCCAGATCGGGGAGTAATGGCAGTTTATTCGGTCGGACAACTCGTCTACGTGAGGAATTTCAGCGGAGGTGTAAAACTTGAGTAGAAAAGGCTCTATGTTGGTTGACCAGAAGGTGTCATCCCTCTGAATACGTTGGATATCAATGCCCTTGAGTGTAAATATAACTAAATCACAAAACTCTCTTTGTGTATTGTGTAACTGCCCTTGCATTTGATAGTAGGAGCTATGGTGGTGATTTGGACCTTTCACACCAGGCTCCTATTCCTTATTTTTTGCCTCATACTCCTTTGCGGTTTAAGTATGCTTCAAGAATCTTTTGGAACGGGGACACTTTACGTCAACGAGGCCATTTGTTCCAAGTAGTCAATCAGGAAACGCTGCTAGAAATCCGTCCCTCATATTAACGAATAAACCGCACTTCTGCACAGTGAAGTTTTCCTGTTCCACGTACAGTTGTAAAGCAGCATCCTCATTGATTCTACCATATTCTGTTGCGGGTGAAGAACCACATTTTACCGCTTAGGTAGTGGCCCAGATGAGCACTTTCAAACACACTAATAATATTGATGGCAGTCTTCTGATTTTTTTAGCCAAACAGCTAAAACCAACAATCGCTTGTTCGCGCTAACGGTTTCGCGCTCTGTACAATGTGTGTGTGTGCCTAAAACGTTTAATGAGAGAAAAAAAAAAAGAAGTTGTCGCACTTGCGCGTGACTTCTTTCACGGGACTTTCCCCTTAGAATATAACAGGGAGCTTTCGTAGACAGTTTTCGACGTCACGCGACGCTTCTCCGCAATCCGCCACGATACCCAGAACTCTACGATCAAGGCCATCGGCGCGCAGGCGCAGTAGCGACTTCTTCGTTGCGAAGGGCTTAGTAGAAGGGAAACGCGGTCTACGAAAACTCCCTAATAAAGTCTTAGAGTAACGCAGGCAAGACTTTGAGTGAGCAAAAATTACCGTTGCCTAAGTTTCTGTATCGCGACGCCACTTTTTGGTTACCCAATGCGCTTGCGTACGTTATTCTAAATCTTCCTTATAGTGAACGGGATATTCTTAAAAGTGATAAATGAGACAGGCTGACGGGCATTAGATTGCGACTTCATTTTCTTACAAGTTCAAACACAGAACCGTCGAGTACACAGGCAAAAATCTTAAACCACAAAATGCTATCGCCTTGGTTGAGGAAGTCGAGCAGGAAAATCGCGCCATCAGAAAGGCGACACTCCAATTGCGATAGTTCGTGGCGGTCACCTGGCCCGCACGGCACCACCATTTGCAAGCTGCTGCAGCGATATCCTTGTCAAGGCCTCATCCCGTTTGCCGGTCGATGAAGTTGTAAATGTTCGGGTGAGCCCTCCTTGACACAGCGTTTATCTTACGGTGCCATGTCTCCGAGGTTGGTTCGGGAGATGGAGAAGTGATGTGAGCAAGGAGAGACACTGGACACTTGAACCTAATCAACTGTTAATGAGCAACACAAACGAACCGAACGATGGCCGAAGCGGGAAGGTTGTTTAGGGAAAGGGCGAAATGGGAAAGGATGAAACGAGAAGGTCGTTTTGAGCCAGGTCGAAAGAGAAAGGTACAAACGGGAAGGTTGTATTGGGAATGGGTCGAAACGGGAACCATCCGGCCCAACGAGCACGTAGCTCGCACAGCACTGTCAGCTTTGGGGTGAAAGGGGTGGGAAGCGCATCTTTTGTCTGAATATTCAGCGACGCGCTAATGCACTAGGGGGAGAATGGCTGTGTCCTGGTACACAAACGAGAGTCCGAGCAAGAGGAGACTCCCCCCTCTCCGTCTTCTTAAACTGTTTGGTAGAATGCGCGATTTGTGAGTTGAGGAGGAAGGCTAGACAGGGGGAGAAAAGTGTGGTTATCATTTGAGCTCGTTCTCGTTTCGCCCTTCTCACTTGGCCCATCTCAGAAAAACCATTCTCAAAAAGTTCTTCTCGCTTTGACCTGTCGCATTTGGCCCTCGTTCTCGTTTCGCCCTTCTCACTTGGCCTTTCTCAAAACAACCATTCTCAGACAGATCTTCTCGGTTTGACCTGTTGCATTTGGCCCTTTCCCATTTTGTCCCTCGTACTTTAACCCCCCTCATTTGAGCCCGTTCTCTTTTCGCCCTTCTCCCTTGGCCCCTTTCAAAACAACCATTGTAAAAAAAATATCTCGCTTTGACCCAGCACATTTGACTCTTTCTACTCCAAATTTGGGTTTTTTTCGGGCAATATATATTCATAAAATCACTAATATTTCCTTTTGTGTGTGTTTGCCACGCTACCGGCTTAATCTCTCTGCCAATGATTTTAGCTGTGCGCCGTGCGTCGTGGTCGTCGAAAAAAGCTACTGCCTGACAAAACAACAGACCAACTACTTATCGCCGACAGATCACAGTCCGAAATGTCACTTTCTTTGAGGTCGCTCGACTTGTGACAATGCAACCACTTCTATAATGCACATACGTCTGCTATTTCTGTTCAAACAGAGTTTCCATATTAAGTGCTCATCGTTTTGTTTCTTTTCTTTGCGTTCGTTTAGAGAAAGGGAAGCAGGTGTCATTGTGCAAACGTATTACATTATCTATAGTATTTGTAATTCGGGGGGGGGGGGGGGGGGGAGAAGTGTGTGTGTATGTGTGTGAAGGGGGGAAGGGGGGGGGACGCCGGGGGGCAGAACAACATAGATCCAGAGAAAGTGGGGACTGGGAATCCAGTTCTTTTGTTGTCCGGGATGGGTCGTGGGTGGCGGGAGCTCAGTTATAAAACGCTGAACCGTCAACGTTGCACCCAGAAATACATGATTTAATTGTCGCTTCACTCGACAGCAAGACTTCAGTCAGGGAAGATGGACAAGTTTGTTCTAAGCGAAACGCAAGAAAAAAAAATTGTGTCTTTACCTTGAAGGCTACAAGTATTACAAGCGACGACAGAATGCAAACGGAATGAACGCGTGGCGTTGTTGCCGTTACACTTAATCAGGATGTGCGGCTTCGATATTGACCGAAGAAGACAACGTGAAAAGCAGATCACGTAGGTTGCTATATTCGATTTGTCTTTGACGGTTTGTTTCAACATGATGGAAATCGGTGCTATTCGTTTTCGTTCCTTACTTACTCTTATCAGCACCACTTAGTACAAGCCTATAGGCAGTTAAAGTGTCATTGCCCATTCACGTTCCTTTTACTTACAGACGATCATAACCATGCACCAGACAAGGCGACGCTTGTGAAGGACCAGCTGCGCGTGGCACTGAAAAAGGCAGCAGCATGCAACCCCCATACGCCCGTGCCAAGGTTGTTTCAAGAAGAACTTCTCCGAACTTGTTCTGCAGAAGGTTTTAAGTTATTACATCTATCACGTCTAGAAAAGTAGTATTCAAAGCTAGCTAAACCAACCAAATAACTAAATTTATTCTTGGTGCCAGATGAAGTCGCAGCAGAAGTACCCACGTTTGCCAGCCTGAAGAATACGATGTATCGGGAAAGGCGCTCAGCGCAGCCACCGCTTCCTTCATCAGCCTCCACTCTGCAACTCAACGACGCCCACAAAAAGACAGAAAGCGCAGAGCCGTTCCTGGTCGTCGACGACCGCAGTGATCCCTCGTCTTGCATACTTGCCTTCGCTACACGAAATGGAATGCAGCGGCTGTCGTCAGCCAAAATTATTTTTGCGGACGGGACGCTTTTTGTTGTACCTCACATCTATGACCAACCCTGCATGTTGTAACCGACGGCGTGTATAGCGCAGCGGTTTACTTTCTGTTGTCGGTTTGCTCACGACAAACCTATGTCCGTGCTTTTCAAGGGCTCAAAGCTGCATTCATATCGGCTGGGATTGTGTTCTCGACCCCTGATATTTTCATGACCGATTTTGAGCAGGCGCTTATTGGTGGTCTGCGCGACGTGTTTCCTCAAGCTGCTCATCGCGGGTGCCATTTTCACTTTGCGCAAAGAGTATGGGCTTCCGTTCAGAGGGCTGGGCTCCGAAGCGCATATTCCAGTGATAACCAAGTGAGGGCGCTCATTCGAAAGCTTGTGGCACTTTCCTTTGTTCCGCCTTGTGACATACCTCGCGCCTGGGCGTTTCTGCATCAGGAGGGTATATTGCTCGGTATACTGGAGCTAATTGGAGTGCTCGATTACTTTGATGCGACGTGGATCAGTGGCATTTTCCAACTCGAACAGTGGAACCACCACGGAAACAGGGGACCCAGAACCAACAACCACATGGAGGCATGGCATCGAAAAATCAAAAACATGTCGGGAAAAGTTCACCCGAATCCCTTTGCGTTCATTGATTTAATCAAGAAAGACGAGGCCCAAACAAGAGTCCTCTTGCTTCAAGTTGGAAACAGGGAGCCGTACGTGCGCAAAGCCGCAAGTGGGCTAATAAAGACAGAAAACTGGCGGAGCGTGAAGGCCGTTTAAACAGCGACGTCATTTCGCTTTTTCAATTTCTAAACTTCGCTCAAGCTTTTTCTGGGCTGTAAGCATTTTTGACAGCTTTAGCCGGAAAAATGGGTGCGTGAAAATGTTGCCGTTGATTCGTTGTACGAGTGTAAAAATGTGTGAAAAATAAAACCAAGATGTTTCTCGGTAAAAGATGGTATCCCTTTCTTCGAATGTAGAAAAATGGATTCGACCAAGCTTAGAGGTGGGGTTAACTATTCTGCGACTCTATATCTGATGGTATGTTGGGTGCCCAAACAAGATAAGACTCACGTACAAAGAGCTGCGAAGGCATAACGACGGCAGAAGCCTGCCGAGCAATATATAGTCCCATTCGGTCGTTGCGCGAACGGGCAATATGAAAATGTGCCCAGTTGCGAAAAAACCGATTCGGATCTTATGAGAATGTTCCACCGAGGCGGACCAAGTGAGAATAGGACGAAATCCTCAATGTTCAAATGCGAGCGGGACGTTTTCAGATAACGGGCAAAATGAGAATGGGCTCAGTTGAGAAAAACCTGATTCGGATTTTATGAAAAGGTTCAAACGAGAAGGACCAAATCAGAATGGGACGAAATGCGCAAGGTTCAAACGCGAATGGGATGTTTTGAGATACACGTACAAGGAAAAAGTTAGAAAAGCGTTTCACATGATGCTGCCAGGAGGTTCAAGGTTCCCTTAGGGGATTTCTGAGATCGCATAAATATGGCGATAACTCACTCTGCGGGATCTACATATCCTAGAAATCCATAAATCATAATGATGCGCGACCGATTTCCCTATTGAAAAAGCAATCAAAGATCGAACAAGCATTATAAAATATTTGACACATAGATGGTGCAAAACGTCCCAAGTACAGGCAATCAAACATTAAAGTATAAAACACTAATGCAGCTTCAGAGCTAGTGTGACAATCTAATACTTGCAAGCAGAAACACATGCAAACCATGAAAGCACAAAGAACCCAGTACCTAACTTAACAACCTGGCTGCTCACTTATACTCTGATTCAAGGTGTTTGGTAGAGGTAGCAGTTCTTTGTAAGCGGCACATTCATGCTGGAAAATCTCTCAGTAACATACACAGTTTTGGCAATAAAAGCAGGATTGCTCACTAGGAGAGTATCACAGAAAAGTTGTATATTGGTAACGAAACGACACCTATCCTCTTCATGTAAAACAGTAACCTTTCCGACTAGTAATATCACTGGGAACATCACACGCAACAGAGCATTGTGGATTCCAAATTTAACTGCAACAGCACTCATGTAAAAAAAAAAAAAAAAAGATGCTGGTGACTGGCACAAGTCTAAGCATAAGCTTTGGCTTCAACAAATTTTCTGTAAAAAAACAAAAAAACAAAAACACGTTGGTGAATGGCGCAAGTCTTGGCGCTTTCCGTCGAGTCTTGCTCCCCAGAAAGTCTCGGTGGGCAAAGCAAAGCCGTAATTGATCACACTTTCGCTACGGCAGCCCTCATGGCCATGCTTCTGCTGCTGCATTTTGTCTGCTTTAGAGCCTCTTTTTTCCACTCTTCGTTCTTTTGCTTCAATGTGACTCGAAGACGGAGGAGCACAAATGCTTCGACTATCTTCTGTGCAAGGTTGTGGAACTTTGGCAACGGCAGCTGCTTTGTGAGTGCTGCAGTGCTCCGATGTACAACGTCGAGGGTGTTTTTTGATGAAATGGTGAGATCTTTATACTTGTGGAACTCTCCTTCAGCAACAAGCAGTAGCCCGAAGACGTCGGGGGATGGCATCACTAACTCCTGATTGCTGCCGTCTCTTACGTAGCACTTCAGCTGGCACAGCCTGGCATTTTGAGAGGCAGCGAAACCTGTCACTGCGGCTATACACAAGGGATACGTATGGGTGACGAAGCATTCGCAGTTTCTACCATGATCAGGATAATAAAACCATCTCGTTGACGTTCCATATGGGGAACTGATGAAGTTTAAGTGTCAGGTTTCTAAACAACGTATTGGTCACATATTAAGGCTAAATTATGACAGGATTGTTTTTTTTTTTCATTCTTCTAAGATAGACACGATTTCTTGGCCTACATTTTTGAAACTCGGTTTGAAGACTCTTTAAACTTATTGAGTTGGGATTTGATAAAGTTTAGAGAATTCTTATTCTAATTCGACAACTCTTGTTAGCGCGTTCCGGCGTTATGGTGAAGGTATAAAGGCGAGTAAAAAATTTCGTATTTATTTTATAATACAGTCAAATCACCACAGATGAAAATATAAAAAACTTCTGCAGAGGCATTCGACCTCGGTAATAATTAAAAAAGAAAGCAGTGAAGACAAGTGATAATATATAACAGACCAGTTATGTTACAAACTAGACGGCAAATATATGCGCATGTTTATTATCAACGAAATGAGAGGAAGATGCGAATTAAATGGGAGTTTCAGTGGGGTGAGGTGAAGGGTTGCAAAAAGTGAACTGGCAGAGATGTTGAGCGTGTCCCAGGCGGAATAGAAGTCGTTGTGAGCGCGGTTTCCTGTATCAATTTTCAATGTCTACAAGCATCTCATGAGAATCATAAGAACTGGCGCTGATGGCTGAATATGTTGGCGTGGCTGAGGAGCGTGTTAGTGCTGGCTCTCATTTTAACATCTTAATTTTTTATCGGTGAAGTTATTATTTCCAGAAGTTGTACCGTTGTTACTTCATTCGAATGATGATTTGTGAAGCTTTATAGTAATTATATTTAATAAAAGTTTATTTTCTTCCGTGCCAACAAATAACTACAGTTGATGATGTGGTGCACACAAAGCAAACTAAAACACAGCACTGTCAAGAAATAAAATACACGGTACAATAAAAATATAAACATTAGGTAACAGAAACTGAAAAAAGGCTACACAAAACACGCCGTACAGTAAGTAGTTCGAAGACATCCATCTTCGCGCATGAAACATAAACTGGTAAGAACCAAGGAAAATGCCAAAATGCGCTTTATGAAATGCTACTTGAATTCTCGATAAAGGAGACACAGAAGACATACATGATGGGTAAAAAGTTTGGACATTCCATTACAAGCATCTCATGAGAATCAGAAGAACTGGCGCTAATGGCTGGTTGGCACGACTGAAGGAGCGTTTTAGTGCTGGCTCCCATTTTAATATCGTAAGAAGGATTGTCATCGCGGACGTTATTATTTCCAGAAGTTGTACTGTTGGTACTTCACTCGACTTAATTATTTGTGAAGCTCTATATTTCTGGAGGAATGGGAGGGGGTGTAGGAATATGTTCACGGTTCTGCACCTTTGACAACGGGTTCATTGCGTTCATCGCCTTAACGACGAAATCCTTGAAGGCTATCATGGCACGTTTCATTTGACTCTTTTCGGCAACATTTATTCCCGCGACGTCTTCAAGGACAATGGCGAACACTGAAAGCAAGAAACGAAGTTGCATAAAGCATCCGCATGGTTTCCAGTATCATCAAGAGGCGCTTCTGCCGAGCGCTTCTCTATTTTTATTACGGTGTTCCTATCAACTCTGTCACAAAGGCACCGATCCAGATTTCTGCGCTCTTCAGATTGATAACGTCAAGTTTACAAGAGTGTAATTCTTGCAGGCTTGCCATCTGTCAAACCTCTCAACAGAGAGCCTGTATAGTATGAGTGAATTAATATAATATACGCAGACGAAACCTGCATGTTCTTTTTGCGGGACAGTTGTTCATCAGGTTGTCCGTACGGCGAATAGGTTGCTACAGAAGATAAACGCTTGAACGATTTCCAGCTCTTTAGTAATTAATGCAGATAAGTCAAAGTCGATACTATTTCGTTCTAGAAATACATTTTGTTCATTTACTTGTGTGCTCTCACTTTTTTTTCTCTCTCTTTCTCGAAGGACTAAATATTGATTTTGTGCCAATTGTGAAGGGTGTTGCTGTTATATTTCACGAGTACATCATCTGGGACGCGGAATTGTAATGTATAGCGGGCGAACTCGAAAGATGAGGGCATTGTCTATAGATGTCGATATATTAGCCATATCAGCCATAATCCTTCTTTATAACTTCCTGTTTTCCTCGTGCTATAATTACGGTTTTCTTTTGTGGGTAAACACAACAGCAAAAAATATGCAACGCTTACATGATTTGCAGAAAAAAAGAATCATGCAAAGCATGTGCAATTCGGAGTTCAATACTCACACGCCACCATTGTTAAAAAATATATTTGCATAGTAACAATTACAGAAAATTTAAATTATCAACGTCTTCTCGCATATCAGATGTCTGTAAGCCGAAAGCAACTGTTTATTTTTATTCATGACTAATGTGAAACAAAGGGTGTCTGCATATTCCAGCCGTTGTGTGGACATTTGGTCAACGCCTCGATCAAGAACAGGCTATGGCTTCCAGGTACTGCTGTTTTCAATGCCAAATATAATAAACAGTATGCAGAGTTCTAAACTATATTTCACAAGTTCCAACAAAAATATATATGTAACCTCCCTTTCCCTAGTGTTTAACTTTGTTTATTTGAATGGGATCATCCTCGCGCAAAAAGTATTTTGGTCATTTTTTATGGTTGCGTGTTGATGTCGTTAAATTACTTATCATGCATACTATTTCTCTTTGATGCTGGTAGGGAGGGAAACCATGTCTGGCGAGAGCTGTCTGATTTTTTCTGACTCCCTCTCTTTGCTGGAGAGTAACAATAAAGTTGAAAGTTCAAAATATGGGATAGAGCTTTTTTTATTAACCAAATTTCGCCGAAAAAAAACCAAGAGTAATTGATTTATTATGGCACTCAGTATACTTCATTTTAATGCGAAGATTTATTTAAACAGAAAGTGGACGGGCCGCGTTTACGTGGACGTTGAATAAAGGTAATGTTCAATGGTCATTTAACCATCTTTTTATACCTCATCTCAAAGAACACGTGCTCCAAAATGTCACAGCATATATAGGAAATCACATTCTCACCTACAATAACCACCAAGTATTTCCCTGCGGGCAGCATATTGATGTGCGCGTTTCCAGCCCTGTATGAAACTCAATAAAGAAAAGAGTACAAACTATACAAAGTTATTCAAATCAAGAGTGCGATAGATACATTATTGCGCTATTATTGAATGGATTACAAACTATATTATGAACGAAGATACGCTTGCTATGCATTGCGTCACTAGGGAGTTGTAGCAGATCGTTTTTCTCCTCCGCTACGATATCTGTAAAGAAGACGCCGCAGCTGCGCATGCGCGCCGCCAGCCTTGTCTGTATAGTTCAAGGTCTTGTGGCGGATTAGGGAGCGCAATCCGGGTGCTTAGCGGGCTGCGGAAACGGTCTCCTACAATTCCCTAATAGGGAGTTTTCGTAGACCGCGCTGCCCCCTGTGCTAAGCGTTCCGCAACGAAGAAGTTGCTACTGCGCCTGCGCGCCGATAGCCTTGACTGCGGAGTTCCCGCTATCGTAGCGGGTTGCGGAGGGCCTTGCGGGACGGCGAAAACGAGCTACGAAAACTCCCTAATGTCTACACCATTAAATAACGGGATTCCGACAATTTTCAGGGAATAGAAGACGCCTTACCTAATGCATTTTTTATGCTAATACGTTTAAAGTGTTAAAAGGACACTGACAGGTTATTTATGCTCGCTATGATTTTTATTTGTACATGACACATGAGACCCCACCTAAACAGAATACAATTTGCGGCTCGAAATTCGTTTTCTTTCAGCCCGGAAACCGTCGTTTGAGAACTGGTTGGTTTGAGCCGCGCTGACGTTCTCGTCCGTGGTCTCGTGCCGTTTTTTATGGTTTAGAAACAAACTCCAAATATAATCAAAGTCGTGGGGGGAATCGAAGGCACAGACCCACTATTAAAAATAGAAGAAAAATATGAGATATCCATTTGTTGTGACTTCTAAAAAGCTGCAAATACGTCGGTTGAAAAAGGGGGAAAAAAGTTGAACTCAGAACCGGAGGCATTCTGTGCATTCTCCGCGTAATTCTACACATGGCGTCGTATCGCCGGAGTCGCGGACTGGACTGCTGAACGAAGCAGACTAAGCAATGGCGGCGGACGACGGACATGGGATCACTACTTCACAGCTGTTGTTGTTTGAGGAACTGGCATATAGGTCTAGCTTCGAAAGAGAAGTCTCTACCGATCAAGACAATTAGGATCTATTCCGTAGGAAACACCCGACCACCAAGCTGATTCGCGCGAAGACGTTGCCGAGTCGTCGCTCCTTCTCCTGGGTGAGACATCGCTCGACTTGCGAACTCGAAGTGGTAGGAGCTTGAAAAACGCGCAGACGCGAAGCATGAAGCGCTTGCATTCGGCGTTTTTCGTGCAACGTGTGACGTAAGTGTCTTTCACCTTCTTCGCACGACGAAAAAGACAAAGAAAAAAGAAAACGCGGTCGGGTGTATTACGTGACTTCCGGAAAATCTCTCCTCCTTATATTTCTTCTTCCTTCGCAGTGTAGTTAAGGTTTCGGTTTCAAGCAGTTCGTTTTTTTACTTTAATAAAAAATATATGTGACGCTGTAACAAAGTATTGATCGGATAGTCCTCTAACATAATAAATCGCCTGGCAAAGCACGTTTTTGTTTTCTTTAGAGGGGGGGGGGGGGGGGGGGGGTAGTATTCCTTCAAGGGCATTCGATAGTAAAACATTGTAAGATTAAGGCATAGTTTTTGGATGCTCGACTAACTAAGTAAAGTCGGATAAGCCCCGGGTGCCTCTCACAGCAACAATGGTGTTCAAACTTGGTATAAAGCATTTAGACTATTAGACATTCGCGAAACAGGTTTTTATCACCTAGGAAATATAGCAGGCAAGAGCGTTGTTTACCTGAAAATAAAAGTTCATCACATATGTCTGACGATTAGATGTGTTTTATACAGCTGGAATTGGGATTATGATCAAGGAAGCTCGATGTATTTGTAATACTTTCTTCGACATAGCGTTTCACGTGTGAGATTTTTAAAAATCAAAAGGTCTCAACGTGTCTGTTATACAAACGATGTTGGCAATAGTCTTTCCAGTCAAAAAATTTTAATGAGAAATTTGTAGCCTTCAACGTAGCGTCGTACACACTTTCTTTCGACGTAGTATACACTTTGTCCTAAGAATTGGTTTTCTTTTGACGCAAATATATATGATATAATGCACGTATATTATATATGGGGCATTATATGATATAATATATAACACCCCTTCATTACTTGTAGCTCCCTCCCCCTCAAATTTCTCATAACATTTTATGAAAGAGTATATTTATACTCCAGTCTAAAATATTAGAAATATTAGCTGCCGTTTTGTTGTCTCGAAAAGGAAGGCTGCATTCAAACGAGTTTTGATTTTCTGAAAATGAGTATTGAAATATTTGTATAATTAAAAGTGTCTAACTTGAAACGCAATAAATTGATAGTCTTACACTACATTTTTTTTTTAAATTCACATAAAACGCGACGACATTACGTAACTCTAAAATCCAAACTAAAAAAAAAAAATCTGAATTGTGATTTTGGTTTATATATTTCCTAAAAATTAATTTGTACTGAAAGAGAGACATAAGGTAGAAAAATTATAAATTTTTTAATATATCGGTGTTAATTACATAATTATAGGCTATCCGAGTGTCGCTCTTCTCCTTAGATAATAAGAGTGGCACGTACAAAGTAATGCATTTGATAACACCTCGTCTCGTCAGGACAAAAACGAAACTGCTCAGCTTGCTTTCCAGTTGTTGCCTCCGGGTGCTTTACGGCCCCCACTAATATACTCTTCAATTTGATAAAATTTGATACCATCAGCAAGTGCAGAATAGCTACGGAGTTCAATTTTTTGCTCAAGATTACTAAAGTAAAAATATAAGGAACAAATCAAAGTATTTTTTTGACCTTGTGCTTTGTTTTTCAACGACTGAAGTCACAACTATTTTTGTACCACCTGCGTTTGCCTCGCAATTGCGAAGTCGATACTTTTCTGTCTGAAACGTACTTCTGTGGTTCAAATGAAGTATAGGCCGCAAAATGCAGATTTATAGCGTTATTTAAAAAATATAAATATATAATTTAGAAACAAGTGAGTGAACATTTTGCTAGCGGTGTATTTGGCGTTGGCTCAGGCTGTGTTTGACGTCAGTTCATTACACACGAAAAAAAAAAAAATAAAGAGAAAAAAAAAAAGGATGCGTTATTATAGCGCTATTTTAACCGATAAAGAAGGGCGGAGTTCAACTGTACTTCATCAAAATTGTTCGAAAACGGTATACACGCAATAAAAGTGGGGCTTGTAGCTTCAAAAAAAAAAAAAAAACCCTCCGAAGACTCGCGTTTTTATAATTTAAAATTCTTTAAGGTTCATAGACGCGCCGATAGCTAAAAATCTTTAAGGTTAGCCAGTTCCTCTAGAACTAGCTACCATTCAGGCCAAGTTTCCTGGGCCATGTACAATTCACGCACAAAATACATGTGCTCCGCGAAATATCCATGCACAGGACGCACATCTATATCTGCATGACGCACTGCCAGGCGGCACCGCCATAAACTGTGACGGCCCAGTTGCATCATCGTGTCTAGGGGTACACCACGACGTCCTCTTCAACAGATAAAAACCGAATTCCGTGAGGTGTAAGTGGGAGGCCCTCTTTTGAGGGTCCTTTGCAGAACATCCCAAAATACTTTCCGCATCCCAGGAGCCTCAGAAAACGTGCTCGAGAGTTTCCAGTTGTTTACATAGTGTATAGTTGTCGGTCCAAGCGATGGGTACTCTCCTCTCAGCTAGCCAAGCTTTGACGAACAATGTCTGGCTATTCAACTTGAAAAAAAAATGTTTTCGTGTGTGCGGAGATAACCATTATCTTGACTTGTTTCAACACGTCTTGCCCTGGGTCCCCACTGTAAAAACTACGGTACAATGGTGTGGAGAATGCTATATCTCTCACATCTCTCGTCAGCCGTTAACGCCGAAACGCCCCACAAATAGTCCGAAAATCGCGTTCTTAGAAACTGCTAGGCGCCAGTGACTTAGTTTCGACACCCGCGTACGCAACCACTCACAGCTACACTGGACGAAACAATAAACTCAAGTAGAATGCTGTGCAGCCTCGTTTGAATGACCCTGAGAAACAAGGGGCCTTCCGGTCTCGAAGAAAAGTAAATCTGCTGACCAGCTGTCTCACGAACAAACGCAAAAGACCTAGACCACCAGCGCTGACTCGTTGAAAAGATTACTTCGTCTCGTCCTCTTCCATACCGAGCTCCAAATAACAGCCGTGAATACACGGTGGATGCGTTGAATCTTGATACGTAAAGAACGTAACACTTGTAACACGCACCAAACTTTTACAGCAAGAAACGTGTTACACACTGATGCGCCAGCAGAAAAGGATAACCCATTGCCTTCCCACTTGTCTGCCCTCGCGCGCAAAGCCTCAGTTTAATTGCGCTAATACTCGGCAGCATCGCGATAGTGATCTATAGGTACACCAAGATAACGAGATGTTATCTTGGTGTATAAAGTGATGAAGTCGGACCCCTGTCGGACCATACAACACGTTTGAACAGATTCGGCTTGGAAGGCCATCCGCTGTGCCAAATAGCCAAACACCTTTCAAAGTTACGAAGCTACACGTATATTCGAAAAACATTTCTGTCAACTCTGCGACTTTCTTTAAGTCCCTATCACATTAAGACAACAGTTGGACAAGTCACCACGAGGAAATCGTGTTGCCGGCGTCCCTGTCACATCGTTGCAACTACAACACTCGGGCAAAATGTTTCTGCCGCCCGGCAACCGTGCTGGCCGATTTGTTGTCGGTCCACCCTGTCACACCGCGCTGATGGCGGGGACCGGGGCGGGGACAACACGGGGAACACTCCTCCATCTTGATTGTATACCTTCGTGCGTGTGCGTCCCGGCGTTGCTGGAAATGTGAACTCTACAAAGTGCTAGTGCGTTCGAAAGGCCGTAAATTACCGCGGGACGATATGAACGAGTGATTGTGATTAGAAACTTGACACGGGGAGTATTTTCCACCCTCTATTTTATCAAAATCTTCATTCGCTGACAAAGTAGATATCCCTAACCGAAGAAAGTGAGGTCGCTGATATATGTTCGGGATTTACGCCACCGTATGAAGTGTTTCTGTCCTGTTCTTACATTCATATAATTCCTATTTATACCGTAGAATTAGCACCGGCAGTACCCCAAAGCGTCTTTCGTAGCGTGGTGTTGAACTGAACTGACAGTGCTTAAAACTGCGACACCGACACGATCGGCCTTCGTAACAATCGGTGGAATGAATATTTTCAACGCTGTCTACTTGCCAAACGCCTCCTATGGGATCACTTCATTTCCCGAAACGTCCAGGAGATTTTCGGAAAAAAAATTCACGTATCTGGTAGCTGCTCTTTCCAAGTTCCAAGTATCAACAATCATAATCAGAGCGGTCGTTTTAGTGCTTCGATTTTTTAATCTTTGCTTACCTGGACTATTTTTATTACACTTAATCAGCGGATGAGTAGGCGTGCCATTTTATTTCACTAGCAGTAACGTGAGCTGGTCTCTCGGCAGTTTTAACTTCAACAGCAGTTTCGATGTTCACGACGGTAGCTGTGACAATTTCGACAATCGCTTTCCGTAATTACTCAGTAAAAACACTTATCAAATTGTTTTAGTTCCACGCCAGTTTTAATGATTGTTAAATAATGTTTTCCAAGGCTTTTATTGAGTAGGACGTTATTCATAGGGAATAAGCTCTGCTATCGAAGCTATGTATGTTGTCGTGTTGCCGGCCCGAAATTCGCTCAACCAGCGATCAGGGCAACACAGGTTGTCCAACACAAGTTGCTGTTGTTTTTGTTGCCGAAAGCGGTCACAACGAGACAACATTTTCGTTGTCGTCTATGTTGTGCTGGTGTTGCCTCGATGTGACAGGGTTGTCGGACAACACGGGGAGCGACAGCAAGTTGCCCGACTGTAGAACAACTTGTTGTGATGCTGTTGCCGTCGTGTCGCCTCAGTGTGACAAAGTCTTTACGCTTTCTTGGTCCACGCAAAACATCGCTACATCATCAGCGTATGACATATTCCGTACCTTAGTAGTTTGAAAATTAAAACCTCTAACGTAACTACTGCGAAGAATACTTAAAAAACACGCTTCAAAAAAAAATTATAAAAAAAGCAGAGGCAAAAGTTGACAGCTTCATCCTAAAAGAAAAAAGACAAGGTCACTCACATATTTTTTCACAAGACGAGTGGCGCAATTTTGGTATGCCATACTCCATCACACAAAGCTGAACCAACATTGTCATACCCCCCCCCCCCCCAAAAAAAAAAAAAAAAAAAAAAAGAGAATATTATGTGACCCACGTATGTTCCCGCAGTCTGGAATTCACATACCGGCCAGATTGTCCCACACAAACTTTCCCGCTCCTCACCGGCAGTAGGACATCTCGCAGCACACGTCCGTGACTGTTACTGTACGCCGATCTTCAAAAAAAGTCCTCGGAGAGTAACCTGGTAAAAGTTCAAGATAATTTTACGAGGTGCAGACAATCAAGGCTTCTGGTGACGTCTGTGTCAGTGCAACATCTGTGTTCTTGTCAAACAAAGGCCCATTCTACCTCCACTACCCTACATGAGGTGTCAGAAAGTTTCCAGTTAGAGGGATGATCATCTCAAACTTTATCCTTCAAGGTCGTATTGAAATGTTCTTAAAAGTAATATTTTTGATGGCTTTAATATTAATTTCTTTAGGTTTTTAATTGTTTTATCTATTTATTTATATTACATTTGCTATGCCCTGTTATTAAACACAAATTGTGCTTCGTGACCATTTTTTCGCGTCGGTATTCTCATGCTGTATTTGTTATTTGGCTCATTGCACATGTATGAAAGGAGATAATTAGAATATACAATTATTTATCAGGTAGATATAGGACTGATTTAAACTGTATTTCATGAAAATTCTTTGCAGATTTTTCATTTGAGAAAAACGCGTGGTTTGTGCGTTTTATAGTGCATCCGGCCGTGTCTTGTTTTGGTCATCTCACTAAATTTTAAAGAACTGCCAGTAAACCTTAAATTTTGGCAACCGCCTGTTTGTTTTGGAGATGTCGGAGCACGGTACTACTTAAAACAATACATACGCTAGGGAAATGATCAATCTTTCAATATATCGCCATAGAATTACAAAACTTTAGGCCAGTCAAGTGTCGCTCCTTTTCTTGCTTAGATCATAAAAGTGCCACAGTATAAAGCAATGAATTTCATGACTGATCACTTCGTCTCGTAATTAGAAAAAACAAAATTGCTCAGGTTGCCCTCGAGTTGCGATTACTTTCCGCTACTTTATGGTCTAGCTTTGTACCAAAAATAATATTCACCAAAGAAAGCTTTTAGCCTTTCCACTCTGGTGAAGAAGGAAGACCAGCGGAGCGTGTGCAATGGAAAGTAATGGCCGGCCGCAAGTCGGCAAGCCAGAGTGGAAAGGCTGCCGCCATCTATGAGCGACGGCGGCAACCAGATACGTGGCTTGCCGCCTTCGCTCATAGATGGCGGTAGGTGTCGAGAGTTCGGTGTCTTAATTTCTTTGCAGGGGACACGATCTTGGGGAAACTAGCCCTTAAAACCTCCGCTGTAAAAACAACTAAGCCACACAGAAAGATTTCCCATACCGAGAATATATACTGAAGGTGGTAAAAGGTTGAGGAGCTATTATAAACCAACATATATAATAGTCTCCCAGCTAGTATACTTAATCTGCCATCCTTTGCACAGGTAAAAAAAGAAGTGCGTAAATGGAGTTGTACAACGAACAGTTTTCAGACTCGTGCCTTTTTGAGGTCCCTCAAGTGTTATGAGTACCACATTGTGTTGCTCTTGTCGGGTACGCCTGTATCACATTTATTGCTGTTCCCTTCACGTCTCTTTTGTAATCACATGCCTTTAAGCTCGAGGTTTTTCTGTTCTACGTTAATCGTGGTCTTGCGAAATCTATATAAACGATTAGTATCGCGTAAAAATGGATAATTTCATTTAATGCTTCTACTGGCATAAAGTTTCTTCTTGAATACTAGGTTATGGTTGTCTTCATTCTATTTTATATTAAGTCCTACCTAACTATAGGACTTTTATCAGTAGTGTCAATTTAGTTTTGTATAAGGTCAATACTTCCGATTTGTTAGATTTTACGCTGTGCTGCGTGTACTCACGCACAAGCATGGAAGTGCTTTTGTGAGACTGGGTGGAAGGTTTAAATGATTTATTTGAGAATAAGCTTTTATTTTTATTATATCTACAAATTTGATAAAATTGGATACCATCAGAAACTTAAAAATACTATGCAGTTAAAGTTCTAACGCGTCATAATATATATAAAAGTATATTTCGACTTTGTAGGCTGTTCTCAGGTACTATAGTCCAAACCAATTTCCTGCAGCACGTGGGTTTGTGTCGCAAGCGAAGTCGACACGCTTTTCGCTGAATATACGTCCACGGCATGAAAAATAGGCCGCGAAAGGCAATTTTTTTTTTTGTGTTCTTTAAAAAAATGTTTATGAACATTCCGCGCATTTGTGCGCATTCTGCTAGTGGCGTATTTGATGTCGGCTTATGCTGTATTTGACGTCGGTTTATTGCACACGGAAAGGAAAGGAAGCGCTATGATAAATAGAGCATCGTTATTAGCTAAAGAAGGGCGGATTTCAACTTTATTGTGTCAAAATGTTTCGCAAACCCCACATACGTAATAAAGGCTGATCGTGTACCTTCGAAATAACACTAAAAAACAGGTGTTTGTTACCATTTGCATCATTTTCCAAGTATTTCTGAAGCAGCAGTTCCAATATCATGTGCGTAGCACTGTTTTATTTACTCGGACGGCAGTGTACAATTGCCTGACAGCAAACATGAATGCGTTTGACTTCATTTAACGTTACGCGAGAGCGCAGCCTGTTCTACGAACCAAAGAGGTGCGTCACGCAAAGTGATGGAAAAACGTTTCGATAATATTTTCGGAGATATTTAATGCGACGCGTTGCGTTAATTGAACAGTGGCGTACCCCTACAAAAATATGTATGGACGTCCTATGTCCATACTTTTGCTGTTCTATTACCTCTTTGTCCATCCTATGGATTCGTGTAGACATTTCTTAGACCGTCTATGTACCACTGGTTTGACAGAATGGACACAACAACGCTATAAAGATCTTCTCGAAAGAAAAAGTTTTTCATTCCTTCCTATTTCCGTTCTATGGTCCCTGTGAGTCTATGGTCATCCTATTGCCTCTCTATGGTGTGAGCTATATATTGGTACATTAATAAAGTGACGCCGGGTAGACGTTTTCTTTATGTGTAGCGAGGTGTCCGAGTTAAAGGGTTGTTAGTTAAGTTCCGGGTATCAATATGTAACATTGATGTCTGGAGGCATATCCAACCTCAAGGTATACTCATTGTGGAGATGGAAGCGTTTAGTATGTGCCGGAATAATGTTTTTACTTTCTCAGTGGGAGGTAGGTATATGTGGGTCGCTGCGGCCCCCGTAGATATTCGCGAATTTCACAACCCATAGGGGGCGCACTGGTTCCTATCTAAATTGCGGTCATCTGGATGATCGTCGTTAAAAAGCGGTATACTAGGCTCTGCGCGCGACGCGTAAGTAATTGTAGTTTTGCTATATACGCGCAGTATCAGAGACTTATTTTATGTGTTTTTTTTACGCCAGGAAAGTGTAGGCAAGCCATTTTATTATGAGGCCAATCATCCAGGAGCTAGGGAGCGCGATTCTCACACCGCGGTACCACCATCGCTTAAAGTGGCTTCTCTATGGACCCCGTAGGGACTCCGTGCAGACCCTGTATGGTTTCTCTGCTGACTCCATAAGGAGCCTGTGTAGACCCTTTATGGCTTCCCTGTGAACCCCTTACGTACTCCCTATAGACCTTGTATGGCTTCTTTGCAGACCCCTAAGGACCCTACACTCTTTAAAATGAATTTTACAGAGCACGTTTTTGCGTAAAAACAAATGGGGAAAAGCTCTCTTTGTAGAATCCTTCATTGGAGATCAGTACAAAATGACAAGAGCGTGATGTTTGCATACACTTTTAGCTTACAGGGTTTTGCGGCACAATTAATATTTTTTCTACAGCCATGCCTCACCGGCGACTTCAGGTAGCGCGTCCCGACTTGGGTGCGTCCTAACTTCCGTGGCAATTCGCGGCGCGTCCACCTGGGAGACGGGGGTTGGCATCTCTGAAACCCCTCTGCTACCGTATATGTTTCGGCGCCAGAATGGCCGATTAAAGCCAAAGCAGAACAGTCACATGCTGTCGAATATCGATAGTCCCAAACCAGCACACGCAGTCGTGCAGTTATCCGAGTTGCCGCTGCGGGTGGAATGGTGGCGTTGCGATCGCAATTAGTTTGGTTTTCGAGTACAGATCGGTGCCGCTTTTTCAGAGCAAGCTCTTTAGCAGTTTCCCAACTGACTTGCTCTAGAAACGTTGGTCGGTGCGGACCCCGTAGCAGACCCCCTGCAGACTGAGTGGCTTCTCTGCGGACCCTGTAGGGACTCCCTGTAGACCTTGTATGGATTTTCTGCAGACCCCATGAGGACCCTGTGTAGACTGGCTTCCCCGTGGACTCCCTAGAGACTCCTTGTAGACTTCGTATGGGTTTTCTGCAGGCACCCTATGACACCCTATAGAGTCCCTATGGACTCTATATGGCGTCTTGCCATAGAGAGGGTATAGGATGACCACACATCATCCATAGAATAGGACGTCCATAGAACATCCGTTGGCCAATATTCTATAGGGCAGCCATAGGACGACTTCACGGAGGCAACAGAGGTCGTGGTCTGCCTTAGATGCCTTTTGTTCTGCCTATGGACGCTGGTCTATAGAACGTCCTAGAAGTGTCCATACATATTTTTGTAAGGGTAGCGTCAAGTGAAGTAATGGGAGGTTGGAATGGTATTAGGCAGCCCTGTTTCTCATAAATATGCTCGTCCTCGCGCGCCACTGGCCATGTCCTTAATGGCTTCCTTTGCCGCCTCAACAGCTTTCTTGACGGCAGCCATAACCCTCGGCCCTGGACTCTCACTCTGAAAACCGGTCGCATGTTGAACGAGAGTGACGAACACTGAAAGAAAGCGCAAGAGTGCGTTGAGCATGTTATATCTTTACCGACAAATGAAAGGGATACAGCAACAAAATTATAGCGCCTCCATATTTTATTGTCTGAATGTCAACAAAGTTCTGGCCACACCACAGAGAAACCAGATTTTGTGTCGAAAAGACACCAAATCATTATTTAAAAGGAATAAACCGAATGTCGCAACGTCACTCTGCATTGAAAACCAGCGCCGCTTCGCGAAAGTACGGCGGCAAGCTGCTTCCGCGAGAGCCCTGTCGTACTGGATGTTCATTCTCTCCCGGCCCACTCAACTCCAGCAAAAAAAAAAAAAAAAGAAAAAAAAAAACTTGGCCAAGTGGTAACGCATAGACGACACCAAATGGCGGAGCTCGCAACCACGCTATCCTCCAAGCAGCTTTGCCCGTGCTGAGACAGATGACGTCACGTCGTCCGTGATGCATCGCGCTCTCCGATTGCATGTGATGTTCGGGCGTTCGCTGGAATCGGTCCTTTGAAGCGAAAAATATAGCCACCCATTCAAACTACAAGCGTGCACAAAAGTGGACATTTGTTTAGGTATCATCCCGTCAGCATACTTATCCTACGTTATCCAGTGGATTACACACGTTTGGGACGTCAATTTCAAGCGGACAAAAAATTTAAGCTTTTTAAACGACAGTTCAGTAGGTTTCTCTTGATGTTTTCAGCACAACGCGATAATATTGTGATGATATCTTGGCTGAAGGGCGAATATCGCCGGTTGTCAGAGGCTGTGCAGAGGCTCATGCCAGCAGCTTATCGAATGTCGAAGTAACGAGAAAAATGAGTGTGCAGACAATTCGCAAACGTTACAGAAGAGGCGGTTTTGGGTGGTTAATTCTAGACAAAAATAAAAAGGAATAGCAATAAGAAAATTGTCCATGATAGAAAATATGCAGGAAACGACTTCCTCGGCACCGGCAGTCGTTGGGGCGGTCTCGCAAAACAAAATGAACAGAAAAAAGGAGCTCGGGCAACTTAGATTTGAAGGTGGTGGTGGAGTATGATGCAAAAAGAAAGCAGAAGAAAGATTAAGGCAATAATAATAAAAAAAAAGAGCTCCGTTAACTTGAATTGCCCATTACATTGTATCTATTTGTTTGTTTTTTTCGGTCGAAGCTCTGCCCCGGTCGTGTTTGAACTTGTCGACACCCGTCTGCGATTTGTTTGTGTGTTTCGAAAGCGGCCCATTTGATTGGCTCTAAGAAGCACTTTTTTGATAGGTGAAAAGCGTGGTTTCTGAAATTTTCGGGCTCCGTGAATGCCTTAGAAATGCATAAAAGGAAGGGTTCCCGCTTCTTTTCTGTTTGAAGCCTTAGTTTATATAATTCTATCTGTATTTGTTTAATTGCCAGAAAGATAAATGCAAAACTCCTGCAGGTAGTCAACGTATGCCGGTCTATTGCTCTATTTTATATTATTCATTCTATTCATAAATTTCGTGTTGTGCAATGTAAAAGGATGACCCATAAATTGGACTAAAGATGGTAATATATACTGCAATTAGTGTATATTTGTGCAATGTCATTCTGTGACTTAAATTTTTCTCCGAGAAAGGTACTATGACCTGTATTTTATCTACTTGTAGTGAGGCCTTCACTGTTGAAGAAATAAAAGCTCCCCCATCCACCAAAAGAAATTGTGTGTTGGTTATTATTTAATTAATTTGTCTTTTTTGTCGACCAAAGATGAATGAAACATATTTGTTGCAAAGTGTTTAAAAGGGCGCACTCAATGGTCACGCAAAATCGCTAAGGTGCGGGGTTGAGTCGGTTTCGGCGATACCCCAGCCCCTCTCTCTCTCCTTATATATATCAATCAATCAATCAATCAATCAATCAATCAATATTTATTAAAGTGTCCAGGAACAACCAATCGGTCTTAGTGCTGGCACACTAAAAAAATGAGCAAAAACACACACATACAAACACGCATACACACGAGTGCAGAAGGAGAACGTAGTTCTCCAGTCTGAGAATAAAAATATAACAAGTATAAAAGACACTCAGATTAACAAGGGAAATCAAAAGCACAAAACAGAGACATCACCAGGTGTGAGAGCAAAAAGCAAATACTACATCAGCGCTTCAACTGATCAGCCCTTTTCCTGCAAGAGGAAGATTTGAACAGCATTTCCGAACTTGCTCCCGCATGAGTTAAAAATATCAATTGTGTCAGAGTAGCGATTATAACACTCCGCCGATCTTTGGATCGGGTTTAAGTTGCTAAAATGTCGAGCTATATAAAAATATGATTGGAGCCGTGTAGGCACACGTGGAACTCTGAGGCCCACTTCGGACAGAAGGCTGGGAGAGTTAATCGAGCCGTGCAGGGTCTTAAACAAAAACAACAAATCTGCCTTCACCCGACGCTGCTGGAGGCTCAACAAGTTGACAAGTTGCGAGTTACACACACCGTTCAGACAAGGATCACCGTTCTCAAGGTAACGATATTTAAAGATAGAAATAAATTTGTTTTGGACTCGCTCGACAGATGAGCTGTTAGTTTTGGAAATGCCGTTCCAAACAACCGAGGCGTACTCTTGCTGGGATCTAACTAAGGAACAATACAGCGTAAAAAATGCGGACGGGCTTTTGAACTCCTTCGTTATGCGAGACACGGCACCTAACGTGCGCAAGGCCGATTGAACCACTTTGATGACGTGAGTGTCAAATCTCAAGGTTGAATCAAAGACAACTCCAAGGTCCCTCAGTTCACTTACACGTGACAGCAGTTCGCCATGATAACTATATGGAAAGAATATATCATGGGTCTTGCGAGAATATGTCATTATTTTTGTTTTAGAATGATTCAAACGGAGGTCATTGTCTAAACACCAACGACCGAAGGAATATGCGTCATTCTGAAGCGCGATGCAATCCTCTAAGGTCGATATTTTTTGTAAAGTTTTATATCATCAGCGTACTGCAGAAATGAAGCATTTAATATTACTCGAGAGACATCATTTACAAAAATATTAAAAAGGAGGGGGCCCAAGACAGATCCCTGAGGCACTCCAGAGCTTGCCTTGTACAAGGACGAGGTAGTATTGTTGACGCGGACGTAGGCTTGCCTATCAGACAAATAGCTTTTTAACAAATTGTATACCGAACCACATAGTCCGTACGAAGAAAGCTTGTATAAGAGGATGTTGTGGTTGACTACGTCGAATGCCTTACTCAGGTCGAAATAAAAAACATCAAGCTGACCTCTATTACAAACTACTTCAGAGGCAGCAGACATAAAAGATACGAGATTGGTGGATGTCGATCTGCCGGACATGAAACCATGCTGATTAGGAATGACTATACTACGAAACTTGAAGGAGAGAAATTGATAGATTACCATTTCAAAGAGTTTGGAAAAAGAAGAGAGAAGAGAAATCGGTCTGTAATTAAGAACATCACCACTATTTCCAGATGTCAGGACCGGAACAACCGCTGCCAGTTTCCAGTCGTCAGGGAATATCCCTGACGTCAAGGAGTTATTGAAAATTGTGCACAGTATAGGCGTAAGTAATTCATGATAAGCCTTAACAATTGCAGCGGGTATCCCGTCATGACCTGCAGACAATGTGGGTTTCATTTTCTTAATACATAGCCTAACACATTCCTCATCGACAACCACAGAACCTAATGAGTCGCCAAAAACGTCCGAGTGAGGCAAAATAGATGAGGAGCAGTTATTATTATTAATGTAAATTGACGCAAAGTGATCAGCAAACAACTCAGACATGCCCTTCGCACTGTCGCTATGCTGATCCAAGACGATTTCAGACTCAATATTCTTCCCCAAGCGCGAATTAGCGTACCTCCAAAATTTCTTGGGATTTTTAACAAGATCTGATTCCACCGAGTCAGAATGCGCCTGGCGATCACGGTTTAAAATTTTCTTACATCGCTTTCTGCAAATTTTAAATTCAACTTCCCACTTTGGAAGACCACTTTTCTTAAACTTCCTGTGCAAAAAATCTTTCCGTTTTAAAAGCGTTCTGAGTTCACGAGAGAACCAGATAGGGAAGCGAGATTTTTTAGACGTTTTAAGAGGGATATACATGTCCATAGCCTCCTGAACAACAGTTGTGAGGAGACATACTTGGCCGTTGATATCAGACGACTCCAGGATAGAAGCCCAGTCAACACCCGAAAGATGGTAATACATTCCAGTGTAGTCCCCCGCTGAATACTTATATGATGTGTGTGGGGAAGGACCATTAGAGGGACTGAGGACCGGAGGATCAAAAACAGAAAGAACTACATCAAGAGCAGGGTGATAGCTATCCTCAGGAACCATAGAAAGTTCACTTCGAGCCACACGTATACCGTCCGTGTTTGAAAAGCATAAATCTAAAGCATTACCTTGGTCGTTTAGAATGTTATTGTGCTGTCTAAGATCTAAAAAGGAAGTAAAGTTGAGGAGATAGTTGCACTTTTGTTTACAATAAAAGTTGCCAGTAAGGACATTGAATTGTGTCCAGTTAATCCCTGGAGCGTTAAAATCCCCCAAGATTAAGATATTGCTCCCCTGTGAATCATTAATAGTATTTTCAATGTCAGCAAGACATCTTTGGAAATCATCTGGTGTCGTCTGAGGAGGAAGGTAAAACAGACCTATTAAAATACGTTCCCTGCTAGAACACTCAATTTCAACCCACAGAGACTCGGGAAATCTCTCCAGATCCTCACGTCTTCGTGAACTATATTGTTTGTTAACCGCGACCAATACACCGCCTCCTACTCGGCCCCGGGAAGAGAAATTACGATCATGACGGTAGACATCAAAACAGGCGGAAAGTAGTCGGAGGAACTAACACTAGGACATAACCAAGTTTCCGTTAAGCAAACAATTGAGTAATTAGATAGAGTAATGTTGGCAAAGAAACATTCAGCTTTCGTCCGCAGGCCACGGACATTCTGGTAAAACAAATCGACGTTACTCATCTTTGTATTTAGTGTTGGGCTTGTGGGCTTCTTCAGACGAGTGAAGGAGTTCTTGACGAAGAGCGCCTCTGAAAGGTTTAAAAAGACAATCCTTCGGCCACAAAGCAGGGTCAGAGAGTTTCTCAAAGTCTTCGGCAGCTACAGAGACGTGAAAAGAGGCGTAAGTGTTGTAGCGAGTCTTCAGTCGGTGGCACTTCAAGTTTTCCACATCGAGGGAACACAGATGCCCAACGACGTCAGTAGAGGTGGTGACCGGATCCAGCTTGGTCACAAACAATGCCCTCCGGCGGGAAGATGAGGGGGCAACGCTCAGCTTGCACGCCACGGACGCTCCGGCTTGCGCGGGGATTCGAGTCTTCGGGCTGATCGGATTGGGCTTCACAGAAAGTGGATCATCTACCGACGCCTCGCTCACCAGCGCAGAGACCGGTGCCTGCGGGCTCATGGGGTTCGGCTTACCAGGCAGCGCATCACCTTTCGTCGTCCCGTCTGCCGGTGCACCTGCAGGCTTTGCAGAGAGAGCCGAGGCAGGAGGGAAGCGCAGGGCTGCAGCAAATGTTTTTCCTCCACAGGGCCCTGCCTGATTACAGTATATATATATATATACTGTAAGCGACTTCATTTTCGCGGGAACCTAATTTTCGCGAATTAGGTTCCCGTGAATCATTCACAATTCGCGAAAAATAGGTCCCGCGAACAATTCCGGTAAAACGTGAACACATTGGAATCTATATTGAGATCCCACCGCGTCGCGAAAATTAGAACCCGCGAATTATTACAAAACTTCAGCCTTGACCTAAAAGGCGAAATATTGAACCCGCGAAAAATCCGTCGTTTACAGTATATATATACACAAAACTATTTGCCCTTAGGAGACGGTCGTCCAAATCAAGGAGAAGATCGCCAAAAAGGTTGTGTCTGCTGAAACGTTACAAGCCTGGTAGGCTCTTCGTCAGTCTGCGAAAGAACACTTCGTTTTCCTTTTCTTTCAATCAAAGCAAAAACGGCCGCAAAGAAGCAATTGAAAAAAGCTTACCGGTTAGCGGTTTTCTACTAAACTAATTTCTCGCTTAAAAGTCTAATATATCCCGATAAAACAATAACAGTAAAATTTTATTGAAATACAAGTTGTGAATGCGTGTCATGGGGCAAGTTAGGAAGATTTTATTGACATAAATTATAAGAGAAATTTGCGAGAACTTATCCCGGAACATGAAGATAGATCGCTGAAGTTGGATAAAAGCAATCAATTACTCCGTGAAGGCAGTATGTATACTAACGGTATGATTTGTAAGTTTTCTTGAGATTTTTAGATACCTTGGATGTAATATATGGATTGCACATTGTGAAATACATTTGAGATTATTTTCAATGTTTTGTTCATTAAATTGTCTGTACCTTTGAGGCACTCCATCACTTTTACGGGTTTACGGGGAATATTTTTGATTTGCTAAGTATCTTAATGATTCAAGCAAACTCTTTCGTGTAAAAGTTATATTCTATCAGCATCAATCAAAGAAAAAGTATTTCTTCTTCGGAAAAAAAAAAAAAGAATGGCGCATATCGAAGTTAACAAATTGAAAACTCACCTCGTCTTGTAATGACAAATACTGCTTAGGCTGCCCTCCAGTCGTTTCTATCGTGGTACTTAGAAACTCACTTTATATACACACTTTTAAAATCGATGAAAACGGCTGTCATTAGTAGTTGGAACGCAGGTGCTGTACTACATATATTTCTGTGTCACAAGCCGAGTCGGCCTATTTTTGTACGAAATATGCTTTCATGGTATGCAGCCAATAAGGGATCGGCCGCGCGACGCAGTTTTGCATGTTATTAAAAAAAGAAAAAAAGTGCTTCGTGCGAAATTTTTTGCGTGGGTATGCTCGTTCCGTATTTGTCATTTGGCTCACTGCACACATTTGAAAGGAGAGAACTGAAATAGATAATTATTTATCAGCTAGGGAAGGACTGATTTAAAATCTTTTGCATGGCGATTCTCCGCATACGTTCTTTTCGAACAAATTGTGTGGTTTGTACATCAAAGTGCATCTGCTCACGTTTTTTTTTTTTTTTTTTTTTTTTATAAAGTTGAATTCTTATATTCGTCATGCTTCACAGAAAATAGTTTCGATGTATTGTGCGCACAGGATAGAAAAACTCTGTGCACGACCTTCTCAAAAGCCCAGAGATGAAAGCAACACCGCTGCAATGGACACAGAAAGCGGAAGAAGCGTTTACAGTAGTCAGAGGGGCCATCGCAAGCACCACTATGTTTATGAATCCCAGAAGTGACGCTTCCACCTCCCTCATCGTTGAGGCCTCAGACACCGCTGTCGGGTGGGTCCTACAACTCATTGGGAACTCCTGGCGTCCTCTGGCATTTTTTTTTCTCTCGAAATGTTTAAGTGCCACTAAAGCCCGCTACAGCACTTTTGGTCCAGCGCCCTTCGCCATTTATCTCGCCTTATGACAGTTTCGACACTTTAATGATGGCCCCCATTTTAATGTGTTCACGGATCACGAGGCTTTCACGTAGTCGAACAGCACGACACATACACCTTGAAAAGACCGACAGCTTCTCTACATATCCGAATTTATAACCGATATCCGCTTTGTAAAAGGTTCCGACAACGCCGCAGCAGATGCACTCTCCCGGCTAGGTGTCAACCTCTCCGATTCCGACTGTCCCGAGATATCCTATACACAGAACTGACTGCAGCCAAGCAAGAGGATGCAGAACTCCAACGCCTACGAACATCACCTAGCACACTCGTGTCCGAAGATATGGAGGTGCACGGCTCTTGTGACACAGTGGCCTGCGACGTGTCCACTGGCCCTCCCCGCCCGTTGGACATATATTATTCGGGCGCAAGGTTTTTGAAGCTGTTCACTCACAGGCTCATGCTGGCATACGAGATACACAGCGACTCATGGGCTCTCGGCTCGTATGACCGCGCATGAACACTGACGTGCGATAGTGGACAAGAACGTGCATCCAATGCCAACGCTACAAGTATCAGCTTCATGATGTCACTGAGTTGATCGCCTTCAATCCACCTGACGCGCTATTTGCCCACATTCATGCCGATCGTGTCGGTCCGCTCCCTCCATCGCACGACTGCCGTTACTTCTCAACTTGCGTCAAGAGGTTTACGTGATGGCTGGAAATAGCCCCCATGAAAGACACATCAGCGTAGACCTTCGTCCGCACGCTCGTCGAAATGTGGCTGACTCGCTTTGGGGAACTCAAGACAGTTACCACAGATCGCGGGCTGCAGTCAGAGTCGTTACTGTTTCGCAATTTGTCTCAATCACTGGGTGCACTCTACATACACACTACCGCCTACCATCCGATAGCCAATGGAATGGTAGAGCGATTCCACCGGCAATTGAAAGTGGCCACAAAAGCTCTAGATGAAATGTTTCTGTGGAATGAGACCCTTTCCTCGGTGATGCTAGTCATGCGGACAGCATTCAAAAGCGTCCTCAATTGTAGCCTAGCGGAATTGGTATATGGGACATTCGTTCTCATACCAGGAGAATTCTTTCGATCACCAAGCAAGCAACCCTCCAATTTCCAGCTCGGAAAATACGTCCATTGGTTGCGGCTTCCGACGCAAGACCTGCGGCCGATAGCATCAAGAATCCTTTCCACGCGCAACACTTTCATCGGTACAGATCTCGCAAAGTGCTAGCACGTTTTTCTTTTCTTTGGCACGACGGCGTCAAGAGGCCTCTACAATCACCATACGATGGGCCGTTCTCCATCATACATAGAGACACCTAGACTTTTACGATATTTGTTAGTAAACAAGAATGAGTGGTATCTATCGACCGAGTGAAGCCTGCTCACTTAGGCTCAGCTTCCGCACTGCCTCTCCTACATATTGCCGCGCGCAAGGTCACGGACTTCTAGAACTTTCTCGTTTATTCTTGCTCCGGACATAACTTCTGTCGTTTATCCCTGCTTATGTTGTTCTAGAAAGTGCGTGTTCATTCTCGCCCCGAGCGCGCTACGCTCGAACCTTCTCCGCCGAATCTTCGAGATAGTGCCTCATTCTAGATAAGAGGCCACCCGTAACCTTGTCGAGTCAGTTTCGCCTCAGCGTTCGACCTTGCTGCTTCGCCGCCTTCGACGCCCGCGACGCTCTGTTGTTATCTTTCTATTTCCTTTTATTTTTGGCACAAGTTCGCCACATTAAACGTTTATTTATTCCTGTTTATTTCTTGTTTATTGGTCACCACCCGTGACAATATTTCTCGTCGCACCCTAAGGAGCGGTACCTGAGAGAACTGCGCAAACCTACTTTAACCCTCCGGCCCTAACACTCAAGTTCCTAAAAAACACATGAAAAAAGAACACCGTTTGGTTACGGTTCTTTAGGCTAGGGAGGGGGTTGGATATTGTAATGAACAGCAGGCACAAGATCCGACGCCACAGGTTCAGAGGAACTTGAACAAAATCCTGGCAGAGATTTTCAAAAAATACCCTGAGTCCTAGAGCCTTTACTTGCGACTTATTTGCAGGAATGGCTCCGCTCCAGGTTTTTTATGGCCTTCCAAAGATCCACAAACCCAATGTGCCTTTATGACCTATTGTGGACTTTACAACAGCACCGCTTCGGGCTCTATCCAATTATCTTCACCGGACTTTGGCTCCCCTCGTCGGAAACACGTCGACCCATGTAGAAAATGCTGGCCACTTCGTGGAACGCGCCTCGCAAATACATCTCAGCGACAGTGACGCCATGATGTCTTTCGACGTGGTGTCCCTCTTCACAAGTGTCCCAGTTCCTTTTGCAGTTGCTGCATCCCGCGAAGCTCTCAAAAAAGACAGCTCCTTGACCACAAGAACCAATCTCACTGTGGAGGAGCTGTGCCGTCTGCTCGAGTTTCGTCTCGGGAGCACATACTTCGCCTTCAAAGGGGAGCTTTTCAAACAGGTCAGTAGCACTGCAATAGGTGCGGCCATCTCGGTCACAACGGCGAACCTCACGATGGAGGCAATCGAGCAAAAAGCGCTGAGGTCTTTCCCCAACAGCCCCAAAGTATTCATGCGCTATGTAGATGATTGTTCCTGCATTCTCAAGGAACGGGACGTGACTAATTTTTTGGCGCACCTCACATCTATCGAGCCGGCCATTAAATTTACCGTGGAATATGAGACGGATGGCACCTTGCCGTTCCTTGATGTGCTGGTGAACCGACAAGGACAAGATGTGACGTTTGCGGTGTATCGAAAACCAACACACACCGGGCGCTACCTCGATTTTGACTCCAACCATCCAACGAGTCATAAGGCCTCAGTGGTTTCGACCCTGCTGCGTAGGGCAACGACTATCTGCTCGTCGGAAACCGATAGAAAGAAGGAGAAGAAGACCGTAATTGAAGACCTAAAGAGAAATGGCTACTCTAGTAGCTTTATTGAGCGCATCGCCCGACGCCAAGGTCTCGCCAGACAAAACCAGATGCCAATAGAAGAACGACAGCCCCATCGAGTCGCGCGCTTAAGCGTTCCCTACGTAAAGGGAACCTGCGAAGCGCTCGCACGAGTACTGGGAAAGGAAGGTATTCTGGTGGCCACAAGCCCACGTCCACACTGGGAAGGTTTACGCCAAGACCGAAAGACCGTCTACCAAAGGAAAAAGCACAGGGCGTGGTTTACACCATTCCTTGCGCAGAGTGCCCCGCAACCTACATCGGCGAGACAAAGAACTTTCCCGAGCATATCCGCCAACACAAGAACGACGTACGGAAGTTTGACAGTGAGCGCAGCGCCATCGCCGAACATTGCGATACCCTACGAGATACACAGCGACTCATTGACTTCGCGAACGCGCACGTGGTGGACACAGAGCCCAATTTTCTAAGAAGACTTTTCTTGTAATTGTGGCAAATCCAGCACACGCCAGGAAACCTAAACAGGTCGCTGGGCGCTCTGCCCTCTGTATACGCTCATGGCCTACGCGTGACCTGACGGAAAAGCTGAAGAGACGACCATCTTCATAACTAACAAGCTATTTTACATCTTTTTTTTTCAATTTCCTAACTTCTCCTTTTAATTTTTCCATTTCTCTTTCTTTCTTTTCTTTTCTTTTTTGAAGACGAAGAGGTTGGGAGCTGCCGGTGTGTCCGTGTGCCTTCAGTCACCCCTGAAGAATAAACCCTGTTGGTTTTGAAACGTCGGGTTGCTTTTCAATTTTTGGTTGGAGATACATTTTCAGACTTTAACTCACACCCAACCAGGCAGATATTTGTCAAATATGTTTACTTTCAAGTCCCAACGGTGTGTACTCTCGATAACGGTGTCGTATCTAGAAGTTTTACCGCAGACACTTCCTTCGAGAACTTTTATTGTAGATGCATACTTCGAATTAAACAGTGGTTTAGCATCAATGAACGTAGTTCTCTCAATGGGAATGCTTCTAGGCTGAAGTCCCGTTCCCGGAGACTCGGTTACGGGCATCCTCGATGACTTTCTGATAATATGCCCGCATCTTAGCGTAGTAGTCCATGAGTTGTTGCCAGGCATCCTGTCCGGAAGTTCCGTTGACCGCATCGATTCCGACGACATCATGAAGGACCACGGCCAAAACTGAAAGTGAGAGGAAGTTTAATAAAAACACTTGCACGACCGAAAACGCCGTGCGAAGGTGCAACCACTCGAGGCTGGTTCACACGCTTGCCATTTTGTTTACGACAGAGTTCTTGTGATCTCTTATTATGAGGAAACACACCGGCACGCTGGAACCATCTATGAGGGGATTCTGGAACTGCATTTCCCTAAAGAGCGAAGCTTCTGCAGTTGACTGCAAAACATCGCCAAAAGATGTTTTAGAGCCAACAAAGAAAAAGCGATGCGCAAAAAAAAAAAAAAAAAGAAAAGAGAAACACACGGACCAAGGGTTCCCCGGCACCCCGTTAGATGGCGCCAGTCTCTCGTCCCTTCAGATCACAAGGCACTCGCGGTCGTAAGCAGTACCGACAAGTGTGCGAATCAGTCTTCGGCTTTAAAGCGACATCCAATGATACACTTTCCCAACGTCGAGGCACATTACAACGTGCACAGATATATTCTCTCTCAAGTCTAATAAGAGCACATGTGTTCTAATATTGTCGTTCTATATTACAAAAAAAAAATTGAAACACGTAATGGTGGTTAAGACATTGTAGTCCGTGTCAGTTCAAAAGGGCGAATGGCGTTGCGAATTCTGAGCATCTCATTGCTGCTCCGCTGTCAATGAGATTGCAGCGTTAGCTTACGCCGAAAAATAAATGACAAACCAAAAAAGCTAGATATAATGAGGAAGTTTGGTGATTAAAAATTAGTAACTGGGTTTGAAACGCTGTGTTTGTCTTCCCCCCCTCGTGGCACATAAAATACCGGCATGACCGCGAATGTCGTTATGGGGAAGCTATGTATACTGGCCATAGGGCGCACAGTCCTCGAATATTACTACTAGGCGAGATGGTCACGCGTTATTGCCACCAAGCGGCAAGACTCGCAACTACAGTACCCCTGATCGTGCGAGAACTATCGACGTCACGAGCGCGACGCGCATCGCGCTTCTAGCTGGCCGACTTAGAAGCGAGGCGTAGAGAGCTCGCGCTCACGTCATATCGTTTCCGTACCCCTTTAAGGGCGAACGGAGTATATGGCCGTCATCGCAGCGAGCGGCAACGAGTCACTGCCCAAGTGCATGTCGAGGCATTGATTGTCACGAGCCCAAATCGAATGCTCACGCTACGTTCGTGTTCACAGTGTGAGCCGCACGTATATATTGCCACCGCGGGGATCAAATTGTTGACAACGCCAACAATGCCTCCCCCACAACGTTGTCATCAAGTTTTGCGAAAGGGAGGGAGACTGAGAGAAAACGCTGGCTTTTATCCTTGAAATAGAACATATGAGAAAATGTTCGAACGTCTGGCAACACTGTGCGCTGCCATCTCTGCTACGTCGAATTTTCTCTGCTGTTTGTTGATTCCGGAGCCTTGTCGGTAACAATCGAGGCCTACTGCTCGCCGTCAACTATCCTCACCCACACCTGCGAGCTAAGGGTTATTATTATTATTTTACGTGCTCGACGCACCGCCGGACGCTGGTTTCTCGCCTCAATCAACATGGCGGACGTACACATCTGCTCGAAGTTTGGCTGTGAGTGCCGGCAAAGGCACGGGCGCGGGCTGTTTTCGAAAACGCTTTCTCTGCGAGAGTGCTCGTACGAGCGAAGGATTCTTCACAACTACGGTTTCACGTCCTGACCTTTGCTACCTTTTCCAGCGCCGAAGCCAGCTGGTGAGACGAAGCATGTTCTTTGGCAGCCCACTAGATGGCGCTGCGTATTTCGCATATGGTTTATTACGCGGCGACGAAGAAGCTGTTTGGCCCGTGGCGTTGCGTACGTGTTTGCTTGGGTCCCACTAGTGCCAGTAAGCGTGTGTAAAGTGAGAAACATTCCTACGCATTATCGCTGCACGGCTCCCTTAATAATGCGACAAAACAGCAGCCAGCGACTATCACAACCTTTACGTCTGCATAGCCCCGTGCGAAGGAGACGTACTGGTTTCTGAACTGTTGCTAGCAACACGTCTCTGACTTCAAGCGCCTAGAGTACCAACCGAACTCTACCTATCCCAGCAAGTTCCGTGCACAGAGTAGCCGGATTCACAAGCGAAGCCGACTGGGGTAGTGCCGACTCTTATGTCCGCGCCGTAGGTGACGTCAGCAGTGGAAAGCAGTGCATGGGGCGGAAGGATCGACGTCATTGGCGGTCTGTGTGCGCTTAGTTTCGATTTTTATGCACGGCTAGACCGAAGTGAAGACAAACGTCAATTCTAAAAAACTTTATGACCCCGAGAAATAAATAAGAAAGGTTAAAGTAATAATGTTTTAAAGAAAATGAGCTAACTATTCACCAATATTTCCTCTTTTTTAGTGCTTTCCACGTCCACCAACATAGAAGCAGGGATAATGAAAACCCTGACGCAGGTTAGACATTACTTAGAAACATTTTTTGAGGGGAGGAGTTTTCAAGCATCTCTGTATTGTTCTTGTCAAAAATTAAGCATTCCAAAACACTTCAGCTTGACACATAGAAGAACCAACTCACCTAAAATTACGATCAAGCATTTTCCAGTGCTGCCAAGCATATTGAAAAGTTTGTTTCCAATCCTGCATAAAACAATGAACAAAACAAGATGCTTTACCCATAAATATTTAATAAAATAAAACAGGCGAAAAATTAGGTGTCCCACCATTTTTCCAGTTCTTCGGTAAATAATATACTGTAGCAAAAATACCCTTTTTGTGCCTCACATTGCTTTGTAATATTATAAATATCATTCTGGAAACACAATAGACCCTCCCCTACCCTACAGAAATGCTTTGTTCAAAAAGTTGCATCCAACGCATCAATTTTATGTTGCCATTCAATCTAGACTTTTTACACTATTTCAGGGACTTTTAGTTTCATTTTATGGCCAAACAGTAATTAAAGATTGAATTAGAAATGAGTAAATGTTGCAGGGAACCTTCATTATTTAAAATATATTACTTACAAAATAGTTAGTAAAACTTAGTCAGTGTTTGAGGAAAAAAAAGTGCGACAAAGAAAATAAAACGGTTAGTGTTTTGGCTCACCTCTGCAATGAATACCAACAAGATCTTTGGTTCTGTACATCTCTATACCTTCCGACAAGGTTTTTATAGCCCCTATGGACTGCGTAGCAGAACCGGATGCCACTTAATGCTGGTATTGTTCGGGAATTCTATTTCGAGCAAAAACCAATTAAAATTGTCGTTTGAAAGTCCATTCGCAGAGACAACTTTGTTTTTTCATCCACCTAAGGTCACCCAACCTGAATTGCCGCTTGCAATGCCAACAAACCGGCATATTTGCTTTTCGAAATATACTTGTATTTTCTTTTACATCTAGAACCTGACGTGGCATGCATCGTGACCGGGATTTTAATTTAAAGTTATTTATTTGGCTATGTTTTAGTTAACTTACAAACTATCGGTATCGCTTTAGCCTCTCTCGTCGATAGCAGAATTGGGCACCCTCATGCAAATGTTTTAAAGTAAAACTCAGAGGGTTTTTTTTTTGTCACGAACGAGGGTTAATAGAACGTAAAAAAGTATTCGCGCGAAAGTCCCAACATTTTCTTAGGTAAAACTGTTTAAGGGTCATCGTTATTATGTAAAACTGAGCAATTAACTGAAAAGAAAAAAAAAAAACAGTGACATGATAAATCCCTTGAAAATAAAAAAAGAGCATACAATTAAAAAAAGCTCGAAATGACCGCACAATCGTAGAAAAAAGTAAAGAAAATCGTTTCCCGTGTGTTGTACGAGGCAGTCAAAAAGTAAACGCTATATATTTTTTAGCAACCTAGCAGCAGTGTGGTGGTCCGGCCGTCAGCCATAGCGGAGGGCGCGTTCCTCTCCACCAAGATGTCCCCTGTATTACATTTTCGAAAGACCCCGTGCGCAGTGGGGGTCGACATTCGGCCTGCTGTTTATAGCCGATTCACACGAGGGACCGAATCGCGAATTCCGTCCGCGGACCGTGTACCACGTGACCGGCACGTCACCGATTCCTGCGATCCGCGCCTCGTCCGCGGACGGGCAGACTGATAAAGTCGAGCGCCTTTTTCACTCGCGGATTTTTGGCGGGAGATTGACTTGAAAAGCGTTCAATCTGGCAACGGCACGTAGTTTTCTTGGTTTGTTTTTGGACGATCAAAACAAAAATGGCGCATCGTTGTGTTTTTTGTGTTCGCTGGTTCATTTTGTATCGCGATTCTTGGTTCCACGTGTGAAAGAAACTGCAGAAACTTTCTCCGGCAGACGCGATGCAGGTTCTGCGCCGCGAGGAGGAGCCAGGGAGAGGAGCACACGGAGTCGGCCACTCACAAACCTACACGGAGCGAGACGATTCGGGAGCAGCGGCCGAGACGAACGCCAACATTGCCTCTGTAACCTAAACATTGGCCATCCATTGACCAGTTAAATAAATTATATACATTTGTGGAACCGACAGAAATTACTAAAATGTGAACAGGATTAAAATAAATTTGCCGCTCTTTCAACATAGTCTCCAACGCGTTTAACACATGTGCGCCAGCGCTTCAGCAACACGAGGCTGTGGCTGAAGAAAACATCTTGCTTGTGACTCCATACCCAAAGATGCACTGAAGCTCTTTGCTCATTTCACCCCCCCCCCCCCCCCCCCCCCCCCCCCCGTACGTAACTTTAGTTTTCCGATACCTTTTTTGAGTGAACCGAACAAATGAAAATTGTTCGGTGCCTGGTCCATTGAGTATGGCGGATACGGCATCACATGAACTGAAAACGTAGACCCTTGATTTTTGTTTCCACTGTCGCACGTGCCGTGTGAGCGCGCGCATTGTCGTGCTGCAGCAACACGCCAAAGGTCGGCAAACCACAGCACTTTGACCTGATCACAAAGTTCGAGTTATCTCAAACAGGTCAGAATACCACGTGCGGTTAACAATAAACCCTCTGGTATGTATTCTTCGACTATTGGTCGTTCACGGTCAGAGAAGACCGTGATCCTAACGTTGCCTTACTTCGGAACTGCCCGGAACTTCGTTGGTATCGGAGACGAAGTGTGCCTCCACTCGTTGCTTGCCCGCTAGATGTTTGGCTGGGCAAAGCGGATTAAACATTCGTCCCAAGAAGCAATGCGTTGAATAAAGCAGTCTTCCTCAGCTTCATAACGTCGGAGGAACGTCTTGCACGCATCCACACGGCGCTCCCTAATGTCCGGTATAAATTTCCTTAGTACCCTCTGGCGGATACTTCATGGTACAGCAGAATATCGTGAATCATCTAGTGCACCGAGCCATGACTAATGTTCAATTTTTTAGCCATTCCATTAAAAGGGACACCGCTGTTTTTGTGTAAAAACAGCTTCTGATATTGACGGCGTCGTCGTCGAGGTCTGAGTGCAACCGGAGCGCGGCACGTTATTCAGAAATGGCTCTGTGCTTAAAGAAGTTTTGTACCACCTGTGGTCCTGACGAAGTGAAATACAGGCTCCTCTGTATTCCTTCGACGTCCTGCAAAAAAATATTAACGCGGAAGGATGAACTGTTTAATGAAGCGAACCGGCGTTATCAGCTCTTGAAGCCACGCCAAACGGCACCTAAAGTCCCCTGTCCCAATGGAGCGAAGCCTGTAGTCTGTAGCAGCGGAACGCAGAATAAACTCCCCTTGCCTGGCCGCGCGCCCTAGTTGCAAGGAACGCCACTCCATGGCGCTGCGGCCCCCCCGCCATGGAAGGAACAGGCTTAACATAAGGCCCCCCTATGTTGGGAAAAGCGGCGCTATTCTTTAAACTAGCCGCCGGGAACACTATTGGCCGGTCGTCACGTGATATCTGGCTTTCGGTTTTGGACTTCTGGTCGTTATGAATTTCCCAAGATGTTGCTACGCCGCAGCTGACGGGCTGCTGCACAGGTAGAAACGTCGGCCGGAAAGCTTTTCTGTGTTCCCTCGGAAACGGAAAATGAACCTCGGAGGAAGATGTTGCTTCACCGAATCGGTCGAAAAGATATCAACCCGACGGGAGCCGGAAATTTATGCGTGGTGAGTGCTCGTTATAAAGCTCACCAGCAATGCAAGAAGACAGCTGTTTAGAGCGAATTATGCACTCCATTCCACCGTAAACGCGAGCGTTGTAATAGCGAGCATAACATTGCCAACTTGACATGCACGGACGCCCGTGCCGTAGAAGTAAAGGCCCCTACGCACGGTTGCGTTTGAAAGCGTTTAACTGCGTTGCGCCGAGAAACGAAAGTGAGTGACCGTCACACCTGTGCTTTGTATGAAGCGTGGAATCCAATTCAAGGATTCGCTTGGCTTGCGACAAAAGAAGTGTGGATGTCCTGCGTTCTCGCAATCGCAATGAAGTGAAGCGCTCTCAAACGCAACAGCTCCTGCTCGTGCTTGCACTTGGCATCAGGAGTACGCGCTCTCGTCAAGTGTTGCGTACGTGTTCGCGTACCATACTTTATTTCGCACACATAGCTTGCAACACTGCCGCGGCTGCGGACCCGAGTATGTGGATGTATCTATGCTCCATTTCAATATGACTGCGAGCGGAGCCAGTGCTACAAGCACGAGTATGTTTTCTCTGTCGACGCTCTTACTGGACGAACGTGTGTGCTTAGCCCGCTCAAAGTGCGTTCGCTCTCGTAGTGTCAATAGGGTCTCCTTCGCTCTCAGTCTTATTGAAACAAAAACGCAAGCAAATAAAACATTTTAGATCAACCCCATACTCGCGCGAGCAGCTTTGACAGCGCAAACTTTACGTGCAGATCTTTGGCAGGCTAACCTAGGATCTGCAGAAACGGGCGTGTGAGGTGGTGTTACATGATGTGCTCCGACTAAAATTCGATCTCTTTCGTGATCGAATTTTTGTCGGAGCACATCACATCACATCAATCCTGAAGTGGTTACAGGACCACTTCAGGATTGACCAATTCAAAACACTAAACATGCAAAATAAAGTAGAGCGAAAAATTGAGGAAAGGTGTTCTTCCAAACATATCTTTTTTCGTTACTTTCAACCAAGAAAGTAAACCACCCCTGCAAGGGAACTGGAAATGTAAGTGGTATGTACAACATCTCACAAACCATTTTGTTTTCTTCAGTAAGACACGTTATCTGTTTTACAATACAAATTCGATGCACAGACTGCTAATTTTTGATGCCTCCATTAAAAAATGCAGTTCCATTTATTTGTTTTGGTTGGCTCCCTAAAGTCTCCGAGGCACCCCGGCATAACCTGAATAGTACACCACAAGGCAATGCCCACAGTACTGAAACATCCCCAGAACCGACTGCTGCAGCAACCGCAGCAACCGATACTGTTTATTGGTCGACCAAGACACAGACCTACCACTAATGCCATCTCTGTCCATTCAAGGAGTGTGTGTCCTCCGGAGGGCCCCCAGCAAAGTCCAAGCGGAGCGTTACCCTCGGGGCAATCTGCCTCAGTGACCGCAGCTGTTGGTGAGTTTGGCAATCCTATACTCTTTCCAGGTCAACTGAGGCTCACCTATCGCTAGTGACGTCTTTGTCGATTCTAGGCGAGTGGGTCCTGCTGAGGCTCCCCAGGAAGTTCCAAGCGGTGCTGTACAGAACCTAACTTTCCCAGCTTCCCTAGAGTAGCCTGGTTCGGCAACCCCCCAGCTGCTGGTGAGTTGAGCACAATGATACTGTTTCCGGGTCGACCGAGGCACACCTACAACGACTGTCGTCTCTGTTCATTTATTCATTCTAGAAGTGTGTGCCGTCCCATGGCTGCCTGAACAAGGTCTGAGAAGCGCCCTGCAGGCCCTTGCTCCTCCTGGACAGATTGCCGCAGCAAAAGCTGATGAGTTTTCATTTACGTCTGCTGTTTATTTCCTGGCAGAGTGCTGACAATTACACACTGTTACATTCGATCTTATTGTGTGACTGTTGGCCACTTGACAAAGCTAAATAATAATCTTTTTCTTTTCTTTTTCAGGCACACTGTTTACACTTGGCATCAGGCCGTATCATCAGAATGCCAGTCTTTCTGGTGTACTGACAAATAACAAAGAGCTACAAAAACAACTATATTCAATGCGGGTAAGACTGATATTGGCGCAACGGCAGGAGTATTAGTTGCAACGTGAAGAGAACCATTAAAAATTTGGTCTTAAGCGTTTTCTCGTTGCAGATCAACCTAAGTGTCTCAAAAAGTCCACTATGAAGAGGACTGCATGAAGTAAAGAAATCTTCGAGAAAGCTTTTCGGATTCATCTTTCCTGTGGTTCCGATGGTTTCAATGTGGTACTGGGGAATCGGGGTAGCTTTTGCCTGTAGAACGCACATTTCATTGGCATCTCCGGGACTTCAAGTTCGCGTTCGACATGGTGCACAAGCTAAAGAATTCTTTAGCATACAAGGTGAGTCAAACTTGCAGCATATAACACACTCGTGCATCCTTATCTTGAGTATGCATCTGAAGTCGGATACCTGCAGACTCGTCTCATCAAGCAGCTCGATGTTTAACCCCATGTGGTTTGTACAATTTATTGTCTTCAGGTGTACCATACCAATAACGGCATTAGAAGGTGTAAGGGCTTCAGAAGTATTTTATGATACGTAGAAGCAGCTGCACCTGCCAGTAAAGCCACCTGCACATTTGTGAAGTGTTAAGAAAGCATTTTGATGGGTGTATGGTGTGTCTCCGTGTTGTTTATCTTCTTTTATTCATTCTGTGATCTATTTTGTTGTGTACTCGGCATGTGTTCTACTTGTAGTGCATGCTCCTGCCATGGCCTTTTACTTGGCTGGAAGTTGTGAAATAAATAAAATTGTGACTGATTTTGCTCTTTTTAACGTCATCCGTGCTTGTGTATTTTCACAGAGATTTTGATCTCGCATTCGCTTGTTTTGCATTCTTCTCTGGATGAGATTTGAATTATTTTTGCCTCCTTCCCTTTCACTGAAATAACCTGCAATTGCTTGACTCTTTTCTTAGATTTGATGTGGACTCCAGAGGCCTTATGCGCACCGACAGGAATTAATATGTATGAATATTGACGTGTTTAATAGATAACTTTCAGGTCTACATTAAAGTTGTATTAAAGTAAAATTCGTAAGCACTCAATTAGGTGTTGAACCCGAGCGCTGGTTCCCAAGTCTGCATCAGGTTTCTAGCCCTAGGACGCTGGCCCAGAGGTCTAAAAGCAGTTAATCGTAAACCTGGATTCATATTTTTTTTTTAGTATGAACGAATGATAAAAGCGATACAGACACTGATAAAATTACGGAGTAACAAAATAAAACGAAAACGAAGTTTTCATTTCTAAAAACGATTTCATCAAATAAAATAACGAAAATAGTTTTTATTACGCTCGAAAAGTTGCGGCACCGCGTAGCCCCGTAGCCCGTGCCGAGAGGCCCGCGGTGTCGCAAATTTTTACAGCATGCACAGAATACACACGCACAGAAATACGCAGCGATTTCTATCATTACTAGTAGTGCAGTCACCTTAAAAATGGTAGCTTAGCGCCATTCACATCAACGCTTCCCCGATTAAAAAGAAAATGGTATCTTGCTTTCTAGGCCGCCAAATTGTTTTTGGCGCCCGTAGGCCAAACCCTCCCGAAAGCTCGCCAAGGACACATATTAAAAATTAGTGAATCATTTAAAATCGTGGAGAATATGATGGCAATTCGGCGGTTCGATATGATGATTTAAAGACACTTGCAATTCCTGTGAATCCGAACACTCACGCACTCACGAGACACTGACCTAATACAACTCGGTACGCACGATCGGGACGATTATCCAAAGCACTTTCGGAATCCACGGTTGGACGAACAGATCTAGAGCGGCTTCGGGACGGTCGGATGTGAATGCGGGCTCTAAATGAGGTCATTGCCACACTGATATGAAGAGAAAAGTCCGCACGATCGGCAACTCGCCCGCTCCAGATGACCGAGACGTCGAGACGCTTGGGAAATTCCAGAGGGCGCCTCCGTCGCAAACCGGAAGTTAGAGGTGGGGTAAGGAGGGTTTTTGGAGGAGGAGGGAAGAGAATGCGCTCCTTTTCCCAGGTAGAGAAAGGGGCTTTAGGTTAACACGGTGGCGCGCAATCGCCGGAGGCCCCGAGGGCCGAGGAGGGGGGAACGGGTGCTTTTCTCGGAGCAGACGAACATGGCACCGCCTCAATACCCGCACCACAAAACTGGAAGGTGCACTCACTGGCGCTCGAATAGACATTCATGCTTTCGCATTCACGACTCGTAGGAAGTGCTTATTTACGGGCTGGTCGCCCCCTGCCCCTAAAAACCGGATTGTTGAACGCCGCTCCTTCCTGGAGCACGCTTTTAAGAGGGTGGCCATTTTGAGTGTGCTGTGTTCACGTGACAATTTCCTGCAGGCCGCTGGACCGGCGTGCACAGCATATTATGGTGGAAGACCAAGCAATGTATGGAAGCAGAGCTGTCTACAGCGGCATTTTGATTATTTTAAAAGTAAAATGCGGTTAATTTTTTAGTTTGCTTTGTAGTTCTTAGAATTGATAATAACAACGACAAAAAGTAAGATGCAATTGCTAATAATTAACAATGCCAACGCGGAGGACAAAAACAGCAGCAGGCTGACGGGTTTCAATTTTAACGCAAGTTTGTGCTAACTTATTAAAACTGCTGTGTAACGAGTTATTATAATTATTACGTGGGCTAAGGCAAAACGACAAACGTTAAGGACTTGGAAATGAGAGTATTTAAAGCGTTGTCACCGCCACTACTAAAGACCAGATAATTGCACCCGAAAATACGTTTGTAGCGCTCTTTATCATGCCAAAACAAATGGCCGATCAGTAGTTTGCGGGGCGCTACCTGGTGACGGCTGCAGATATCAAATCGGATGCCGAATTTATGCATGAAATACAGGCCATTGGAAGTAGAGTAACTCGGTCATTTCGACCTTTGGTTTTGGTTCACTTCCTACTTCGGCGTCCCTGGTTCAAGGTTCATTCAGAGTTGGTACACTCTGAATAATCTCACAACAAAATATGAATATAAAAAATCGGGAAACTGGATGTTCACTGGATTTAAAGGTTCTCTCAACCTTTAAGGGAGCATAGATTCCTATTTTCCGGATTTGTTTCTGGACGTGGCAGGCAGTAGCCGCATTTACACGTTTTATAGTCACCGTTAAGAACGCAAGATGTAAATTCCAGTGTTAACGTTTTTTTTTTTTTTTGCTTTTGGATTTTTTTTAACGTTTTATTTCGTCAATATCTAAATCGCATTGGCTGCGAAGCGACGACAAGGTGCCCGGGATTCGCCGCACCCTGCTTTTCTTGGTATTCAGTGACTATAGCTGATACGATGCAGTATTTTCCTGAGAGCAACAGGTTCTCTTTCGCGCTGAAAGTGGATCAGAGAACCAAAGAATAAAATAGTTCTTGCATGCCCGGAAAGCCTTCGATACAGGATAATAAGAAGTTGAATTGAACAAGCTATGAGGGTTCAGTTCCACGTTTTTTTCTCATCACTGTTAGAAGACACACCAAAGAAGGGCACATGCGGTTTATCTTAATAAAGATTACATTTCTGTACAAATTTTGCAGGATGCCGTTCCGCAGGAATCGGTATGGTTTTTGTTACTTCGCAATATTCACGCTAATGATTTAGTATGGGCTATCTTCTTCGAAGCGTTTAACCGGATGCCGGGGAAAAGGCACTGTCGGCGTACGGTTTCACAAAATTTGAACCATTTTTGGGCGGAACGTTTTCATGCTACAGTTCATTGTAATTATAGTCAGAGATTGATGTGCGCCCAACCGCATGAATGTATACACTTCGGAGTGGCAAAATCTGCTTTCGAAATCTGCTAAACCTAAATCCTTTGTGTAATTTTTTTTTGTTGCTATAATTCGGCTTTTGTAAGTCGCGTTCTTCTGCACCCCGGGACGACAGTACTACTGTTCAAGCCATTTTAGCGGCGTTTTAGTCTAAGACACCTTTCGGGAGTTTGTTTGAAAATATAGAGCTATGAATTTGAATTTGCAAATAAAGTGGAATTATGTTTGTGGGTGATATGACCAGGAAAGAAGCAGATCATGTTTACAGGGTGCCGAGAAATGTGGTTTTATATAATGTGAAAACAAAGTAAGTGTCTATACTGTCTACATTAGAAAAAAAAAAAAAAAACTGATCGGCCTTTAGTGTATTGGGATTTAGAGTCACAGTGTGTTGCCACTGTTTGGTATCTTTGCACCTAAAAATGACGTAACATCTTGAAATTAATTTTCCAAAATGTGTCTTATAGTTTTTTTTTTGTCCAGTGAAGGTTTGTATATCTTGCGTAGGCCGACTTACTGTCGTTTTAGTCATACAAACTGTTATTCTTTGTCACTTTTGCAGTAAAAGAAAATCCGAAAGATCTTACAAGCTTTGCGCCAATCTCAGTGAGTTTACACAGAACCTCCTACAGCGTTGTATTGGGGAAAAAAAAAAAAGACTTCTTGGCGTAATTTTTAGATTTTTGAGTTCACCCACCATACTCTCGTCGTAGAAATGCTTAGTGATAGTGGTCGGTCAAAGTAAAAACAAGCTTTCGATCTCGTGTTAATGTAAGTTGAGTTACATTTTAGAGCGCAGCTCTTAGGCGCCCGTTTCCGGTTTTCGCGTCGTTGCCGTTGGCGTCAGCGTAACCGTCCCGCTAAATTTAGGGGGAAATTGAATTGGTGTTGAGGTCACGTGACGTAAATTTTCCCGGTAAATTTAGCGGAAAACATGACGTCACCTGACTTTGTGTCACGTTACCCATGAACACATTCAGTTTTCCTCTATATTTAGCGGGAAAACTGACGTCAAGTAACCTCAACACGTATCTGAATTGTACGGAGGAGGAGGAGGGGCATACCCTTTCCCCCGTATCCACCCCTTCTCCTCCTGAAGAGCTGCGCTCGAATTTCGCGTTACACAAATTTTTAAACATATTTAATTTTTGTTTCGTTGTTCAAGGTTATTTTATGCATGTTAGCTCTAGTTTGTTTCCTGTACTGTGCATATTTGTTGTTCACCTCTTTGGATTGGTCTAACTTGCTCGGTTGCTGTTTTACAAACTATTGCCGGAATGGGCGGACCTGTTACCGGATGTGCCGAAATTAACGTGTGAATAACATGGAAACAAAATAACAATATTAATATTACTCGACGTGTATACCTTTAATTATTTAGTGTTTGGTTGTGTTAGTACAAAGAAAAAATGTTGTTCTATAAGACCCGAAGAAACTGCTAATTTATTATTAATTTTCTTTTCTTATAACTTATAAAATTAAATTTTTATTGTTGCACAATAACACATGAAATTAATCGCAATTCCTGACAAAAATTATTTTTGTTCGTTATTCATAATTTGCGGACGAGAGTCGTCACTAAAATTTCTTTTAGATTCTTCTAGAAATCAATATGGTAAGAAATAAATATGGTAGGACTTTGCTTGACATGAGTTGGCACTACAGTTTACAGAAAACCATTTAGGTTATATTCTAGGACATTCCGCAATGGATGACGACATACAAGTTCTCATCGTTTCAATGGAAAAACACGGGCCGGATGTTATTCGTGATTCCAGGTGGTGTTGAACCCAATTTCAACTACCATGAGATCATATGTGCAATAAATTATGATAACTGCGTTGTTTTCAAAAAAAGCCGAACTCCCACAGTATACGAAGACATCTGCGTCATAGACAGCAGCAGTTTTGTCGTATTTTTGATATTCTTTTTTTTTTTTTTCATATTTCGTTCGTGTACTAAAGAAATTCACTATTTTTGCTTTCACTCGAGATGAACTGTAGTTGCTGACCGTTTAGAAACAAAAAGCGTGATTTAATTGTTGATGTTTCTTACTTCATGATTCCTTCTTCGGCCTTCTTATTGGATAACGCAGCAATCAAATTGGCGACAGAGATGCTAAGAATAGGCCACTCCCTTCGTTTTTTTTAAGGAGTCGTCGGGTTTACGGGTTGAGATCTGCAATTTTTATAATAATATTAATAATAATAATAATAATAATAATAATATGAATAATAACAATTATAATAATGATTTATTTTCTCTCTCATGGCATAGACGGCATGGCTAGGTTTTTACAGCACGCAAATTTCCTTTCGTTTAACGAATCATTTTCTTCTTCTTCCTCCGAGTCTTTCACAGTTTTACACGTAAACATTCGCAGTATTCGAAAATACTGGGACGAATTTAAAATCATTGTTGATGAAGTACGTGACCATATTGATGCAATTGTGTTAACCGAAATAAATGTCAGCGCTGATAATCTGTGTCAGTTTAAACTGGAAAGATTTCAAAACCTCTTTTATACTCGTTCATCTACTCGAGGAGGCGGAATTGGTCTGTTTATAAAAGACACGTGGATGACAACTCAAATCGATATCCAATTTAACCACTCAGAAAGCTTGATGTTTAGTATTTCCAATTCTAAACGCACAGTTTGCTTGCTAGCACTCTATCGACCTCCATCGTCGAACTGCACATACTTCTTAGAGGAGTTAAAACAAAGTCTGGGAAAACTATCAAACGAAGCACAGTTACTTTTGGTAGGAGATATAAACATTGACATCCTCAAGACATCCAAATCATTTGTTTGTGATTATCTATCACTACTTGCTGAATTCGGGATAGTACCTACCATTAACCGTCCTACCCGAGAAGAAGTGTTAAACGGGAACCTCGTCTCTTCCTGCTTAGATCATATAAAAATTAGATCTTCCGATTCTTCTATCCACTCCGCTGTCATTCTACAGAAGCTCGCGGATCACTACTTTATTGCTTGTAAATGCGTTTTTCATTCAAGAATAGTTCATAACATTGAGAGTACGTTTCGTTTGGAGAGACTTGATTTTGGTACTTTCGATCGGTTCATTAAGAACCATGAATGGAGCAAATTTATATCCTTCGTTAATAGCATGAACATGCATTCTGCGTTCGTGGACATCATTAGAAAATTTCGGAACTGATCGACAACGATTGTGCACGTTAAAAAACGTAGACCTTCATTGCCCTGGCTTACATCAGATATCCTTGCAGCTATAACTCGTAAAGAACAATTATGGAAAATATTTCGGCGCTCTCCTAACGACATTAATCTTGAAATAGAATGTAAAATACAAAGAAATAGGGTTAATGCTCTAATTAGATCAGCAAAAAGAAACTATTATGCTAAAAAGATTTCTGACGCTCGTTCTGACTCTAAAAAAACTTGGTCGATTGTAAACGAACTTCGTGGTCACATGCAGACGAGCGCGACTGAATCATTAGAAAAGCATTTCGGAACAGACTTAACTTCTACTGTCAATGCCTTTAATGATTTTTTTGTAAACTCACTCACGCACTCATCTAATGATGATGATGTACTAACATCCCACATTCCGTTTACCTCTGAATCCGCTTTTCTTCCAACTCTTTCAGAGCCAGATTTGCGGTCATATCTGTTTGGTTTCAAACGCTCTAGGTCGGCGGGTGTTGATGGCCTGACAGTTCGTGACTTATGTCGAAATTATGACTCCCTGAAAAACGTTCTCCTTGTTCTTATAAATAATATACTAAAACAGCTCATGTACCTGATGAATTAAAGCAGGCCTTGGTTGTTCCTCTCTTCAAGGGTGGTGCACCAAGCCAAGTTTCTTCATACAGGCCTATTTCAATATTGTCTTGCATATCCCAGATATTAGAGAAACATGTTTTTGTCGTTATGTCCGGGTTCCTTGAGAAGTACAACATAATATCGCTGCATCAATACGGGTTCGTAGCTGGTCGCGGTACCACTCATCTTCTTGAGACTTTTTCTGACATGATACACTCGTCCTTTGAAAACAAAATGTATACGTGCGCAATCTTCATTGATGTCGCCAAGGCATTCGATACCGTTAACCACACCATCCTTTTAGACAAGCTTCATAGGGTGGGCTTTCGTGGTCCGTTCCATGATTTACTAAAAAGTTTTCTCACGAATCGTTCCCAAGTTGTATCGATAGATAACGTCCGCAGTTCTCATGCTTCCTTAACCTCTGGTGTTCCACAGGGCTCCATTTTGTCTCCACTATTATTTAACATTTTTGTAAACGATATTTCAACAGTAATGACCACTTCCAATTTATTCCAATACGCGGATGATACTCTCATATTCTCACAGCATCTTATATACCAGCGTGCAATAGAAATGCTCCAAGCCGATGTAACTAAAATAATGGACTGGTTCTTAGCAAATAAGCTTCGTGTAAATGCTTCCAAAACCAAGCTGATATGCTTTCACAATCCATTAAAAAATGTCAGTTTGACTTCTCCACTGTTTCTACACGACTCCAGCTGCTCATGTGATAATTGTAAACCTGTTGAGTATGTGGACTCAGTGAAATACCTAGGCCTTAACTTTGACTGTGATCTTTCGTGGAACACACACATGTCTTATATATGCCAACGATTTGAGAACTGTTTCTTGCTTGCTTCACCATATAAAAGGATTTCTACCATTGTCACTTAAAAAAAGCATTACGCTAGCGTTAGCCTACAGCATACTCAGATACGGCATCACTGTTTTTTTTAACTGTCCTCAGTTCTGGCATCTGAGAGTTGATCGTATTCTAAAAGGAATTTTGAAAAGTGTCGCATATAGCAAAGACTTTCTATCCTGTGACAACTTGTTTGCCACTCTCGAGTTACCTTGTTTCCACTCACTATTTCTCCAAACTGTTATCTGGCGACACTTCTGGGGAAGTGAGTTCAAAGTGTCGTCAAGTCCACTTCGTGATCTGAGATCTGCTCCGCGTTTTCAAATTCCACGGATAAGGACTCATTATGGTGAAAGTATTCGCTCATTCTATGTCCCAAAAATATTTAATGAAGTCCCTGATTCTTTGCTTCTCCTTACTTCAAACAAGACATTAAAGAAATTTCTGAGGAGCTCGATCTCCGACATGTATAGACAGTGAACTTTACTGCTTTTAACTCTTGTTTCTTTGTCCTTACATATTGCATATTCCCTTGTGTCATTTTTTTTCTTTTCTTTTTTACTAAAGCACTTATTTTTTTTTTGGACACACAACGTGACTAGTGGATGTATTGTGTGAAATTTGCTATTTGTTTCTATGCATTTTTTTGTGTGAACACACCCTGAGTGAATTCGCCTGACTCAGCAAGATACATTCGTGTCTTCAATACGATATTTATTGTTGCATTTTTGCGTAATTTCGTGCGCGAAAGTGTGTGCCATTCAGTGATTTTTTTTATGACTCATCTTTATGCTACATACAAACACGACTAAAACACCAACTCTGACTTTTCGCCTGTACTCTGATGAAACATTGAATGTGTGTGTGTGTGTGTGTGTGTTTTTTCCCCTATGTTCACGGCAATGTGAGTCCGTGCGAATATCCGGTCTGCCACACAAAATGCTGGATCTGGTCCCACAAGCCTCTGCTGCTTTGACCAGACCCGAGACTCAAGTGGTTATATTTGCAATGTTGAATAAAAAATTATTATTATTATTATTATTATTATTATTTATTTTCCAGTGCCCACAAACAACCTAGCGGTCTACCGTGTGGTGCACAAACATGGGTGAAGTATTATACATAAAGGACAAAATGCAAATTATCAAAGAAGAACAAACAACATACGCAAGCAAAAACAAACACAAACAAACAAACAAACAAACAAACAAACAACAACTAGGGCTAGGTTTGATTTAACCTGCTTAAGGCAATTGCATTCATTCGCGTAATAGTTGCATAAAATCCTGATGTGCACTAAACCTCTAATTAGGTAATTAAGGTTTTTTTCATGTAGAAACCTAATAAGTTATTCACCCCCAAAACAGCTAATTTTAGTAAAATTTCTAACGCTAATTAGTGAGCGAAACCAAGACTAAAATAAGTCCAAGCAGAAAGGAAGAACATGAGCCGTCTCCCAACTTGTCAGTGGCAGGTACGTCTCTAGATTCTTTAGAGGTTTCTGCGTTTCTTAGACAGCTTCATTAAAGCAGATTCAACTTGATAAAGCTATCCGTCTCTTATTAAGCTTATTTTGCCGATTTCGTTTCAAATTTGTCTTGCCGGTACGACGGGTTTAGATATGTGCAACTAACCGGATTCGCACACTAAATGACCTGTTCTTATTTTTTTACGAATGTGTGTAGTTATGGACAGTTTTCAACCTAGTATACTGCTTGCATTTCGATCCGGCTATATTTCTCCCGGACGGACCTCCCGCAACTAACTAACGACTTCTGTTGAAGCATTAAAGCGATTGAAATGTTTCCCTCTTACTATGGTGACATAACCGTAATATGCCCGTCGTAACTTTATTTGCCATTCAGATCTATTTAAGTTGAGACCAGTTCAAATATTTTTCTATAGCGACTGACAAGATCATAATGGCAGAATGGAGCGTCATTTGTCCAGCCTCGAGCGCCAGTTTCCTTAACTTCGAAAGGCTTTAGCATCTCGTGTTGAAGGCCGAACATTCGAAAGACGTGGACTATGTTCCAAATCTTACCCGAGTAACCTGCCTCCTACGTCAGCGGGTAATACCACTTGACATCGCAAGTAAACGATCCGCGACTCGATTTTGGAACGGCCGGGAGAATCACCTGGCTACTACGCAGAGTGCCTTCGTCTTGGGCAATGGCAAAAAGAAAACGCAGCAGCGATGGCAGAAAATAGCAGACAAACATTTGCTCTGAAAATTATTTATTCCAGCGATGACTTGGTTCACTGATTTAATTATATATAATTCGTTTTGCAGGAATGATCAAAGTTCTGATATTTTTTTACAGTATTCTGACTTTGTTTATCCTGTTTATTCACCAAAAATGTTTGGGATGTGGGAAGAACAGAATCGCTGTTTTCATACAGATAACGGGACGCTTTGTAGAGCGCTTATTTAAAGAGGAAAGTGAGTGCTCTGTGGCCAGATGCTTGCCGGTCTTATTTCTTTATTTACTAAATTTAAATTTCGGCCAGATTACTGGAAAAAAAAGACGAAGTTTTTTTACGGTAATACAACTTTCTGTTGTTACAGAAAATACGAGTATCTTTAGACTCTTTATTTACCAAAATCTTGTGTTCCTGACGAATAACATAAGCCCTGTATTTTAACCGGTAAGATTGTCTGCATTTGAATTTAACAAAAACCAATTCCTTATCTTGACCCAAAATTTACCGGATATTTTGTGTTATATTGCAAATATATTTTACACTACACGTTCCGTTTTATCTGATCTCCCAGCTCCGCCAAAACTCCACGTAGCAATGGGGCAAATCAAACTTCTCAGAAAGCACTCACTATTAGCGACGTGCTGCGCGACCGATAGCGTCGCTGTCGTCGAAGATCGCGATTGACCAGGCCATGGCTTCTTGTATACGGATGATGCCTGCCCAATCGCCAGTTCATGGCAAGGCGAATCCTGCCAATCATGGCGAGGCAAATACCGGTCGTGACGTCACGAAAAGAAACCGTAAGAGGGTGCCACCGAAACACCCCGGCGCCAATAAATCATGGCACTTTTCTGTATGTGTGTGTTTTTCTCCGCGACTGTTTTCTATAGTGCCAACTGATTCAAACAAGAGCGCAGAATCCGTTGTGACGACTCGCTGTTAATTCCTACATTTGCGTTTATGTTGCCACTGGATTCCTGTCTCGTTCGGACCTAGTGCAGACGGGCGTTAAAGTCTAAAACGCCGAACACAAGAGAATCAACCTTTTATTTCCTTGGAAGCAAACCACCACATTACACCGCTCAAACAAACAACAATACAAAAACCGTCACCAGCTGCAGGACATTCAAGTGACATTTGATGCAATTTTTAATGCGCATTAGCTATAGTCATATTCATTGCAATATGAGGTGTACTTCATTCTCCAGCCATCCCATTTCATAGCTCCTGCTAAGGATGGTGGTGAGCCTGAACCTAAGCTGTGTGAGTACGGTGCCTCGATCGCGACTTCGCCTGGTGTGATTACCGTCCTATCCCGCCAAAGCATCGAAAGTGGTCCCTAAGTGACAACGAGTTGCATCACAGAAGCCGCCGTTTCATCATCATCATCATTATCATCATGGTAGATGTCGCGATCCTGGCGGTTGATCGTAGAAAAGCTGGCGAAAAATGCGAGTAGACGCTATAGGGTCGCCGTCGTTGAGTCGTCCCAACTTGCGTCTGCTTTGGTTTCCGTCGACTGTCTGGCGGCGGAGCGGCTCAATACAGAACAAGCGTCTGCCAGACGCCGCCAGGATCGCTACAGGCAGCAACATGACATCATTATGACGTCATCGGGCGAAAATCGAGGAACCACTTTTGACACCACGTTAGAAACATCAAGCGGAGACGTGTTCCAGGCACCTTACTAGTAGCGCGCGTTAGTCGTAGGAAAATTCAAACCAGAAACGGCCATTGAACGGAAAGCGCTAAGCGGCTTCTTCGTGATTGCCGTCGACTTGGAGGCTTTTTGCCGCGCGGTGGTTCGCCGCGTCCACAGCTGAAAAAGCCTGGCTGTCTTTCATGGCGAAACGCCTGTAAGTGACCTCATCGTCTCCGGTCACGTTGTTAATAAAGATGGCCAGAACTGCAATAAAAAATTACAAGAGGACGCTTAAGATTCGCCTTCAATAGTGGAACGCCATAGCGAAATATGTAAACATATAAACTCCCGCTCGTACCCGCACCGTGCTGCGTGACCTAAGTGACCTAGTCTTGTCTGGCTCGCAACCGAACGGTCGTGGCCGAGGGGCGGTGGGTTCAAATCCCGCCTAAACTTCTTCAAATATTTTAGGGCACATTTATTACTTTATAAAGTTAAATAATATGACATATAGGGAAAATATTAAGTCGGATTACATGTCACGTTTTTTAATCCCTTTAATTCTACGCGTGACGCCACGCTTCACGTGAGCTTTGTGGGTTGTTTTAAATTCACGGGCGAAGTAATGTGGCTGTGACGTCATGATTCTATGGACCAATCGGGATTTTCACGTCGCAACGCCGCAGACATCGTTTTTTTTTTTACGACACGAGCTCCTAGGCGCTATCACACTAAACATAGGAGACATCAGAAAAGACCAATCACGTGCAAGAAAAGCGCAGGGTAACGATGCATTTTCTCTGCGTGATTGATTTAATTGGTGACCACAAATGCACGAACATGACGAACGCCGTGACCAAGCAGTGTTAGACTTACACGGAAAGTAACATAACCGTTATATATACACACACACACACACACACACACACACACACACACACACACACACACAAACACACAACACACACACACACACACACACACACACACACACACACACACACACACACACACACACACATATTGTCACGGGTGGTGATTCGTGACCAATAAACGAGAAATAAACAGAAATAAATAAACGATTAATGTGGCGAACTTGTGCCAAAAATAAAGAAGGAAACAGAAGAAAGCAGAGCGTCGCGGGCGTCGAAGTCGGCGTGTCAGCAGAATCGAGCGCTGGGGCGAGACTGACTCGAGAAGGTCGCGGGCGGCCTCTTATCTAGAGTGCGTCGCTATCTCGAAGATTCGGCAAAAACGGTTCGAGCGTCGCGTGATCGGGGCGAGAATGAACACGCACTTTCTAGAAAACAAAAGCAGGATAAATGATAGAAGTTACGGGCGGTACATGAATAAACGGGAGCTTTCTGGAGGACCGCGACCGAGCGTTGCTTTCTCAGCCTTGCGCGCGGCATTACTCCCCCCTTTAAAAGTGCATCGCCCCGATGCAGTGTAAAACAAATCAAAATAAAAAGAACGATAAACTAAAGAGTCTTTTGGAGCACAAAAGGTCCACAGTCCTATCGAGCGTAGTACGGCTTCAGGCGCACGACGTGGACGACCTCAGGTCGTGGTGGGCGGCGTGACGATGTTCGTGTTCCGTCGGGCATCACCTCGTAGTTCAGATCCCCGAGTCGACGAAGCACTTTGTAGGGTCCAAAGTAACGTTTCAGGAGCTTCTCGCTGAGACCGCGGCGGCGAATCGGTGTCCACACCCACACCCTGTCTCCGGGCTGGAAGTGGACGTCCCGACGACGAAGGTTGTAGCGGCCAGTGTCGACACGTTGTTGAGCCTGAATCCGAAGCCTTGCGAGCTGACGGACTTCTTCTGCCCTTTGGGCAACCACCTGGGCGTCGTCACTTGCGTCGACAGCCACTTCGTGGGGTAACATAGCGTCCAGCATTGTCGTTACCTTGCGCCCATGCACCAGCTGAAAGGGTGTCATTCCGGTGGTCTCTTGTACGGCCGTGTTGTAGGCAAATGTGACGTACGGCAGCACCTCGTCCCATGTCTTGTGCTCCACGTCGACGTACATGGAGATCATGTCGGCGATGGTCTTGTTGAGTCTCTCCGTTAGCCCGTTGGTCTGCGGGTGGTACGCCGTGGTGCGGCGATGGCTGGTGTGGCTGAGACGAAGGACTTCTTGCGTCAGCTGGGCCATGAATGATGATCCACGGTCTGAGATCAGGACTTCGGGAGCGCCGTGCCGGAGGACGATGGATTCAATGAAAAACTTGGCAACTTCCACAGCAGTTCCGGAAGGAAGGGCTTTCGTTTCGGCATACCGCGTGAGATAATCTGTGGCGACGATGATCCAGCGATTTCCCGACGTCGACGGCGGAAAAGGGCCAAGTAGATCCATTCCGATCTGCTGGAAGGGTGCTGTTGGCGGAGGAATTGACTGCAAGAGTCCGGCCGGCCTCGTCGGAGGTTTCTTTCGTCGCTGGCATTGATGACATGATCGCGTGTACAGGTGGACGGTTTTGGGGAGCTTGGGCCAGTAATACTTTTCACGAATACGTGCCAGGGTCCGGCTGTAACCAAGGTGTCCGGACGTCGGGTCGTCGTGGCAGGCTTGAAAGATCTCCTCCCGAAGGTCGGTTGGGATTACCAGCAGCCATGGCGAGTTGTTGTTCCCGAAGTTCTCTTTGTAGAGTACACCTTGTCTAATGGCGAAGGTCGGCAGCGCTCGTGAAAAAACACGTGGCACGGTACTCCCGCGCCCTTCCAGGTGCTCTATTAGTGCGCGCAGCTCAGGATCGTCTCGTTGACGCCGGGCCATGTCGTCGATGTTCACTGCGCCCAGAAAACACTCGTCGTCATCGTCGTCGCTGCTGCCGGAAGGTGTTGCGACGGGAGCTCTGGACAGGCAGTCGGCGTCGCTGTGCTTGCGGCCTGACTTGTAGACGACGGTCATGTTGAACTCTTGTAGTCGGAGACTCCACCGCGCGAGGCGTCCTGACGGGTCCTTGAGGTTCGCAAGCCAGCAGAGCGAGTGGTGGTCCGTGACTACCCGGAACGGGCTCCCGTATAAGTACGGACGAAACTTCGTGATTGCCCAGACGACCGCAAGGCATTCTTTTTCAGTCGTGGAGTAATTTCTCCCCGCCTTGGTCAATGTCCGACTTGCGTAGGCGATGACTCGCTCGGTGCCTTCTTGTACTTGAACCAAAACCGCGCCAAGCCCTGCGTTACTTGCGTCCGTGTGAATCTCGGTTTCCGCATCCTGGTCGAAATGTCCAAGATCAGGAGGAGTCTGCAGTCGTCGCTTCAGCTCGTCAAATGCCTGTTGCTGTTCATCGGCCCATTCGAACTTCTCGGCGTCCTTCGTGAGGTGTGTGAGCGGTGCGGAAATTCTTGCGAAATCTCGAACGAAGCGCCGATAGTAGGCACATAGCCCAAGGAACCTTCGGACGGCCTTCTTGTCTCTTGGCGCTGGAAATGCTGCGACGGCACGAGTCTTCTCGGGGTCTGGGCGGACACCTTTGTTACTAACCACGTGGCCGAGGAACTTCAGTTCGTCATAAGCGAACCGACACTTTGACGGCTTGAGGGTGAGTCCGGCGGTCCGTATGGCTTGGAGAACTGCTCGGAGTCGTCGCAAGTGCTCGTCGAAGTCGCTGGAAAACACGACGACGTCGTCGAGGTAGACGAGACAGCTCTGCCACTTCCGTCCTGCCAGTACGGTGTCCATGACACGTTGGAAAGTTGCTGGCGCCGTGCACAGTCCGAAGGGCATCACTTTGAACTCGTACAGTCCATACGGCGTGACGAAGGCTGTCTTTTCTCGGTCTCTTTCGTCGACTTCGATCTGCCAGTAGCCGCTCTTCAGGTCCATCGATGAGAAATATCGAGAGTGGCGCAGCCGGTCTAGAGTGCCGTCGATGCGGGGGAGTGGGTAGACGTCTTTCTTCGTCACCGTGTTCAGCTGCCGGTAGTCTACACAGAACCTAAGCGTCCCGTCTTTCTTCTTAACCAGTACGACTGGAGAGGCCCAAGGACTGCTTGACGGTTGAATTATGTCGTCGTTCAGCATTTCTTGAACTTGCTCCTGGATCGCCTGCCTTTCCTTAACGGAGACTCTGTATGGCGATCGATGCACAGGGCGCGCGTCGTCCTCGGTAACGATGCGGTGCTTCGCAACGGTGGTTTGGCGCACCTTCGACGACGTGGCAAAGGAGTCGCGGTATTCGGCGAGAAGGTTAATCAACTGTCGTCGTTTCGGGCCCGGGAGTTTAGGGTCAATGTCGAGCTGCGCTGGCGACGCACTGTCTTGCTGAAGTGGCGAGAATTCGTCAGTAATGGCGGCGACAGCGGCGGAGTTTTGGAGTTCCTCGACCTGGCCCACGGCTGCACCTTTTGTGAGGTGTTGCGCTTCGTTTCGGAAGTTCGTGACGAGGACCACAGTGCGGCCATCCTGAAGTTCAGCAACTCCTCTTGCGACGCCTATTCCTCTTCCCAGAAGCAACTGGAGGCTTCCTTTTCGAGCAGAACTTCGCCGCAGAAATCTTCGGTGATCCCGACGGGTACGAAAACACTCGACCGCGGCGGTAAGTTAACGTGGCTGGCGAGGACTCGGACCGCAGATGACGTCGCTTTGGGTTCCTCCGGTGGTGAAACAGGCTTTCGCAGCGTCAACCGGTTTGCTCCGAGGTCGATGACGGCGCCATACTCGCAGAGGAAGTCCATTCCGAGGATAACGTCCCTCGAACAGTCTTGCAGAACGACGAACTTTACAGGGCACGTCTCACCGTGGATCTCGACGCGAGCGGTGCATCGCCCGATTGGTGTGATGAGGTGCCCACCGGCGGTTCGTATTTGAGGTCCATCCCACGGCGTCGTGACTTTTCGAAGGCGGCGGGAGAGCCTCCCACTCAAAACTGAGTAGTCTGCTCCGGTGTCCACGAGTGCCGATGCGTCGTGGCCGTCGATGATGACGTTTAGGTTGTTGGACACCGTTTCAGGAGCGTCGTTTCGGTCTCCGGTAGCGTTCGAGTGGGGGCCCTCCGACGTTCGTGGAGGATCTTGGCGTCGGTCGTCTTCGGCAACTCCACCTCCAGGGGTTGCCGCGCCTAGTTTCCCCGGCGTGGAGCAAGGGGCGACAGGCTTTCACGTCGGGGTCGGTGCATCGGCGAAGCTGGACGTCGTGGTGAAGGCGATCGGAACTCTCGGCGGGACGCAGGCTCGGGGGACTGGGGTCGTCGCAAGTACTCGTCGATCTCCCGAGGGCGTTCACCATACCTGGGACGCGGGTCGCTTGGGTGGAATCCGCGCAGCCCGAGTCGTCGGTATGGGCATCGGCGGTACACATGGTCAGCTTCCCCGCAGTGGTAACACAGCGGGCGTCGGTCGGCCGTCCTCCAGACGTCTGTCTTCCTCGGCGCAGGTCGGTCTGGGTGAACGTGCGCTTGATCTTCCTGTCGTCGGGGGTAATGCGGCGTTGGGGCGTCTCTTCGGGGTGGCGACGTGGCTTGACGGGGGGCTTGCGGCGGTCGTCGGGCCATTGCGGCGTAGCTCAACATCGGTTCCTCCGGTGCCACCGTGGTGACGGGAACCTCTGGTTGGAGCGCCCGACGCACTTCTTCGCGCACAGCCTCGGCAATGGAGAGTGTCGCTGGACGACTTGCGGCTGGCAGCAACTGGCGGAGTTCCTCCCGGACGACCTCCCGGATAATTTCGCGGATGTCCGTACCAGGAGCGTTCTCGCCGCCAAGCAGCGCGGTTGCAGCGACACTTGGACCTGGATGTCGCTGGTAGTGGGAAGCGTGCGCTTGGAGGGCGCGCTCGATGTTTGTCGCCTCGGTGACGAAGGCTTCGACGGTGCCCGGCGGGTTGCGCACGAGGCCTCCAAAGATGTCGTCTCTCACCCCGCGCATGAGGACCCGCAGCTTCTTGTCGTCTGTGGCTCGTGGGTCGGCACGGGCGCTCAGGCGGAGGACATCTTCTACGAAGCTTGTGACGCTTTCGTCGGGGCCCTGCGTTCGAATTCGGAGGAGATCTTCTGCCTTCTCCCCTCGGTGTAGGGTGGCGAACGTCCGCTGCAACTCGGCCACACAGATGTCCCACGACGTAAGCGAAGCCTCGTGATTCTCGAACCAATGCCTCGCAGTACCCTCCAGCGAAAAGTAGAGGTTCTGGAGGCACTGCTCCGCAGTCCATCCGTTGTGGCGCGCCACACGCTCGTAGTGCTTGATCCAGTCTTCGACATCCTCGTGGATCTCGCCGTGGAAGGGTGTCGGCATACGGGGAGCGGCGGGCAGGTAGACGATGGCAGGAGCGGCGGGCGTCGGCGACTGGTTGGCCATCGTCGGCTTTGTTGGCTGCTTGGTCCTGGGCGGCAGAAGTTCGTGTTCCGGGGGTAGACCTCGGATGCGGCGACTTGACCGGGTCTCGATCTGGTCTTCGTCGGGTCCTCGGGAGGCTGGGTCCGGACTTGTACTGCGGGACCTCGGAGGGGTACGCGGCAGGGGCATGCGTTACCCCGCACCTCCACCAGAATGTCACGGGTGGTGATTCGTGACCAATGAACGAGAAATAAACAGAAATAAATAAACGTTTAATGTGGCGAACTTGTGCCAAAAATAAAGAAGGAAACAGAAGAAAGCAGAGCGTCGCGGGCGTCGAAGTCGGCGTGTCAGCAGAATCGAGCGCTGGGGCGAGACTGACTCGACAAGGTCGCGGGCGGCCTCTTATCTAGAGTGCGTCGCTATCTCGAAGATTCGGCGAAAACGGTTCGAGCGTCGCGTGATCGGGGCGAGAATGAACACGCACTTTCTAGAAAACAAAAGCAGGATAAATGATAGAAGTTACGGGCGGCACATGAATAAACGGGAGCTTTCTGGAGGACCGCGACCGAGCGTTGCTTTCTCAGCCTTGCGCGCGGCAATATATATATATATATATATATATATATATATATATATATATATATATATATATATATATATACATACATTTTTGTTAATGTTTGGTACGGTCAGTTTATGCTTAAGATCAAGTGTCCAAGTTCTATTTTTATGTTCAATCTTCAAAATATACAATCACTGTGAATGTATTTATTAACCCCTCTTTTTTTACTTAATTTAGCCAGCCCATGGTTTGCGTGTCGATTGCGTGTCGTGAGGCGAAAGTTTGACCCGGGAATATTTAAACCATAGTGAATTCTTGCGACAAGGCGCTGATGTGTTTTTCGTAGCTTAATGCCTGTAGGCCCTCTTGCGTGAATTTTATCAAAGGTCTTTTAAGTGATGCAACTTACCGAATAAAATGACAAAGAACTTTCCAATTCCCTTCATCGTTTCTTCAGATTTTGTTCCTTCGCTTCCAAGGTTAAGAACTTGAAATGACCCTCTCTAGACGCAGAAAAAATGCCAAACGATGCAGTCGATGTTACTACCATTTCATTTGCAATAATACGACGGAAGGTTAAACATATAGCGCGTTATATCAGGACATCAATTCACCATTAGGGTCTGCTGCCGACGTAACCCTATTGGCATGTATGCAGTGTGCCAGATTTCATACGAACCGGACAAGGATGCTTAAGATCGAACGTAAAGTCAGCGAACCCCCACGGGCACACTTTGAGTCGCCTGCCTTGATACCGACGTGTAAGACGAAATAAGGCCGATTCCCACACTTGGGTTTAGTACGACCGAGTGCCAGAGTTGCCATGGCAACATCTGCATCGGCTCAAACAAAAGCGGTTTTAACTTTTCACCCCGTTTTATTGGAGTCGAGGCAGCCGTTCCCATAGCAACTGAGCGCTTGAAGGTGACCTAGTGGGAAACGAAGAAAAAGGAACGCAAAGTAGCTATACGGGACAGGTATTCCTGTGTAGTCTTGGAAGAAATTAGACCAAAACCTCCATTATCGCCAAAACCCCGTGACTGAGGCCTTCATCGTTTCAGTTCAGATTTTGTTAAGAGCCGGGAAAAGCGTGAAGATAAGTTTTCTTGTGTTTTTCGCCTACACGGTTCGTCCGACAGCGTGGATAGGGGCCATGAAAAGAAAAAAAACCAGACGCCGTCGGACCACGCGGTCGCTTGTACGGGAAACACTTTGGTTAAATTCATGAATACTTTTGGTCGCAAAATTTGCTTGTTTGTTCCAACATGAAAGCGAGAAAACCGTCAAAATAGCCGGACAACCAGCGGACCACGTCCAGAGCGTCTTCACATTCAAACGGCCATCTGATCGTTTAGAATGCCGTCTGCTCTTTCAAACTTGTCCATACAGTCCTTTGTTCCTTCAAACGACAGCAGCCAGTACACCAAAGTTTGCGACAAGAAGTAAGTGAAGGCCTTAAAAGACTTTTTGAGTTTAAAGGTTGCTTGGGATAAGTAGGCTCGTTGTAAGCAGTAGATACACTCTCAAGAAAAAAGGGTGTCAAAAGGTGCATTCTTACACCCTTTGTCCCATACAATACACCCCCAAACTTCAATTCGACATAAAGCGCCCTACAGTCGAACGAACGGCCCGAAATTTTACGAGGGGCTTGATAGCCGTGTGGTACAACATTTTAAATAGCTAAAGTACGTATCAAAGACCACGCAAAGAAAACACCGAGTTTTTACAGTAGGGTCAAGAAAACCCGGATAATTTTTCGTGTTCAGTAAAACGTACATTAGCTATTTTAATAAGTTGTACCACACGGCTATCAAGCCCCTCGTAAAATTTCGGGCCGTCCGTTCGACTGTAGGGCGCTGCATGTCGAATTGAAGTTTGGGGGTGTATTATATGGGACAAAGGGTGTAACAATACACCTTTTGACACCCCTTTTTCTTGAGAGTGTACTAGGAAATCGTGATCATTGTTACCAGAGGCAATCACCGACTTGTCATGCCTGATTCACTTGGTCTGATTCTGCTCGCGATTTTCAGTATCGACGACGAGCATCCCAGCTCCGTCCACGCTTCCGCAGCCCGTGCGACGTAGCGACTCAAAATAGCGAGAGAAATCTTATCATGTCGATGAGGCTTGAGCGTCCATTTTGCGGAGTTTACGCGCAATGAATCGCCATATGTTACATTATTTACGCGGAGTTCTGCGGTGTAACGAGCTTCGTTAATTTCGTCAGGCCCCTAAAGTAGGAAGATATTACAAGTAAGTCACAAAATCAACAATTCCAACGCGGAAAAAAGAGCACGGCGGCTCATACTTACGCCGACAACATCACAGTCAAATGGTAATTGTTGATACGGAACGAGCTGCTTCTTGCCCTCCCATACCGCGAATGCGTGGCGCTAGCGGTGTACCGCAGGGGGCTCTCCTGTTTTTAGTGATCTTGAGTTCTTTCATGCAAGGCGATTTTTTCAACCAAACCAGAATAAAAAGGAATAAAAAAAGAAGAAAAAGCACAGCAACAACAGGAATTTGAGTGTAGAGTTCCTTTGGGTGAGGGCTGAGTCACAGTACGAACTGTGACACGCACATACCGTTCAGTTAAGGTAAACGGTACTCCAACGTCTCTCGTAGCCAGCTGAATTGACGCGGAGAACCATTGATGGAAAATAAAGCCGTTTAGATTCTACAGTTGCAATAAAACGAAACGCATAATCGAAGTAAGAAGTTGCGATAAAATTAAAATATTTATAGCTATGGCATGCAAGAGCGAATATAAATGAACTAATTTTGAGAATACAAAAATATTCCGAGGACTTACTTGTGCAGATTGCTCTTTACAAACTAGAAGTGAGCTCTGATACTGGAGTTAGCACGCCTACTTATATAGCTGCTGCTTAACAGCGAACTTTCATAAACACTAGAAGGGCCTCCAATTTGTCGCATTGTGGGAATAAAAATAAACACACACACACACAGATTAAAAAAATATAAAAAATAAGCAGAAATGTTTTCCAAGATCGAAACAACACACGTGTTGTTTTCTCTCATAGAGGAAAAGCAATAAATCGTAATGCCTTAATTGGACCTTCACGCGTTACAAAAGTAAAAAAAAAATAAAATAATAATTGACGCGCAAATGTTTTTTTTGCAGTAGTTACCAATGACGTACTTAAACACTCCCCAAAACAGAAAACGTTGCACTGAACTACGTATTTGGTTTATAAGCAGGTGTTATACATTGAATGCCTTAGCATTACTTAATTCGCTTTACAATCTAAATGGCGGTTGCAGAGAGCACTTTTAGCAGTAGTTTATATATATATATATATATATATATATTCCCCACCTCACTCTTTCTTTGAGCAGAGGTGGCAAATTATTTCCGGAATTTAGCCTATTCATGTTACTAATGATTTTTGAACGTATTTAAAATAAAATGAAACAACTTTACAATCTACTACAAGCCTAAACTTATACCACCAGGATTCCGTTGGTTACAGATTTAAGGAACATTACCTTTAAATATGTTTGTTATTGCTTAACGTATTCACAAAATACCGCTATTGCTTGTCCAAAATAGTTCAAGAACCGTGAAACCACTAAAGTCTTGTTCCAATAACATTCAGATGCACGCGTAGTATAGGTTTATGGTAACTCGATGGGTGGGCATGGCCGTATCCTTTTACCTCCACATTCGTGTGGCAAATATTACAGCCTCTCCACCTCATGATATCTCCCCATATTGATTTGGACTCATAATTACTGGGCTTATCGCCACCTGTTCTAGGTTTGCTTCAAATTCAAACGTTTTCTTGTTCTTTATAGGCACTGTTCGCACGATCACTTAACGATAAAAATGCTTAAAAAGTAAGAGTAATTTACTTGAAATGACCGACAGAGTCTACATAATAAGATTACCAAATTACCTCGTGAAGCCAACGCCTGACGTTAATATTACTTCAAAAATGATAATATTATTTTAATTTTATTGCAGCCATGTGACTTCTAGAAACTTTTGATTTCGAAAAGAAAAAATCTTAATACGCATGTCTGTACAGATGCTGTCGAAAACGCTTAACAAAATAGTATACCTAATTAAGATTAGTCATCGTGACTTTGTTTTATTTTTTGTCGGTTTGTTGAATGCAACACGTGCGGCTTTTCATAGAAACAACGCCGAGCTACTCTGAATCACCTGGTACTTGGAGCGTCAACATTCCGACATGTGCTCGGGGATGCTGCCGTCATGTTCTGTTACATCCATCGTTGCTTTGTGCACACGACCCAGGGCAAAAAGCGAAAACATGTTCAAGGTTAGAATGAGGCGTTTTAGATTGGAAAATGCTAGCATTGCTGGCTGCAGATATCTAATTGGTTATTTACTTCATGCTTTTGATGCTTTTCTATTGCTGTCTCTGGGGGCTTGGAACAAGGCAATCTCTTTTTTCCGTGTTTTTCCCCGTGTCCTTCACAAACGTTGTCTTTTTCTTGAAAAAAAGAAACAAAGAAAACCAACGTTATGTTTTAAGTATCGATACTTTTAATCACCAATTTCTAGAAAAAAAGACTGAACACTGAAGGAGGATGTTAATTGCTGTGGAAGATTTCGTGGCACTTCCAATTAGCTAAAGGAAGATCGACATCACTGAAAATGGTGCGCTCGACAACAACAAAGAACGCTAGCATGCGCTTTTCTTGGCAGCAACAAAACCTAAAAAAATGATTTCTAATTGCTTGTCCCATATGTGCACTACTCAGTCAATACCATCTAGAATATTCAAAGCCTGTGCGCTAAAATATCGGCGTCCTCACAATGAAATTGCTCGAATACATGTATTGGACGCCTGTGCTGCCACAACGTTCAGCTAGGCCTCGTGTCGATTTACGGTTAACGCCATCCAACTGTGATGTCGTCACGTTGTGCATGAGGAGGATGTTCGCAAGCCTCGATTATTCTAGACTTGGCCGAGCCCTTCATCATGCTGCCGCCGGCCCTTAACGAGCTCAGGAGCGTTTATTCAACCACGCGTGTGACATGCCTGAAAAATAAAACCGAATGAAGGTGAGGCGGAAAGGCGCAAGTTTCCTCCCGCCTGCCTAGAGGAGGAAAAAAAACATATTGTTCCTCTCTTCTTCTCGCGTTCGCTTGGAGGCGCGTCAGTAGCAGGGAGCAAAACGCGCTGTTGCTACCTTTTTACTCCCTTTCTTTCTTAGGGTGTAGTACACAACCATGTTGAATTAACCTGAGACTGGGACAGAGAAGAAACATCAAAACGTAGAAGGGACAGAAAATAGACAGGACGACGTCTCAAACTCAGCTCAAACTCAAACTCACTAGTACACACCTCACATCGATTTGCCGACTTGCTGTCACCAAATACTGACTTTGCAGCGAGCTACGGTATACCTGACAATCTAAGAATCGCAGGGTTTCTTTAATTTTCAGAGATCTTTAACGTGACATTTTTATCCGTCATTAGACTCAGTGGTGTAGCTTCCAGTGAAGCATTTGGCGACGGGAATGATATCAGCCAACCACGCTGTACACAGATCCTCCGCCACGTGCACTCCTGGGAACGTTCCTAATCTCCCCCTTTGTTCCTTCGATATCTCTCTTGACGGCCACCATCGCCCATTGACCTGCAGCCTTTTTGTTCGATCAAATGTTTAACTAGAGCTACTAGCACTGAAATAAACTGCAAAAGTACGGTGAACTGGTTAAACAGCCAGGGACAGTTTCAAAAACGCACAACGCGGCGCGTCTTAATTAATTTATAATCGATCCGTAGCCTATAAGAAAACCGAAAAACGAACTGCGAAGCAAGATGCGCATGACCATAAGCCACGCACTTTGTTTCTTAAGCTTTTGGTGTCTTTAGCAAAGGTCTGCAGGGAGCGACATATCTTTAAGAATGCAACCCTAACGCATTTATATGGAAGTGTGCTTAGGAAACATTTTTTCACGCGTGTGGGTTAATTGGCCCGTAGTGGCCCGAATGTATACGTCAAAAATTAAAACCGGAGCACGGCCTTATTTGCAGCATCATATGATTAAAAATACAATGAAGACCTTTTTGCAATTTATTGTTCTGTTCTACGTCGCATGAAATCCAGGTAGTGTGCTGTAGCACCTGTGTTTTTGTGTCACAAGCAGTGACGGCAGATTTCTCTTCGACATGAAAGGCCATGGCACCTAATCGTTGAAAAATCAACTACAAAAAAAAAAAAACAAAAAAAAAAACAAAAAAAAACGCTATTTTGTTTTGTATTTAAAAAAAAAAAAAATGACACGGGGAGTCGTGCTTCTTCTTCTAGAGTGGCTATGATCAGGCAGTATATGTTGTCGACTCGCTGCCAATGCACAAAACAACAACACCAAGAGTTTTGACACGCGATTTTACATCAGCTAAGGAGAACCGATTCCGACTGTATTTCATCACAATTCTCCGCGAACTCAGTGATGCGGAATAAATGAGCGGTCTATACCAGTGTCCCGGATTGGACCACCTCATTCCTTTCCAATTCCATTCAGTGGAACTGGAGATTCCAAGAATTCCGTTCCCTTTAACCCCTCGGAATGAAAACGCTGGGCCCCTTCCCACTCCTGGAATGGCTGAACTCCACCATTCCATTCCTTTAATTCCTAAACGTGAAAAAATGGCAATTGACAGCCACATTGTGTTACTGGAAAAGACCAGCATAAAGCTGCTGATGTTACCAAAAACGGAAAATACGAAAAGCTGCCTGAAATCATTCCTTTCACTAACCCGAAAGGTGGTCGCACAAAGCGCTTCCTGGCACTGGGCGTCACTGCAGACATCGATCGCGCGATCAAGCGCAAAAGGCTCGCGAGTCGTAATAGACGCCAATAAATTAAAACCACCCATTTTCTTCCCAATCGGACTGTATATCCTTGTCAGAAACATGGTTAGCCTGTTGTTTGATTGATAATGCCTTGAAAATGTCTAATTCATGCGTGGTGGAAGAAGTTATCTTGCTCTCTGCTTCGAATACTTGCAGAAGAGAACCACTAGTGCGCCGTTAAAAGCAACACGGCGTATCCCTGCCTCAAATTTCCACGCATTGGACCAAGAACAGAAAACCGCTGACAAGGTGCAAGCGGTATACGGAGGCAACACAAGGGAGTGTAGCAGCGTATTATGCAACCTGCCTTAAGATGTACACATTTACGTGTGACGAATTTTGCGATGTATTATCATATTGAATACAATTTGTTTAGTTGTGTTCCACGCAAACGCTATAAAAAATCGGGTGGGTTAAAAGTGGGAAAGTAGGTTCCGTTTTGGTTCAGTGATGCTTTTCAAATTACGGTTCGGTTACCGGTTCCCCCAAGCGCGAACCACTTAAAACCGGTTCTTCTTCTTCTTCAAAAAAAGTCGAGAAGTTTTAGTCGTTCAGAAGAAAAGGTTAGTAGAGCACGGCGTCATCTACATTACAAATAATTAGGTCATCAGAAGCCGTGTTGCGGAAACGATGACACCAAAAAAATATATGCTTAATTTTGTTTTGCAATCATAATTGTTTAACGCTAACACCTTTCAATGAAAATGACGTGGTTATACGGGTACTTGGAATCAATTCCGAACTGCAGTACTCACATGTGAAGTCAATCAGCCATAGCACGCGCAGTCACGGTAGCACGCACCGCACTCGCAAACTGCCCACCAAAACAAATTAGTCCTTAGTTGTTTTGGAGAGCAGGAGTTTAGTCTGCCAAAGTATGGCGACATTGTTACCCACTGTAGGTGAGAATACACGATCAAACACCGGTACAATGCTCATCAAGATTGAAACGGCAAACTACCCACACCGTACGCCCGAACGACTTGCTCGAACGACTGAGTTGAAGAGGAAAAAGACCGCAAAAGTCCGTCGAAAGACAGTTAAAAAAAAAATTACAACCGGCGATTTGTTGTTTCTAGAAAACGCAAACACACGCACACATACACAAATTTACTTCAAGCAGTGTTTAAGGCTCTTGGCGACTGGCGTTCCGGCGACCGGCGCCGCAGTGTGGCGCTCGTCTGGGTCGTAGCGGCGTCGCCTCTTGGCGCATCCAGATTTCGGAACCGCGGAACAAACGCAGCGACAGCCGTCACCTTTTCGTTTTTATTTCCATGTTTATGCTTTCTCTTTTCTTGAGGAATATTGCTTAACACCAAGAAGAGAACACACAAGTCGCGTTTACATGAATTCGACTTCAGCGCGTCGACTCCAGTGACGAGTCGTCCTGAGAATGAAGCCGACGCGGCAACGTTTACATGAATGTGCACCAAGCCCTACGCGAAAGTGGCGCCACGCCGTGTCAAAGCTCAAAGCTAAAGCTGCGTTTCCGGCACCGGCCGCACCTCGTGACCACATTTTCACGTGCATCGCACGTGAAGGCCTTCGGACGCTTTCGGTACACTGTACTTTCGGCGAGCGCAGATACCGTGCCCATTGTCTCCGGTGCGGGAGGAACTCACTTGATCGAATGACGTTTTAGCGAAAGCCCACGTTTCACCGAACGACCCTTTAGCGAATAGTCGGTCATTCCCTTATGTCATATGGACCCTGGGCCACTCTGGATCAGAGTCGACGTGCTTGCGAACAGCCTGGCGAGCGAGATCGTTTCCAACCGCTTTGAGGACGCCACCGCGCTTCGCCTTGCCAAACCTTGGCAACCGCGACCGGACACCGAGGGGGAAAGGCTCAGGCGCAGCCAGGAACGGCACCGAGCTGCTCATTCTGCGCTACCCTGCAGTGCTCGGAGCTCTCAGCATCGTTCGTGCTTGCGCCGAAGCATCTAGGGATTCCTCGGACGCGCAAGTCGTACTTCGCGAGGTTTGGACGAGGGCCGCCATTACCGAGCACCTCAGTTATATTCCGCTTACTTAGTTCGGCCATAAAAGCTCTCGTTTCCTCTCGGGAGAAACCTGCGGGTGGCCCCACGGTACCGCATTCGCCGCCGCCGACTAGGTTCGCCGCCGCCATATTCCCAGCTGTTCACTCGCTCTCGCATCGAGCGCCTTCCCGCAATCCTCCCCGCCCCAAAATGCGATTCAACCTCCGTTTACAGGCTAAATAAATGCGCATTTGCCGTCTCGATCCACCTCTGCATAGCGATTCAAACGCGATGCGCTTCCCTAGCGCATTATACCGTTTAGTATTTGAACCAGTAGTGTTAGGTAAAGTAATGGACCATGGCAGTGATCAAATCAAGTACAATATTTTATTTGCTTCTCCATGTGCTGATATACGATGATCATGCTGCAGCAGCCATTTTCGCGTGGGCGCCGCCACCTCCGCCACCTCCACCACCTCCGCCACCTCCACCACCGAACATTTTCATCATACAATCCATCATCATGGCGAAGCCTTTCTGCATGGAAGCCATAAGGCCTCCCCCTCCTGAGCCTCCCTGATGCATTGCGTTCACTATTTGAAGGAGAGCCACAAGCACTGTGGAAAGAAGTGTGCGAGTGAGCACATCAGTACCGGACCTACACAATGCATACATTGTGATACGTATTACATCAATTCATTAGCCGATACATGCCGATGAAGGAACCGCACAATACACTTCAAATAGAGGTTAGAAATTACCGGCGCGACCAGAGCTTCACTTTGGTTGAGTCGGGAATTCGAACTCCGGGTCGCGTATGCTGAAATTCTTGAGAAATAAGTCAGCGGGGATAATTGCTGCACTCTGATGGCTTAATTCTTATGGTTGTCACATGCCTTGTTTACGGAGAAATGGAGAGGAGGGGTAAGGGGGGGGGGGGGAGGGCGCGGAGCTTTGGTAAAACCGTGTGATTCGCGCACTAGCCTTTAATCGGCACAAGATTTGCTTACCCGATAGAGTGTAAGAAAATCTCGTCTCTGTTCCCGTAAAACAGATGGTTACATTCATTACCAACCCCAAACCAGGAGCGATACAAAAAGGTACACAATACAGAAGGTCTCAAGTCTCAATCGCATTTTCATGGATGTTACTTCTACGAAAATGCGGCAAACGTAGTGTTGAAAGTGACACCGTGGAGTTACTCTGCAAGCTTTTCTGAATACGCATTCGGGCTACTTATCGCCGGTCGGGTATGCTAACGACTTTAAGCCAGTGGTTAGCATACCTGCTGTAGTAAAACTAGTTCCAGCAAAGTGCGTTTGTCATGTTACCCTGTACCAAAACAAATAGATGGTAAGCAATATAATGCCCTGAAAACACACTATAATCTTGGTCTGCGTAAGCTTTGATTAGTATAGTTCCCGTGGTAGTTTAAACATTTTGAACGCGGGCATCGCGAGTTACTTCACGGTTTGTTGTAGCGTGCGGCCAGCGCGGCATCAGCAGTTTTCGTGGAGCCGCCGTGTCCGTATTATAGGTGCTTCTGATCCGCGCTGCCGACTCTGCGCTTGAAGGAGGTCCATTGATTTTTGGGCGACAACGCTGTATGATGTGTTCGTGCCCGCGTTGTTTAGTATTTCTAACAGCTTCGTTTGTTACTGTGTTGTCTGCCCGCAATCTCAGATTACATGTTTGAAGTTCGCTGTTCTAATGTCGAATTGCCATTCTACAGGCCCAAAGCTCTTGGCAACGGACATTATCTCCGTTTCTGTCGGTTTGTCTTCAATTACCCTGATGTTTAAGCCACCGCCTTACTATCTCTTCGACGAGACAGCAGTCCAATAGCACTTCGTAGTTGTATTTGCTTTCTACAAATTAGTTTAATGTTTACGCACTTATATGCGGCATTGGCTGCGTGTATGATGTAACAATAATATATTAAAGATTTGAAATACAGAAAATATAACTTGCGCTTGTTTATTTGTAATTTAACGTATTTTACCGACTTGTTAACGCACTGCATGTTACCTAAAATTGTTCCCGGCGTTGTCGGTGGCTATAAAAGCCTTGTCGCGAGAAATGCCTCACACCGGCATTTGATTCACCGCGTAGCGCCAAGTTGAGATAGAATCGTGTTTGCGGTGCCGAAGCGCCCAAAAAGTTTGTATTACGTATTCGGGTATTCAATGTGGAATCCCTTTCTTTGTTTTGACTGGATTAACCTTAATTCACCACCTAAGACGGTAGGCCAATTCAAGTCCGAGATCTTGAATTAGGTTGGGCAGATTTCAAAAAACCTAATCAATACTATATCCTACACGTCCAAATAAATCGCCCATCATAAAAAAAAAGAAAAACGTTTAGCTTTAATCTGTAATATGTGCACGCCTTTTTTAATCCTCGATAGATCTGACATTTTTCATTAGCGCTCTTAAAGCTCTGACATTATATCACGGGGTAACCTACTGATGTAACAAGTGAAGTGACTTTAGCACCTGCTTTTTTTTTCTTCTAAGAGTTCAAAGTATCCTGTATAAATCCGGAAAAGCAGCGTGTATACGATTATGCTATTAGGTGCGACGCATCAAGAAGAGTTAGTCGCAATAAGTTACGAGAATTAAACAAAGAAATGTGAAAAGCTTATACATATTCATTGACATTAAGACCTCAGATAGCAGAAAGTAATCAGACGAATAGAGTAAATGTTTCAACGTTTTAGTGTTGCTAGAACAAGTATCTGGTGTAAGAGCAGAAGGTTACAGTTTCTATTAAGCACTAATATATTTACCTATGATTTCCTATTTTTTTTCCCGTCCTTATATTCAGGAAAAAAGAAAAATAACGTTCCAGGCGTAGGCTCTACGGATAGAACACATATTTGTCACGCTGGGCGTTTTTTTTTTTTTATATTCAAACATTAAAGACGCATTATATGCGTATTGCGAAGTACACCAGGATGCTGATTAACATTGTTTCTAAACGTTTCGATGTGAAGACGACAAAAGCAACAAGTACCCGTTCATTGGTTTGCTCTTTATATTATGGAGTATTTATCTAAGGACCGTGGCTACTTCAGTATGTGGCATGCTACCAGAAACCCACAAAAATCGCCTGTATTCAAGCGTCTACTTTGCACTCTAAGGGAAAAAGATGATGACATTCCTAAGAACTACTTGAAATAATCAATTTAAACTTGAAGTACACATTACGTTGAAGGCAGCGCCTTTTTTTCGGAGCTCTTGAAATATAATAACATTTGATACCAATAAAACATCGCATGCATCATTTTGATAAATGATGTGTTTTATGCACAAAATAGAAAATCACATTCTCACCTATAATGGTCAACATAAAATTTCCCGACCGAAACATTTTGAAGTGCAGAATATTCTGAAGAAGAAAACAACGTAGAAATAAAATGAAAATGAGCAAGGTGTGAATTCCAAAGAGTAAAGTAGAAACCTCGTTGGAGGTAACAGGTATAAAAAGGGATATTGGGTTTAGGAAGAATCGGTGCCTTCTTTCATTTATACAGGGTGCTTTTTTAAGGTTAATAGATTTGTTAAAAAATAACAGGAACAGCTACACGTATGTAGTTTGTGCAGATAAGTTATAGGGTAAGGGGGACATAGTATAGTGGTCTGATCGCAACGATCAGTCGGCTAGTTAAGTAAAAGTTTGTTAATGAACTTTTTAAGTAGTAGAAATAGCCATGCTTTCAATTAGAAACTTGCTGATCGCCATCAAAAACTACTAAATCGGTAGGTTTTACGAAGAATTTGAGCGAGTGAAAAGCTCAGTGGTGCGCTAAATTGACCACTCGTGCAGCAGGTACAAGGCTACCGGCGCGATAACGCGCCCGCGCTATTTTTCCGTCTTTTATCATAGGTCCAGCCTTGTACCTGTAGCGGGAGTGGTACCTTCAGCGTACTACAACGTATCCCACGAACTCAGACTAGTTTTAAAAGTATTAATTTACTGGTTTTTGTTTACGCTCAGGAAGTTTATATCTGGAATCATGTCTCTTTTCAGTGATAAAAACGTTATTTAACACATTTTGTATTCTAAATCTTATCGCGAGATTACTGAAGTCGCAAAAGTCTGGAAAATGTGATGCTCGCAAAAATTAAGTCGTTTATAGTACAGTTAATTAGTAAACATTTTTCGGTATTCGTAGTATAGTCACCGAGCGTTTGGAAACATGTGGCCTACACTGTAAAAAAAAAAAAAAAGGCTATCACATTACACCCTTTTGTCCCATATAATACATCCCAAAACTTCAATTCGAAGTACAGCGCCCTATAGTCAGACAGACGGCCCCAAAGTTTACGATGGGCTTCAAAACAGTGTGATATAACTTTTTAAATAGCTAAAGTACGTGTCAAAAACCACAAAAAGAAAACGCTGAGGTTTTACAGTAGGGCCAAAAAACCCCCCAATATGTTTTGTTTGTAGTCGGTAACATTAGCTATTTTAATAAGTTGTACCACATGGCTATAAAGCCCCTCGTAAAATTTGGGGCCGTCTGTTCGACTGTAGGGCGCTGTACGTCGAATTGAAGTTTTGGGGTGTCTTATATGGGACAAAAGGGTGTAAGGTGATGCTCTTTTTTCTGAGAGGGTATTTGACTATGGTTCTTAATTCCCGATTAATTTTGTAACGTTCTTATCCTTTCTCGCCGCAGCTTGATTTGCTGCGAACCAATAGTAAGGTGGATGGAACTTACCCCGCCCTGTGTTTCCTACCCTGTCAGGGACTATTTTTTTTATAAAGTTATTCTTTACATTAGTGGAAACAAGATTTTAACCTAAACACACTATAGCTCTTACATTCAATTAAGGGTATTTAAAGGTTAAAGAAAAACGCGTCATATAAGTTTTTTTTTATTTATCCACTTTAATTTGAAATACTTTATAGAGTTTGATCAAACTTATTTCTATAGATGCTGTAAAGAAAACGTCGTAATTGGATCCAACAATTTAGGCTAAAATTGAAATAAGTTTTTTTTAACGTTTTGCAAATAAGGATAGTGATTGCGTTTCAACACTTATGTTGTTATAACATTTTTTTTTAAATCAAGAGCATCATTTTATAACGTTCCACTGCTAAAGAGAAAAGTAGCGGACTTTCGTTCGTCTCTTTTTGGTTAAAAAGGGTTTGCATGCGAGAGGATAAAAGAATAGCTCACCTGGTAGAATAGCGAAAGTAGAAATGCGCAGGATTCTCTTGACTCGTGCGCGTCCCTCTCCTGTACAAACCGGCTTTATATATACTTTTAAACGCGGAAAAGACAAGTGTCGTCAATAATTTTAGCTAATGCACAAAATGTTTTTCTAGAAAAAAAAATTAATTGCTTTCTAATGTTCGTCGTTTTTTTTTCAACGGCCCAAGGTCTGCGAATTAGCTGTACCATCAGCGTCCATATAAGTAACAAAATGAGTTGGAGGATTCCTATACTACCTGTACATCCATAGCTTAAACGTAAAATGCGATTCAAAAGAAAGTCTTATGCAACGTTTTTTTTTTCTTTAAGTAAACGTTTGAGTATATTCTTTCAAAACAGAATTGTCTTCGAAACTACTAACTAGGGCGTAGAAAGTAGCTATTCCGGAAATATACGTTAGCGATATAATTTAATATTCTACATTGCGTAGCGTCTGTAAAAAGCAAAGGGGCGCCATTGCTGTGTTCGTCCTAAATATGCTGCGCAGTGTGCTGCTCAGTGTTCTTTTGCATACACTAACTGCTTAGTTTTTCGTCAGTTAAAGGTCATACAACTCGTCGTGCATTTCTGTGGTACCCGTAAAGCCGGCGCATTTCTGTTTGCTATTTACATGTATTGTTGTTTTACTCTATGAGTTTGCACTGACGAATCTAGAGTCATCCGAATGTATTTTTTTTTTTAAATTCACTAATAGTGTTGCTTTGGTTGCCGCTGTCATTGGAAAGGTTGTTCACTATCGCAATACAAACATAGCACGAATGAATTTCCGAAGTATAGCTTGTGACCGAGCTTCTAAAAAATGAGGGACAATTACAAATCTCTGTAATGCGAAACTAGAGCGCAGTGTAGGAGCCCGCAAGAATGGCCGCAGCACGGAGCTCGGGTCACGAGCTCAGTGACGCGGGTCACGCGAAAATTAAAAACGTGCGAGCAGTCGGAGCCCGAGCACCAATTGATTCGGTCGTGTTCTTTTCCCCATAAATGGTGACCCGAAATCTGAAGGCTCCCCGTCGCCTTCTCCAGCAGCCTCAACCAACATGGATCAAGGCAACGCTCACACCGGCGACGGCGCGCCGCTTCAGTCCTCTGACGCCAACCTCGCAACTGTCAACTTGCGCCTTCCCCCTATTTGGCCGAAGATCCCGCGAGTTTGGTTCACCCAAGTCGAGGCGCAGTTTTATCTTCGGCGCATCACTACCCAGCTCTCACGATTCTACCACGTCGTTGCCTCTCTGCCGCCAAACGTGGCCGACAAAATCGACGACGTGCTGACGGAGCCACCGCGTGAGGACGCATACGATCACTTGAAAAGCATTCTGTTCGAACGAACAACGGCATCGGAGCGGTCACGAATCCAGCAACTTCTGTCAGCCCAGGAGCTAGGAGATCGCCGCCCATCACAACTTCTCCACCAAATGCGACAGTTGCTGGGTCCCCAAGCCACCGATTCCCAAGACCGTATACTGCGGCAGCTATTTCTTCAAAAACTTCCGCAAGGAATGCGCATGGTTCTTGCAGCTGCTGACGACATGACGCTAGATCGCCTTGCCATGCTGGCGGATCGGACTGCTGAATATTCAGCCCCTTCTATTGCTGCTGCGGCATCTCACGAGCCTCACGAGCCCCAGCCCTGGCAAGCAACAGTCGCAGAGATCAAGGCAAGCATAGCAGAGCTTTCCTGCGCTGTTGCCGCCATGAAAGCGTCAGACGAAAGACCTCGACAATCCAGGCGCGGCTCCCCTCACGCCCGTTCATCCTCGCGACGAGCCTCGCGGTCAAGCAGCAGAGCCCTGTGCTGGTACCACCGGCGTTACGCGGAACGGGCCACACACTGCCATCAACCATGCTCCTGGTCGGAAAACACCGAGGCCCGGCACTAGCAGCGGCGAGTGACGATGGCCAACACACAAGCCGCCTTTTCTACGTTGTTGACCAAATCTCTGGTCACCGCTTCTTAGTGGACACCGGGGCCGAGGTGAGCGTCGTGCCTGCGTCACGACTTGACCGTCAGCAAGTGCAACATACCGCGCCCCTACGAGCCGTCAACAGCTCGGCAATTGCCACTTTTGGCCAGAGATCCCTAACCATCGACATAGGACTAAGGCGACTTTTCCGGTGGATCTTCGTTGTCGGGGATCTCCGTCAAGCCATACTGGGAGCGGACTTCCTGGCAAACTTTGGCCTTGCCGTCAACATCCGTGGCAGAAGCCTCACCGATGCCACCACATCCTTGACCATCCAGGGTATCCTGTCGTCATTCAACGCTTCCCCGATGCGTCCCCTGGCGACGACGTCGAGGTATGAAGCCCTCCTCACAGAATACCCTCCCATAACCCGGCCCTGCAATACGGAGGTACCAACCAAGCACGGTGTGACGCATCACATCATCACCAGTGGCCCGCCCATCTCCGCGCGTCCTCGCCGCCTATTTGGCGAGCGACTAAACATCGCGCGTCGAGAGTTCGAACATATGCTGGAGCTCGGATTCGTCCGCCCGCCTTCCAGCAACTGGGCGTCGCCACTACATATGGTCCCGAAAAAGGACCCGAATGACTGGAGGCCATACGGAGATTAACGAGCTTTGAATGCACGCACGGTACCTGATCGGTACCCTTTGCCGAACATTCACGATTTCTCCGCTGGGCTTGCTGGTACCAACATCTACAGCAAGGTAGACCTGATAAAGGCCTACCACCAGATTCCCGTAGAGCCAGCGGACGTGGCCAAGACTGCCATCACCACTCCGTTCGGACTTTTCGAATACGTAAGGATGCCCTTTGGCCTGCGAAACTCCGCGCAGACGTTCCAACGCCTTATCAACGAAGTCACCAGAGGACTTCACTTCATTTTCGCGTACGTTGACGATATCCTCGTGGCCAGCACCTCTGCGGAAGAACACGAGCAACACCTGCGACTGTTGTTCGAGCGGCTGCAGGAGTACGGTCTCGTCATCAACGCAAAGAAGTGCGTTTTCGGCGTTGATGCGCTGGACTTTCTGGGCCATCGCGTTACCTCAAGGGGCATCTTACCACTCGCAGACAAAGTCCGGGCAATCCGCGAGTTTCCCCAACCCACGTCACTTCGCAAGCTTCGCGAGTTTCTGGGCTTGATCAATTTCCATCGAAGATTCATTCCGCACTGTGCTGAAATGATTCAGCCCGTGACGGATCTTCTTAGAACCAAGAAAGGGCCATCATCAGCAGTTCCATGGAACGCAGAAGCTGCGTCCGCTTTTTCCAACGTTAAAGAAGCCTTGGCCAATGCAGCCCTGCTTTTATATCCGCAACCTGGAGCCCCCACCCGTCTCATGACTGACGCCTCCAGCACTGCTGCCGGCGCTGTCCTGCAACAGATGCTTGACGGCGAGTGGCGAACACTTGTATTTTTTTCCCACAAACTGAAGCCCGCCGAAACACGTTACAGCACGTTCGGGCATGAACTTCTTGCAGTGTACCTGGCTGTCAAACATTTCAGGTATATCCTTGAGGGTCACGAGTTTCACATCCTGACGGACCATAAACCTCTAACGTATGCTTTCCATGGCAACCACACCGCCTACTGCTCCCGAGAGATACGACAACTTGCTTTCATTTCCGAGTTCACGGTTGATCTCCGCCACGTAAAAAGGCAAAGACAACTCAGCGGCGGACGCGCTCTCCCGTGTCGACGCTGTCTCGGCAAGTCGTGGAGCTGTCGATTTTGAGAGCATTGCTGCCGCACAACAAGATGATCCGGAGTTGCTTGCCCATCCTGACATGCTGAAGTCCTTGGTACTCAAGGAAATTCCTCTCCCTCATTCTAACGGTACCATCCTTTGCGACATGTCTACCAGCAGTCCTCGACCTCTTGTTCCGCTAGCTCTTCGTCGGAAAATTTTCGACCACCTTCACAACATCAGTCACCCAGGCATCCGAGCCACACAGCGCCTGATAACAGCTCGCTACATCTGGCCTACCATCAACGCGGATGAACGTGGCTGGGCACGAACATGTCTGCAATGTCAGCGCTCTAAGGGGAGCCGGCACACGGTGACTCCATTGGTACCGTTCCGCTCTCCTTCTGCACGGTTCGACCATGTGCATCTTGACATTGTGGGTCCACTGCCTCCATGCCGGGGATTTACTCACATCTTGACTTGCGTTGACCGCTATACCAGGTGGCCCGAAGCTATACCCCTACCCAACATCACTGCCGAGACTGTCGCCAGTACGTTTGTTGAGGTTTGGATCGCCCGCTTTGGCTGTCCATCCACCGTCACTACGGACCGGGGACGGCAGTTCCAGTGCTCGCTTTTTGCCGCTCTAGCCCAGCTCCTAGGGGTTCACCATGTGCATACTACCGCCTGCCACCCCTGGGCTAACGGCACGGTAGAAAGACTGCACCGACAAGTCAAGGCAGCAATTACGGCACGAGACGGGCGACTCAACTGGGTCAATCACCTACCATTCGTCCTCTTATTGTTGAATTAACAGCGCAAATACGACAGGAAGGAGAGATAAGGGAGACAGGATAGAGCGCTGAACTAACAACTGACGTTTAATAAAAAGAGAAAGAGGAAGAAGAACCGAAGAATGCTTTTAAAACATGCATAATGAAAACCCGCAAAAACATATGCTATAGCTTGAGTTGCCTGAAAATGGATTGCTAAGAATACCAAGCTTTAAGCTGGTCGCTTAAATGACTCGTTGAAATCGATTGAGTCCTGGGACGACGTGAATAGAAATTCCGGCAGAAAAAAGAAAGAGGAAGTTTACGTTTAAAATATTCACCGAATCTAAGGACCGTTAAAGATCGCGACTTAAAAAGTGAAGTTCTTTTTGTGACAAGGCCGCGGACGGCGCGCTTACGCAGGCATCCCCACAGGACAGAATAGCCTGTGCCTCGTAGAGCTCGCGAGTTCGTCGTTCCCCTTGTCACAAAAAGAACTTTACTTTTTAAGTCGCGATCTTTAACGGTCCTTAGATTCGGTGAATATTTTAAACGTAAACTTCCTCTTTCTTTTTTCTGCCGGAATTTCTATTCACGTCGTCCCAGGACTCAATCGATTTCAACGAGTCATTTAAGCGACCAGCTTAAAGCTTGGTATTCTTAGCAATCCATTTTCAGGCAACTCAAGCTATAGCATATGTTTTTGCGGGTTTTCATTATGCATGTTTTAAAAGCATTCTTCGGTTCTTCTTCCTCTTTCTCTTTTTATTAAACGTCCGTTGTTAGTTCAGCGCTCTATCCTGTCTCCCTTATCTCTCCTTCCTGTCGTATTTGCGCTGTTAATTCAACAATATGATCAACCAACTAGCCCACCAGATGATCGTGATGCATGCGTCCTCCCCGGCGTTCGATCCGCGCTCAAACTAGACCTTGGATGCACCGCAGCGGAACTCGTCTATGGCTCGACACTTAGACTTCCTGGTGAATTTTTCAACAGCGACAAAAATTCCCAAACTGTCCCATCCCAAACGTACTTGGACAACCTGCGAGAGCTCATCCGAGAGCTTCAACCGACACTACCCCGATATCCTGATTCTCAGAAAGTTTTCGTCAGCCAGGAGACCCAAACATGCACACATGTTTTCATCCGCAAAGAAGGCAGCAAAAAAAGTCTGACTCCGCCCTATGATGGACCTTTCAAGGTGCTCAAACGCACCGAGAAAACCATGACTCTAGACGTCAACGGACATACAGAAACCAGAGCGATGGACAGAGTCAAGCCTGCATTTCAAGAATTTAAGGACCAGTCTCCATCCAGAGAACACCTACTGTCTCTGCGAGCCAACAAGACCCCTCCCACAAGAAAGCGCGTCTCATGGGCCACATAGCTCCATATAGCTTTTCTTGCACTTTAATGTCAGAACCAAATCTACTCATTATTTTTCTTCCTTTTTTTGTTTTTGCCAGCATGGGATCTATTAGTTTTTCTTCTCCTACGATTCATGCTACCAGGGGGGGAGCCCTGTAGGAGCCCGCAACAATGGCCGCAGCACGGAGCTCGGGTCACGAGCTCCGTGACGCGGGTCACGCGAAAATTAAAAACGTGCGAGCAGTCGGAGCCCGAGCACCAATCGATTCGGTCGTGTTCTTTTCCCCATACGCAGGTTTCTAGGAGGAGGAGAGGAGGGTACGAAGGGTAGGATACAGGGTGTCGAACCGGAACCGAATCGAACCGAAAACCGGAACAGAACCGTTATTTTTAGCCGAACCGGAACTGAACCGAACCGAAATCTTCGCCGCCATCTTGGAACTGAACCGGAACTGAACCGGAAAAAATATAACGGTAACCGGTTCAAAACGGTTCAAGGTAATTTTTTTGTTAGTACTACAAATTTATTATTTGGGAATAAAAAATTGGCAAGTGTATTCCTCTACGTATTGATCAAATCGTCATATACAGAATTCCAATGTATAATAAATCCTGGTTTTTTGCGGCGCTTTTTTATTGGCACTATGAATAGCCATGTGTCACATCGTCACGTGACGTCATAATGTCAAGACATGCTGTCAAGTAATGTCACATCACGTGACCCCGTGACGTCACGTGACTCACCGCGTAAAGTCGATTCAAATTGTGGACGTCGCTAGATCTATTAACGTTGTTGATACCGTGACGTCACATGACATCACAACTTCGCACTGAGAGTCCCGTGACACCGTGATGTACCCGATTGTCATGATTCCGAGTCAAATGCTCTGGTTCATGACGACCAGTATCGCCAAACATTCGGGTAACGGCTCGTGTTCAACTCAAAGATTATAATGGGCCCGAGTCCCACTAGAGCTAGAAGCAGAAACAAACGAAAGCGACAAGCCTCAGACACATGCAGCATGTTCGCGATGGTACCTTTATACGGCTTTGAGTTGTTCGGTGCTCGCGAAGTTAGCACGAGTGTTTACAAGCCTGCAAATGGTACCATCCTGTGCATGATACTCGTGTTTGAGCATAGCCTTCTTTATTCTACAAAGCCTGTCAAATCGCGAAATACTCTGGTTTAAGGCTAGCCGCTGTCGTTTGTTTCTGTTTGTCGCTTTCGTGGGGCTCGGGCCCCATTATAGCCAAACTAAAACTATATCTGAAGATTAGCCCATGCTCTGCTTTGCCAGCCCTGCTTATGACTATGATAAACAATGACGCTGCATATATTAGGATCAGATCAGGTGGCTGATAGTTCTAATTGCGAGTTGAGGAGGGGAAAGCTCTTTCATTTCTTTCTTTCGACTGTCTCCCATTTCTCGGAGGGGCAAACTAATGGATGCTTTTGCAAGTTATCAACGTCAGGGATTACAACTTAGCGGTATTTATTGAACTGAAGGTAAGAAAAATGCTGCACGAACCCATTTTACATGTATGCACACCATTGAGGCTCCCAAACATGCTTTCGTTATTGCTGAACTGCCTCAGAAAGTTGTACCGAGAATAGAAGTGTTAAAGGGTCTGAATGTGACGTATTAGTCCGACGTTACATGGAACTATTAGTGTGTACGGGAAAGATACCTGAAAAGAAAGATCCTGGTGGCCTCACGGAGATAGCCAAACGTTGGCAGCCGCTCTAAGTCTCACAGGAGTGTCGTTCTCAAGTTCTCCAAGTTTCGACCGCCCTGTATTTTGTTTAACCTTCACAGTTTGGTGCAAAGTAAAAGCAAGGAAGAATTACTGTTAACGAGTGACACAAATATAATTGTCGAGTGAACACCACTCAATACGGAGCAGGCAATCCCTGAGGAATAAAAAGTATCTTGAGGAGCAACTAAAAAAGAAAGGGAGTGGGGAGGGGGGTAGTTTCAAAGCATACTGTGTCGTAAAGATTCCTCTACCCCGCACTTTCGCCGCAGACTAGAAAGCGTGGCCTGGAAACGATAGTGACAGATGGGTAGTTGGTACAACTTTCATTTGTAAAAACACTCTTGCCACAAAGAACGTTTTGCCGTGCCAGATACTCGCGCCGTGCCCAACGACGATGCACCAAAAAGAAAAATGTGTGCCTCTCAAATACATAGCTTGCACTGAGCGTGAAAATTTTGCAGGGTGCATTTTGCCCCATCGGATTTGATTTTCTCAGCAAGAACAACTCGCAATGACAACCAGTATCTAGTGCGATTACGTCACGTGCAAACATGTTAAATACTTCAGCTTTCTGGTGAAGTGCGACGTTCGCAACACTAGCAGTAGACGTCCAAGGTGTAAAGTTGTGTAGTATTTATAGCAGTCTCGCGATGATATACGGCAACCTAATGAAATGTAGCAAATGACTGATAAAGAACAGAGTCGTGAAGTAAGGTCCCAAAACAAGTGCACGTAAAGCCTAAGATAACATTAGCCTCCCGAGGTAGTATCTCGCGACGTTTCGAGCTGAGGCAAGCTGATGCCCAAAAGTGATTTATATTAGGATTCTAAAAATCTTCATTTGCCCTGCGCGGAATCTATGTTTAATTAGGAATATCATTTTATGCATTTCTATGCATTTCTTTTTGCTGTAAAGCGTTGTGTAAGGGATTATTTAGAAAAATTGCATGTCATCTCCTTATTTCTGCACATTTCGTGTATTTGCCTTCCGATATATCATGTGACCACAGTTTTTTTTGGCATACCCTGCAACCCAGTATTTTACACTGCAAAACAGCTAACAAAAGCACGTTGCCGAAGACTCAACAGCTGGCGTATTTTCGAGTATCGTCCTTTCGTGTCGGTCTCAGGCGGTTATGTGAACTTCATAAAGTCAAATTTATCGATGATAATACAAATATACTTAATTCCTGTCTGAAGATTTGGCAGCATAAATAGAAGATCCTCACCTCAAAGATATATAATTAAATGCACTTTTAAATTAACTGAAAGATGTTCTGCAAATCTTTTTCGGCGCTTTTATCCTCTATAGACACGTTATAGGTGATTTGGAAAAGCTTTAAATAATGTTTTTTTTTATTTTGAAGCTAATTTAAATAACTATATGTGTTCCTCACGCATATATAACTTTTCAAATATATAGAAGTTTATTATCGCGTTTTTTATGTGTTTTTATTATCGCCTTTTTTTACTGGAACAAATGATAGAACTATGACGATTGCACACTTAAACTCTCAGAAAGTGTCCAATTAAGTAGCTTCCGAATTGAGTAGAGCATGAAATCCCACTTTGTTCTATTTAACAAAAATCATCAATTAGAGAGGGTGATGCTTATTTGCAAATTAAATTGACCGGCATTTTGTCAAGAGCAAACCTCAGAACCAGGCTATGCCAGTTTATCCAATATAGAAAATGTTCACATGGGTAAGCACTGTTGCTTACCCATGTTTAGGTCAGATTCGATCTCAGTACGAACGTGCTCATAGGTTAGAGTAAACAATTTCAGCCACTCCTCAGCACCATCATGGTGCTGAGGAGCATCGTTTGTGCAACGATGCACCATCATGGTGCATCGTTTGCTCTCAGCACCATCATGGTGCTGAGAGCAAACGATGCTAGTTAAAAAAAACAAGCATTGCGATTGTCGCTTAGTGTTTTTATAAAATATAGAGTGGAAGGACTTGTCCCGTGACTCTCGTGACATTTTTAGAATTATATTGCCTTAAGCTCAGTCGTCTCGTCATCATATATATTGTGAAACGTATTCCGTAAAACACATTTTATGGTATATATGGCGACGAGGTGCCCATTTCATGATTTTATTCACTGTAATTAATTTCTTAGTTCAAAGGCAAAACCACGATTCAACATCTAATACTGCGATACAAAGATTTACCAATCACGGGTATTTTAGGCAACCTACTTCACTTCGCGAAAACATTTCGATTCAGGTACAATGTGTGTGACTCTGGTAAACGAAGGGATGTTGAGTCGTATAAACAGGACGTTCTGTATGTTAATGTAGATTTTCCTTTCTTGTTGTGTAGGTATAAATAACAGAATTTTATAATTTTTGTACCTGAAAATAAAACTGGATTCAACACACGATAAAAAAAAAAAAAGAAAACTATATACTGTAAACGACTTATTTTTCGTGGGCTCAATATTTCGCGATTTAGGTCAGAGCTGAAGTTTTGGAATAATTCGCGGGTTGTAATTTTCTCGACGCGGTGGAATCTCACTATAAATTGCAATCTGTTTACATTTTACCGAAATTGTTCGCGGGACCCATTTTTCGCGAATTGTAGGCGATTCGCGAAATTCTCAAAAATAGGTCCTCGCAAAAATCAGATCGTTTACAGCCGTTAATTTCATGGCCTAAATAGTGCCTATTGACAGAACAACGCGGAAAATATATTCTCAATTTAGCCGGTTCAAACCGGTTCAAACCGGTTCGAACCGGTTCGAACCGGTTTGAACCGTTATTTTTTGCGTTCCGGAACTGAACCGGAACTGAACCAAAAGCCGTGAACCCGAACCCGAACCGAACCGATAAAAACATCGGTTCGACACTCTGGTAGGATATGCCCCTCCTCCACCTCCGTACCCTCACCTCTACATTTCCTCCTCCTCCTCCTCTCCTCCTTCTCTCCTCCCCTCCTTTTCTCCCTTCTCCTCCTCCTCTCCTTATCCCCCTCTTCCCCTCCTTTCACCTTCTCCTCCCCCTTTCCTCCTACTCTTTTTCTCTCGTTAAATTTCCTCGCTAAATTTTCCTCTAAATTTATCGAAAATGTCCCCACCAAATTTAGCAGGTTAAATTTCTCCACTAGATGTAGCGCGAGAATTGACGTCATGAGACCTCTAGAACAATTTAATTTCCCGCTAAATTTAGCGGGGCGGTTACGCCGACGGCGACGTCGACGACGACGCCGTGAAACGCGGAAACGGGCGCCTGAGAGCTGCGCTGTAAAGCAGTTTTCAAACATGTTTTATTTCCATGTCAAAATAGATGTCTAGAAGCATACCTTGTATTCTAATGTAATCCGGAATTAGTATGGCTTATTATATTTATTTGGTCATTGAACAACAATTTTTAGGAAAGCGTAGACGTGTCCCAAACTTTTAGCACTGGAAACTTAAACTTCCACGGATGTTTTAAGTTGGAACAATTCATACCGGCCAAACGGCCCCATTCTGCTTGGTTTGCCAACAGGTTAATTTTGCTCTAATTTCTTCGCTACTTTCTGAAAATGTAATTTTGTGCAGCTGCCAGCAAACATGCTTTTGGTATAATAAACATCAGTGTCTGCGTTTAAGCGTAGTATTAAGAAATACACCCAGAAGAATATTTCGTCGTCCGTTCGACTTTTACATTCAGGGCTTGTATAATAAGTAATATGGGCGCCTGATGAATGGGGGAACGAAGTATGGTTGAGCGAAAGCTAGGATCGAGTAGGGCCAATGAGAAAGCGTCAGAGAGTATCGTCACGGCGCCTGTCGTGTGTACGCGAAGGTTGTGACCGGCTAAGCGTCGCTGTAGAAGAAAAAAAGCGCTGAGAAGTGGGAAACGGAGAACAGCACAAAGAGCAACTTTCAGCTGAAGTATGCCAACTAAAAAACTACATGTACATCGAGTTATAAAGGAAAAACATGTGACTTAATCAACGTCGCACCACTAATCTACCGCTTTTCTGACCATATCAACCAGTTTCAAATATACTCCTTCAATACCAGACAGGGTTGTCGAGGGAGCTAGTGGTGCAACACATGGGCCTACATAATATTTGAAAACATTTGAAGTAATCTATAAACGTTATGTTATCTGGGCGGCGTTGTTGAAGTAACGTGTATTTGTTAGGATCAGGGTGTATATATACATTCGGAGGGGGAAAAAACCCATATATATATATATATATATATATATATATATATATATATATATATATATATATATATATATATATATATATATATATATATATATATATATATATATATATATAGGTAAAGCAAGGTAAACATAAAAACAATGGACCGGGAAAAGTTAATAAGTGAAAGATGCGTATTGTCGGAGTTACTAATTCGAAGTTTATTACGACGTTTCGAGCGGTCCCCGCTCGAAACGTCGTAATAAACTTCGAATTAGTAACTCCTACAATACGCATCTTTCACTTATATATATATATATATATATGTTCTGTAAACCTAAGGTAAAAGTTCCGCAATGTCATGTTCCTCGGTTTTTCAATTGTCCGTCGACTTTTAGCACTTTTTTATGTCCTATTAGGATTGGATTAGCTGATGCGTCACACACACAGACGAGCGAACGCGCTGTGGCGTGTCGTTTTTGCCGCTGCTTGACTAGGCCTAACGGCTTCTAGTGTTGACTGCACCGCAATGACTTACTACCCAGGCACCAAGCCAGAGGAACGCGTAACTTGGCACAAGCTTTGCAGTGGCCTAAATTGGGCGTTATACGGTTTTGCACTAAACGGTTATCTAATACCAAATACTTTAGGTGTTTCTAGGATTTTCTCTGGCGCGCCGGACAATTCACAGAGTAATAGACTTAAGCCACGATGCCTCGTATGAACCAATGAACCACCAGTGAAGCTTAAATCTGGTATTTTTGTTTTTGCAGTTTAGGCCCAAAGTTGTCATATAAAAACCGGACAACAATACGTGAAGCCCAACTTTGGCATTTAATTCATTGATTGATTGTCATATATTATTTCGACACAATTGTGAAAAAGGTATAGACAAAAGGAGATTAAAATCAGCTCATGAAGTCCCAAGGACGAATACAATACTCTGGCCGCGAGCTTAGAAATTTGACAGGGAAATGAAGTGAAAGCTGTACACACGGTACAACTTTTGAGGTTACAGCACTGGATTAGAGGTGATTGGATAATCCTTAACATACTTTTTAAAAAGGAAAACAAAAGAAATTTCATGGGTCAGCTTATAGATGCCCATATGTTTGTTAAGTTTATCTAGGATTTGATGAGATAAATTTTGATTTCCGTGATTAGTTTTAACTTTGGGTTTTAGAAAATACTGATGTATCATGTTTTAATTTGTTTGTTTAGGTAAATATATGTGTCGTTAAAGCTAACGTAATCAGCGCCGATATGATAATGTGTTGAAATCGCGGCCATCAATCAGAAAGGTTTATACGATGTTAATATTTTACGTTCGATAAAATGGGGGGCGGTGAATTGGGGCCAAGGTAGGTTATCAATTAACCGTACTGCACGTTTTTATAATGTAATTGTTTAAAGTTTGTTATTTTTGCCACAACCCTCAACCCCCAACAAAAAAAAACAAAAAAAAGAAAAGAGATTGCTATTTTGATTTGAAAAGATGTATGAAATTGTTGTTTTAACGACTCTGGAAAACGATGTTTTAATTCGTCGAGGAAAAGTTAAGCCTAAATTTTTTTTCGAATCAAACACCAATAAATTTAAATGATGTCACGCGTTCAGTGCTCGAAACTTGGAAAGACATGTTAAAGGAAAATTGTAAAGACATGTGCTCTAGAAATTATACATTTCATCTTTGACTTATTTAACTGTAGCTGATTAGAGGATAACCACAAGTGCAGTTGATTTAGCCAAGTATTATATCTCTTTCTAGTTTATCTAAATGCTTGTTGGGAAAAAAACAGTTCTTTCATGATAATGCAATTAATACGTAGGTGCACACGAGCTGGACAAGAATGACGATAATAAGCTTGCATATTTCTGTGTGTATATTGTCCCCCTTGTTCCACCTCTCCAAGACTATGAACGTTATTCGCATCATCCGCGTATAAAATTGAATTAGGTGTTTGCAGAATTTTCGCATAGTTATTAATATATATAAGAAAGAGTACGACATTAGAATCAATCACTGGCCGGCTATTGCAAAAAACAGCTTAAGCTGGTCCCAGCTTCAAGCTGGGTTATTGCCCCAGCATTCCCAGCTTGGCATGCTGGTCATGTTGGTTGAACTGGTCATACTGGTCATGCTGGTTGATCTGGTTATACCGGTCATAATGGTTGATATGGTCCCAGCTTCAAGGTGGGTTATTTCCCCAGCATGGCCCAGTTTGTCATGTTGGTCATGCTGGTTAACTGGTCAAGCTGGTGGACTTCCCAACCAGTTTAACCTGTTTAAAATAATACACAGAATAAACAAGCCAAGCTCTTCAGAAGAGCGAACTCGGCATCCAATTTATTTTTTTCGTAATTGCGGCCGCCTCACATGAACTCAGATGCTACATAATCTCGGCGCTGACACAGTACTAACCGATGCAGTACTAACCGACACAGTACTAACGGACGGTGAAAAGCCAACAATGTTAATAAAACCAGATTGCTTATCTTTCAACACGAAAAATACTAGAAACACGCCAAAAACAGGCAATAGCAAAAGAAAATACTACACGGATGAGAAAAGCGAACCTGGGTCCCACCAGGTTCGCAGACAAGTAAACGAAACTCGAATTACTTTAAAGGTAGTAGTAGCACAAGAGTACCGAACTGCAACCTGTCTTTCGATTAAAAAGAGTTTCATTTCTCTTTTTGGGGAAGTGCTCGTGTGACCGGGAGAGAGTCGGATGAGTAGGTTAGGAAGGGCGGAAGGGGAGTTGGGGAGGGTGCCGCGAGCCGCACTTTAATACGCGAAGAGCCGCATGCGGCTCGCGAGCCGCAGTTTGGCCACCCCTACTCAAGAAGAACGTCATCAATGGCGTAAACAGGACGTGTCGAGTTAAGACGAGACACACGCATGTATTTACATTTAGCAGTATTTAATTTCATGCCCCACAAGCTACACCATTCAGAGATAGAGTTAGCATCAGACTAAAGGAGAGATATGTCAGAGTCATTAATAATTTCACGATAAATAACACAGTCATCTGCAAAGAGACTGTCAGAGGAACATACATCGTTAGGCAGGTCGTTAATATAGATAAAAAATAAGAGGGGCCCCAGAACAGGGCCCTGGCGGACACCTGAAGCGACTGGTGAAGGCTGGGAATCCACATCACTGACAGTTACAAACTGCGATCGATTAGTAAAAACGAACGTAGCCATGCAACAACGTTAGGGTCTAAATTAAGTTTGATAAGCTATTGAATAAGGAGGGAGTGAGGGACCTTGACGAAGGCTTTAGAAAAATCTAGGAAATTACAGTCTACCTGAGAGCACCGGTCAGGAATGGAATGAAGGTCATGGGTAAAACACAAAAGCTGATTCTCGCAAGAAAATGATTTCCGGAAGCCATGTTGAGCATTACAGAAGTAAGAGTTAGACTTTAAAAAATGAGCAAGGTGAGAGTATATGATATGTTCAAGAATTTTACAGGGTATGCTAGTAATTGAGATGGAACGATAGTTAGTTGGAGAATGTTTGTCACTTGATTTATGCAAAGGAATCACTTTCCCAATCTTCCAATCGTCGGGGATAAAACCAAGCTCCAAAGACTGCTCAAAAAGTTTGAATAAAATAATTGCACTGTTCATTTTCGTATTTTTCTAGAATTTAGAATTGATGTTGTCAATACCTGCAGACGATAACCTTTTGAGAGTATCTATCTCATTGGTTATACCTATAGTGTCAATACAAATTGGATCCACTGGAAAATAGGCCTTGGTAGAAAATTCAGGAATGCAAGAAATCTGAGAGGAAGAAAACGCCAACACAAACATCTTGTTGAAGACACTTGCACAATCACTGCTAGGAATATAACCACCATACGTATTTCTGAGAGACACGGCACACTTATCATTCTTATTTACAGAGTTCCAGAATTGTTTGGGATTATTAATCAGCATGCTGGGCAAGGTAACATTAAAAAGCACATCTTTGGCGTTCGTATAATGGCTGTCTTATAAGCACTAGCTGCGGGCGCATAGGCGTCCCAACGCTGCTGAGAGTTAGAGCTTTTTGCAGATCGAAAAAGACGTTTCTTCTTGTTAGACAATCGTTTAAGGGATTGATTAAACCATGGAGACTGACAATTATAAGTAACGGATCCTAGCGGTATGAAAGTGCTCATGAGAGAATCAACTTTGCATTTAAATAGATTCCCATTTTTTTCCAGGGAGCGATTCGCAAATTGTGGTAAGTAGTCATTAAGAAAAGGCAGAACTCACTATTAATTGAGCCGAAGTCCGCTCTCTTATAATCTCTGACGCGTTTCGTATTATCAACAGCACGAGATACTGCAACCTTAAGCTCGAAATGAATCAATGAGTGGTCACTCAAACCAGGCAGGCAAGACACAGAAGAAACAATGTCGGGCACAGTAGAAAAAATAAGGTCTAGAATGTTTGATGTAGATGAAGTGATTCTCGTAGGTTGTATAACGAGTTGCGAAAAAGTGGAATCGAGACATATTTGTAAGAAGTCGTGACAATCCCTTTAAAAAGGAATCGAAAATGGTCGTTCGCTCAACCACACTATGTTGGGATAACTAAAGTCGCCCAGTAAATTTAGTGGGACACTAGGAAAACTAACAGAAACTTTATTGATAGCATCATGTAAATCTTGAACGAAGTTAGAGCTACTGGAAGGGGGACGATAACAGCATCCCAAAATCAACCCCGAGTGGCGCAAGCGAAGATGAACAACTTGCTGCACCATATTGCAGATGGACAACTTGCAATTGCAGATGAACAACTTGCAGCACCAAGCGATAATGAACAACTTGCAGCACCATATGATTAAAAATACAATGAAGTTTTTTTTCTAATTTACTGCTCTATTTCAAAGGCACATCAGATCCAGTCAATTTGCTGTACCACCTGCGTTTCTGTTTCACGAGCAGTGACGGCCCATTTCTGTTTGTCATGAACGGCCATGGCTTGTAGTCGTGGGAGGATTGACTGCAAAACGCAATTCTGTCCCGGATTAAGGTAAAAAAAACATAATACACGGGGTTGTACCTATTCTTCTAGAGTGGGTATTATCAGGCAGTATTTGTGGCCGACTCACTGCGCACGCACAAAACAACAACAACAAACGTTTTGATTCGAGATTTTGCGTCAGCAAAGGACCAAAGCCAACTGTCCCGAAGGAAAAATCCATCAATGTAACCCTGCTTGGCAGTCAATGTTTTCTAGTGGACCGCTGACTGTGCCTGACTGTACGTCAAGCATGTCTGATTGGCCAACAAGTTACTCTGACCGACAGTCAAACTCCAGTCAGACCAGGGTGTAAGATAGACAGGTGGGGAAACGGCCCATAGAAGCCTACCTCAGCGCCGTGACCGGATTGTGTACTCGTCTGCTTGCGGGTACCCCCGATTTGCGACAGATGGCGCTGCAGCGAGAAGAAAAAAATCGGAATCGGATTTGCATGGAACTTTATGGGAGAGTGCGCAAAATTAACCGAGAGCACGACAGTCTTCCAATAAAAATCCACGAGAAACCATCTCCGTCAGTTTAGCCGGTCGCCACCGGCCGCCCCCCTGGAGTGAGAGTTCGCGGTGCTCCGCATAGATGGCGCCACAGAAAAAGAGAAAACGGAGGGGGACACAATACGGTCGCTCATTTGGCTCTCGTTTCCCCACCTGTCTATCTTACACCCTGAGTCAGACCCCGCTTGTCGGCTTTCTGATAGTTTCCTGGTGGCAGTCGGCCACCGCGAAATGCCATCAGGATGTCTTGGTGGTGATTCTGACTGTACATCGACTGTCTCTGACTGTACGTCAGAAAGCTTTGACGTGCAGACAGACGTACGGTCAAAGGACGTAAAGTTCGTTCGGATACCACTATTTCGTCAAATCTATGAATACGAAAAGTAATCTATGCACGAGAAAACGATTTTGGGACGTGAGCCCATAAAACCGCTGACGTTAGAGATATGACACGCAACCGACCGACAACCTTGACCAGAAGCCCGCCGAAGCACCGAACACGACACTTCGCTGACTTCGGTTCGCCCAGAGAGGCTTCGCCGAGCTTTCATGAACGATCGCTCTCGACTCGTTTTGTTTGCCCGCTTGCTCCAAGCTGTCGATCCTGCCCGGGCTCTACAATGTTTTATGTTTTAGTAGAATTTCTACTCGACAAGACCCAGCCTGTTGTGAGTTCTTCCGACGATGTAATGGACTTAAGCGGTGTAGTTGAAGACGACAGGGTGTACCAGGTCTACTGGGCCGGTGATGCGCGAACAAAAGGATCGTTCTACGACGCGAAAGTACTCTACATGGCAGGTGAGTAGAACTGAAGTACGGCGAGTGATGTACGAGTGCTTTGCATAACATGCTGACGGCTTAACCGCATCTGCAGCCAAAGCATTTCGTATAAAACGAATAGTCAAATCGAGTTTCTTTAACGGTCGCGTAGCATAGCGGTTAAGGTGTCCGATTTGTACGCATGTGGTCGCGGCTTCGATGCGCGGTGGTGCTGTTTTTTTTTTTTCGAACATTTTGTTTTATCGAGGCATTTGGCGATATTTATGAGTGCGTATAGCTTTACTCTTATATAAATGCTGCCCTTGTTGATAAAATTCCCTTGGCAGTGGCAGTCATCTGATGGACCATCAGATGACGTCTGATGGTCCATCACGTTCCACCAAGGCTGCTGACTGGCAGACATGTGTCCCAAATTACGTAGCTTGATGGAATTTTTAATATGGGTACTTCATCACAATTCTATGCGACCGCGAGGATTCGAAATTAATGTGCCGTCTGTACATTAAAAAAAAAAAAAAAACAAACATCTGTCTATTAGTGTTTACATTATTTGAGTCATGTTCTAAGTGTTGTTTTGAAGAAATAGTTTTCAAATTATATTCATAAAAAGTGACAAAACAAAATGGAATGATTTGTTATTGTGATTTCCGATGTAAACTTTGAATTCAGTTGAGCTACGCTACCTGGAACCCTATTCGAAAAGACAAATGACATCGATCAATGGTTAAAGGCTGATTGTTGTGGCGTTTTTTAGGCTTTTAAGAATCGGTATATAGCAAAATTGTTTAAGGGTATAGATATAGGTGCAAATTAAAAAAATAATATGGTGCAGAGAGCAAACTTATTTGCCCGACCAGCGTGGTAGACGGTTTAAGTATAACTCAGCCATATAGTTCCACGTTTCACATTCATTTTTACAGCGAAGCTGTTGTGGGCTAGGATCTGGAAAAAAATCCGTCAATGGAAGTTAAAAAAAACAAACAAAAAAAACAAAAAAAAAAAAAAACTTCTGTTTAAAGGGCTCTCCTTCGTTCCGATTGGTCGTGGCAAGTATAGATAAAAAGAGGGGGCAACACGTGCGAGTCAGCCTTCCTTGGCATTATTAAATAGTGAGGTCCTGATCTCTTGTTGCCATCCACGGTCACCGACTTATCTCAGCTAAGAGTGCGCTGTGACGAGGCTGAGGGCAGAATGCGCCTATCTAACCTTCTTTTCTTTCGCTTCCGCAATGCTGATAATCAGACTTGGGCACAATCGAAAAAAAATCGGGTTTAGAATTTGCCCATAAGTGACGATAGGACAGTCTACAATTAAACAAGGAAGTCGTGTAGGTGTCGTCATTGCAATCAATGTAAATTCTATAGATGTATAGTTTAAAAGTTGTCGTAAGATAACATTTTTGGTGGTCCTCCATTTTCACGTGGAGTGGATATGCTCTACAATTTTTGTTTACTACTTTTGCTTCTTCTTTGGTTCGCTTCAATACGTCCGAGAGGGGTTATATAATCACCGAATTTCAAGAGAGAACTGAACAGTTATTCCAAAAGTCGTTATGTGGCTTTTGCTGGGCACCACTGTTGACCAATGTCGACCCAAACAGCGAAAAGAAAGTCAGAGTTGGTTTAATTCAAATGTCACTGAAAGTGTCCTAGAAGCTGGAGATTTGACTTCATTGTTTTCAGATGCCTTTATAATGGCGTTTTTGTCGCAACGACAAATTAAGTAATGGGAGGTGGGGCTGGTATTATCGGCGGCCATGCTGGAGGGCTCGCTACATGCACCACTGGTTATTTTTAATAGCTTCCCCGTCCGCAACCATGACTTTCTTGATGGCAGCCCTCAGTCTCTGTCCTGGACCATCACTCTGCATTCCGGTCGCACAGTGAACGAGAGCGATGCACACTGGAAGAAAGTGTAAGGGTGTAGTGAGCAGGTTAGAAAAGGTAAAGCATAATTAAGATATGTTTAAAGGTAAAAGCACACTGCAGTGATTACCAAACTCTGCTGCCTTGTGGCCCATAGATCGAAAATACTAAATATCGCACGATTCCCCCCCCCCCCCCCCCCTCCCCGGCTATTCGCGATACCTCGAACATTTCAATCTTCACTGCACGAGTGAACTAGTACACAAAGTGTTGCTAAATTTTTATTTTATGAATAGTTTAGTTAGACTAAATCAGCTAAGCAAGATAAAATTTCACGCCAAAAGAAAGTGCTGTTCCCAATGTCTAAGTTACCGCACTGCGGCGCTCATGAATTTTTGGAACATGAAACGTTCCAAGTTATTTATTTTAATTAACAATACTCGCAAACCTATCTTCGTCACTTTCATAACATGCTTTGTCAGAAATGACAGCTATCTCAGCGCGTTCACTGCCGAAAACGCGATGAGTTGACAACTCTTTCCAGGCATTTGCTTTCGTTCCGTTCTGAAAAACTTAATTCGCATACTCCACCGTACGCTGTAAAATCTTTTTTATATGCCTTACCGCTGTCAAGAAGTTTTACTTCCGTGACTGGTTTGAGAATGTCAGAGCGCTCTGAACTCAGCAGTTGTAATCAACTGAAAAGGATTCCGAGTAGCTCTGGCGGCGAGGAGGGGGCGCTCTGCTGAATCAAGGTCAGAGGAGAGAGGCGACCACCCGAATTCACCAATAAATAACCCATCGCCAACGGGTCCTGCCCTGATTATTAACTCTGGCATTTGTTAGAGAGTCGAGATCTCAAGATGTCGGATGCTAAAAGCTGTTACAGTCAGACGTGGAGCGTAGCAAACGGCAGCGCACACGCACACGGATACTGATTGGTCGCAGATATCGAGTTCCGTCTCTCCGGCTTATGAAAGGCGCTCGTTATATACGCTGCGTTGGTTAGACTTAAAGGAATTTTCCGGTCAAAATTTGTATTCGAGAAAACAATTGAATCATTGTTATTGCCTCGGTACCCATCGTACGTGCGATATCAGAATTTTATATGCTTCTCTGTATGAATAATTGAATTTATACTGCTCCAATCGCACTCTAGCCTAAACGCTGCTTTCGGTGGTAACATTGGAGCTCTGACGTCACAAAACATAAAGCGAACATTTCTGTCTCGTCGTTTACGTGCGAGTGAACGCCTCAGCGTGCTTCGTTTTTGTTGTTGTGCTCGATTTATTTCGTGGCTGGGTGAGATTTTCGCGGCGCGGTTGGGTGCCACAACCACCGGGCAGCAGATTCGAGCCAAGACATGACGTTCCGCACTTTTCCGCGCAACGTGCAGTGACGAGCAAAATGGACCGTCGTCGTGCGTAGGGACTGGGTTCCCGTCAAGATTGAGATCCCGCCTATGTAGCGATCATCTCTCAGAAGAGAGCTACGAGCTGAGCTCTAAGCGGACAGAAGGCTCGTAAGCTGAGGTGTGATGCTGTGCCAACAATATAAAACTACGTCCATCCACTCCTCGCCCACATCGATCAATCAATTCGTTAAAGTGCCAGCTGAACGTTTAAAGGACATACACTCAGAGACGAACAAAAAGGCAGACACACCGCTGGACTAGCAACTATTTTAATGAAATCTTTTTTCTCTTTAGTGTACAGCTAAACAGATTCTTCCTCTTCGTCTATACCTGAACCTTTGCCTTCGACTCTTCCTCTTCTTTCATGTGCCTGTCAAGTGTGCGGCTCTTCGCAGATATACCATTTCCTTCTGGTGCTGCGCGATTGGCGGTGCACTCACGCAATGATCTCCTTTCGCGTCAATAGCAAGGGCCTCGAGAATTTTTCGAGCAACCCTTGTGAAATTTTTTGCCAGGATGTCAATGTTGGCAAGGTTTGGCGCAGATGTGCACACTTGACAATGGGCCGCGAGGTGCCCTGCTGCTGTGATGGCCTTCACCGACGCTGCGTGCTCTCTTGTTCTGTCATTAATGCGCCTTCCCGTTTGACCAATGTAGCATTTGCCACATGACAAAGGAATCTGGTACACGACTTCTTTTGTCGTGTACCAGATTCGAACTAGGTGCACCGGATCGGTGATGAGGCTCCCGGTGCAGAAATGCGGATCCATGGATCCGCAGAAATGCGTACCCAGATGCCGCTTCGTGCACCTATAGTTGCCGCTTCAGAGGCGGAATCTGCATATTTTGCTTTGCAAGCGCTCCTTGTTCGATCGGCGGCCGTCGCAGTAGTGTTTCCGCGAAATGGCATACGTTTGCTCGAAGCTTATGGCTGTTTTCGAGTAATATCCTGCTAAACGGCGTGAGTCTTTTTGCATACGCTTGGGAACTGCATTAAAGGAACCGTATTTCAGTAGGGTACAGCCTAGGAGTCTATATAAATCGAAACAAAATACAAGACATCCATCGATCAACGCTTGTTATCCCGACCATCCGACAAACCTTTGCGTTTTGTGACGTCACGCAGCAGTTACGGATGTCAGACATCGACACTGACGAAATTCGGGGTGCAGTTTCGTACATACGTTCATGAAAGGGTTAATTAATAACGAGAGATATTATCGAAATAAAAATGACGTTTGTGTACATGAAGGCTCCCTCGACGTAACGAGCGCAAAAACTGAAGTACTCCCGGTTTCAGCCGGACGATCGCTTTAACATCGGAGTATGACGTAACCTTAACCATACTACTAGACAGTGAATCCTAACTCTGGCACATGTTTGGCAATTTAGGCCTATAGCTGCCAGATTACAGCCGAACTATCAGGAAGTGAAGCCTGACTTTGACACTTGTTTGGCTGTTTGGGCCCATAGCTGCCAGATGAAAGCCGAACTATCAGAAAGTGAAGCCTAACTTTGACGCTTGTTTGGATGTTTGGGTCAAAGATGCCAGATGATAACCGAAGTGCCAAGCAGTAAGCCTAACTCTGGCACTTCTTTGGCGATTTTGGACCAAAGAGGCCAGATAACAGCAAAACTACCAGTTCGTGAAGCCTAACTCTTGGAAATTCTTTGACGAATAAGGGTCAAACTACCCAGGCTCTTGCCAAATGAGGTCAGATTTGGCTCTACTTTGGCTTATTCTGGCTTCTCAAGGGCCAAAACTCCCAAACACTTGCCGAATTTCGGCCCAAAGCTCAATGCTACCTGGGTTGCCACTGTCGTTTTCCTCCTGCGGTCTTTTATCTAGAAATCTGTAATTAAAAAATAGGGATACTTATACTACCGTATTTTCCGGGCTATAGTCCGCGGACTATACATGTTTAAAAGTTGAAATTTCTGGCTGTGCGGACTATACAGGAATTATGTTTTTCAAGATCGTTTATTATGACGAGACGTGACAAATTTTGTGCACGAAAGTGTATGTTAATGATGATTTATGCACATTATAGGCTTTATTGTGAGCTAAAAAGCAGACATTTGTAAACGTGTGCCGTCTATGAGAAGATTTTAGTGTCGAGTAAGCACCAGGTGCGGACTATGCAGCGACTGCGGACTATCTAAGCAAAATCTTTTATTTTTGACCCCAAATTTCCCCCTGCGGACAATACACCGGGTGCGGACTTTAGTCCGGAAAATACGGTAATATCGCTTATTTTTCAACAAAACAATATAATGTTGCTGAAGGACACGGGGAAAAAAGTTTTTGAAAACAGTTCGACTGGTTCTAAGACCCCAAATTCAGCCGGCGAAAAGCACAGAAATAAAACGTAGATACCAACACAGATATCTACAGCGACCAAAGCTAGGATATTATAAAGTAAAACGCTTCATTTTAACCTTGAACATGTTTTCGCTTTTCACCCTACCCCATGTACACAAATCAACGAAGAATGAAACAGAACATGACAACAGCATCCGCGAAAACATTTTGGAAAGTTTAGGCTCAAAATACCAGCGGGTTCAGAGCAGCTCGGCGTTGGTTCCATGAAAAGCCGCACGTGTTGCATTCAACAAACCGACGAAAACAAAAACAAAGTAACGATGACTAATCTGAATTGCGCAGTAAACTAAGCATATTATTTTTCTTAAGCGTTTTCCAACGCCTGTGTATAGACATAAGTATTAGCCGTATTTCCAAATCAGAGGTATCGGTAGTTATTATACGGCGATGAAATTAAACTAATATAATCCTTTTTGAAGTAATATTAATGTCTGGCGTTGTGTATATAAATGTCTTTACGAAAGACGTGATTTGGTAATCAAATGAATCACGCCGTGTCGGTCAAATCAACAAAAGTTATCGGTTACGTTTTTAAAGTATTGTTATCCCTTTAAGACGTCATGCAAACAATACCTATGCTTAAAACAATGTTTGATGAAAAGAAAAGAAAAAAGTTTGAATTTGAAGCAAACCTAGAACGGATAGAAATAAGCTCAGGAATTCTGAGTCAAAATAAGTATGGGGAGATTTTAGGAGGTGGACAGAATGTCATATCTACAACACGAATGCGAATGTAGAGAGAAATACAGCCACCCGACCCATCAAGACATCAGAATCCTCAACTACGCTCGCATATGAAAATTGTTGGGATAAGACTTTTTGTCGTTTTGCTCTTCTCGGACTGTTATGAAGAAGCAATGCTTTATTTGGTGAATGCGTTAAGTAATAACAAAAATATTTCATGCAATATTCTTGATATCGGGAACGAATGGAATCTTAATGGTATTAATTTTTGGTTTGAAGTGGCTTGTAAAGTCCTTTTTCTTTACTTTTACAGTAATTAAAAAAATCAATAATACTTTAACTAAGCTACATTACGGAAGTAAATTTGTCACCTCTGCTCCAAAGAGGATTGATGTGGGAAAGCCTATGTCTCTTAACTAACGTTGAGCGTCTCTCTGCAGCTGTTTGTTAGATCGCAAAGCTAATTAAGAAATTTTAAGACATTAAAAACAAAACGCCCACTACGTAATAAAATTCACAGTTCATTTTTTAGGGTGCATTTCTGAACGCCCTTTGTAACAGCAACAGAAAACGTTCGTGCGTCAGTTTCCAGATATCAAAAATGTCGTTTTATTTTCTTTTGTAAAGCGTTTATTTTGACGCTGAAGGCCCAATTAAGGCACTACGTTTTATCGCCGCCTTGTTTGAGAGAAAAAACAACTTATGTGCCGTTTCGATATTGGAAAATTTGTCTGCCTACGGACCTTTCCATTTTTGTATGTGTGTCTGTGTTGTTATTTATTTTCAAAGTGCGTTAAAAGTAATTTAATTGAGCCAAACTGGAGGCCATATATAGACGCTTTACACACGCGCCAAATTACAGCCGCCATTGCTGACCTTCTCTTTTCTTACCGAGATGCCGAGCAACTGAACCGCTAGTTGACGATCCTCTACAAAGGCCGATGCTTTAGAAAAGGACACAGTTGAGTTCAATGTGGCAATAACCTGCAGCCTGGTATGGTAATGATGAAGTGAAATAAACGAAATAAGAGGAAACAAAAACTGAAGGTCAGTTATGGCGGCGTCCATGCACAGCTGCTGCAAAGCGTCTATATGTTTTTGAGAGTCCGCTGCTAAACAGGAGCTATAAAAGTAGTGCTGCTAGCTCAATTATAAAAGCTCACTGCTGTAGTTTGTCAAGAACAATTCAGGTCGGTAGGACATCTGGGAGATCTTCCGTGCCGTAACTTTGCTTATTTTGTTTTGTAATTTCAACTTCCTGATTCGATCATGTGTTTTGTTTTATTACAAGCGTAGAATCAAAACGATATTTTTTTTTTACTAATCGTTCTTGGTTGGAACGCAGCTGACTACAAGATACGTGACTATACGGATCACTTGAACTAAACACTATGCCTGAATCGCAGTTCGTAGTACGACTCACCCCTCAGGTGATACAACCCATATACTAAAGTTCCTGTTTTATTTATTTTTTTTTAATTCTGGACCTTCTAAAAACACGTTCTGCATACTCTGTGGACAAGCAGCGCCGCGTTCCGCATCAACAATTATTATTGGAATGCGGTGTTGCCGGCGTCACTATGAGTCCCCATTGCTCTTTTGAGCTTTCGAATTGTTGATTCCTAGCAATGTCTTACTACTTTAATGGCCTAAGCGAAATTAATAAGGCTCCTTACACCACAACCGTTTGCGTTGATAATGTGATGTGCAGCAATTCATTTCGCGTGAAGGCCACAGAATGTACGCTAAAGCCTGATTAGCAAGGTGAGGTTCTGGCCGCCATTTTCAGTCACGACGTCGCTCGGGTTCCAAAAGGATGAACGGTAGCTGCGACGCTCTACGTCAATACTGGAAATCGCAAACAGAATCGAACCAAATGAGTCAGGCGTAAGTCGGTGATAGCAACCGGTAACAATGACCAATATCTCCTTGTATCTACTGTTTACACAAAACTTACTTACCCCCCAAGCAAACATGTTTGGAGCCGTGGAATAAAAACTACACGCGTCCAGAAGTTTAATTTATGCTTATTGTTTTTTATGACTCTCATGAAAAATAGTCCAGGGCAACACTGCGATGTTTTGTTAGTCTATTGAAATTCTAATTTTGGTGTATGCACCGATGCCCCGATGCCTGAGAAAGTGGAGGGTGTTAGAATGTAAGCATCCTTGTCAGGGCCGTATGAAATCTGGCGCACTACATGCATGTAAATGAGGCTACATGAGTAGCGCAGCGTAATGTGGAATTGATGTCCCGGCTGTTTTTTTATTTGTAACCTTCCGTTGCAATATTAAAGATGAAGTTGTAGTGATCTAAACTGCTCCTTTTGGCATTTTATCTGTATCTAGCGCCGCCCATTTCAGCTTGGCAACCTTAGAACCAAAGGAACGAAATCTGACTATAACCACAAAAAACGCAGTCTGAGATGTGACATTAAGCAATGCAAAACGTCACGCTTGCATAGCTTGATGTCACAACTCAGTCTGTGTTTTTTTTTTGGTCTAAACATATGTTTCGGCATTGTCATTCGCTGATCTCCCTCCGTAAGTTGCGGTAATTGGCTCTCTGAGTGTTGTGCGGGAGAGCAGACGCACGAGCTTTTGTTAGAGTACCCTCACATGCGTTCGGCATATTTCTGTCACGGGCTAAATAAATTGGACTACAAAAAAAAAAAAAAAGAAAAAGAAATGGCGTGTACTTTGAAGATTTTACATCCGAACAGTGATCTCATATACTGGCCCTAGCACGACCCGACTGTCGGGTCAGGCTAAGTCTTTCGGGCTGGGCCGAGCCCGCGCAGTTCTCTACGTACCCAGGGCTAGCCGACGAGAAGCTCTATCTAGCGGATGGAGGGGGAGTGACCGGCAATTACAGTAACAATAAAGAAAAATAAATGAATGAAAATTGACTTTCAAGCCTTGAAACGGAGAATAACCAACCGTATATTCACTGGGCATGCAAGATTTGACCTATTTAGCTCTGTGGCACTGCCATCATCAATAAAAAAAAAAAAAAAAAAAAAAACGAAAAAAAAAACGTTTTACTGCTCGGCTCGATTGACGGTCAAGGGCCTTCCGAAACCCTTGACCGTCAACAAATTGGTAGGGTTCGGCAAGCCCCAAAAATACGTTAAATACCCACAGAACCTCATTTGTGAACCTGTGCTCTAATAAAAAAGATGAGGATTAAGAGGAATGCACTAAGTAGTTGTCTTGAAGGCCCACTTCTCGCACGAATTTAAGAAGGGTGTGGTAGACACTATTGCGGTATTCGGGATTCCCGGAAGGATTAGTTCGCAGAATTGTAGGCACTACAAAAGAAAGTCAGTCGAAGTTGATATGTTCAAAATTCCACAGAGAGTGTTTCGTAGTCACCACGTTTTTATTTCTAGATACCATTATTATTGCGTATTTCTGTTATTTCAAGAATGTTGAAGTGTCAGGAAAAGTAATGGTCGGTTTCAGTGTTCGAATCAAGACCAATCATTTTATTGGCATCTGCATGTACTGATCTTGGGTGATTAAGCTGCAGCGGCCTTTTTCGTGTAGGCTCCGCCACCTGCACCGACGAGCATATCCTTAATATAATCCATTATCATGGTGTAGATTTTCTCCAGGGCAGCCATAAGCCCTCCCTGTCCTGAGTCTTCCTTTAATATTGCGTTCACCAGTTGAAGGAGAGCCACCAGCACTGTGGAAAGAAGTGCGCGAATGAGCACATTAGTACCGGACCTACACAATGCATACATTGTGATACGCATCACCTCGATTTAATAGCCGAAATATCTAGATTAAGGAACCGCACCAATGAACTTCAAATAAAGGTCATAAGATACCGGTGCCACCAAAGCTTCACTTTGGTCGTGCCGGGAACTTGAACTCCGGGCTGCGCATATTGAAGTTCTTGAGGAGTAAGTCAGGAGGGATAATTCCGGCACTCTAAGGGCTTCATTTTCATGGTCGTTACACGCCTGGTTTACGGGAGAACAGAGGGAAGGGGGCCCGAGGCTTAGTTAAAAACGCGTCAGTGATTGAGATCACACGGAAAGAATAATAATACAGAAAATACACGAGGGACAGACACGCACAGTTCTTTCAACGAGTGATTCACGCACTAGCCTTTAATCGACACAAGATTTGCTTCCCCGATAGAGTGTAAGAAAATATCCTCTCTCTTCACCTAAAACAGGCGATGTTAAAGTCCATGAAAACGCGCCAAACATCGTGCCGGAAGTGACACCATTAAATCACTCCCCAAGCTTCTCTGAATACGCGTCCGGGCTTGTTATCACCGGTTGGATATGCTAACCCCTTCAAAATAGTGGTTAGCATACCTGCCTTAGTAAAAATATTTCCCGCAAAGTTCCTTAGTCCTGTCACTGTATATTAACACAAAGAGATGGTAAGCAACTTAATGCCCTGAGCACACACCCTAAGCTGGGTCTGCGTCAGCTTTGATTACTATAGTTCCCGTGGCAGTTTGGACATCTTGAACGCTGGCATCCTGAGTTAGCTCACGGTTTACTTCAGAATCCAGTCATGGAGTGGCGGTGTGCGCATTAGATGGTTCTGCGCTGCACACTTCGCGTTTGAAGAAAGGACATGGAGGTTTGGGCGACAACACTGTATGGTGTGTTTGTGCCCGCGTCTTTGACTATATCTAACAGCCTCGCTTGTGACTATGTTGTATACCCCGCAGTTTCTGAATGCATGTTGGAAGTTCGCTGTTCTAATTGCGAGTTCGTATTCTGCAGGCCGGAAGCTCTTGGCAACGGACATTATCTTTGTTTTAGTCGGTTTGTCTACAATCACTGTGATGTTTAAGCGACTGCCTTACTATCTTCTCAACGCGACAGCAGCTTAATTGAGTATAGTAGTTGGATTTGCTTTCTACACATTAGTGTTGGCGCAGCTGTATGCGACGTAGGCTGTGTGCGCAGGCTGTAATAATAATATAATAAAGTTGTGAAATAAAAAAAATCACAGGTGCGTTTTTATTTCTTGTAACCTTACGAATTTTACCGAATCGTTAATGAACTATATGTTATTTAAAATTGTTCTCGACATTGAAGGTGGCAATGAAAGACTTGCCGCGAGACAGGGGTATTGTTGGTATTTGACTCTGAATGTAGCGTCGACTTATTTTACATACTATCGGGTTTGCGGTTTCGAAGCGCTTTATAAGTTTGCATTACGTATTCGGGTATTTGATGTCGAATCCCGCTCTTTGTTTTGACAGTGGATTAACCTCAATCTATCACCTGAGCCGAGAGGCCGGTTTCAATCCAAAGACCTGAAAGCAGGTTGCGCAATTTCGCAAAAACCTAACCGACGCTAGATCCAACACTTCAAAACAAATCGTCAAGCCGGCAAAAAAAAAAAAAAAAGCTTTGTGAGATTAAACTTGATTAATATACACGCCCTATTTCATATCTGAATTTGATGTGACACGTGTTATTACTGATATTTTTGTACATTATACTGCGGGATCACAAATTCACAAACGAGAAGTTAGCTTAGCGGCTGCATGATTTTCTTTTAAGTGTTTAAATGCTGTTAATTTCCTTGGTATATAAATCTGCGAAAACAGCGTGTGTAAGATTATGCCATAGGTGAGGCAAATCAAGACGAGTAAATCTGCATAAGTTATAAGAAGGAAACAAAGAAACGTGGAAAGCTAACACGAGTTTGTTGACAGTAAAACCTCTGATAGCCAGAAATAATAAAAATAGAATAAATTATTAAAGGTTTTAGGGCTGCTAGAACAAGTATCTGGTCTAAACATAGAAGGATACAGTTTCTATTAGTTACGCCATTATTTGCTTATGACTGTCCTAATTTGTTACCTTTCCTACGTTCAGGACCAAAAAAAAAAGACTACCACACGTAAATTGTACAGCTGAAACACGTCTGTCACGCCCGGCGTTTCTTTAGTTAAAACATTAAATACGCGTTACATGCATATTACTAAGTACTCTATGCAGTACTTTGACGAACATTGTTTCTACACGCTTAGATATGATGATGAATATTGCATTAAGTACCCTTTTATTGCCTTTCTCTTGTCATTATCTAGTGTTTATCGAAGAAATCAAACGAATGCTCTACCCTGGCCACCGCAGTACCTTGCATGCTATCAGTCCATCACAAACCCACGAAAGTGCCGATTTTCAAGCATCTACTTTGCACTCTAAGAAAAAGGAATTGATGACTTTTCCAACAACTACTTGCAATAAGCTATCTCAACTTAAAGCACTTAATACGTCAAAGAAAGCGCCTTTTTTGTAGCGATGAAAATATAATAACATTTCCAGTAAAGCATCACATTCATCGTTTTGATAAATTGTGTTTCATGCTCAAGATAGAAAATCACATTCTCACCTATAAGGTTCAACAGGAAGTTTCCGGAGAGAAACATTTGGACGTGCATCATATACTGAAAAAGGATGAGGCACTGTATACATTTATTGTTGAAGATCTGATATTTCCCCTAGGTTAGACCAAGGTAAATATGAGTTGTTAGTTTTTTGTAACCATAGCGATAATAAGCACTCTTAATTCTCTTGGCAACTTGTAAAAGCTCCTTTAAGCAGTTCAATGATAAAATGAGTGTTTAAGCTATCAACGTGTTTTGACCACTTTACATTACTAGCTACGCCCAAGTATTTAAATTCAGGGACCTCTCTGATGGATTTGAAAGAATAGACGACACTTAAAGTAAGGGATTCCTGGTACAAACTCACTGGGAAATGTCAGACCACCCATTTGATTTTAAGTTAAATATGTTAAATTTGTTTCTTTTTTCTTTTTAATGTTTGTTTTTGGGTGACAATTATATATTTTTTTGACATAAGAGAAAAAGTTCAACAGGCGTCTCCCTAGATAGATAAACGCTTATTTTACACTTTGTCTTTCGACCAATGCTTTTTGTAGAAAATTCCTCAATTGCGCTAGAGAAGGAAATTCTTTTAAAGTTTTTGATATACATCGCCTGTCTCTTTATTATTTGCTTTGGACCTAATAAAAATTAAAAAAAAAAGATGTTGAAGTTTACTTTTGATGTTCGTAACTTAAGGATTTGTAATTTAATTATGTGCACACCAATGACATTTTTCGTACGAAGGTAACGGCACAGCATTGATAGGCAGAAACAAATGTGTATGTAGTGTAAACGACTTTATTTTCGTGGAATTAATATCTCCCGAATTCGACAAAGTGTGGATTTGGGAAATGTTTCGTGAGCATAAAATTTGGCGATGAAGGGGGGGGGGGGGGGTGTTTACTATGCATATATGTTAGTAGAAAGAAACACATTAGTTGGTACGTTCTCTCATTTCGCAATATTATTCAAATCTCGAAATACACGAATATTTGGTCCTTGCGAAAATCACGTCGTTTAGAGTACTATGCATCAAGCATTTTTCGGTATTCGTAATATAGTCACTGAGCCTTTGGAAACGCAGGATGTGACCTATTTTGACTGTCTTCTTAATTGCTGATTCATTTTAGAGCGTCTTTACCAGCTTTCGACGCATTTTGCTTCGATGCGTATCAATAGTAAGATGCACAGTACTTACCACACCCTTATGACGTTTTTCTATAAAATAAAAAGTCAGTGACATTTTATTGTATCTAAAAACTTTTCTTAATGTTAGTACGAAGAATATTATAATTTAAACCGGCAATAGCTAACATTTTATATAGCGTGGTTTAAATGTTCTACCAAAAAAATTTCATATACAAATCTTTCTTTTAATTCGTTTAATTTTCCAAACATTTATTTTATCGAAGTTTTATTTTTATAGATGTTGGAAACTAAAAGTTAATAATTTAATCTAACAAATTTTGGCTAGAATAAAATATTTTTTTTTACATTTCGCACATAAGAAGAGTGCTTGCATTTCAACACTTATTTTCAGAATATGTTTTGAAATTATGAGCATAATTTTACAATAAACCCGTTAAAAAAACTAGTAGCCAAGTGTCGTTCGTCCTCTTTTTGGGAAAACGAAGGGATAGAAGCGAGAAAAAAAAATAACAGCTCACCTGGTCGAGTGGTGACAATGGAAGTGCGCAGGAGTATCTTAACTCTTGCATATTTCTGTACTATACGATCCAGCTTTATATACGCTTATAAATGAAAAAAAAACGGATGTCGTCAGCAAAATTGTAGTTAATGAGCAGCTTGCTTTTCTAGAGGAATGTAAAAAATAAAATAAAGAAAAAGTGAAGGGTGTTTCAACATATTTCGTTATTTTTGCCTGCGTAACTTTTGCGAATAAGCTACACCATCCGCCTCCATAATATGTCACAAACTAGACTGGGAGATTTCTATATTACGTTTATATATCCAAGGTTTAAACATAGGACGCGCTTTAAAAGGTTTATGGTCCAACTTTCTTGTCTTAAAGTAAAGAATTTAGTAAATATTTTTTTTTTAAACTGAGAGATGTCTTCGAAACTGGTTCTGTGAGGCAAGTAGTTACTCGGGGAGTTAATGTTAGGATTAATATTTCTCGCTCCGCAATACGTAACACGCGATACGTGTGTAAAATGTAAAAAAAAATGTCATTGCTGTGTTTACCCTTAATGTGTTTCGCAGTGTACTAAGCAATGTTCTTTGGCACTGATGCACTAACTGCTCAGTTTCTTGTCGGGTGAATGGCATACAACTCGCCGTAAAGTACACTCCCTTGTTCGTTTCTTTTTTAAATATTTGTACTGTGTTTGTGTTATTGTTTTATGCCGCAGTAAAGTCTATTTTTTATTGTTGTATTGGATGCAACTTGAGCCTCTAATGGTGAATTCCACTGGTCAATTTGGAGCGCGCCGGGATCGACTTCTGTGGAGCGAGCCTATTTCACTGGGCGACCGGGATCGAGGCGGACGTGTTCCACTTGTCATTTTGGATTAGCTCCCGCTCCAGATCTCCATCTGGATCCGAGAAAAGTCGGTCCGACGATTTCGGCGGATTCAACCGGAAGCCAGCCGGGCCAGCCCTCGGCGCACACATATGACTTCCTTTCCCGCGGGGTATCTTGCCTGGTCTCGCCCATCTCGCCTCAGAAGAATTCGTAATGGCCTCTTGCTGACCCCTGGCCTCGCCAGGTGGTTCGTTTTCCAGGAAAGAGAAGAAAGGTTTTGCCGCGCTACGGGCATGCCGGCAATCTTTGCAAGAAGCTCCTGAGCCATTTCCGCCGCTCGGGCGTCGAACACGTTTTAACGCCGCGATTGCGAAAACGTCTTCGAAACGACCGCGACAGCCGCGGAAAGGGGATGCCCGGGCAGTTGAATGACGGGAAGGCATCCGCCGATTCCGGAGCAGTGATCATGTTCCACTCGGGATCCGTAGGCGGCGCGATTCCGTTCGGGTCTTGTGCTCCAATCCGGATCTGGTCGACTGATCCCGGCGCGCTCTAAAACGCCCAGTGGAATTCGCCATAAGTCAGTTAACTGTGCGCCGTGGCTCACTAGAAGAAGACGAAGAAGCTAGAAGTTATCTTCAACTCCAGCCAGCATCCGGACCCATCTTTTTTGATAACCAATTCATCGAGGTCCGGGGAGAAAACAATTCTCTCTGATTACTTAATCTTATTTTCAAATATTACGAAGGCTTACATGTGTTAGCACTAGCTCCCTCGACTACCCTGGTTGGTACTGAAGTGATATTATTTTATAATAAAACGTACTTTGGCTGTACGTTTTATTCTATCTAGGTATAAAAGAACAGACTCTAACTAGAATGTTGCATGAGTGCGGCTTGCAGCCACTAGAAACTAGACGGAAGATTGCAAGGTTAAAGTTGTTTTTTTCCGTCTATACCGGACAATTAAAAATTGACCCAGCATTGTATCTGAAAGAAGTGCATAAGCGATCAAGAAGACTAAATCAAACGAAAACGGTCCAACCTTATTGTAGTAGAATAGACGTCTTTAAATACCCTTTTTTCGCGCAAACAATTAAAGAATGGAATAGTCTCCCGGAGTTTGTCATAAATTTAACAGACGCGTTTCATTTTAAGCCTTCCTTGGAAGAGTTGTTTTCAAATTAAAAGAAATTGAGGTTGATTGTTGTTATTTGAAAATTTAATAGAATTTTTTGTGTCCTTATTGCTGTTAAACGTTAAGATTGTATGTTTTTCCCTTTTATTTCTCCCTCTCCTGTAATAGCCTTCGAGAGAAGGCTGACAGTATTGATAAATAAAAAAAAAAAAAAGAAATATGTATGAAATCGTTTGTTGCGATCTCATAAGAGGTAGATTATTGGTGCGGCGTTGATTAAGTGACATGTCTTACTTTTGATAAGTCGATGTACATGTTCTTTTCAATTTGCATACTTCATCTGAAAGTAGCTCTCTGTGGTGTCCCTTATTTGCCTCCTGTCTGTCGTTTCGTGGTGATTTTTTTTTTACAGTGAGCTTTATTTAGTGACAACACACCCGTACACACGACAAGGGCGGTGACGATGGTGTCTTACGTCTGATTGGTCCCCTCAGCTCGTAGCCTTCGCTGCGCTCCGAATTATTGTGAAACGAAATGTTGTCAACTGACAACATCAGGCGCCTTTATTACTTATCGTTCAAGTCGTGAATGTAAAAGTCCAATGGACGACGAAATAATATTCTGAGTTATTTTCCAAATACTATACTTAGAGCATATTAGACTTTTCATTATCTCTACTGCATGGCAGTACGCTGAGAGTGAAGTGGAAGTGTTCAAGGCGCTTCTCGGAACGCTGGAAAAATGGTTGCACTGGAAAGTACAGATTGCACAGAATAAAAAAGCCAATTTCGTAGTGGACTCTGCCAAGGGGCCAATTAAGGAAGATGAATGATATTCGGTATACATTTAGGTGAATAATTACATTTGAGGATCGAACGTTTTAGTTAGCAGAGTTAAAGATAAAGAAGCGATCATGAGAAGTTCGCGACTCGCCCCTGTCAATGATAAAATTCAATTGTGCCACTTCAAAAGTTCGTTAAAAAAGCTTGGAAGTGGCAAAGAGAAATTAGATCTTATGAATAAGTCGGCCAGACAGCCAAAATCTGAACGTTGTCTGTAATATAATTAGGTCAAGCGGTGAGGGTGCAAAAGGCAAAAGAGTTGCTGCAGATTTTTTTTTACTGAAAATATTTAATGTTTATATTTATACAATACTGTTTTTGAATGTTTCAACTGTCAAACTTGAAGGGTGCTCTGGAGCAAACATGTGACTTAGATTGAGTAACTTTTTTATCTGCAGCAATTAAAAAAAACACCTTTAGCATACATTTTTAGGTAATGGGTTTTCATGTGATTGCATCTTATATGAACATGCATGATTTGCTAGAAGAAGAAGTCATGCGACTTGATTTATATTTAAAACAAATATTCAAATACTTTTAATTGCAAAGGCACGACGACATAATATTTAAGATTAATATTCACTCATGATTTGGAGAGTGTAACCTCCGATAATATACAATAAAAAGAAACCAATTTCAACAAAAATCGTAAATGTAATTTTCATGCCACACCTGCCTTTGTATATCCCTGACGTTCAAGTGCGTTCAATGGTTTGCAGTGTAAAATTAAGGGAAAGCCGAATAGAATGCACTGTGATTTGTGTCACAAGGCGATATGTTCTATATCCTGCTTGCACAATATTTCGCCGTGAGAAAAATGCGGTTTAGTAACCATTTTATATTTGCCTGTTCTGCCGTACGTATGACAGCTATCTCAGCGCGTTCACTGTCGAAAACGCGATGAGTTGATAACTTCTTCCAAGCCTTGGCTTTCGTTCCGTTCTGCGAAAATTAATTCCCATACTGCTTTTTCTTTCTGTTTTTTTTTTACATCCTGATGCGTGAAACAATTTACGTCTTAACCGTTATTGTATCACGTTGTGAGCGTAAATTTTGCTCAATTCTCCACCGTACGCTGTAAAATCTTTTTTTTTATGCATTACCGGTGTCAAGAAGTTTTACTTCCGTGAACGGTTTGAGAATGTCAGAGCGCTCTGAACCCAGCAGTTGTAATAGGCTGAAAAGGATCCTGAGTAGCTCTGGTGGCGAGGACGGGGAGCTCTGCTGAATCAAGGTCAGAGGAAAGCGGCGACCAACCGAATTCACAAATAAATAACCCATCGCCAACGGGTCCTGCCTTGATTATTAACTCTGAAATTTGTTAGAGAGTCGAGATCTCAAGATGTCGGATGCTGAAAGCTGTTACAGTAAGACGTGGAGTGTAGCAAACGACAGCGCACACGCACACGGATACTGATTGGTCGCTGATATCTAGTTCCGTCTCGCCGGCCAATGAAAGGGGCTCGTTATATACGCTGCGTTGGCTAGACTTAACATCGGAGTAGGACAGAACCTTAACCATACCACTAGACAGTGAAGCTTAACTCTGGCACTTGTTTGGCAATTTAGGCCCATGGCTGCCAGATGACAGCCGAACTATCAGGAAGTGAAGCCTATCTTTGACACTTGTGTGGCTGTTTGGGCCAAAGATGCCAGATGACAATCGACGTGCCAAGGCGTAAGCCTAACTCTGGCACCTGTTTGGCGATTTTTGACCAAAGAGGCCAGATAACAGCAGAACTACCAGTTCGTGTAGCCTAACTCTGGCACTTCTTTTGCGAATTAGGGTCACACGTATACCCAGGCTCTTGCCAAATCAGGTCAGATTTGGCTCTACTTGTGCTGCTTCTGGCTTCTCAAGGGCCAAAACTCCCAAACACTTGCCGAATTTCGGCCCAAAGCTCAATGCTACCTGGGTTGCCACTGCAGTTTTCCTCCTGCGGTCTTTTATTTAGAAATTTGTAATTTCAAAATAGTGATACTTATACTAATTTCACTTATTTTTCAACAAAACAATAGAATGTTGGTGAAGGACACGGGGAAAAAAGTTGTCGAAAACAGTTTGACCGGTTCTAAGACCGAAATACAGCAGGCGAAAGGCGTAGAAATGAAACGTAGAAACCAACATAGATATCTACAGCGAGCAAAGCTATAATATTATAAAGTTAAACGCCTGATTTTAACCTTGAACATGTTTTTGCTTTCGTCCTACGTCATATACACAAATAAACGAAGAATAAAACAGAACATTACAACAGCATCCGCGAAAACATTTTGGAAAGTTGAGGCTCAAAATACCAGCAGGTTCAGAGCAGCTCGGCGTTAGTTCCATGAAAAGCAGCACGTGTTGCATTCAACAAACCGACGAAAACAAAACAAAGTAACGATGACTAATCTGAATTGCGCAGTAAACTAAGCATATTATTTTTCTTAAGCGTTTTCGAACGCCTGTGTATGGACATGAGTATTAGCCCTATTTCCAAATCAGAGGTATCGGTAGTTATATTACGGCGATGAAATTAAATATAATCCTTTTTGAAGTATTATTAATGTCTGGCTTTGTGTATGCAAATGTCTTTACGAAAGACGTGGTTTGGTAATGAAATGAATTACACCGTGTCGGTCAATTAAACTAAATTTATCGCTTACTTTTTTAAAGTATTGTTATCTTTAAACCGTAATGCAAACAATGCGTATACTAAAAACAATGTTTACTAAAAAGAACAAGAAAAATGTTTGAGTTTGAAGCAGACCTAGAACGGATGGAAATAAGCTCAGGAATTGTGAGTGAAAATAAGTATGGGAAGATATTAGGAGGTGGACAGAATGTCATATCTGCAACACGAATGCGAATGTAGAGAGAAATACAGCCACCCGACCCATCAAGACATCAGAATCCTCAACTACGCTCGCATATGAAGATTGTTGGAAAAAAAACTTTTGTCGTTTTGCGCTTCTTGGACTGTTATGAAGATGCCAATGCTTTATTTTGTGAATGCGTTCAGTAATAACAAAAATATTTCATGCAATATCCTTGATATCGGGAACGAATTGAATCTTAGTGGTATTATTGTTTGGTTTCAATTGGCTTGCAACGCTTTTTTTTACTTTTACAATAATTAAATCAATAACACTTTAATTAAGCTACATTACGGAAGTAATTTGTCATCTCTGCTCCAAAGAGGATTGAGGTGGGAAAGCCTATATCTGTAAACTAACGTTGAGCGTCTCTCTGCAGCTGTCTGTTAGATCGCAAAGCGAATTAAGAAATTTTAAGACATTAAAAACAAAAACACCCACTCTACAACCAAAGACGTAATGAAATTCACAGCGGTCTTGGACAGTAACCAGTTACTAGTATCTTGTTACCGGTAGCTAGTTTCTTTTTCAGTAATTTGTACCAGTAACGCGTTACTCTTTAGAGCTGGTGACTTGTAACTGTAAGACTGTTACTATTTTATTGAGTAACTGTAACTGTTTAGGCCGTTACAGCTACTTTTTTTAACTATATGAATTAGAATCAACTGCCGCGGACATGGTGAAATTGCCATCTTGACGTATTTTCGCAAAACTCCTCGCTTACAAAAAAACAAACAAGAAGTGTGGCCACGCATTAAAAAAAGAAACTGCATTGACGGAGAATGGACGACGGACGAGTCAGACCACGAGTACGAAAGCGGGAGATAAAGGAAGCGGCGCCCGCGGTGGTAGGGGCGGCAAACAATGTCTGTTTCACCGACTTTGTCTCACTCTTCTGTCGTGGGGACCATCTGCGGGTGTCGGTGGTCGTGCGACATTTCTCCGAGTATTCTGTCTGGTCTGTGTCTGCACCCCCCTCATCACTCTTCCTTCCCCCTCTCCCGTCCCCTTTGTCGGACATGTCCGTGCTCTCGTTTTTACACCCAGCCGGTCGCCGTTTGCTCTTCCCTATTAGTTTTCAAGGAAGCCGTCCCCATATTGTGCAGAAAGCCGGCACAATTGTTTAACTTATTCATTCTCTTCGGAGCCGCTCGAGTAAACACGAAAGCAAACTCGAATGTAATTGGCTTTTTCATTGATAGTATCAAGAAACACCCCAGTGGAAGGACACTTTGTTGTGGAACCTATGTTGCACTCCAGCGGAAGCGCTTTCCCAGAAAACACGTGTCTTAAGTGAGAGAAACAACTCTTTTTGATGCGTGTATGCGAACTGGTCTTCTAACAGTTTGCGTTTCGGACACAGACGCCGACGTCATACACTCGTGGAGCACCAGAAGGCCTCACCCTTTCCCCCCTATATTCTTTCGAAGGTGTTTGACCTGCTATGTTTAGGCCTGCTTCCGAGTATATCCCATAAGGTAATTATCTGACGATCCGTGTCCTCAACTCCTCATTCGTTTCGGAGTGAAAAATAAACGAAAACGTTCACTGACGCGGGCTGAAGACTAGTTTGAAAACAAACAAACAAACAAAACATTTGTTTTTTTAATTTATAACCATTATTGCAAATAAATTATGCACATCAAAATGCTGAAACGGCGAATGACGCGAAATTTCGAAAAAATTAAACCCTTCTGGTTTAAACTCTTCTAATTTCTCAGTTTACTTTTTTATCACTATAATGCAACAAATAAAATATCGTTTTGGTTTGTCATTTATGGCGTCCAATTTTTGTACGATAAGGAGAAAGTAACGGCGTTACTGTTTTTGCACTAACTGTAACTGTAACACGTTACTTTTCGAAATCGGTAACTGTAACTGTAACAGAGTTACTTTTTCACCCTAGGTAACTGTAACTGTAACCCTGTTGCTTTTTACTGGTAACGTGCCTGTAGTATTGGCCAACGGAAGGCGGCCGAGCAAGCGACCCGAGCCAGCCGGTAGTAAACACGCAGTAGTCGTATTCCGTGGTTTTCTGCCTGCTCGACTCAAGCATCACAATCTCTTCTTCGCATCATGACGTCAGCGTTTCAGCAAAAAAAAAAAAAAAAAAAAAAAAAAAAACATACACAAGAGTTGGCAAGGTTGCCGACGCGATACAACATCTCTCCCCCCTTGCAAAAAGTTAAGTTCAATTCAACATTTAACTGCTACGCAATGTTAACTTCAATCAAAAGAATGCCCATTTCTTCGCGTAGTCTTGAAGCCAAGCTGGTTGTCGCCGCTCTCGAGTCGACTTCCCCGGTAGGGGCCGGCTTTGACCTTCCCCCAGCACTTGCTCCTATACATGCTCTCCTCCGCCATCCAGTGGTTTCTCGAGCTGCTCCACGTCCTCGGCCTCATCTGAAACTTCGGAATCACTAAAATCTCGCGATACGCTTGTTGAGGGAGATGACCTGGGCTTGACTGGACTCTGCGTATCACGTGCGGGCACCTGCGGTACACTTCACAACTTCGACGCGTTCCACGTGTGGTGATCTTCAAGAATAAAAGAACTTGGACCCTTCTGTCCCACAATTTTTTGTGGCTTACTGTAGGACTGGTCAACTTTCTTGGCGATAGTGGGTTTCTTCACCCTCACGGAGTCTTCGCACCTCTCTTTCGGTCCGTACACTCCTTGCTGTATTTCTGCTTAGTCTTTATTCGCTCCCGTAGTTTGGCCATCTCTGAACTGGGGTCACCAAAGAATCTTCGGTTAGGCCACGCAACGGTGTCCAGCATGGTCCGTGGGGCACGACCGTGCAGCAGTACAGCCGGTGGCATACCTGTCGTTGCCTGGGGCGTACTCCGGTAAACAGCCAGGTAGTCCAGTACTGCAGTTTCTCGCGCAAGTTGCTCCAATGATGCAAGCTGAACGAAGCCCTTCAGCACCCTATTGAAGCGCTCTATTTGCCCGTTACTCTGGGGGTAGTAAATGGAGGAACAGGAGTGCTTAATCCCTCGCTGTCGAAGGAAATCTTCGAATGTAGTAGGCGTCAGTTGTGGTCCATGGTCGGTCACAAGTTCGTCGAATATCCTTCACGGCTGAAGACCGCTGTCAGGAACTTCATCACCGTTTCTGATGTCACGTTCGAGACGAAACACACCTCTGGCCACTTTGAGTAAAAGTCTATTAATGATATTGCATACCTACAACTCTCGTTGGCCCTTCCGAAGGGGCCGACGATATCCAACGCCAGCTTTTGCCAAGCACGTTCAGGCCATGGAATCGGCTGCAAGGGTGCCACTGTCGGTTTGGCGGATTTGTCGGCTGACTGACAAATACTGCAACAGTTGATTGCTTGCTACACTTGCTTATCAAGTCCCGGCCACCAATACTGGTTACGAAGTCTCTGTTTCGTACGATCAATGCCGGGATGGCCTTTATGCGCAGCTTCCAGTAGCGTGGAGGTCAGTGAGAGCGGAATTACCAAGTGCTTGTCCCGCAGCAGGAGATCATCCATGACCGCGAGTTCGTCCCGGACATGGTAGAAGGGCAGAAGCTCAGAGCTGAGGTTGCGTTTCGAAGGCCACTGTGTTTTGACGAAGGACTGACTTGACCGCTTCCTGTCGTCACGCAAGAGGATACCAGAGACACAATCTCTTCTTCCTGTTCTTGAAGTCCTGGTAAATGTAGCCGCGAAAGTGCGTCCGCTACCTTGTTGTCACTCCCGCGATGGTACAGCACGTCGAAGTTGTAATAAGGCAGGCGAGCTGACCATCTTGCAATGCGTGTCGACCGGCGACCCGTTCCTCTCGACGACAGTAGGGTGACCAAGGCCTGGTGATCTGTACGAAGCTCAAATTTCCGCCCCTACAGGAAAACGTGCCAGTACTCTCATGCCCAAACGCACGCCAGCGCTTCCTTCTCCCCAACCGAATAATTGCGTTCGGCTTGAGTTAGCGTTCGGGATGCGAAGGCAACGGTGCGGAGTTCGCCTTGAAATTTCTGTTGAAATACAGCTCCCAGTCCGTGCTCGGAGGCATCCGTCACTACCGCGGGAAGTGAGAGGTCGAACAAATGTATGGCTCTGCAGGTAGAAAGAAGTAGCTTCACCTGACGAAATCTCGGCGCCGCCTCTTCATTCCAAGAAAAACTGACACCCTTCCGCAGCAGCTTGAGCAGAGGCTCCACAATGTCCGCATAGTGCGGCAGGAATTTGTCATAATATCCAACGAGCCCAAGGAATGAACGTAACTCTGTGACATCGTTAGGCCGCGGTGCATTGACGATGGCACGACCTTCGACTGGAGAGGTGCCAATCCCCCGTGACTGACGACATGTACCAGGAACGTAAGCTCCCGTAGATTGAAGACGCACTTGTTGTTAAGGCGTAGTCCTACAGCAGAGATGCGGCTTAGGACCTCTCGAAGATTCGAGGTGTGCTCTACCTCTGACTTCCCATAGATGATGACATGATCGATGTTGCAGAGTACCCCCTTGCATTCGTTTAGTAGCGCTGTCATCCTCTTCTGGAACGTAGCTGGAGCAGATGCGAGGCCAAAACACTCGCTGAAAACGAAAGAGACCCTCATGAGTAACAAAGGTCGTGTCAACTCCAGCTGGTGATAGGCCGACGCTAAGTCGATTTTTGAAGAGTGGATTGCACCAGCCACCCAAGCAGCACCAGAAAGTGAATTTCGATCGGCCGACGGTTGGCCAGTGTCTGGACAGCTTGGCCACTTTAAGTGCTTGGCCACCGGAGACATAAACAAGGCCGGCAAGGGTCCGGCCACAAACTAGCTGTTTTTAGCTTGTCCGCCGGAGACATAAACACTGCCGGCAATCGCCTGGCCAGAAGTGCTCATTTTCAGCTTGGACGCCGGAGACATAAACACGGCCGGCAAGTGTTCGGCCAGCAGTGATGATTTTCAGCTTGGCCGCCGGGGATATAAACACGGTCGGCAAGTGTTTGGCCAGCAGTGGTGATTTTGAGCTTGGCCGCCGGGGACATAGACACGCCCGGCAAGTGTTTGGCCACAAGTGCTGATTTTCAGCTTGGCCGCCGGAGACATAAACACGGCCGGCAAGTGTTTGGCCAGTAGTGCTGGTTTTCAGCTTGGCCGCCGGAAACATAAACACGGCCGGCAAGTGTTTGGCCAGCAGTGCTGATTTTCAGCTTGGCCGCCGGAGACATAAACATGGCCGACAAGTGTTCTGCCAAAAGTGCTGATTTTCAGTTTCGCCGCAGGGACACCCATAATCTAAACTTTCATCGCGTTGACGAAACTTTGTTATAACGACGGGCAGCGAGAGAAGCATCACGAGCGAGTGATTGGCAGAATATTAGTGCGTGCATCGCGCGAACACTGTTAGCGCAAGCAAACGATCACCGTTTTATTCATTTTTTTTTTGTTAGACTTGCACTGTCGTGTGATATGTTCATTTGGAACATTATACTAGAAGTGGGAAAATATTGTGCCCGTCGTTGTTCTATGAAAATAAAATACGAAAGCAGCGCCGACGCCATCTTCGCGTTAACTATACCGCTCTGTCGCCGCGCGGCACTCTTAGTGCGAATGCCACATCCGCGATTTTTCGGTTACCGCTCCACATATTTACTTCCCAACTGCACTCGAAGAAAAAAAAGTTGTAGTCGGGTGCATCGGGCGCAGATGCTCCCCTTTCCTGGAAGACGCACCCACCGTTACCCAGCCAGTGTACCTGTATACCGACCACAAGCCCCCTTCTCTACCTTAAAAACCTATAGGTGTATCAATGCACTCAGCTTAGTAAACCGCCACGCTAGCCATGCACCCCGATCAGCTTGTGCTTGAATCGGATAAGATTGGATATTTCAGACTTTGTGTTTTGGAAGAGCCTAAACAAGACGTCTCTCATATATTGATTAAACTTAAGCTAGTCTCAGTAATGTTTCATATAGGTGCTAGGATACTGATTTCCTGAGCCAAGGAAAGCTAAAAGCTTCGGTTAAAACCGCAACGGAAATGTTATAAATCGAGCCACACGTAAAAGAAAAAGAAAATGAACATCTCGACCTAGATGTGCAGAACGCTGGTTTTGTTGTTAACAACGTGATTGTTGGCGGGTGGTGGGCAACGCCGTGACGCTATTGACGCTATCGTGGTGATTGACGCCAGTGATGCTCGGCCGTCCTACACAGTAAAAGTTTTTACACCTTTAAGGGTGTAAAATGGGTGTTGTAGCAACTTACACCCTCGTCTACACCTTTTTAACAACCTAAAACTAGGAATACAACCTCATAATTTTACCGAAAAAGGTGCTGTTTCGTGTTGCACCCTACATTTAGTGAAGAATGTGAGAAGGGTGTAGAAGAGGGTGCTAAATAAATAATGTGAAATGGTTTTGGAAAGCTTATATATGGCTCTGTACATAATGTACAGGTAAGATTTCTGCTTGAAAAGCAACAGTTGTTAGCAGTCTAGTTTCTTATAATGTCAGTTGTAATTCATGCAAATAGCTGATAATTAAGTGCCTCTTTTGCATACAATTTTTATGTTTGAAAAGAAAATTTTATATATGAGTTCATATTTAATTTTCTTACAAATCACTCCATGCTCAGAAATCAGAAAGTAGGGTGAAAAGCTCTATACTAGCATTTTTTACAAATATTGATTGATGGAAGTGTACAGTAAGAAAATCACTTAGTCTCGAGTTTATATCTGGCAACATGAAATCAAAATATTGTGAAAATGTTTGACAAATATTCATGACATGCTGCTAGAACCTGTCTCATGACCATGTCAACCCGAGTAAAATATTCATTTGAGAATATGGTGACATGCACAAAAACTCACACACATAAAGAGGCAAATCCCATAATAAACCAGGCCGAGACATCCCTTAAAAAATGGTCTATGGGAAATGCAATGGGGGGGCTATCACCCCCTGTAGCTTCGCATGGTCGGCCTTAAAAATTTATAGATACAGCTACAGCCAGCTATAGAAAAGTTTAGGGCCCTGTGTCTAAAGTCTAAGGGCTATGTTTCAATAACAACAACAACAACAACAATAATAATAATAATAATCAATAAGTTAGTGTATTAACAGTGTCCAGGGACATCCAATTGTTCTTGCGGGCGCAGTGCAATAGAACGAACAAACAGACGCTTGCGCGCTCGCAGTCGCACACATACACGCGCGCTCGCAGTCGCACACATACACGCGCGCACGCACGTACGCACGCATGCACACGCGCAAACCCACGCCCGCGCGCAGACGCACACGCACGCACAACCGGAAACGCACACGCGCATGCACGTGGACGCATCCACACGCGTGCGCACAAACACACGCACGCGCCTGCACACACGCACACGCAAACAATTACGACGAAGGAAGCGTTGCTTGAGTTAGTTTCGGTTTCGGTTTACACAAAAAAGAAAAAAACCTAAAGTTTAAATAAAACCTAAGATTTACTCACTTTTTGTAATGTTTTACATTATTATTTTAGTGAAATTCTTATTGTTACTAATATAATTTATTTTGCTTAGTATAGTTCTAAAAAAAAATAGCAATAAATAAAAAGGAAAAGAGACTCTTGAAGACTGCGCAAGACCATCGCTATCGCAAACAGCTTCCGTTGGGCTCGTTTGAATGGTCCAGTGTTGCCAGGTCTACTGATTTATCAGTAGATCTACTGATTTCGTTCCGGGTCTACTGATTCACTGAAAAACAAGAAAATCTACTGACTTTTTTTTAGTAAACATATTAAAAATTTATTATATGGCCCCTTCAGTTCCCAGTGTCGCCCATCAAAGGAAACTCATAATGTCCCAGAATTAAAAACGAAGCACTGGCTAGATGGCCGAGAAGCCCGTCCTATTCGAGTGACGTAGCCGTATATTCATCTATCTATTCACCCAGAGCAGGTTCGGCAGGTTCATTTGGGCAGGTTGGGCAGGTTCGACGGTGACATCCGGGCCAGAGCCATATATTGAGAGAGTTTGGCTAGCGTATGATCTCGCCGTAACGTCCCTCTCCCGAGTGAGCCATTCAGCCCACGGCGCAGAGCGAGAGGTGTTTGCGCATGCGCCTGAACTCTCGGCTGCTCCTACAATCTACTAGAATAGCTTCGAGTTGAGCGGAGAGAGCCGCAATTTTCATGCATTCGGTCGGCGGAATGCATGGGATCGACATACGAATTTCAGTTATTTTCTTTTATTTGGCAGGCTGTGGCAAGAAAATGATATAATCCTATTCCTCGGTGGCTTAAAAAGCTAACGAATGAAGTTTCTCCACGTTTGAACGCAAACTTTGGGTCAGGCGAAAAAGAAATTAGCCCGTAGCAGACGACGCGTAGCCTCAACAGTGCTCCGGACCAACAGCGTTGCTTCAAAAACCTTCCACAGCCCAGTAAGGAAAGATGGCAGCATGCAGAGGACTTCCATTGGACATGTTTGCGCGCACTTGCCGGAGCGTCTTGTTTCGGTTTTGTTTCAATAATAGCGACAGGTGAACGTCGCACTGTCGCCTTCATCTGTGATCCCAAAAGTGCCCTCAGTCTCGATTTCAAAGAATAATCCTCGAAACAGTCAATAATGACTAAAACAAAAACATTTATGGAGCCATTTTAATTTGCCCTTCATATAAAGTTACTCAAGAACTGGTCTTGTTTTTTCTTTCATTTTTATTTGTGTTTATTACCATGTTATTTGTTACTCCATACTATTTCTTCGAAGTGTGTATTAATGGAGATAGCAAAACATGGCAAAACACATATTTCGTGGAATCTAGTGATTTTTGTGCAAATCTACTGACTTTTTGGGGATCAATCTGCTGACTTTTTTTTTCTCCATCTGGCAACACTGGAATGGTCGTTGAAATTCCAGAAGCTTCGGAAATCTCCTTTTTTGTACGTTTTAGCCGTTTTAGTGGATATTTTAAATATCTTCCTTACGAATACCGTGTTCAAGAATGACAATCGATGACTGAGAGCTGGGAGACGCTGCGTCTTGGCAACGCCCGTAAGTTCAGAACCGCCCATGCACGACTCGTGCAAATGCCGGTTAGCAACTTTCTTTCGTTTCTGCGAAGTGGGTTGCTGTTTCAAACTTTGTCGTGTACCGTGTGCTTGCTAAGCTATGCTTGATTCTAACTATGCTTCTGCCGTGTGTTATTTCGTTATCTGAAAAGGGCGTATCTTCTCCAAAGCCTGTGGCTCGCTCCGCAGTGTGAGAAAGATTACCGCGCGGCGGAACCTTGAGCATGTTCTTTGCGCCGTTGTGCGGCGCTCGTCCGACGACGCTAGTGCGGAGCGTTCAAGTGCCGTCTGATGGCAGTTCAAGCATTCAGTCGCCGTCCCAAAGTGTTAATCACAGGTCATGCTAGTTCTGACATCTTGTCCTAACAGCCGCTCGCCACCGATTTGTTTCATAAAGCCGGAGCGAGAAAAACGTTAGAAGAGCGAGCATGCAGCATGATTTTTTGCATATGCTAATGCCTGTGCGTAGAGACGCGCGGTCGCTTCGTCATTATTCCGAGGGTAAAAGCGCTAAAAACAACGGACAAACAACGCCGTGTGTTGTTTGTTTCTTTTACTTGTCCGTTGTTTTTAGAGGTTTCACCCTCGGAAATTAGGTCTCTTCGCGTTTACCGAACCGGCACACTTTTTAAGTTTACGATTGTGTGATGCAAAAAATAAAAGGAGTTTAGATGTCACGTTTTTTAGTAGTGGCGAAAGCCCTTACAAAAATCAGAGCAGCTAGAAAAAACAAAAACATGAAAAAAGGCGGAAAAAATTAAAGGGGCTCTCCGGAGCTTTCTGTGATCGTCTGTTTATATTGTTATATTGCATAGCAGGTGCAAGTTAATATGTATACAAAGTTTTAGATTACAAAACCGTTATTAAGCAGGTGGCAGAAGAAATATATCGGGACTATTTTCTCTTGGAAGACGATCCCCCATTCCCTGCCCATCGCTAAAACTTGACCAATGGAAATGCTGCATCTCGCGGTGAATGCGAACGTTATTATTGCAACACTTTTTAAGCTTGTTGTAAATTAGAGTTTGAGAAAAACGTAAACTGATTGTGGTGCGGGAAACATAGTCCGCAATTATCGCTCCAATACCAGCGAACTATGTTTTCTCCCCGCAAGCTTGTTGCTAGTGGGCGATGCGTCGGCGCGTCGGCTCGTCTGCTTCCCGGGGCGTCTGCAGGCGTGCGTTTGCGGGACACATGTTACTCCTTTCCGTGGATCCCGACTCCGAAGCCAGCTTTGCGATCCTTCCACGTCAACGAGTCAAACTTTTACTTGTCATCTGTGGAATGCGACTGCGTATTGCAGTAGCAGCGCGACGGTGCGGTGCGACGAACGACGACTACCGAGCACAAAGTCCGGGCCCCTTGACGACGGTCCGCGCGTGTTCAAGAGATTCCTCCGCGGGTCGGCGGTCGGCCGCGTTGGTGACGCGCAGTGACGCCGGAATCCTTCGCTTGCTATTGGCTGACGCGTAAAGAGATGCCCCTCCCGTTTTCCGAACTCATCTCAGAAAGGGGGGCGTGCCGTGGACTTTGATAGCAATTTTAGTAGAGAAATCCGCCGCGCATGACCGTAATTTTATGATTTTTAGGATCCTTAGGGCCTGTAGATTGAGTTACCGCCATAAATAGATCATCGCATAACGATCCGGAGGGCCCCTTTAACTAATGTCAAACCTAAATATTTGATGGAGTTCAAAGACTGCCACCGTACCAACTCGCCCGGTTATTCTTTCTGTCAAAGAATAATAGCCAATAGTAATAAACAAATAAATGCCAACTATTAATTGGTTACAAAGACGTAATTGGTGGAGTGTAGCCCTACGCTACTCTACTCTTTTGGTGATATCAGGTAATGTGTAAATGTATAGGGCAGTTCATAGCAACCATTTATGTCCGACCCATTATATTGAGTTTTTTCTTTATATAAAAGTTATATGAAAAAAAGTGCTCTTCCTAAATTATGCCGCACCACTGAATGTACAATAGCGTGTAACGTTTATGTATGTTCTCAGCGAAAGAAAAGGATGCATTAAAAAAAGGCCAATCATTTTGTTTCCTCTCTGTTAGAGCCTCTTTCACGTACACGCAAAATGTGGGTGTCTACGTCTAAAAGAGTGGAATTGACATTTCCTGCAGGGCTGGAAGGCCTGACTCAGTTTGGCTAGCAGCTTGAAACCTATGGGAACCTGGGGAACTGAACCACAAGAGTGAGAGTGACACCCGCCTTGCACTTCCTGAGCGATGGCACCATGAGGAAGGGGGAGCTGCCCTAAAGTGAATGCAATAGCAGATGGGTCGTTCCAGTGAACCCCTATACAGATGATACCAAGCAGAAAATTATTAATAAATGTGTTATTAAAAACATGGAATGTGAATGGCACGGACAAGAAGGAGGAGATCAACACAGCGCTGTGTTGTGTTCAGATCCTCTGTTCCCATATTCTTTTTGATTTCTTTTCAATAATTGGCTACTAACTAGTCCAATCATCACCACTAGTCAATAAAAGTATGCTGCTATTTATTACTATGCATTAACACTGTGCTTGCAGTTGAATCGTACAGTCATTTATTAATGGTCAAAAACAAAAAGGAGGGTGCAAGCTAGCTAAACAGGCTAAACACATAATTTATTAAAGACGGGTTCTCTGAAGGATGACACAAACGCAGAGAAGTATCAAACACAGCTGAGTATTAATGAAGTCAGTTTTTACAATTCCTCTTCTGCTTGCCACCACTTTACAAAGGGAATTCCTTCCTGGGCCTTACAACGTTTTACTGTTCACAACCCCTGACATACCCAAGGACAGTAAACATAAAAAAGCAACCTACTAACATTTGGGTAAATGTGGTTGAACAAACAACAGGGAATGCCTTGAGCTTTCAGCCTAGGAAATAAAAAATTGCACAACATCAAGATTAAAAAAAAACAGACGGACGCATCACACCTGTTTCTAACAAAAATATAGGCCAAGAAGCTTCTTCCACTCAATGGCAAAACACAGGGAAGGCACTAATATATTTCTAGGTTTCATCATTGTTAGTGATTCTTTCAATATACCCTTGTGGTCACTCTCTTTAGTCAAAATTGTTTCATCATCATCATTCATTAAATCATCATCACAGTTGTGTTCTTTAAAGGGGTACGGAAACAAAAATCGAAATATTCAAGTTTCGTTTGGAAGGGAATCAAGTATGAGGGATAATAGCCGTAAATGATAATCGCACGTTTGTATTTTTAACGGCTGGCTATATTTTGCGTTCCAGACGTTGCACTCCAGCAAGCGCTCGAAGAGAAGCGAACGGAGAGCGCGATGCGTCAGGGGATATCCGGCGCAAACAAAAGCAGAAAGAAACGATTCCCCGCGTTCGTGGAGTAGCAAGGCAGGCGTGGTTATCAGCTTTGCCCTTGGTGGCGCTGGCAGCGTTGTGGTGGTGTCAATAGCGTCAGCGCGTTACAACCGATCCGTTCAAAGTACCCGTGGCGTGACGTGCGTGTGGCTGGCCCACGTGGGCTGGCCCAAGGAGCACGTAGCTTCCACAACACTGTCAGCTTAGGGCTCAACGGGATGGGGAAAGCAACTTTTGTTCGAGTTTTAAGCGACGGGCTAATCTTCTAGGGGGAGAATGGCTGTTTCCGGTTGCACGAACGAGGGTCCGAGAATGAGGGGAGTCCTTCCTTTCCGTCTTCTTGGACCGTTTGGTACAATGCGCGACTTGTGAGTTGAGCCAGATGCGCGTAGAAGACAAGTGATAAGCGAAGCGTGGGTTGCCTGCAATCCCCTGAGACAAACAAAACATGTCACTTGATCTCCAAACAGGAAAGCTTTACATGCTTCGTTTGTGGTAGACCATGATGTTCACAATGGTTCAGCTGTGCAGTGCGACGCTTGGGGCCACTGCTTGCTCACTTAGAGCTCGAGAAAGGGGGGTGCCGTAGCACTTCCCAGTTGCCCACGGGGTTATGATGTGGCCTGCAAGGAGCTCTTTTGTATTACTTCATGAAGTGAGTTGTGTTTAGTGTGACTCATTATTTCTTTATCACATGCCTCGTATGTGGTGATGTGGCAATCCCTCTAAGTGAAAAAAGTGTAAATGTGTTCAGTAAACATGATAAGCTGTAAATCATGTAATAATAATCTAAGAATATGCAATACCATATATGATTTTTGTACAATTTACAAGTTCTGTTATGTGTATTGGACACATCCCAATGAAATGTTCACTGGGGTCTATACTTCATTTCACCCTTCGTCCGAGCGCGGCGGACGCTACCAGCCAATCCAGCGTCGGGAGAGCGTCATGTGACCTCGTACTCCACATAACCAAAACGTCGCATGATACTCTCCCGGCGACAGATTGGCTGGGGTGGCCCAGCATCCACTGGGCCACCCCAGCAGGTGCCCATTTCATGCCAAGCACCCTTTACCAAGTGTGTTCGCAAGCACCCTTTATGAAGGGTGCTTGCCTGAACGCCATAAGGGTGTTAGCCCACGGACAAACTGATTCACACCCTTAACTGTGTAAAAACTTTTACTGTGTACTCAAGGCTTCTCTTTCCCATTAGTGCCAGTAAGCTTGTGTAAACTGAAAAATATTGTAACTGAAGAGTAGAGAGTTTTAGTAGATCGCTCCCATGACTCCGATAACGATACCCGATACTCCGCCACCGCCTCCCTTGCGCATGCATAGTATCGTTATCGGGGCTATCGGAGGTATCGGAACGATCTACTAAAACTCTCCATTGTTGCACTGTCCCTTCACCTAAAGTTACTTCTTTTTTTTTCTTTTTTTTTTACTGCTGCACTACCGGGGGATCTTAATGGTGGGACAACATACCATCCCTGAACCCACGACGACTGGAATGGTGGTCGCAACCAGCGTCGTAAGACTTAGTACTCAAAAAGGTCCAATAAATATTGAGCAGACTTGCAGCAGCTTCGCGTGTCATTACTATGTAAAAGTTTCTGGGGTTGAGTTCTCAAACTTGACCTCCCGAAACTCTTGACAGTCTTCTGAGGAACACCCAAATTTTCTGGCAGTCTGTGATAAATTATGTATTAAGTGTATAACTACAGCCACTTTTGGCCAGTGACTGCCCGGAAGTCAATGGCTAGTGGCTGGCCAAACGTGAATGGCCAGTGGCTGGCCGAAAGTGACTGGCTAAAGCTGAATGGCCATTCTCTGGCCTAAAGTAAATGGCCAGCCACTGGACAAAGGTGAATGGCCAGTCACTGGCCTAAAGTTAATAGCCAGTCGCTGGCCTAAAGTGAATGGCCAGTCACTGGCCTAAAGTGAATGGCCAGCGACTGGCATAAAGTGAATGGCAAGTCACCAGACGAGGACGAAAACACTGCTATTGCCGAGCACTTTGGCCAAGCTTGGGCCATCGAAAATCTGGTTGGCCATAGTACACTTGCCAGCGATGGCCCATTCACAACGTGCTGCTTGGGCAGCTGGTGCAGGAGTTCCTCCGTGTGAGATAGAGGAAGGCCATCGACAATGATGGCTTTGTTGGCTTCACGTAAGTCCACACACAGGCGGATTTGGCCGTCTTGCTTGGGAATGACAACAATTGGTGAAATCCATTCGGAAGCGTCCACGCTTTCAATGATGCCGCATTGCTCGAGACGCCGTAGTTCTGCCGACACTTGCTCTCGAAGAGCTAATGGAGGTCGGCGCAATTTCGCTGCGACGGGAGGCACGTCAGGCTTGCGCTTGACATGGTGTGCAACCCCTTTTACAAGTCCAACTTCATCCGCGAACAGATGGCCGAATTCTGCACGTAATTATATCGGCAGACGCGCGAAAGTGGTACTTGTCTGTACAGACGTATGCAGGCATTGTAGGGTAGACCCCTGAATGCACAAGTCCAGGTTTCGAATTGCGTCCAGTCCGAGCCCTGCAGTTCCTTGTCGGACAACGTAGAAAAGCACGCATGTGGACCTCTCCTGATACAGGACGTTCGTGAGGAAACAACCCTTCACTGAAATCTCGCTGCTAGAATAGTCGAGTAGGGTTACAGACGGCGCGGTCAACGGCATAGTCTTTTGGTAGTGCATCATGTAGATATCTTCCGTGATAATAGATACCGACGACCCTGTATCTACTAAAAACTGAACTTCCACGCCTTCGACTTGAACTTTGACGTAAAGGCCGCGGTGCGCGTCGCTCGTCGCTACGTGTAGGAGCGTCGTGGGCGTCTCTGCCTGATCTCGAACTAGCTTGACGCTCTGTTCGTCTTTCGTGCTCCGGCACAGTACTTGAAAATTGTCTACTTTTTTGCACTTCGAACAGCGTTTATCTCTGGACTTGCAACTCGTAGAATTGGCCACATGCTGAGCAGACCCGCAGCGATAGCATCGACGCTCCCTCGCGTCCCGCGCCGGAGCAGGGCGTGACGCAGCAAAGTCCTGTGTATGCGCCGCGTTCATACTCGATTTCCGTATCTGCTTCACTCTCTCCGAAGCTGAAAATTCTTACAAACTTTTTAGCGTTTCTTCGTAGTGGCTCGCTATCGGAATTGCCCTTTCCAAGGTCAGTCCTGCGCCTTCGAACAACAAACGTTCACGTAGCTTGTCCGACGCAACTCCTGAAACGAGCTGGTCTCGAACTGCAACTTCAGGTGAACCATCCCATTCGCACGTTCTTGCAAGTTCTCGTAAACAGGAAATGTAGGCTTCAGTAGACTCACCAGGGTTCTGCAGTCGTTTCTTGAACCGGTGACGCTCGACGAGGACGTTCGTCGCCGTTGAGAAAAGGCGCTCACATGTAGCCAGTGCGACTTGAAACGTATCGTCCGCGGATGGCAGTTTCCCAGCGGTGGGCGTCTCCTTGCTGCTGTCTCCAGATGCGGCGACCACAGTCTGTACAGGCAGTGCCGGTGTAGTTGAAGGAGCAGAGGCGTTGCTGAACTGGCGTTGCCCTTCCACACTGAGCGAATGCAGAAGGATGGCTTTACGTCTCCGCGGAGTAAAGTCACTTGCACCCGACGCTTCCAAGTATAGGTGAAAACGAGGCTCTTCCATTGATTACATGGAATAGGCGGCTGCCCGGGCGTTTGTAGAGACGTCAGAGGCGGCGTAAGGCCCACGAAACTCGTTGCTTTTCCTCGTCGCCACTTTGTAGTGTCGGCCAACGGAAGGCGGCCGAGCAAGCGACCCGAGCCAGCCGATAGTAAACACGCAGCAGTGGTATTCCGTGGTTTTCTGCCTGCTCGACTCAAACAGCACAATCTTTTCTTCGCATCATGACGTCAACGTTTCAGCAAAAAAAAAAAAAAAAAAAAAAGAGAAAACATTCAAGAATTGGCAAGGTTGCCGACGCGATACAACAGTGCCCATGACTGATTCACAGTTCATTTGTTTAGGGTGCCTTTATGAACGCCCTTTGTAACAACAACAGAAGACGTTCGTGCGTCAGTTTCCAGATATAAAAAAATGCCGTTTTATTTTCTTTTGTAAAGCGTTTATTTTGACGCTGAAGGCCCAATTAAGGCGCTACGTGTTTTATCGCCGCCTCGTTTGAGAGGAAAAACAACTCATGCGCCGTTTCGATGTTGGAAAATTCGTCTGCTTACGGACCTTTCCATTTTTGTATATGTGTCTTTGTTGTTATTAATGTTTCTAATGCGTCTAAGGTAATTTAATTCAGCCAAACTATAGGCCTTTGAGGTGTTTCTGAGAGTCCGCTGCTAAACAGGAGCTATAGAGGTATTCCTGCTAGCTCCATTATAAGAGCTCACTGCTAGCTTGTAAAGAGCACCCCAGGCAGGTAGGACATCAGGAGGATCTTCCGTGCCGTAACTATGCATATTTTGTTTAATTGTTTTAACTTCCTGCTTCGATTATGCGTTTTGTTTTATTACAATCATAGAATATAAACGGCTTTTTTCATTAATCGTTCTCCGTTGCAACGCAGCTGACTACAAGATACGCTGCTATATGGTTCACTTGAACTAAACGCTTTGCCTGAGTCGCAGTTCGTACTACGACTCAACCCTCAAGTGATACAACACATGTACTAAAGTTCCTGCTTTTTTATTAAATTCTAGTCCATCTAAAAACACGTTCTGCATAGTGTGTGGACAAGAAGCGCTGCGTTCCGCATCAAAAATTACTATTGGAATGCGATGTTGCCGACGTCACTATGAGTCCCCATTGCTCTTTTGAGCTTTCGAATTGTTGATTCAATGTCTTCCTAGCAATGGCTTATTACTTTGTGGCCTGAGCGAAATTAATAAGGCTCATTACACCCCAACCGTTTGCGTTGACAATGTGATGTGCAGCAATTGAATTCGTGTGGACGCCACAAAGCGTACGCTAAAGCCTGATTTGCATGGTGAGGTTCTGTTCGCCATTTTCAGTCACGATGTCACTCGGGTTCCAAAAGGATGGACGGTAGCTGCGATGCTCTACGTCGATACTGGAAATCGCAAACAGAATCGAACCAAATGAATCGGGCGTAAGAAGTCGGTGATGGCAACTGGTAACAATGACCAACATCTCCTTGTATCTACTGTTTACACAAAACTTACTTACGTGTTTGGAGCCGTGGAATAAAAACTATACGCGTCCAGAAGGCTAATTTATGCGTATTGTTTTTTATGACTCTCATGAAAAATAGTTCAGGACAACACTGCGATGTTTGTTGTTCTATTGAAATTCTCATTTTGGTGCATGCACCAATGCTCTGATGCTCAAGAAAGTTGAGGGTATTAGAATGTAAGCATCCTTGTCCGGTTCGTATGAAATCTTGCGCACTACATGCATGTAAATGAGGCTACATGAGTAGCGCAGCGTAATGGGGAATTGATGTCCCGGCTGTTTTCTATTCATAACCTTCCGTTGCAATATTGAAGATGAAGTTGTAGTGATCTAGACTGCTCCTTTTGGCATTTTATCTGCATCTAGCGCCGCCCATTTCAGCTTGGCAACCTTAGAACCAAAGGAACGGAATCTGACTATAACCACAAAAAACGCAGTCTGAGTTGTGACATTAAGCAATGCAAAACGTCACGCTTGCATTGCTTAATGTCACAACTCAGACGGCGTTTTTTGGTCTAAACATATGTTTCGGCATCGTCATTCGCTGATCTGCCTCCGTAAGTTGCGGTGGTTGGCTCTCCGAGTGTTGTGCGGGAAAGCAGACACACAAGCTTTTTTAAAAGTGTACGCTCACATGCGTTTGGCATATTTCTGTCACGTGCTAAATAAATTGAATTACCGAAAAAATGGCGTGTAATTTAAAGATTTTTACCCCCGAACAGTGGTCTCACATATTGGCCCAAGCACGATCCGACTGTCATGTCGGACTAAGTCTTTTGGGCTGGGCCGAGCCCCCGCAGTTCTCTACATACCCTGGACTAGCCGACGAGAAGCTTTATCTAGCGGAAGGTGGGGGAGTTACCGGCAATTACAGTAACAATAAAGAAAAATAAATGTGTCAAAATTGACTTTCAAGCCCTGAAACGGAGAATAACCAACCGTATTAGCCCCGAGAAGTTCGCGTGGCGCCCCCTTACGGCAAACAGGGGTGACGTCACGGCGAGGAGAGAATTTTTCCCCGACTCGCCCCGCTCGCCCCGTGGAGGCTGTGACAACGCTAGCTGTCGCCGCGCTCGTTCCTATTTAATTCTTTTTTGGCGTGTTTTTCGTAGGAAGGGTAAATTTTTATATGTGCATTTATTGAGGTATGGCCTGTAGCTACAGGCGAAACTTCAACTAACATTTTAAGCATGGTTGACAGGGCAGGCTACGCATGCATCGCAGCTGGTATATGAAAATAAAGAAATATGGCCACAATTGCAAGAGCATCACTATAGATTTACATCTCGCAAAATAAATGCTGCTGATGGTCTGAATGAATTGGCAGGATATGTATACTATTTTTTTGTATCTCTGTTGTTAAACAAAGGTTTGCCGAAGCAGAAAAGCTGCATGCTGCTCGAGCAACATGCTAAATACAGTCTGGAGCATGGGGAGAGAATCACAAGTAAGACAGCCCAAGTCCAGCGGCAAAGTAAAAAAAAAAGATAAAAAATAAGGAACATTTGTTATATACATTGCTCGCATTTGATCTTTGCTGGATTCGGATAGTATTTCAATAGACTACACCGGTGGTATCTGTGGACTTGTTTATATCAACCCTCAAGTAATGTACAAGAAACGTAAGCGGAAGTGTCTAGCTCGTTATTAGTCCCTAAAACCCTAAAATTTAGATTTTAGTTAAATCGAATTGTCCTAAAGCTAAAATACCAGAAGCTTTTCTCACGCACACTGTCGCCCTTCACAGGTTCCACATTTTCTGCTACTAGTGCTGCATCTACCACTGGACAGACGTTCGAATGCTTACTTTTACTCCTGTTTTCCTCTTTTGTCAGAGAGTCCAGCTGTAGGGAGTTTGGAGGCTGAAGAAGCTTTTGGAGACCTGCAGCAGTGTCTCTTTTAATTGGAAATGACAATTCAGACTAAACGGTAGATTTTCCGAATACCCAAGGCTGGAATAAAAATGTCAGGAAAAAATACAATCATTCCAAATTACGGCACTATTGCTGTGCATATTTTGGGCAGTTCAAAATATATCATACAGGGAACTGGGGGAATTCGGTCGTTTTTGCTGCTACCATGCAAACTGATTACCAGTAATTGTGCATCTTCTAAGAAATATGCCTGCATACGTGTATAAACTATATAATTAACTCACGAAGAAGCTACATTTATGTAAAACAACCCTGTTTCACGAGCCCTTCAGGGATAATCAGACACAGGGCCTTTAAAACATCAGCGATCCAGCGCATCTAGTGTGGCAGCGCAAAGTCGGGGTAGCGAGCTAATTTGCCGACCATGCCAAAGGCCCATGATATAAATGCAACTTCAGATGCCTTGAAAGCGGGATGTAATATCGTTCTAAACCATGAATATGCAAGGAACAGAATTCCAGCGTCTGAAACACTTGCGCCACCGCTCCACCGATCCCTCGCAAAATTGCCTTGTGTCGTGCGGACGGACGGGGAGGTTCATCGGTGGAATTGCTTCCGCGGATGGCTTTAGGGATTTGTAACCCAATTTTAAAGGTAAAAGGGACAAGCAGGCTTATAAAATGAACGGAAGCACGTCAATGTCGGCCTAACTCAACGTCTAAATGGAACAGCGCGGAACATAGGACAGAAAGAACAGGACCACACGAGCGCTGACTTACAACTGACTGTTTAATGAGTTGTAAGTCAGCGCTCGTGTTGTCCTGTTCTTTCTGTCCTATGTTCCGCGCTGTTCCATTTAGTCATGAACCAACTAGCCCATCAAAGCACACTAACTCAACGTCTTGTACACCGGGTAAACGAGGTCCTGCTCCTCGAGGTGCTTGCGGCACACATCGCCAAACCGGAAAACCGGTGCAGGGGAGCGAACCGGATGCGAGATCGCCGAGCGGAGTCCTTCCCCTGACGTCACGGTATACCGCACCCAATCAGGGCGCGGCGACCGCAGCGACGCTTGTGTTCGCTCTCGGGGCTAATACTCACTGGGCACGCAAGATTTGATCTATTTAGCTTGGTGGCACTGCCATCATCAATAAAAAATAAATAAATAAAAAAAAAAAACTTTAAGTGTTTGGCTTGATTGACGGTCAATGGCCTCCCGAAGCCCTTGACCGTCAACAAATTGGTAGGGTTCGCAAGTCCTAAAAATACGTTAAATACCCACGGAACCCCAATTGAGAACCTCTGCTGCAGCAAAAAGGATGAGGATTACGAGGAATGCACTAAGTAGATGTCTTGAAGGACCCCTTCACGCACGAATTTAAGAAGGGTGTGGTAGACACTATTGCAATATTCGGGATTCCCGAAGGATTAGTTCGCAGAATTGCAGGCCTTACCGAAGAAAGTCAGTCGTAGTTGATGTACTTAAGATTCCGCAGAAAGTGTTTCGTAGTCACCACGTTTTTATTTCTGGATACCATTAATATTGCGTATTTCTGTTATTTGAAAAATGTTGAAGTGTCAGGAAAACTAATGGTCGGTTTCACTGTTCAAATAAAGACCAATAATTTTATTGGCATCTGCATGTACTGATCTTGGATGATTAAGCTGCAGCGGCCTTGTTCGCGTAGGCTCCGCCACCTGCACCACCGAGCATATTCTTAATATAATCCATTATCATGGCGTAGATTTTCTCCAGGGCAGCCATAAGCCCTCCCTGTCCTGAGTCTTCCTTGGATATTGCGTTAACCAGTTGAAGGAGAGCCACGAGCACTGCGGAAAGAAGTGCGCGAGTGAGCACATTAGTACCGGACATGCGCATTGCATGCATTGTGATACGCGTCACCTCGATTTATCAGCCGAATTATGTAGATTAAGGAACCGCACAATGAACTTCAAATAGAGGTCACAATATACCGGTGCCACCAAAGCTTCACTTTGGTCGCGCCGGGGACTCGGGCTCCGGGTCGCGCATACTGAAATTCTTGAGGAGTAAGTAAGGGGGAATTCCGGAAAGGGTCTATAAGACCCTTTCCGGAATTCAGTCTGGCCAGTTTATTTTCTTAATACACACCTCTTTCGAGAGGCGCAATTCAAGACTCCCAATCTATTCAGCTTCAGCTGCGGGGGACGTGATATTGTCAAGAATGACAGTTGATGACGCGACGAAAACTAAAGCAAACTGAACGTTCAATGTGGAGAACTTGTGTACAAAGAAAAATAGAAAAGTCAAGCGTCGCAGGCGTCGATGACGGCGAAACCACAGGATCGAACGCTGGGGCGAGACTCCCTTCGGCTCGGCACTCGAAGCCCCTTATGTACGCGCGTGGGCTTCTGGAATAATCGGCGTAGAAGGTTCGGCGCGTAGGGCATTTGAACATCGAATAACCAACAATGTTCTCAAATTCACCAGAACGCGACATTTACAGAAATAACAAAAAGGCACGTCCGCTGCCAGGCATCAATCCTCGAGCCCTTTGCGTAGAGGCCAAGGACGCTAACCTTTCGGCCACGGGCGCGCTTGCTCGCAGACGCGCGTGGCAATATGACGAAGTCAATAGTCCACCATTACTAAACATACGTATTTACAACAAGTAATCCCCCGTTTTACCCCGAAGTGGATATCGCAAATGTTGACATGTATTTCGGCGTTTCTCTACACTTGTAGTAGTGGTGTACAATGCAATGATTAAAAAAGAAAAGTGAGGGTCGACGTAGGAGTGACGGAAATCTCGTTGACGATGTTGTTGATATATGGTTTACCGATATACGTGGATGTTGCTGTGCACGCCCTTCAACTCAAATTATTTATTTTGTTGGCTCTTGGATACAATTCTTTACGTGCGTTTATTTGTCGTTTAAAATAATGCAGTTCGTGACAAAGAAATTTACCTTGATTGTCACCACCACTGTTCATACGTAGTTCTATTGAAAGATTGTTTGATTGAACATATATTTTCGTCACGAGCCTGTAGTGCTGTGGTCTCAACCCCTGATGTTTCGGGGGCCCTCTCTGGACTAGCGATTGGGGAACCCCATTCACCGTGGCAGTGGGAGAGTGATGGGCCACTACAATAACAAAAGAGTAACCGTAAGTCAAGAAAACAAAAGCGGGGAACATTGACCTTCAAAACCTGAAACGGACAAGAATCGATCATATTCTCATAGGGAACGCATGGTTTTGTCTATCTAACGTAGCTTTGTGGCAAGGCCATCCTAAATTAAGAACGTTTCATTACTCGTCTTGATATACAATCGAGGGCGCCGCGGACCCTAAGGGTGCCTTCAGGGAAGCCAAGGGGTCCTCGGAGCACCATTTTGAGAACTACTGCTTAGTGAAATAGGTGAGGATCAAGAAGAATGTACTAAATGGGTGTCTTGAAGGATCGTTTCCCGCACAATTCTTGAATGGCGTCCAGGGCGCCTTCCGGTATTCTAGGGTCCGGGGTGGATTATTTCGCCGAATCGTATTCTTTACAGAAAAAAATGAAAGCCGTTTACAACTCCCTGTAACGCCGAATTGAGCGCAGCTCTTGAGGAGGAGGAGGGAAAGGTACCGAGGGTCACGTGTTCATCGGTGAGGGGATCACGTGACCTGGGGGTGTCACGTGACCTCGGCGGGAGGCCACGTGACTTCCCAGGTCACGTGACTCCCCAGAGAAATGTTTCCGCTAGATTTATCGGGGAAATTTTTCCGCTCGATATAGCGGGGAAATCTTTCCGCTAAATTGAACGGGAAAATTTTCCACTAGATTTAGCGGGGAAATTCTTCCGCTAGATGTAGCGGGAAAATTTTCCGCTAGATTTAACGGGGAAATTTTTCCGCTAGATTTAGCCGGGAAATTCTTGCGCTAAATTTAGCGGGAAAGTTTTTCCGCTATATTTAGCGGGGAAATTTTTCCGCTAAATTAAGCGGGGAAAATTTCCCGCTAGATTTAGCGGGGAAATTTTTCCGCTAGATTTAGCGGGGAAATTTTTGCGCTATATTTAGCCGGGAAATTTTTGCGCTATATTTAGCCGGGAAATTTTTCCGCTAAATTAAGCGGGGAAATTTTTCCGCTAGATTTAGCGGGGAAAATGTTCCGCTAGATTTAGTGGGGAAATTTTTCCGCTAGATATAGCGGGGAAATTTTTCCGCTAGATTTAGCGGGGAAATTTTTCCGCTAGATTTAGCGGGGAAATAATTCCGCTAGATTTAGCGGGGAAATTATTCCGCTAGATTTAGCGGGAAACTTTTACGCTAGATTTAGCGGGAAAATTTTTCCGCTAGATTTAGCGGGGAAACTTTTCCGCTAGATTTACCGGGAAAATTTTTCGGCTGGCTATAACGGGAAATTCCGCTATATTTAGCGGGGAAATTGTTGCGCTAGATTTAGCGGGGAAATTTTTCCGCTAGATTTAGCGGGGAAATTTTTCCGCTAGATTAAGCGGGAAAATTTTTCCGCTAGATTTAGCGGGGAAATTTTTCTGCCAGATTTAGTGGGGACATTTTTCCGCTAGATTAAGCGGGGAAATTTTTCCGCTAGATTAAGCGGGGAAATCTTTCCGCTGGATATAGCGGGAAAGTTTTTCCGCTTAATTTAACGGAAAAGTTTTCCGCTAAATTTAGCGGGGAAATTCTTTCGATACATTTAGCGGGGAAATTTACCCATAATGCACCGCGCGGTTACGTCGACGGCGACGCCGCTCAAGCCGGAAACGGGCGCCTAAGAGCTGCGCTGTAAAAGTTTGTCTTAGTTAATTTATTTAAAATGCTACTGAGGATGTTTTCTAGTTACGGCGGTATTTTTTTCTGGATGCCTTTAATATTGGGTTTCCGTTATTTGAACTAGTAGTGTTAGATAGGGTAATTAACGATGGCAGTGATAAGATCAAGTACAATATTTTATTTGCATCTTCATGTGCTGATGTAGGATGATTATGCTGCAGCAGCCTTTTCCACGTAGGCTCCGCTACCTTCACCACTGAACAGTTTCTTAAAATAATCCATTATCATGGCGAAGTCCTTCTCCAGGGAAGCCATAAAGCCTCCCTGTCCTGAGCCTCCCTTAAACATTGCGTTCACCAGTTGAAGGAGAGCCACGAGCACTGTGGAAAGAAGTGCGCGAGTGAGCACATTAGTACCTGACATACAGTATTCATACACTGTGATACGCATCACATCAATTTATGAGCCGATATATGCCGATGAAGGAACCGCACAATGAACTTCAAATGTACGGACTCTGGGTCGCGTATACTGAAATTCTTGAGGACTAAGTCAGCAGGGATAATTTCTGCACTCTGATGGCTTAATTTTTATGACTGTCACATGCCTTGGCTACGGAGGAATGGAGAGAAGGGGTGGAAGGGGGGGGGGGGGGGGGGAGGGCGCAGGGCTGTGGTAAAAACGTGTGATTTGCACTAGCCTTTAGTCGGCACATGATTTGCTTACCAGATAGAGCGTAAGGAAATCTCCTCTACTGCCGTAAAACAGTTGGTTACATTCATTACCAACCCTAGACCAGGAGCGATACAAAAAGGGACACAATAGACAAGTTCTCGAGTCTCAATCGCATTTTCATGGATTTTACTTCTATGAAAATGCGCCAAATATAGTGCCGAAAGTGACAACGTCGAGTTACTCCGCAAGCTTATCTGAATACGCATTCGGGCTACTTATCGCCGGTCGGGTATGCTGCTGTATAGTAAAACTAGTTCCAGCAAAGAGCGTTTGTCATGTTACTCTGTACCAAAACAAATAGATGGTAAGCTATATAATGCCCTGAAAACACTCTTGGTCGGCGTAATCTTTGATTAGTATAGTTCCCGTGGTAGTTTAAACATTTTGAACGCGGGCATCGCGAGTTACTTCACGGTTTGCTGTAGCGTGCGGCCAGCGCGGCATCAGCTGTTTTCGTGGAGCTGCGGTGTCCGTATTAGGTGCTTCTGATCCTCGCTGCCAACATCGCGCTTGAAGGAAGTCCATTGAGGTTTGGGCGACAATGCTGTATGATGTGTTCGTGCCCGCGTTGTTTAGTATTTCTAACAGCTTCGTTTGTTACTGTGTTGTCTGCCCGCAATCTCAGATCACATGTTTGGAGTTCGCTGTTCTAATGTCGAGTTGCCATTCTACAGGCCCAAAGCTCTTGGCAACGGACATTATCTCCGTTTCTATCGGTTTGTCTTCAATTACCCTGAGGTTTAAGCCACCGTCTTACTATCTTCTCGACGAGACAGCAGTCCAATAGCATTTCGTAGTTGTACTTGCTTTCTACAAATTAGTTTAATGTTTACGCACTTATATGCGGCATTGGCTGCGTGTATGATTTAACAATAATATATTAAAGATTTAAAGCACAGAAAATACCACTTGTGCTTGTTTATTTGTAATTTAGCGTATTTCACCGACTTTTTAACGCACTGCATGTTACCGAAAATTGTTCTCGGCGTTGTCGGTGGTTATAAAAGCATTGTCGCGAGAAATATCTCACACCGGTATTTGATTTTCCATGTAGCGCCAAGTTGAAATACAAACGTGTTTGCGGTGGCGAAGCGCATAAAAAGTTTGTATTACGTATTCGGGGATTCAACCTCGAATCCTGCTCTTTGTTTTGACTGGATTAACCTTAATTCACCACCTAAGCCGGTAGGCCAATTCAAGTTCGAGACCTGGAAGCACGTTGGGCAGATTTCCAAAAACATAATTAATAATAGATCCAACAGGTCCAAATAAATCACCCAACATAAAAAAACAAAAAAAAAAAAAAACGTTTAGGCTGAATATTTAATATGTGCACGTCTTTTTTAATCTTCTATTCATTTATTCATTCATTCATTCATTCATTTATTTTTCGTGCTCATGAACGGCGAGTAGCCTATGTAATGATGCACAGAGTCAAAAGAAACACACATAAGAAATCAACAGCACATGCAACAGCTAATATCTATTATGGGAGAACAGGAAATAGGTAACAGTTAAATATCAGCCAGAGAACACCTAAACGCTTGAACACTTGAGTTGAAAATGTCGATGTCGATGCTGGTTGTACTGAACCTGTTATAAAAATGTTGGATGCGGTTCATGGGACTGGAGAGGTTGATTTTTTGAACTGAGAAAGTGGGATTAACCCTCAAAAGCACTCGCGGTACATATATGCTAATAGCTGATGTAAGGGTCGAACAGTCAATGCAACCATGAACGCATTTATACAAAAAAACTAGATCGCGCTCAAGTCTTCTCGAGCTTAGTGTGGTACAATCACATCGTCGTAAAAGCCTGTTATACTCATAATAAACACTGCGGCCAATATAGCGATCATATACAATACGGAAGAAACGTCTCTGCACGTTTTCGATTTTTGCTTGGTTTGCATTACCAATACAATTCCAAACAACAGAACTAAACTCAAGCTTGCTACGTATTAATGAAAAATACAAAATGAATATGCAAGCTGACGAAGGGAATTCACGTGTTATTCTCGAAATAACACCTAGCGTCCGATAGGCAGCATTTGTGATGTTGGAAACATGTTCATTGAATGACAAAGATGAACCAATATATACTCCTAGATCTCTTGTGCATTCAACCCTACGCAGAGGTAGGTTCTCAAGATAATAACAAAAACTTACAATTTCCAGTTTCCTAGAAAAGGACATAACTACAGTTTTTTTAGGATTTAGTGTTAACAAATTGCGGCAACACCAATGATGCACAGCATTAACATCCTCCAGTATCATTTCACAGTCATAGATGAATGAGACCTGCCTAAACAATTTGATGTCGTAAGCATATTGCAAAATATGTGAATGGCGGACACAAGAACCAAGATCATTTATAAAGACATTGAATAAAATTGGTCCTAGTATGGACCCCTGTGGCACACCCGAAAATGACACATAAGGTTTAGAATAATGTCCCATTATGCGAACGAAGTTTTTTCTTTCCATCAGATAGTTCAAAAAAAATTTGCAAAGCTGGTTATTGACTCCATATGTCCCCAATTTATGGACAAGAATTGAATGATTAACCAAGTCAAACGCTTTCGATAGATCAAAGTATACGGCGTGTACCTGCCCACGCTGATTGGTAATCGGCGAAACGAAGTTTAAAAATGATACTAGATTGGTTTCTACAGACCTGCCAGAGAAGAAACCGTGTTGTGAAATGCTAATTTTACGTTTAAAAAATTGTGACAAATGTTCAAACAAAACGATTTCATAAACTTTCGAAAATGCACAAAGCATGGATACCGGCCTGTAATTCTTTACGTCATCGGTCTTGCCACCTTTGTGAACAGGCACAATGACAGAATTTTTCCAAAGCTCCGGAAAAGTAAAACTTGACAGAGACAAGTTGAAAATATGAGTTAATATCGGCGTAAAAATGGACGAACAACCTTTAACAATAAAGCTTGGGATGCCATCAAATGCCATTGATATCTTGGGTTTTAGTCTTTTTATCGCAATCTCGATTTCAGCGCTTTGAAAAGACGTTATCGAGAGGTTATCATTAAAATTGCTACTATCATCTGGCGTGCATGGCGTAGCTTGGTTTGAGGAGTAGACAGATTCGAAATAATCAGCGAATGCGTTTGACACACATGCAGGTTCATTCAGCACTTTACCAGATGCGTCACATAGGCTTATCGCAGGAGAGGACGTGGTCATGCGATCATTGACATACCGCCAGAAATACTTGGGGTCGCGGTTTAAGCTGCGTTCAACTGACTCTCGATAAGATTCTTTGTCCCTCTTGATTAACACTTTAGCTAACGCTTGTGATTTGGAAAACTTATTATACCAAAACTGTGTTTGTTTAACCTTATATTTCCTATGGTAGTGCAGTTTTTTTCTAAGCTCGGACCTAAGCTCGTGCGAAAACCAATGAGGATAGCGGGATGAGTGACGACACTTTTTTGGAACAAACATTTCGATGGCGTTCGTAATACAGTTAGTAAGTAACTCAACAGCGCAATTTACATCGGTTGTTTCATATACTGGTCAGATCTATATTCTATAGATCTGACATTTTCATTAACGGTCTCAATGTTCTGACATTATAGCACGAGGTCACCTATTGATGTAACAAGTGAAGTAACTTTAGCACCTGCTTATTTTTCTTCTAAGAGTTTAAAGTATCCTGTATAAATCTGGAAAAGCAGCGCATGTACGATTATGCTATTAGGTGCGACGCATCAAGAGGAGTTAGTCTCAATAAATTACGGGAATCAAACAAAGAAATGTGGAAACCTTATAATGTTCGTGGACATTAAGACCTCAGATAGCAGAAAGTAATTAGACGAATAGGGTAAATGTTTTAACGTTTTAGTGCTGCTAGAACAAGTAACTGGTGTAAAAACGGAAGGTTACAGTTTCTATTAAGCGATCTCATATTTACCAATGATTTCCTCATTTTTCCGGTCCTTATATTCAGAAAAAAAAAAGTTCCAGGTGTAAGCTGGATGGCTGGTACAGATACCTGTCACGCTGGGCGTTTATGCTTTAAATTAAAACATTAAAGACGTATTATATGCATATAAGGAAGTACACCAAAATACTGTTTAACATTGTTTCTAAACAATTCGGTGTGAAGACTACTAAAGCAGCAAGTACCCGTTCATTGCTTTTCTCTTTATATTACGCAGTGTTTAACTAAGGACCGTGGCTACTTCAGTATCTCGCATGCTACTAGAAACCACAAAAATTGCCTGTATTCAAGCTTCTACTTTGCACTCTAAGAGAAAAAAATGATGACATTCCTAAGAACTACTTGAAATAATCAATCTAAACTTGAAGTACACATTACGTTGAAGGCAGCGCCTTTTTTCGAACGTCTTGAAATATAATAACCGTTGATATCAATAAAAACATCGCATGCATTATTTTGATAAATTATGTGTTTCATGCTCGAAATAGAAAATCACAGTCTCACCAATAATGGTCAACATAAATTTTCCCGAACGAAACATTTTGAAGTGCAGAATATTCTGAAGAAGAAAACAATGTAGAAACCAAATTAAAATGAGCAAGATGTGGATTCCAAACAGTAACGTTGAAACCTCCTTGGAGATAACATGTATAAAAAGGGATATTGGGTTTAGGAAGAATCGGTACCTTCTTTCATATATACAGGGTGCTTTTTTAAGGTTAATAGATTTGTTAAAAAAAATAACAGGAAAAGCTGCACGTATGCAGTTTGTGCAGCTAAGTTATACGGTTAGGGGAACATAGTATAGTGGTCTGATCGCAACGATCAGTCGGCTAGTTAAGTAAAAGATTGTTAATGAACTTTTTAAATAGTAGATGTAGACATGCTTTCAATTAGAAACATGCGGATCGTCATCGAAAACTAGTAAATCGGTAGGTTTTATGAAGACTTCGAGCGAGTGAAAAGCTCAGTTGTGCTCTAAATTGACCACTCGTGCAGCAGGTACAAGGCTACCAGCGCGATTTTTCCGTCTTTTACCACAGCTCCAGCCTTGTACCTGTACCAGGAGTGGTACCTTCAGCGCACCACTACGCATACCACGAGCTCAGAGTTGTTCTAAAAAGTATTGATTCACTGGTTTTCGTTTACGCTCAGCAAGTTTATAATTGGAACCGTATGTCTCTTTTAAGCAATAAAAAAAAGTTATTTAACACATTTTATATTCTATATTTTTTCGCGAGATTATTGAAGTCGCAAAAGTCTGGAAAATTGGATCCTCGCGAAAATGAAGTTGTTATAATACATTTATTAGGCAACATTTTTCAGTATTCGTAGTATAGTCACCGAGCGTTTGGGAACATGTGGCCTATTTTGACTATGTTCTTAATTCCCGATTCATTTTGTAACGTTCTATCCTCTCTCGCCGCAGTTTGATTTGCTGTGAACCAGCAGTAAGATGCATGGAACCTACCACGTCCTGCGTTTCATACCCTGTCGGTGACTATTTATTTTGTATATAAAAAACTATTACTTGCATTAGTTCAACCAAGATTATAACTTAAACATACTGTAGCTCTTAGATGCAACAAAGGGTTTTTAAAGGTTCAAGAAAGAAAAGCTCCATAGCATTTTTTTTATTTAGCCACTCTCATTCGAAAGATTTTATAAAGCTTTATTAAACTGTCATTTTTATAGATGCTGTAAAGGAAACGCCGTAATTTGATCCAGCAATTAGGCTAAAATTGAAATCATTTTTTTTTACGTTTTGCAGCCTCAGAATAACCATTGCCTTTCGGCACTTATGCTGTTAATATTATTTTCTTAAATTACGAGCATATTTTTATAACTTCCAAGCTAAAAAGAAAAGTAACGGAGTTTCGTTCGTCTCTTCTTGGTTAAAAAAATGGTGGATGCCAGAGAACAAAGAATAGCTCACCTGGTGGAATTGCGAAAATAGAAATGCGCAGGATTCTCTTGACTCGTGCGTATCTCTGTACTATACGATCCAGCTTTATATATACTTCTAAACGCAGAAAAGACAGGTGTCGTCTCAGTAATTTGAGTTAATGCACAATTTGTTTTTTTTTTTTAGCAAAATGTAAAAAAAAAAGTTAATTGCTTTTCAACATTCGTCGTTCTTTTTCAGCGGCTCAAGGTCCGTGAATTAGCTGCACCATCGGCGTCCATATAAATAACAAAATGAGTCGGAGGATTCTTATACGACGTTTACATACATGACTTAAACGTAAAATGCGATTGAAAAAAAAAATATTATGCAATGTTTTTTAAGCAAAAGTTTGAGTATATTCTTTCAGAAGTGAGAATTGTCTTCAAAACTAGTAGTGTGTAGAAAGTAGTTATTCCGGGAATATACGTTATCGATAAAATTTACCAGCCTACACTGAGTAGTGTCTGTAAAATGCGAAGAGGCGCCATTGCTTTGTTCGTCCTAGATATGATGCGCAGTGTGCTGCTCAGTGTTCTTTTGCATACTGTAACCGCTTAGCTTTTGTCGGTTAAAGGTCATACAACTCGTCGTGTATTTCTGTAATACCCGTGAAGCCGGCACATTTCTGTTTGCTATACACATATATTGTTGTTTTAATCTATGAGTTTGCACTGGCGAATCTAGAGTCATTAGAATTGTAATGAATACTGATTCTTTGAGTGTATTTTTTTTTTTAATTCACTAATAGTGTTGCTCTTTTTTCTGACAATTTAGGACCAAAGTTGCCACATAAATACCGGGGAACCAAAGGTGAAACCCTGCTCTAGCATTTAATTCATTGACTGTCGTATTTTATATTAAAACAATGTTCAAAAGGGAATTAAAGTCATCTGACGATGTTCCAAAGACCAATGCAACACTCTGGCAGCTGGCTTTCAAATTTGACACGGATCTGAACAGGAAGCTGTACACACGGCACAACATTTGAGTTTACAGCACTGGATTAGCGGTGAATAAATAGTCCTTAGCATACCTTTTAAAAAGGAACACGAAAAGAATCTCATGGGTCAGTTGATAGATGCGAATATGCTTCTTAAGGTTATCCGGGATTTGATGAGATAATTTTTGATTTCTGTAATTACAAAGTGAAACAAGGAGACGCCAGGCTCTTTAAATCGACCGGAAAATTCGGTTTCTTAACCTATCGCGCTAAGACTTTGTGCAGCGTTGCCCACAGATGGTGCATTTTTTTGTTTTTGTAAAATTTGCAAAGAGCGAATTTACCTGAGGAAAAAGTAAAGAAAGAAAAAGGCTTAGCTCCTATGGAAACGCAGCGACGCCACCGGTGTTTAAACAATACGGCGCCGTTTCGCACGGGAGACAAGAGATGGCGCAAGCGGTTGCGACGCCAACTGCCACCAACGAACGAGCAGACGAGGCCGAGAGCCGGCGTATTTAGCAGACAAGGAACTGCAGTTCCTTCTTGTTACCGCGCCTGCCTTTTTTGTTTCTGCGACTGTCGCCGCCCGCGGAACGCGCTACGCTTTTGAGTCGAAAAGAATGTCTGCTAAAGACGCTGGCTCTCGGCGCCGTACGCTCGTTCGTTGGCGGCGTTCGTTACGCCATCTCTTGTGTCCCGTGCGCAACGGCGCCGTGTTGTTTGCAGACCGGTGGCGTCGCTGCGTTTCCATAGGAGCTAAGCCTTTTTCTTTCTTTACTTTTCCCTCAGGTAAGTTCGCTCTTTAAGAAACCGAATTTTCCGGTCGATTTAAAGAGCCTGGCGTCTCCTTGTTTCACCCTGTAGTTCTAGCTTTGGGTTTTTTCAATTGCTGATATATCAGGTTGTAATTTGTTTGTTTAGGTAGATATATGGATCTTAAAAGCTAGCGGAATCAGTGTCAATATGATAGATTGTATTGAAATCGCTGCCTTCAAGCAGAATATTTTTTCCAATGTTAATATTTTATGTTTGATAAAACGAAGGGACCAATGTAGGTTATGAACTAACCTAACTGCTCGTTTTTTTGTAATGCCATTACTGTTTAAGGTTAATTATTTTTGTCACCCTCTCAAACTAACAAACAATATTGCAATTTCGAGTTGATCAACGATGTATAAGGTTGCTGTTTTAATGACTCTGGAAGAATATATTTTAATTAAAATTAAGCCAATTGGTCGAGGAATTTCTCTTCTGAGGTCATTCACATCTGTCCAGCCTAAAGTTTCCCAGAACCAAGCACCAAACAAATTTTAAATGATGCCACGCGTTCAATAATCGAAATGTGTTTACATTTTTGCTATAAAATGATAAATTTTGTCTTTGACCTATTTAACCGTAGCTGGATAGAGCGTAACCCCAAGTGCAGTTGATATAGCCAAGTCTTTACCTCTCTTTCTAGTTTATCTAAATTCTTGCCGAAAAAATGCAACATTCGTATCATCAACGTATAAAACTGAATTAGGAACTTGCGGAATATTTGCATTGTCATTAAATTATATAAGAAAAAGTAATGACTTAAGAATCGATCCCTGAGGCACGCCATACTGAATTTAAGCTAATGAGGAGCGCACAATGTTAATAGCTACATTGAGAACGTGATGTCAATTAGCTGCGAATCAAGTCTAACGCCGTGCCAGTTATTTACAGAGTGGCAGCTTTGTTTGGCGGTTTAGGTTCAAGGATGCCAGATGACAACCAAACTGTTAGCAGTGAAGCCTAACTTTTGCCCTTGTTTTGCGAATTAGGGCCAAGATAGAATGGAATAGTATGGAATGTGAATTGTTAGCACAGGTACGTCATACGCGTACACTCCGATAAATCACTGTCAAATTATATTCCGAAGTATTTTTTCTGAGTTCAGATCCTGAATAGGAATGCAATCACATGACAGGCAGCTAGAGGTATGCAGAGCGACATGAGCTGAAACTTTTACTTTCTTAATTGGTTGTTTGAAGCAAACAAGCTTATTTGTGTTGAAGAATTTACTGCGATTAAATTTGAATGAAACGAGACTTTGGCCGAAGAAGGTCAATTATGGTTCTATAGCTTGACTTCATCGGGCTCTTGAAATACCGTAAATTCCCAGACGGAAATCAAAGTTTGAGACAAAAAACCGTGTTCTACCTGGGAAACTATAGTCCCTCACGGCATAAGAGACGCAGAGCGTGTGATGTAATTTACACACTGCTTTCCTCGTGATTGGCTCTTCGGTGCTCTTAATGGCTAATGCAGCAATCTCACTGGCTGAGAAGCAATGATGGGATGTACAGGACCCGACAGGCCCTGCGCTTTATAAACTATACGTGGCTCTATGCTACCCAATTGCACACCTTTTTTAAACCACGCATAGGTATAGTGAACGCTCCATGACCTTGCTCTTTTAGCCTGCGTGTGCTAGCTTGACTGTGTCCTAACTTTTAAGGGTACTCTGACTTATGGTGAAACAAATTGTCTTCACAGCTCTTCACGTTTTAGGTTAGTCTTCGACGGAAATCGTTACTCTAATTATTTTTTTTCCTCAGAATTATAAATAAAAAACAGAATGTTATCCACAGTTTCAGCTCATTTCCAGAAACCACTATCTTAAAGTAATAGAGACATTTACGGTTCTAAAAAAATTGATTTGTTCGATATCTGTTTCATCATTGCAGAGCGAGACAGTGGACGTGTTTAATTTATGTTTCCGTAGTGCGTTGTTCATAATGTTTTAATTAGTGTGTTAGATTGTAATACTGCCGCGCTCAGGGTCACGGACTTGTAGGAGGTTCTCGTTTATTTTTGCTGCGGACATAACTTCTATCGTCATCCCTGCATCTATTGTTTTAGAAAGTGCGTGTTCATTCCCGCCCCGAGCGCGCTACGCTCGAACCAACGTTACTAAAACATTCAGTTGGGAAACTGCCATAGAGACTGCTCTGAAAAAGTGAAAGCCGTTTACAACTCCCTGTAACACCGAATTAGAGCGCAGCTCTTGAGGAGGAGGAGGGAAGGGTACTGGGGGGGGGAGGTGAAGTGACCTTGGAGGGTCACGTGACGATGCCGTTGATGTCACCAGTGACGTCACTGATGACGTCATCAGTGACGATGACGATGCGGACTCCGATGACGTCATCAGCGATGATGACGATGACGATGCGGATGTCGGTGATGTCATCAGTGACGTCACTGATGACATCGGCCGTGATGATGACGATGCGGATGCCGGTGACGTCATCAGTGACGTCACTGATGACGTCATCAGTGATGATGACGATGACGATGCGGATGCCGGTGAGGTCATCAGTGACGTCACTGATGACGTCATCAGTGATGATGACGATGACGATGCGAATGCCGGTGACGTCATCAGTGACGATGACGTCATCGGGGAAGTCACGTGACCTCGGCGGGGAAGTCACGTGACCCTGGGGGGTGGTCACGTGACCTGGGGGTCACGTGACTTTGGGTGTCACGTGACCCTGGGAGAGGGGTCATGTGACCTCTGGGGGCCACGTGACCTTGGGGGTCACGTGACCTTGGGATAACCTTGGGGGTCGCGTGACCTTCGGGTGACCTTGGTTACGCCGACGCTGACGGCGACGCCGACGCCGACGCCGCTCAAGCCGGGAACGGGCCCCTAAGAGCTGCGCTCTAAAAGTGGCTCCGATCAGTCCTCGAGAACCGAGCTAATGGCGAAAACAACGCCGCCATTTCTCCCTCAGCTGCCACTCGAGGAACTGCACGTTACTTGTATTTTGGCTTCAAATCGGCCATTTTAGCGCCAACACAGATACAGCGGAAGAGGTTACAGGCATGCAACCCTCGTCTCCCCAGCGGACGTGCCGCGACTTGATACCGAAGTTAAAATGCACCTAGGTCGGGACGCGCTAGCTGAAAGCACCGCTGAGGCATGGTTGTATAAAAACAATATTAATTGTGCCGCAAACACTGCAAACTAAAGATTTTCAAAACATTACGCGCCTATCATTTTGTACTAAACTCCAATACATTTTATACAAAAGGAGTCTTTTCCGTTTCTTTTTACGCAAAACCATGCTTTCTAAAAGCTCAAGGTGACCACAGTACAGACAAATGATAAAGAGTGGCGCTGTTGTATTTAGCTCGGTCTCGGTGGACGCCAGCGGCCCAAGTTTCGACGGCGAGTTTCCCAGTTTTAGTAGTGTTGGCTCGAACCTTTTCCGCCGAATCTTCGAAACAGTGACTCAGTCTAGATAAGAGGCCACCCGCGACCTTGTCGAGTTAGTTTTTTCGCCTCGGCGTTCGATCCTGCTGCTTCGCCGCCTTCGACGCCCGCGCCGCTCTATAGCCAACCGGCAATGGCCAGGCGGCGCCAGCAGAGTGAGAGCGCACGGTTATACCCTGTCTCGTTGTAACTTGGCAAAGGGTGAACGATAAGCCCCAAATTGCGTGCCGAAGGCTTCAAAATGTGCGACGTATACGAGCGCAACGCACACATATTGGAGCATGACGCAGCGAAAAGCCTTATACTTCTTCGGAGTTGAGGCGCGCTCCGGTGATAGGCAGTTACGTTCCGATTGGCCCGCGAGGGCAGTAGCTTCCGCTGTACTGGCACGTTACGCGATCACGGCTTCCTGGGATAGCCAGTATTTCTTGCTTCAGGCACTAGGCTAACCGGCGCCACCAGAGTAAAAGCTCACGTTTGAACAAAGCAGCCGCCACTTCCAGGGGTACCCAATATTTCTTGTTTCAGTCGCTAGATGGCGCCAAACCAAACAGCATTGCAGGTTGCCTATTGTTATCTTTCTTTTCCCTTTTATTTCTGGGCACAAGTTTGCCCCATTAAACGTTCCGTTTACTCAGTCATTCGCCGCCTCATCACTTGTCATTCGTGGCATTCTGGTGGAGGTGCGGGGTAGCGGGTAGACGTCCTTTTTTGTTACGGCGTTCAGTCGACGATAGTCCACGCAGAACAGAAGAGTCCCGTCCTTTTTTTTCACCAGGACCACCGGTGAAGTCCACGGACTCTTTGAGGGCTGAATGATGTCGTCGTCGAGCATATCTTCAACTTGCTTCTGGATGACTTCTCTCTCTTTCACCGAAACACGGTACGGCGATCGATGAACGGGAAGTGTGTCGTCATCAGTAACAATTCGATGTTTCGCAATCGTCGTTTGGCGTACCTTCGACGACGTGGAGAAGCACTCACTGAACTCGGCGAGAAGGTCACTGAGTTGTCGCCGTTGTGGGGTAGGCAGGGTTAAATTGATGTCAAACTACGAAGGCGGCGTTGTCTCGTGTGGCCACGAAGAGAGGTCTTCTGTTACTCCGGCGATAGCGGCTGAGTCTGGGAGTTCCTCGGTGTGACCCATGGCGGTGCCTTTCGTAAGGTGCTGAGCCTCCTGTCGGAAGTTCGTTACGAGTGCAAAAGTGCGTCCGTATTGGAGCTCCGCGATGCCTCTTGCGACGCCGATCCCTCTTGCTAGTTGCAGTTCGACGCTACCTTCCAGCAAAGCTTCTCCGCAGATGCCTTTTTCGGTCGCGACAAGCACAAGTACACTCGAGCGTGGTGGCAAGTTCACGTGGTCGGAGAGTGCACGCACTGTAGCTGACGTGGCTGCCGTAGTTTTGTGATCCTCGGGCACTACGACAGGTTTCCGCAGCCTCAACTCGTTGGCTTCCAGGTCGATGACGGCGCCGTATTCGCACAAGAAGTCCATTCCGAGTATAACTAACTCGACAAGGTCGCGGGTGGCCTCTTATCTAGAGTGAGTCACTATCTCGAAGATTCGGCGGAGAAGGTTCGAGCGTAGCGCGCTCGGGGCGACAATGAACACGCACTTCCTAGAAGAACAAATGCAGGGATGAACGATAGAAGTTACGTCCGCAGCAAGAATAAACGAGAACCTTCTACAAGTCCGGGACCCTGCGCGCGGCAATACTGTTTTCTTTTCTTTCGTTTTTTTTTAATTTTCTTTACTTTTTGCCAGTTATATCAGTGAATGTCATTTACATCGTGCGAAATGTTGCTGTTGGTATTTCTTATTAATTTATTTTACTATTCTTGTATAGTCTGCTATGCAGTACTCACCTTTGCCTTGACCACCGATCAGGCGGCTGGCAACACTCCTAAATATACTATATATCAAAACGAATAATTTGGAGGCACTACACAAACTCAAACTGTTTCTTTTTGCGCTGTTTTAACCCATTCAATACGATCATCAACCAACTCGCTCAGCTTTACACCTTGCTGTTGCTACCTTCTTACTCTCTTTTTTTCTTAAAATGTATCACACACCTCATATCGATTCGCCGACTTGCTATCACGGAATACCGACTTTGCGACAAGCTACGGTACCCGACAACCTATGAAAGGCAGGTGTTCTTATCTTAGAGCATCTAAGTTCTCGAGGACAAAATTTTCTGATTCTGTCCTCGAGGCGCACATCGATTAACGTCGGTGTCTCGTTGACAGCAGAGCGCTAATATGACGCTCGGCGAATCGCCACGCCATGCGCTTTTCTGGAGATGTCGATGACTTTAGGTATGTTACTTTGTGGTCGCCACCGAAGAAATATGTAGGCGTCACGGAATGGAGGTAGTTGCTGTTGCTCTAAGTCAACCGTCGCTGAAAGTCTTTTGAAGCGATGATGGTGCGCAATGTCTAGCATTATATAGAGCAGCCTCAGGGATTTCGTGCCGCTGGCATCTAGCCTCGATGACGTCACAGTTTGTCACGTCATCCCAAAGGCGCTCCAAATGCATAGCGGTCTAGATTTGCTATGACGCTCGTGACGGGACATGACGTAATGTCACGTCACCACGTCACCACGTCATGACGTCACGTAGGGCGACAGCATAGGGTGACATCGTGATGGTACGTGGCACCACGACGGTCAGGTGAGACTGTAACGTCACGTAACGGCATAAGGCGTAATCGTGACGCCACGATGACACTTTGCACCACACTTTAACGTCCTGATGTATACACAAAACTCCCGCAATCTACTCTTTAGCAGTCCGATTATTTAGGCCGCAAAGGCATGAAGAGGAGGACGTTCTAAATGCTAAACTTTAGAACGCCTTTGAAAAAGAGCCAAAAAAGACATATTTTTTTATTTTCTGATACCTTTAATGTGACATTTGTATTTGTCATTATACTCAGTGGTGTAGCTTCCGGTGAAGCATATGGTGACGGAAATAATATTAGCCAATCACGTTGTACACGGAGACACCGCCACGTTCACTCCTGGGAACGTTCCCAATGTTACCATTTGCTGCGCTGATATCTCTCTTGACGGCAGCCATCGCCAATTGTCCTGCATATTTTGTTTGATAAAATGTTGAACTAGAGCTACTAGCACTGAAATAAAATGCATAAGTGCGGTGAACACCATGGACTTCTTAAGAGACAAACGACGTGGCGCGTCTCCATTATTTTATTATCGGTCCGTAGCCTGAGAAAATGGGAAATTGATTCACGAAGCAAGATGCATGAACATAAGCCACGCACTTCGTTCCTTAAGCTTTTAGTGTTTAACGCCGAGGTCTAAAAAGAATGATGTATTTTGAAGAATGGAACCCTAATGAAATTATATGAATGTGTGCGTAGGAAACATTCCTTGATGTGTAGGGGTTAAATTGACCCGTGCTGACCCGAATGTACACGTCGGAGATGGGAACCGGAGCACGGCCTTACTTGCAACACCATATGATTAAAAATACGAAAAAAACACTTTTTTTTTCCATTTTACTGCTTTATTCCACGGCGCATCAAATCCAGTCAATGCGCTGTACCACCTGTGTTTCTGTGTCACATGCAGTGACGGCGCATTTCTGTTCGACATGAACGGCCATGGCATGTAGTCGTGGGAGGATTGACTCCAAAACGCAATTTTGTACCCGTACTAGAGCAGAAAAAGATATTAGTACGCAGAGTTATGCCTATTCTCCTACAGGGCAGTATTTGTTTTCGATGTTTTGATAAGAGATTTTGCGTCAGCACAGGATGACCGATGCCAACTGTATTTCATCACAATTTTCTGGGAACGCACTGATCCGAAATGAAGGCGCCGAATTACATTTCTTAGTATTTGTACTCTACTCAAGATACTTTACAATGAAATTAACTTGAGTAGTATTTTAAATACTTTATGGAGCAGGTATTTAGTAACTTAAAGGGGCGGTGCAACAATTTTCGGACTTCGGTCAAAGATTTCTGGAAGTTGCCCCCTGACACTTCTGAAGTAAAGAACAGAAAACCGATTTCGTCTGCGTGTCCTAGTTGTTGCGTAAAAAAAAGATAAAGATTGGCATTTCGGGCACCCCTCAACTCACTCCCAGTCTTCAGGGTCACACCTGGTCGCACTCCCAGTGACGTCATTCGGAGTGCCGTGTAGCTTCCCGTGTGCTATCTCGGAGGACGCTCCCCCTCCCTCTCTCTGCGTAGATTAGCGGGCGCTATGCTGCAGCTTAGAGCCGAGCGAGGTCACGTAATCTTTCCGCCGTAGTTCCTTCGGCTGCCACTTGGGGCTGCAGGTGGGGGAAAAAGCTCGACTTTTGCTTTGCGATTATGCAGCGGAATCGCGACATTTTTAATAAAGGAAGTGTTTTCTCTATCCTCTGGGATACGATAAACAACGTAAAAATGATTAGATGCAAATTGTTTTAATCATAAAATCGTTGCACCGCCCCTTTAACTTAAATACTTTCATCGAGTATTTTGTCCAACACTGCTTTGCGACGGGTATAAATTATAGAAGCCACATTGATTTAATATTTTTAGACCAAATGAAAACATTTGACCGTGTTTCACACGTCAAACTTCTTAAACAACTTACACAGACCATGGGTGAGGGTCCTATAATATCGTGAATGAAAGATTACCTTAAAATCGGTTTCAGTTTGCGTGTTGCGAAGGACACGTCTCTCGACCAGTTAAGGTACTGTCTGGTGAGCCACAAGGCACTGTTTTGGCACCACTGCTCTGTCTTCTCTGTATAAATGACATTGTTAATGGTATCGATGAACTTTTTGCCAACGACTGTATTATCTATCGCGATATAACAAGCCAAGTTGACTAAATTCTATTGAACAAATCACTGAAAAAGATAACCGATTGGTGTGATATCTGGAAAATGGGCTTAAATTTTGACAAAACAGTTACTATGTGCCTAAGAAGGGAAAAAAAATATTCTCGAGTTTCCATACAGTGTTAATGGTGCAGACTTGCGCAGGGTCACTGAATTTAAGTATCATGATATCATATTGCATCTGATCTGAGCTGGAATGCACACGTTAAATATATAACGAACAAAGCCCTGACAAAATTATTTATTCTGGAGAGAAGGTTACTGTGATATTTCTAAGAAATATCATAATTAAGAGACCGAACGCGAAGTGATGTATGGCTGGCTATCAGCCTCGGCTCGGACTGCCCGAGCGCCGTCGTCGTCGTCTTTATTCACACCGTGCTCCGCACCTCGATACATAACAGACCTTTACCCCTGGTTCGCTATGGCTCATAGCGCGACACTGGCTTCTTAACTCTCGTGGATCTTCTAACTTTTGAGCTCGCTTCAACGCTAGAACTGGTCGATCCGATAAGGGAAGCTTCCCTTAGGCTAGGGCTGGCCAATGGAGCTTGAAGCTCGGGTGCGGAACGTTGCGGGGATGCTGGCACCGCAGGTACAGGCGGTGGCACCGGAGGTACAGAGGACGCTGTTGTATCTCTCGGGGATGTCGGCGCAGAAGATCCGGGTAATGTAACGTCCACTAATGGCAATTCTGGCAACTGGTTACCAGATGTCCCTTGTTCCGAAGCGGGACAAACTCTCTGTCGCAGGCGGTCACCGTGGCGATGTCAACATGTGCCGTCATCTAGAACAACCTGTGATGATGATGCGCTTGCTGGGTGCACAACGGACGCAGGGATCCAGTCAGGCCCTGGTCGGAAGTTCTTTGCCCAAACTCTGTCACCCGGTTGCAGCAGTGGCTGTCGTCTAGCTCCATGATCACAACGTTGCTTCTGTTTCAGTTGTTTTAGTACGACCTTAGAACGGAAATCAGGATGCAGCAAGTCCATTGCAGTTTTAGGTTTCCGTCCCATTAGGACCTCCGCAGGTGTTAGTCCAGTGATCTCGTGAGGCGTTGTGCGATACTGCAGAAAGGCCCGTGAAATCTTTGTCTGAAAATCTCCCGAAGAAGCTTTCTTGAGTTTGTTCTTGATTGTTTGAACGGCTCTCTCCGCAGCCCCATTAGATGCTGGGTGATATGGGGTAATCCTCATACCACGAATTCCGTTCCTCTTCAGGAATGCTTGAAATACAGAACTTGTGAAGGCTGGTCCGTTGTCACTCACGATCAGGTCAGGCAATTTGTGCGTGGCAAATATTGATCGCAGACAATTTACCGTTGCCTCCGCCGAAGGTGAGGGAACGACCATCACCCCGAGCCACTTGGAATAAGCATCTACGAGGATTAAGAAATATCGTCCTTGAAATGGTCCCCCGAAATCTATATGAAGGCGTGACCAAGCTTTTTCGGGAAAGGGCCAAGGTGTCGTTGCCACTGGTTGTGTTGCTCGCTGGTGTTCCTGACGCACAGAACAGCTGTTGACCTTGACCTTAATGTCTTCGTCAATGCCATACCACCAAACGTGACTTCTTGCCTCCGTCTTCATTTTGGTGATTCCTGGGTGTCCCTCATGCAGGAGATCCAGCACACTTCCTGTTAGGATTTTCGGAACTACTGCTCTCGTACCCCATAGCACGCAATTGTCTTGCACGCTGAGCTCCTGCGTTTTTGTAGCGTAGGGTTGCCACTCTGGTGTAGCGGTAAAAGTTGAACCGGCCCATAGCACCTCACGTATTTTCGACAACACCGGATCTTGTCTCGTAGCTGTCGCAATAGCTTCTGGGGAGAGAATTTTGTAGTCACGTTCCAACATGAAAACATCTGCAGGCTTTGGCACTGTGAATTTCTTAGTCACCAGTGGTAGGCAACTCAGCGCATCAGCATGACCAAGAGTTTTTCCAGGACGATAGACCAAGGCGTAGCTGTAGCTAGCTAGTTTCAAGGCCCACCTTTGGATTCTTGGTGAACACTGTGGGGGAATGCCTTTGTCAGCGCCTAATAGTCCCAGCAGGGGCTTGTGGTCAGTGACTGCCTCAAAAGGTCGACCCCAGAGATATTGGTGAAATTTTGTTATTCCAAACATGAGTGCAAGAGCCTCTTTTTCCAGGTGGCTGTAGTTCTGTTCTGCCGCCATCAGACGACGTGATGCGAACGCAATAGGCTTCTCCTCGCCTATGGAACTCCTGTGCGCCAGTACAGCTCCAATTCCGTAGGGTGAAGCGTCGCAGCTTAGCACAAGGTGCTTCGTGGGGTTGTAATGTGCAAGGACACCAGCAGAAGTTAGCAGCTCTTTGCTTCGCTCGAACGCGCATTCTTGCTCTCCTGACCACTCCCAGCGTGATCCTTTTCCCAGCAGCCGATGTTACGGCTCCAGGACACTTGACAAATTGGGTAGAAATCTTCTGTAAAAATTAAGCAGGCCCAAAAAACTTCGTAGTTGCTTTGTGTCTTTTGGTGTTGGTGCCTTTACAATTGCTTCCACTTTACTTGGCGAAGGGTGAAGACCTGTGTGGTCGATCAGGTGTCCCAAATACTCTACCTTTGATGCAAAAAACTCGCACTTTTCAAACTTCAGCTTCAATCCTGCATTTGTTAGCCGCTGAAGTACTTTTTCGAGATTTCTCATGTGGTCCCAGTCATCCACTCCAGTTACTAAGATGGCATCAAAGTAGACGACAACGTGCCTGAGGTCACAAAGCAGGTTTTCCATTTCTCGCTGGAAAATTGCTGGCGCTGATGAAACACCAAGGATTGTGTACTCAAACAATCCTTTGTGGGTATTGATAGTGACGTACTTCCTTGAGGCCGGAGAGAGTACCACCTGCTGGTAAGCATCTTTGAGGTCCAACTTAGAGAACTTGATGCCTCCGGAGAGCTTCGTCCAGAGCTCTTCGACTCTCGGTATCGGGTACGTTTCCACCTGGGCTGCTGCGTTTATGGTGACCTTAAAGTCTCCACAGATTCGCACTCGACCATCTCTTTTTAGTACCGGGACAATCGAGGCTGCCCAGTCAGAAGTCCTGACTTGCTTCAAAATTACTTTCCGTTCTAGCCGTTGAAGCCCTTGAGTGACCAGATCTTGCAATGAAAAGGGGACTGGTCGTGGCTTGAAGAACCGGGGTCTTGATCCATCTGGCACGCAAATCTTGGCTTCCACGTTCTTCAGCAGACCCGGCCCACCAGAAAACACTTCTGGAAATTTGCTGAAAAGACCCTCTGTTGATGTATTATGTAGATTTACGACGTCAGCAAGAGGTAGACCCAGAGCTTGTATCCAGTTTCGTCCCAGCAGAGTTGGGGAAGCTCCGCCAACGACGAACAGAGGAAGAAGAACTTCTCGATCGTTGTACTTCACCAGGATCTCGGCGCAACCTTGAACCGGTGTCAACTCTCCTGAGTACCCTCTAAAACGACATTGGAGGGGACAACCTTCACATCCGGCAACAATTCTCGTAAACGTCTTTCTTCTATTACGGAGACGCCTGCCCCAGTGTCGAGTTCCATGTCAACTGGTTTGCCTTGAATAATGACAGTTATAATAATCTGAGGAACCTGAGATGCTTTCAGTTGGCACATGTTGTACGTTAGGGGATCATCGTCACTGTCCTGATCGTTGGGGTCGTCGAGGCTGTGAACTGTAACCGCCGATGGCGCCTTTTTCGATCGTCGTCCTGGCGAGTTCTGATAGTCTCGCGCAGCTTTCCCACCTTTCTTGACGCTGCTTGACTCGTCATAGGATCTTGCTGTGCAGACCGCTGAGAGGTGGCCAACCTTTTTTGCAGTTGTGGCATGTCATATTAGCATAACGACATGCTGCTGAGCCGTGTGACTTTCCGCAGTGACAACACCGAGACTGTCTAAATGACTGCTCTGATAGGCGGTTGATTTCGACAGCTGAAGTCGCCCCAGCCCGGCACGCGATTGCTTGAAAATCTTTCGTCGCGGCTTCCATGGCTACGACGACCTTGACCGCTTTCTCAAAAGTCAGTTCTGCATCTTCCAAAAGTCGGGTCTGCATGAGGTCGTTATTGATGCCGCAGACTAGCCGATCTCGAAGCATGTCGTTGAGCACCGTCTTGAAGTCGCAAGAGTCCGCCAACTTCCGCAGAGATGCAATAAAGTCGCTCACGGTTTCTCCTTGTTGACGAATCCATGTGTGGAACTTCAGACGCTCTACAATTACGGAAGGCTTGGGTGCGTAATGCCCGTTCAGTTTCGTGATAATGTCGTCATAAGCAGCATCTCTAGGCCTTTCTGGAGCCAGAAGATTTCTGAGAAGCGAACATGTGCGTTTGCCACAGTTTGACAAAATTACTGCGCGCTTCTTTTCCTCTGCTATGTCATTTGCAATAAAATATTGCTCCAGTACTTCCTCATACTCCTCCCATTCATCCTTGCTTTCTCCGAGAAAGGGTTCGAGCTTAGGCATCGTAATCGGAGAAAATCCAGAAAGACTTGCCTTGCCAAGAAATCTGGTGCCTCTCCGTCCTTTATGTCTTTGCCCGCGTAGTTTGTTACGTTTTGCTCGTCGCCAATGCAATATTTCCAAGAAATATCATAATTAAAAGACCGAACGCGAAGTGATGTATGGCTGGCTATCAGCCTCGGCTCGGACTGCCCGAGCGCCGTCGTCGTCGTCTTTATTCACACCGTGCTCCACACCTCGATACATAACAGTTACAGCATTGAACTCTTGAAATAAAGCTTTTAGCACACACCTCTCTGGGGTTTCCAGTACTAGAATACGCAAATAGATCCTGGTTCCCTCATACGCAGAAGAATATAAGTATTATATAAAGTGTCCGGAGAAAGGCAATCAGATTTGTTGACCACAAATATAGTCGTTTCGAATCACCAACAAACTATACTAAGGAGAGCTGGTTTATTGACTATCGTTTATCGTGTAAGACTCGATCGCCTGAAATTTAGGTTCCTATTTGTAAACGATGCATTTAAAATAGATAAAGACAAGTACGTTAAGCGATCGGAAGCTAGCGCCACTGGTCATAAACATGGCGACAAACTCGTAGAGTATTCCTTCGATAACAATAGTTTTATTGTTGATGGCTGAGCGTGTTCGTTTCTAATTTACGATAAGGAAAGAGGGACATTAAAGGCGAACAGACAAGACATACTTTCGTTTTGTCGTAAAACAGTTTTAAATACTCATTTTTTCATTCAGAGACTAAAACACTTAGGCAGGCACTTTTTTAGTTGTACAAGTGTTGAATTGATTAGCGATGCAGTTGAAACACAACTACTTTATCAATTTATAAATTGGTACGTTTTTTCTCATTCATTCATTCAATTCTTTATTTCCAAATTTGTTTTCAAAATACACAAAAACTGTGCGGACCCAAAGCCGTAAGGCTAGTCCGGGGTCCAATCGTAATATATGTCATAAACCATAATATAGGTCATGTCACAGGAATGACGCGAGATGTTTTCTGTTCCGTTTTTATTGATATTTGCCTCTTGTTGTATATTTGTTTTGCCCCCCTACCTGCAAATATCCCAATAAGAGCGGCAGTATATTAAAATAAATAAAAATAAATAGAAAAAATAAATAAAAATGGAACGCGTTACTTTAGCTTAAAAGCAACGAGTTACTTTCCTAGTTACTTTGAGGATAAAAAAAAAAGCTGCTTTTGTTTCATAAATTATTGTTTTCTTTTCAGTAGCTGCCTATCGAAGTTGTCATGAGTCATATATTTCCCCACTGCATGTAGAATCCATCTCCGGCGACGATGAAGATCCGTTTTACCGACATGCTACATTGAAAGGCAGTGTTGTGCTTCAGGAAGGTCTGGTGGGATTCCTGTTTCTCTTCTCTTCTCTCTGCTTCTAAAGTTCGAAGTTGACAATGGGTTCTGTGCCCTGCCGCATTGGCAACCTCCGGGTTTGCATTCGGTCCTTACACAATCCTAGATGGTTCAACTAAAGAGCCTCATTGGGTTCCCTGGGTGAAGAACATCCCCAGATGTAGAGTTCGACTGACGTGTTCAGCGATAAACGTTGCTATATTATCATGCCATTGCCCCCTATATACTGGAAAGCCCGTCAAATACGACGTAACATTAGAGTGCCCGGTCGCCAGAAAAGAGAAAGGGTAACGCAATGGTAGCGTGGGGGGCGGACTGTCATCAGCGTTAGCGGACCTAGCGGCCTCTCCCCAAAACACATTTGCATTTCTTTTTTGTCTTTCGCTTTTTTCTCCTCTCCTAAATGCAGTAGCGGCTGAGCAACGCTAAAAGGATGAGGCGATCGTTTCACTGACGAAGAGAAGAAGGGTGCAGCCAACGTCATTATTTTCCTCTTTCAAAAAAAAAAAAAAAAAAAAAGAGAGAGAGAGAAAGACGAGCAAAAAAGACGAAGAGTGTTTTCGCATTTGAACGCTCCAGCTGTGGCGGCGCCACCAAGAGATCCCCTACAGGGCGCTTTGGGCGTCCTCTTTCTCCTTCTCTCCTCTCTGTTTTTCCTTGACCGCTGTTTTGTGGATTCTGACAGACTTCTTAGCATAAAGGAGGCTATGCCTATGCATGGTCAAATTGTTTAGTTGTTTTTCGGGTTGCCCATCTGCCTTTGTTACAACAGACGCATACTCAGGGGGGGAATTCAAACGAGGCTTTTTCGACACACCAAACGGTGCCATAGGAACGTCACCCGGAGTGCATGTGGCGGAGCCTCCATGTACAACGTGGTTGGCTAAGACCGTTGCCGTCGCCAAATGCTTTAGTGGAAGTCACACCACTAAGTCTAATGACAAATACAAACGTCATATTACGGATCTCTGAAAATGAAAAAAAGGTGGTTCTCTTTGGCAGTTTCCAAAAACGTTCTAAATGCTCAGCATTTACAGAACATCTTTACGCTCCTGCCTTTGCGGCCTAATAACCTGGTCGCTGAAGGATACATTGCGAAATTTTGTGAATATATCGAGCCTTCAAAGTGTCAGGTGACAAGTGACATCGCAATGCGACGTCGCCTTATGGCGTCACCTGACGTGACGTCATGACGCGGTGATGCGACATGACGTCATGTTCCGTCACGTGACAATGCAACGTCACACTGTCATGTGTCATCATTGCGTCACGTTGCGTCACTATGTTATGTGACGTCAGGGTGTTACGCACCTAACGTGAGAGAATACAACGCTATGTATTTGGAGCACCTTTGGGGAGACGCCACAATGTCACGTGACACCATGGCGTCACCGAGGTTACATGCCACTTACGCAAAATCACTAAGGCTGGCGCTGTAAATGTTACGCATGTCACACCGTTGTGGCTTCGAAAAACTTTCGCCGCCGTTTAAATTGGAGAAACTGTAACTCTTAACTTTACGCTGTGATATTGACATGTTCTTTGGTGGCGACCAGAAAGTCACCTACATATAGTTATCGACATCTTCAGAAAAAAGCAGGGCGTGGCGAGTGGCCGAGCATCTTATTATCGCTCCGTTGTCAACGAGACATCAGCATTATTCGATAGGAACATCGAGGAGAGAATCACAAAATTTAGAAACTCTAAGGTCAGAAACCCTGTGCTGCTTATGTTGTCGGCTACCGTTGCTCGCCGCGAAGTCGGTATTCCGTGATAGAAAATCGGCGAATCGAGGTGTATAATACATTTTAAGAAAGAAAGGGAGAAAAAGGGTAGCGATAGCGTGTTTTGCTCTCTGCTACTGACGCGCCCCCAAGCGGACGCAGGTAGAAGGAAGAAACAAGACGTTTTTCTCCTCCACCAATACCTCCTCGGTCATCTACCTCCAAACATAAATAAACCATCGCTAAATTGTCCTGTTCCGATTACTTAACTCTGGCATTTGTTAGAAAATCAAGATGCCAAGATGTCAGATGTCTGTTACAGTCCGACGTTGTTGTTGTTGTAAGCGTTGAAGTGAAATTATGAGCGTAGCAAAAGCGGCGTAGGGCAGAGCACACATGGACACTGACTGGTCGCAGAAATCGAGTTCCTGGGCCCCTAAACTCGTCCAACACAAAGTTGTGGCCGAAGTTGACGGAGCGCACCGATTGGTCTATTACGACGATGACTTCGCGCTTTTTTCGCCAACGTCCAATCAGCGCGCTCTGCGAACTTTCGGCTGCAACTTTGTCTTTGACGAGTTTAGGGCCCCAGCTCGCCGGGCAATGAAAGGCGTTTGTTGTACGCTACGCTGCGTTGGCTGGACTTAAAGGGCAACTTCGCTTCATTTTTGATATTGAGAAAACTATACAGCCCTCTTCAGTATCATATAGGAAGACCACATGTAAAATATTACGATCTAAATGCGTCTATATATTTAATAAACTGGCCAGCAAACGTTCAGATGAGCCAAGTCGCCGAAATCTGCCAACTCTATAGCGTTCGACGCGAGGCGCAATCATCAGCGCAGTCAATGCCACCGAGTTGGAGCAGCCAACATTGAGCGACTACGTCAAAGGCATGGCTACGTGATTCTCGCGTTTTGTTTGTTTTTACTTCTGAGAGCGAAATTGAACGATGACGTCATGAGCTTCTCCCGGTGTTGGCTCAACGGCGTCCACGTGATCACCGTAATCCGAAGAGAGGAGGAAAGCGCGTGTACAGCGGTTGGCGCTCTCTCTCCCCTGGCAATGACTGCATTGTCACAGAAAGCTGAACTGCCCTGCGCGCTTCTCGGAGCTGAGATGGCTGAGAGCTGGGAGCAGTTTGTTTTGTCTAGCCGCTGCACTAGCTTGAGAAGGACGTCTTGTTTACGATACGAGCGCGGGCCGCATCTCCGGTGCCTAGCGATAAATGTCGAAAGATCCATAGGCTCACGATGTTGTGTTGCTGCCTGCTCGAATTACTAGTTGACCAGCCCGGGAGGTGTCTTTCACAAGTTTTCACACGATGTTGTAGCAAACTACATTGGCGAAAATTGGAAGCAGACGAGACTTCCGCTTTGCTCCACGTTCGCCCGCCGTCGCATAAAGGAGGCTGTGACGACCCCCGTAGGGAAGGCACAGACGCGCTGTGGTGGGCCCACGCTGAGGTGAGGAGAGACGAGGCAAAAACGATATTGACCGTTTAATAATTAAAGGGGTCGGTGCTGGTGCCGCCCGCAGCTCACCGACCGTCGTGGCGTTCTGAAGGTGTGGCGTCCCGGGCTGTCCGTCACTGTGCTGATGCGTGCGCAACTTGGCTCCGGGGCTCACAGGGTTCAGGGACTTGGAGCGCTGCCGCTAGCAAATGGCCTTGCGGTTGAGGGGATCCGGGCTTTTACGGGCTTGGGGGCCTGGGGCCACTGCGGCGCTGACGCCAGCGGGAGGCCTTTCCGTTGTGTTTCTCTGGTGCGTTGTTTCCCGCGCTCTCTACAGCGCGCTCCCTGGCACTTTTCTCGGCGCGTCTTCCCGCTCGGACTCGCTTCCCCCGACCTGTCCCAACTTGCTTGCCGTGTCCGATTTCTCCGCTCCCCCTCCTCTCCTCTTTAATCTTCTCTCCTTCCACCTCTCCCCCGGGCTGTCACTTCTTGCATTATTCGAAGCGGCCTGCCCGCGCCACGTGTCCTCTACCTTGCCCCCCCCCCCCCCCCCCCCCCCGAACGTCACAAGATCACGTGGTTCGACGTGACGTGTCCATGCCTCTGACGACAGCAGACCAATGTTGCCTGACACAACCGAAGTCTCGGTTCCGGTATCTTGTGACGTTTAAATTAAAATTGCACAAATAATATTCCACATTTAACGAATCCGAAGACTTGCAGCTGTTTAGTAGTGCTTTGGAAAATGGAATCGCAAATAAGCCTAAAATTTCTGGAATTGAGCGGAGTTGCCCTTTAACATCGGAGTATGACAGTACCTTAACCATACTACTAGACAGTAAAGCCTAACTTTGACACTTGTTTGGCTGTTTGGGCCAAAGATCCAAGATGGTAGGCTAACTCCCATGCAGTAAGCCTAACTCTGACACTTCTTTGGCGACTTTGGCTCATAGCTGCCAGGTGACAGCCGTACTAACAGGAAGGGAAGCCTAACTTTGACACTTGTTTGGCTGTTTGGGCCAAAGATGCCAGATGACAACCAAAGTGCCAAGCAGTAAGCCTAACTCTGGCACTTGTTTGGGCGATTTTGGACTAAAGAGGCCGGATAACAGCAGAACTACCAGTTCGCGAAGCCTAACTCTGGCACTTCTTTGGCGAATTAGTGTCAAACTACCCAGGCTCTTGCCTTAGAAGGTCAGATTTCGCTCTTTCTTAGCTTATTCTGGCTTCTCAAAGCCCGAAACTCCCAAGCAGTTGCCGAATTTCGGCCCATAGCTCAGTGCTACCTGGGTTGCCACTGCAGTTTTCCTCCTGCGGTCTTTTTCTAGAAATTTGTAATTACAAAATAGTGATACTTATATTAATATCGCTTATTTTTTATAAAAAAAACTAATACAATGTTGGTGAAGGACAAGGGGAAAAAAATTTGTCGAAAACAGTTTGACCGGTTCAAGGACCCCAGGGACAGCAGGCGAAAAAGCATAAAAAATAAAACGTAGATACCAACATAGATATCTTCAGCGAACAAAGCTAGAATATTATAAAATTAAAACGCCTCATTTTAGCCTTGAACATGTTTTCGCTTTTCGCCCTACGTCATATACACAAATCAACGAAGGATAAAACAGAACATGGCGAAGCATCCGCGAAAACATGTTGGAAAGTTGAGGCTCAAAATACCAGCAGGTTCAGAGCAGCTCGGCGTTGGCTCTACAAAAACCCGCACGTGTTGCATTCAACAAACCGACGAAAACAAAACAAAGTAACGATGACTAATCGGAATTGCGCAGTAAGCTAAGCATATTATTTTTCTTAAGCGTTTTCGAACGCCTTATTATGGACATAGGTATTAGCTCTTTTTCCAAATCGGAGGTATCGGTAGTTATACTACGGCGATGAAATTGTAATAATATATTCCTTTTTAAAGTAGTATTAATGTCCGGCTTTGTGTATGTAAATGTCTTTACGAAAGACGTGATTTTGTAATCAAATGAATTACACCGTGTCGGTCAATTCAACTAAATTTATCGGTTACTTTTTTAAAGTATTGTTATCTTTAAGCCGTCATGCAAACAATGCCTATACTTAAAACAATGTTTGATGAAAAGAACAAAAAAAAATGTTCGAATTTGAAGCAAACCTAGAACGGACGGAAATGAGCTCAGTAATTGTAAGTCAAAAAGAGTATGGGGAGATTTTAGGAGGTGGTCAGAATGTCATATCTGCAACACGAATGCGAATATAGAGAGATATACAGCCACCCGACCCATCAAGACATCAGAATCCTCAACTGCGCTCGCATATGAATATTGTTGAAAGAAGACTTTTTGTCGTTTTGCTCTTCTTGGACTGTTATGAAGGAGCCAATGCTTTCTTTTGTGAATGCGTTCAGTAATAACAAACATGTTTAATGCAACATCCTTGATATCGGGAACGAATGGAATCTTAGTGGCATTAATTTTTGGTTTGAAGTAGCTTGTAAAGTTTTTTTTTTAACTTTTACAATAACTGAAAAAAATAAATAATACTTTAAGTAAGCTGCATTAAGGAAGTAATTTGTAACCCCTGCTCTAAAGACGATTGATGCGGGAAAGCCTATGTCTGTAAACTAGAGTTGAGCGTCTCTCTTTAGCTGTCTGTTAGATCGCGAAGCGAATTAAGAAATTTTAATACATCAAAAACAAAACACCCACTACGTAATGAAATTCACAGTTCATTTTTTAGGGTGCATTTATGAACGCCCTTTGTAACGACAACGAAAAACGTTCGTGCGTCAGTTTCCAGATATAAAAAATGCCGTTTTATTTTCTTCTGTGAAGCGTTTATTTTGCCGCTGAAGGCCCAATTAAGGCACTACGTTTTATGGCCGCCTTGTTTGAGAGAAAAAACACTCATGTGCCGTTTCGATGTATGAAAATTCGTCTGCTTACGGACCTCTCCAATTTTGTATGTGTGTTTGTCTTGTTATTTATTTTTATAATGCGTCAAAAGTAATTTAATTGAGCCAAACTGGAGGCCTTTCAGGTGTTTCTGAGAGTCCGCTGCTAAACAGGAGCTATAGAGGTATTCCTGCTAGCTCCATTATAAGAGCTGACTGCTAGTTCGTAAAGAGCACCCCAGGCAGTTAGGACACCAGGACGATCTTCCTTGCCGTAACTATGCATATTTTGTTTAGTTATTTTAACTTACTGGTTCGATTATGCGTTTGTTTTATTATAACCGTAGAATCTAAACGGCTTTTTTATTAATAGTTCTTCGTTGCAACGCAGCTGACTACAAGATACGTCCCTATACGGATCACTTGAACTAAACACTATGTCTGAGTCACAGTTCGTACTACGACTCAACCCTCAGGTGATACAACCTATATAGTAAAGTTCCTTTTTTTTTAAATACTGGTCCTTCTAAAAACATGTCTTGCATACTTCGTGGACAAGAAGCGCCGCGTTCCGCATTAACAATTACTAATGGGATGCGATATTGCCGGCGTCAGTATGAGTCCCCGTTGCTCTTTTGAGCTTTGGAATTGTTGATTATGTGTCTTCCTAGCAATTTCTTGCTAATTTAGTGACCTAAACGAAATTAATAAGGCTCACTACACCACAACCCTTTGCGTTGATAATGTGATGTGCAGCAATTAATTTCGCGTGCACGCCACCGAGTGTACGCTAGAGCCCGAGTTGCATGGTGAGGTTCTGGTCGCCATTTTCAGTTACGACGTCGCTCGGGTTCCAAAAGGATGGACGGTAGCTGCGATTCTCTGCGTCGATACTGGAAATCGCAAACAGAATCGAACCAAATGAATCGGGCGTAAGAAGTCGGTGTTGGCAACTGGTAACGATGACCAACATCTCCTTGTATCTTCTGTTTACAAAAAACTTACTTACCCCCAAGGCAAACATGTTTGGAGCCGTGGAATAAAAACTATACGTGTCCAGAAGTCTAATTTCTGCTTATTATTTTTTATGACTCCATGAAAAATAGTCCAGGGCAACACAGCGATGTTTGTTGTTCTATTGAAATTCTCATTTTGGTGCATGCACCAATGCCCTGATGCCCAAGAAAATTTAGAATGTTAGAATGTTAGCATCCTTGTTCGGTTCGTATGAAATCTGGCGCACTACATGCATGTAAATGAGGCTACATGAGTAGCACAGCGTGAGTAGCACAGCGTAATGTGGAATTGATGCCCCGGCTCTTTTTTATTCGTAATCTTCCGTTGCAATATTGAATATGAAGTTGTAGTGATTTAGACTGTTCCTTTTGGCATTTTATCTGGATCTAGTTCCGCCCATTCCAGCTTGTCAACCTTAGAACCAAAGGAACGAAATCCGAACATAACCAAAAAACCCATTGTGAAATCAAGCAATGCAAAATGTCACGCTTGCATTGCTTAATGTCACAAATCAGACTGCGTTTTTGGTCTAAACAGATGTTTCGGCATCGTCATTCGCTGATCTGCCTCCGTAAGTTGCGCTGATTGGTTCTCCGAGTGTTGTGCGGGAAAGCAGACGCACGGGCTTTTTTTAGAGTGTACCCTCACATGCGTTTGGCATATTTCTGTCACGTTCTGAATAAATTAAATTACAAAAAAAAAAAAAGGAAATGGCGTGTATTTTGAAGATTTTTACACCGGAACAGTGCTTTCACATATTCGCCTGAGCAAGACCCGACTGTCGGGTCGGACTAAGTCTTTGGGGCTGGGCCGAGCCCGCGCAGTTCTCTACATACCCTGGACTAGCCGACGAGAAGCTTTATCTAGCGGAAGGAGGGGGAGTGACCGGCAATTACAGTAACAATGAAGAAAAATAAATGTATGGAAATTGACTTTCAAGCCCTGAAACGGAGAATAAGCAACCGTATACTCACTGGGCACGCAAAATTTGATCTATTTAGCTTTGTGGCTCTGCCATCATCAATAAAAAAAAACAATAAAAAAACCGTTCTATTGCTCGGCTTGATTGAAGGTCAAGGGCCTCGCAAAACCCTTCACCGTCAACAAATTGGTAGGGTTCGCGAGCCCTAAAATACGCTAAATACCCACGGAACCGGATTTGTGAACGTCTGCTCCAGTAAAAAAGATGAGGATTAAGAGGAATGCACTAGGTAGATGTCTCGAAGGCCCACTTCACGCACGAATTCAAGAAGGGTGTGGTAGACACTATTGCGGTATTCGGGATTCCCAAAAGGATTAGTTCGCAGAATTGTAGGCATTACAGAAGAAAGTCAGTCGTAGTTGATGTATTTAAGATTCCGCGGAGAGTGTTCCGTAGTCACCACGTTTTTATTTCTGGATACCATTAATATTGCGTATTTCTGTTATTTGAAAAAAATGTTGAAGTGTCAGGAAAAGTAATGGTCGGTTTCAGTGTTCAAATCAAGACCAATGATTTTATTGGCATATGATTAAGCTGCAGCGGCATTGTTCGCGTAGGCTCCGCCACCTTCACCACCGAACGCTTTCTTAATATAATCCATTATCATGGCGTAGATTTTCTCCATGGCAGCCATAAACCCTCCCTGTCCTGAGCCTCCAGCGGCTGCTGCATGAACTAGGTGAAGGAGAACGACGAGCACTGTGGAAAGAAGTGCGCGAGTGAGCACATTAGTACCAGACGTACAGGATTCATACATTGTGATACGCATCACATCAATTTATTAGCCGATATATGCCGATGAAGGAACCGCACAATGAACTTCAGATAGAGGTTGAAATTACCGGCGCAATAAAAGCTTCACTTTGGTTGCGCCGGGGACTTGAACTCCGGGCCGCGTATACTGAAATTCTTAAAGAGTAAGTCAGGAGAGATAATTCCGGCACTCTGATGGCTTTATTTTCATGGTCGTTACACGCCTGGTTAACGAGAGAATAGAGAGAAGGGGGCTTGAGGCTTATTTAAAGACGCATCAGTGATTCCCGCCTTTAATCGGCACAAGATTTGCTTCGCCGATAGAGTGTAAGAAAATCCCCTTTTTCTTCCGGTAAAACAGGCGATGTCTCGTCCATGAAAACGCGCCAAACTTTGTGCCGGAAGTGACACCATTGAATTACTCCACAAGCTTTTCTGAAAACGCATCCGGGCTTCTTATCACCGGTTGGAGATGATAACAACTTCAAGACAGTGGTTAGCATACCTGCCATAGTAAAAATATTTTCTGCAAAGTTCCTTAGTCCTGTCACTGTATACTAGCACAAAGAGACGGTAAGCAACTTAATGTCCTCAACACACACTATAAGCTGGATCTGCGTCAGCTTTGATTACTATAGTTCCCGTGGCAGTTGGAACATCTTGAACGCTGGCATCACGAGTTACCTCACGGTTTAATGCAGAATCCAGCCACTGCGGCATTGGCGGTTTTTGTGGAGCGGCGGTGTGCGCACTAGGTGGTTCTGCCACCTCCGCTGCACACTTCGCGTTTGAAGAAAGGAGGTCGAGATTTGGGCGACAACGCTGTATGGTGTGTTTGTGCACGCGCCGTTGATTATATCTAACAGCTTCGTTTGTGACTGTGTTGTTTACCCGCAGCCTTTGATTACATGTTGGAAGTTCGCTGTTCTAAATGCGAGTTCCCATTATGAAGGCAGGAAGCTCTTGGCAACGGACATTATTTCTGTTTTAGTCGATTTGTCTACAAGCACTGTGATGTTTAAGCCACTGGCTTACTATCTTCTCATTTCGCCAGCAGCTTAATTGAATTTAGTAGCTGGATTTGCTTTGTACGCGTTAGTGTTTGCGCACCTATATGCGACATAGGCTGTGTGCACATGCTGTAATAATAATATAATAAAGCTGTGAAATAAAAAAAATCACGGGTGCGTTTTTATTTCTTGTAATTTTACGTATTTTACTAAATTGTTACTGTACTGTATGTTATTTAAAAATTTTCTCGACGTTGTAGGTGGCAATGAAAGACTTGCCACGAGACAGGTGTCTTGTTGGTATTTGACTCTGAATGTAGAGTCAACTTATTTGATATACTATCGGGTTTGCGGTGTCGAAGCGCGCAACAAGTTTGCATTACGTATTCGGGTATTTTATGTCAAATCCCGCTCTTTGTTTTGACAGTGGATTAACCTCAATCTTTCACCTGAGCCGAGAGGCTGGTTTCAATCCAAAGACCTGAAAGCAGGTTGGGCAATTTAGCAAAAACCTAATCGACGCTAGATCCAACACTTCAAAACAAATCGTCAAGCCTGAAAAAAAAAACCCTGTGAGATTAAACTTGATTAATATACGCGCCCTATTTCATATCTGAATTTAATCTGACACGTGTTATTACCGATATTTTTCTGACATTACACTGCGGGATCACAAATTCACGAACGAGAAGTGAGCTCAGCACCTGCTTGATTCCCTTTTAAGAGTTTAAATGATTTTAATTCCCTTGGTATATGAATCTGCTAAAGCAGCGTGTATGTGATTATGCCATAGGTTCAGTATATCAACACAAGTAAATCTCCATAAGTTATGAGAAGGAAACAAAGAAATGTGGAAAGCTAACACGTGTTGGTTGACAGTAAAACCTCTGATAGACAGAAACAATAAGAGGAATAGAATAAATCATTCAAGTTTTTAGGGCTGCTAGAACAAGTATCTGGTCTAAACATAAAAGGATAGTTTTTATTAGGCACGCCAATATTTACTTACGACTGTCCTAATTTGTTACCTTTCCTACTATCAGGACAAAAAAAAAAGGAGAATACCACACGTAAATTGTATGGCTGAAACGCGTCTGTCACGCTCAGCGTTTCTGTGGTTAAAACATTAAATACGCGTTACATGCATAATACTAATTACTCTATGCAGTACTTTGACGAACATTGTTGCTAGAAGTTTAGATATGAGGACGGTTATTGCATTAAGTACCCTTTTATTGCGTTTCTTTTTACATTATCTAGTGTTTATCGAAGAAATCAAACGAATGTTCTACCCTGGCCACCGCAGTACCTTGCATGCTATCAGTCCATCACAAACCCTCGAAAGTGCCGATTTCAAGCATCTACTTTGCACTCTAAGAAAAAGGAATTGATGACTTTTTCAACAACTACTTGCAATAAACTATCCGAACTTAAACTACTTAATAGGGCTGGGCATCGATTAAAAGTTTTAACCCGATTAATCGCCACCCTTTAATCGATTAATTAATCGATTAATCGGTCTCGTTAATTTCCATGCGTAATATTTTTAAAAAATCAGAAATTAATATTTGTTTTCTGTTTTTGCCTTTGCTGAACATGAGGTAAAGGGCCTAATACGCAAGTTTTATTATGAATCAACCTTGATGTGTAGTTAAGAACAGTTTGAAGGCACTGACACATTATTACTTCAGCTGCATGAGGTAAAAGGTTCGGTGATATTATCCGGCAAGAGCGACTTTCTTTGATTGTTCGCACTATAGTCTCTCTCTGCTGCGCTAAACGGACCCTCAAACGCTATTGAAGTGGCCGGGAGACGTGTAACCTTCTGCACCTTGTCAGGAGTTACAGATCCTCCCCCTACAGTTTACTTTAGTCTAAATTCTGACCTAAAGTTTGCCCTTCATAGAGGTGTTGTCGTCCACGTCTGCGTGGTGAAAGCGTTTACTTTTTACTTTATTTTGGTTCGTTAAAATATTACCGATTAACCGGTTAAAAAAATTAATCGTGATTAAAGCATTAATCGATTAATCGGTAGGTTAATCGATCAAATGCCCAGCCCTACTTAATACGTTAAAGACCGCACCTTTTTTGTGGCGGTGAAAATATAATAACATTTCCAGTAAAGCATCACACTCATCGTTTTGATAAATTGTGTTTCATGCTTAAAAAAGAAAATCACATTCTCACCTATAAGGTTCAACAGGAAGTTTCCGGAGAGAAACATTTTGAAGTGCATAATATACTGAAAAAAAGATTCACTGTGGAGATGTATTGTTGAAGAGCTGGTGTTTCCCCTAGGTAAGATCAAGGTAAATGAGTTGTTAGATTTTTTGTAACCATAGCGATAATAAGTACTCTTAATTCTCTCGGCACCTTGCAAAAGCTTCTTTAAGCAGTTCAATGTTAAAACGGGTGTTTGAGTTATCAACGTGTTTAGACTACTTTATATTACTAGCTACTCCCAACTATTTAAATTCAGGGACCTCACTGATGGTTTTAGAGGAATAGACGAGACTTACAGTAGGGAATTCTTCATACAAACTCACTGGGAAATGTCATAACAGCCGTTTGATCTTAAGTTAAATACGTTCAATTTTTTTTTTTTCTCATTTTCGTTTTTGGATGACAATTATACATATTTTATTTCGATATAAGAGATGAAGTTAAACACGCGTCTCCCTAGATAGATGAACGCTTACTTTGCACCCTGTCTTTATGACCAATGCTTTTTGTACAAAATTCCTCAAGTGCGTGAGTAAAATTTTTTTTATTTAGACTTTTTGGTATACAGAGCCTGTCTCTTTAATACTTTCTGTGGACCTAATAAAAATTAAAAAAAATAATGTCATATTGAAGTTTGTTTTTGATTTTCGTAACTTAGGGATGTGTAATTTGATTATGTGCACACCAAGGACATTTTTCATGCGAAGTTAACGGCACGGCATTGTGAGGCAGACACAGACGTGCATATTGTGTAAACGACTTTATTTTTGTGAGATTAATATTTCCCGAATTCTGCAAAGTGTGGATTTCGGAAATGTTTCGCGGGCATGAAATTTCGCGATGAAGGGTGGTGCATACTATGCAAAGATGTTACCATAAAGAAACATATTAGTTGGTTCTCTCTTTTCGCTATATTATTCAAATCTCGAAATTCACGAATATCAGGTCCTCGCGAAAATAACGTCGTTAAGAGTACATTGTGTTCAGCATTTTTTAGGTCTTCGTAAGATATAGTCACCGAGCCTTTGGAAACGCAGGATATGACATATTTTGACTGTGTTTTTAATTCGTAATTCGTTCTATAGCGCCTTTATCCTCTGTCGACGCAGTTTGATTGGATGCGTATCAATTGAAAAATTCACGGTACATTTTACGCCCTGCTCTTCTTTAACAGTCAGCGACTTTTTATATAAAAATTTGTCTTAATTTTAGTACAAAGAAGATTATAATTTAAACCGACAATAGCTATTACATTTTATATGGCGTGGATTAAATGTTCTATCAAAAACACTTGATATATAAATCTTTATTTAATTCATTTAATTTTCCAAACTGTTATTTGGTCAAAGTTTCATCTTTATAGATGTTGAAAAATAAAAGTTAATAATTTAATGTAACAATTTTGGCTAGAATTAGAATCGTTTTTACATTTCGCACGTAAGAGGAGTGATTGGATATCAACACTTATGTTCAGAATATCTTTTGAAATTATGAGCATATTTTATATTAAGCCCATTAAAAAACTAGTAGCGAAGTGCCGCTTGTCCTCTTTTTGGGAAAACGAAGGGATACAAGCGTGGAAAATAAATAACAACTCACCGAGTGGAAGAGTGACAATGGAAGTGCGCAGGATTATCTTAACTCTTGGATATTTCTGTACTATACGATCCAGCTTTATATACACTAATAAATGCCCCCCCCCCTCCAAAAAAAAAATAATAACGGATGTTGTCAGCAAAACTTTAGTTAATGAGCAGCTGCTTTTCTAGAGGTCTGTAAAAAAAGGGCAAAAAAGTAAAGTGTGTTTCAACATATTTCGTTGTTTTTCGCCAGCCTAACTTCTGCGAATAAACTACACCATCCGCCTCCATATGTCACGAACTAGGCTGGGATATTTCTATGTTACGTTGATACATCCAAAGTTTTAACGTAGGATCGAGGTGCTGCAAAGCAATTATCATCCAATTTTTTTTTTTTTAATTAAACATTTTAGTGATTTTTTTTTTTTTAAACTGAGAGGTGTCTTCAAAATTGGATCTGCGAGGCAAGTAGTTACTCGGGGAGTTAACTTTGGGAATAATATTTTTTTCTCCGCAATACGTAATAGGCGATACGTGTGTAAAATAGAAAGAAATGTCATTGCTGTGTTTTTCCTTAATCTGTTGCACCATGTACTACGGAATATTCTTTGACACTGATGCACCAACTGCTCAGTTTCTTGTCGGGTAAATGGCATACAACTCGCCGTCAAGTGTACTCCCGCGTACGTTTTTTTTTTAATTTGTGCTGTCTTCGCGTTATTGTTTTACGCCGCAGTAAAGTCTTTTTAAATTGTTGTATTGGAAGCCAACTGAGCCTCTAAGTCTGTTAACTCTGCGCCGTGGCTCACTAGAAAAAGAAGAAGAAGCAAGAAGTTATCTTCAATACCAACCAGCTGCCGAACCCATCTTTTAAGATCCCCTCTGGGGTGACATCGAGGTCCGGGGAGAAAACAACCTCTTATCTACTGGCGCCCAGAGGACCTACATTTTATCTGATTACTTCAATTTTATTTTCAAATATTATGAAGGCTTACATGTGTTAGCAGTAGCTCCCTCGACTACCCTGTTTGGTACTGAAATTATATATATGAAATCGTTTGGAGTGATCTGATAAGAGGTAGATTATTGGTGCGGTGTTGATTAAGTGACATGTATTATTTTTGATAAGTGGATGTACATGTTCTTTTCGATTTGCATACTTCATCTGAAAGTAACTCTTTGTGGTGTCCTTCATTTCCCTCCTGTCTGTCGTTTCTTGGTGCTTTTTTTATATATATATAGTGAGTTTTATCCGGATACAACACACCCGTACAAACGACAAGGGCTTTGACAATGCTGTCTTACGTCTGATGGGTCCCCTCGGCTCCTAGCCTTCGCTGCGCACCGAATTGTGGTGAAACGAACTGTGTCCAATTGAACTATACTTCGTTTCACATTCATGAGGCGCCTACATTACTTATCATGCAAGTCGTGAATGTAAAAGTCCAATGAACGACAAAATAATATTCTACATTATTTTTCAAATACTATACTTAGAGCATATCAGCCTCTTCATTATCTTCTACTGCATGGCAATTCGCTGAGGGTGAAGTGGAAGTGCACGTGGCACTTTTCGGAACACTGGAAAAATCGTTCCTCCGGAAAGTAGACACTGCACAGAATAAAAAGCCAATTTCGTAGTGGTATCTGCCGAGGGGCCAATTAAGGAAAATCAATGATATTCGGTATATTTAGGTGACTAATTACATTTGAGTATTGAACGTTTTAGTTAGTAGAGCTAAAGATAAAGGAGCGATCATGAGAAGTTCGCGACTCGCCCCTGTCAATGACAAAATTCAATTGTGCCACTTCAAAAGTTCGTTGAAAAAGCTTGGAAGAGGCAAGGAGAAATTAGATCTTATGAATAAGTCGGCTAGACAGCCAAGATCTGAACGTCGTCTGTAGTATATTTACGTCAAGCGGTAAGGGTGCAAAACACAAGAGAGTTGCTGCAGTTTTTTTTCACTGAAAGTATTTAATGTTTTTGTTTATACAATACTCCTTTTGAATGTTTCAACTGTCAAACTAGAAGGGTGCTCTGGAGCAAACATGTGACTTAAATCGAGTGATTTTTTTTTATCTGTAGCAACTAAAAAAAACACCTTTAGCATACATTCTTAGGTAAAGGGTTTTCATGTGATTGCATCTTGTATGAACATGCATGATTTGCTAAAAAAACAAGCCATGCGACTTGATTTATTTGAAAAAATGTTCAAATAGTTTTAATTGCAAAGTCACGACGGAATAATCTTTAAAATTAATTTTCGCTCATGATTTGAAGAGTATAATTATTATATACAGTACAAAGAAACCAATTTCAACAAAAATCGGAAAAGGAATTTTTATGCCACACGTGCCTTTGTATAACCCTGACCTTATTTTTGAAAATATAGTTCTAATTTAACCTCTACATGCTATTCTTGAAGCCACGTGCCACCGTCGTTTCATTGGCAAAATAGAACCCGGATGCGACCCTTAATTGCAGTCGGCGTAGAACTCAATTCTTGTCACCATGCCACCAGAAGGACAACAAAAGTTACCGCGGGCTTTGTTTTCGAGAAGTGAAAGTCCCACAATATACGAAAACATCTGTGGGAAAAAGTGGCACGTGGCTTGTGCTCGATCGAAGCGCTGTAGCCACGCTCTTGTGCTGCGTATTGGTAATCTCTATATCGAGCCGGTTTGACGTCTCTGACGTCGTCACGTCGGAACAAAATAAAAATGTTCTAAATACAGTGTATGCTCCGCATGATGGGAAGGTAATCTTTACGGCATTTATATGAGCTCTGAATCAGACAAATTAGCAAATCGAACCGAGAAAGTGCTCCGCCACCGTCGCCCAACACTGAAAATCACAAAGGGACGATGATGGGACAAGAGGGGCCATCCAAATTTAAAATCAATCAGGGCTTGGGCTATTTAATCGTGAAATGTCGACCAAAGAAAAAAAATATCGCGCATGCAATTTGACTTTACTAAGGCAACCGGATATGGGTAGGGCGTCGCCAGAGAACGCCGAAGTGCACTGCTAGAGCTTGCACGTGAATAAACACGACCGCGGTGTCACAGGAAACATAATTCCGCATTTGGCGAGGTCACAAAACGGGACTTCTCACCTCGTGGTCGATCCACGAGGCAATGAACTAGCTTAATGTCACGTCGCCCACCACCGACCGGAAACGGCCTCTTTCATACAAGCAAAGCGCAAGCAGCACTTGGAGTATACCCTGGGCAGCGAACGACACCGAGCTGTCACGCTGCGAAGTGCCTGACAGCACATGGCAGCAAGGCAGGCCTCGGTAAGCGGTAGTATCATTGTTGTATTGTACCGTAAAATCAACCGACAGTGATTAGCCTAGTCACTGCGCGTGACGTACATCTTTTATTCTATCTCAACTACTTCCTCATTTTTCCCGCCCCAATCCATCCAGTCCTAACTTCTTTCTCAGCCAACACGACATACTCCCCCACAAGCTAAAATTATGTGTTACGGAGAGTAACGATCTGGTGGCCGCTTATTTCTCTTAGGCCTGAACCGGACGGATGCTTCAGCTTCCGGTATAATAGTTGTTGCAGCAGAAACTGTTGGTGCAATAGCTCTTGTTAGCTTAGAAGCGTTCCAGCAGTTTCCCTTTTCTGTCGGAAAGGTTGCAGGTTCAAGGGACTCCTTAATCCTCACTGCAGAACTGAACGATGAAGAACCTTTTGTTGCGTGTCCTGGAAGTCGGACACGTACGTAGTCGCTTCCTCTGAACTTTGGGTTCTTTACCGCTCGGCGTTGGTCAGCGTAATATTTGAAGTTATTCTGATATTTTTTACCCTGTCATGAAGTTCATTTATCGTGCTCCTAGCATCTTCTGATATATCTGGATGCGGGAGCCCTACGATGTCCAGTCTAGTTCATATTGGCCGACCATGTAGTAACATAAAGGGTGACATAGTTGTAGCTGCTTGCAGTGTACACCGATAAACTCCCAAAAAGTCTACCAGGGCAGTCTGCATGTTTCCTTTCCCCAACAATATGCTTTGAATGTAGTCTTTGAGCACCCTGATGAAACGCTCTACTTGTCCATTCGCCTGGGAGTAGTAGATAGACGATTTAAAGTGTATGATCCCTCTGTCTTGCAGAAAGTTTTTGATCTGCAAGGACATGAACTGTGAACCGTGGTTGGACACCAGTGCTTCGGGGTAGCCTTCCCTACTGATGATTTTTTGTAGAAAGCTTATCACAGCACCTGTCATTGGGTGTCTACAGGATTCGACCTCCGGCCACTTGCTGAAGTAATCGACAGCGGTGATGGCGTATCGGCAGTTTCCTGGGAAACTAGTAAATGGTTCGACAAAGTCTATTCCTAGCTGCTTCCATGCACCTATTGGAAAAGGTACTGGCTGCATCGGAGCAGGTGCGGTTTTTACGGTCTTGTCATGTTGTTGGCAGACCATGCAGCTTGTGATGTAGTCATTGATTTAAGCGTCCATTCTCGGCCACCAGTAGTGGTCTCGGAGTCTTTGTTTTGTTCGTACTACACCAGGATGAGATTCGTGCACGATGTCCATGATCCGACGATGAAGTGTGGTCGGTGGTATGATTTTCCGATTACGCAAAACCAGGCCTTGCACCACAGAGAGTTCGTCCTTAAGTTTGTAGAAGGGTAACAAGGTAGGTTGTGCCTGTAACTCATAAGGGTTTGAAGAAGAGATGATATCGCTCACTTTTGTAAGTGTAGCATCTTTCAAAGTCTCCTTCCGAAGCTCATCCAAGGTGACGCTTCGCAGGTGGTCTCGAACTGCACATGTTATTTCGGCGTCCTCTGCGTCGCTTGACTTGTCTTGTTTGGTGACAACCGGAAGTCTTAAAAGTGCATCCGCAATCACATTCTCTTTGTCCCGCCGGTACTCCACTTCATAGTTAAACCGCAGTAGCCTTGCAGACCAGCGGGCGATGCGCATGGGTTACCTTCTGGATCCTTGTGTGGCAAGTAATGTCACAAGGGCCTGGTGATCTCTACGTAGTATGAACCGTCTTCCGAGAAGGAATGTTGTCCACATTTCACAAGCCCAAAGGCAAGCCAGAGCTTCTCGTTTCCCAACGGAGTATCGTCGTTCGGTCTCAGATAATGTCCTTGACGCGAACGCCACTGTCCTGACGCCTTCTGGATGGAGCTGCTGTAGGACAGCTCCCAGCCCGGAGTTGGAAGCAACTGTTGTCACCATCGTTTGTAGTGTAAGGTCGAAAATGGCTAGAGTAGCACAGTTTTAGAGCGCAGCTCTTAGGGGCCCGTTTCCAGCCTGAGTGGCGTCGGCGTCGGCGCAACCGGGGGGGTCACGTGACCCCCGAGGTCACGTGACCCCCCGAGGTCACGTGACCCCCCGAGGTCATGTGACCCCCCGAGGTCACATGACCCCCCGAGGTCACGTGACCCTCCCCCGAGATCACGTGACCCCCCGGAATCACGTGACTACCCGCAGGTGACGTGACCCCCCTCAGTACCCTTTCCTACTCCTCCTCAAGAGCTGCGCTCCAATTCGGCGTTACAGGGATTTGTAAACGGCTTTCATTTTTTTTATCAGGCTCTTCACCTCTTCGAATGCATGTTCATGTTCAGCTGTTCACAAAAAAGCAACACCTTTGCTTTGCAATGCACGGAGCGGATCAAGCACTGTTCCTAGTGTGGAATGAACTTCAAGCAATACGATGCAAGTCCGCGGAAGGATTGCAAGGACTTGACATCTGTAGGGGATGGCGCCTTGCTGCTGGCGTCGAGTGTTCCTTCAGCTGGTTTTATACCTTCTTTGGATATTTGATGTCCAAGATATCTTAACTCCGTGACCGAAGAGGTGAATTTTTGTAAGTTGAGCTTCAACCCACCTTTCTCTAAGCGTGATAGGACTCGCTTTAAGTTTCCATCGTGGTCGTTTTGTGATGACCCTGCGACGAGGATGTCATCAACGTAGTGAACTGTGCCTTGGCATCCCTTCAGCACTGTTGACAGCATCTTTTGGAAGGCTGCAGCTGCCGAAGCTAGTAGAAAGCAAACCATCTTGTACCGGTAAAGACCTTCATGCGTTATAAACGCTGTAATGTCTCTGCTTTCCCCTGCCAGCTCCATTTGGTGGTAAGCTGATGAGAGGTCCAGCTTGGAGAAGATCGTCATACCTGTCAGCCGGTGAAAGATTTCTTCCGGATGTGGAAGCGGATTACCGTCAATGACGATTGCTTTGTTTGGTCTTCGTAGATCTACGCATAGCCTGATTTCTCCTGTTTTCTTCCAGGCCACGACGATTGGGAAAACCCACTCTGACGCATCGATTTTTTCAATTATCCCTGCTGTACCTAACTTCTGAACTCCTCAGTGACTTTGTCTTGTACTGTCAGAGGCCAAAGATAAATGACCACAATATGGCCAGACTTGAACGGCTTAACTGCGCCCAAGGCTGAGCGGCCGGAGGCTAGCCAATTAAAACCAGCCAATCAACGACCACAGGCCGGCCGTCCTTTGGCCGGTCACATTTTGAGTCTTCGGGCACCTTCCGGCTTCTCTTTGGCCAGAGCTTGGTCGTTCTACTTTTACTTGGCCAAATGACCATGTCGGAGCATCTTTTGAACATCCCTGGACGGAGACTGGCCAGACAAATATGAACGGCCAGAGGATGCGTGGCCGAAGACTGGCCCGACAGTTAGTGCTGCCTGGGACGTTACTAGCTTTTGGCAATGGGCCCTGAACAATGCTTGTATTTTTCGTTTGTATCTTTCTTGATGTTAATAAACTTGAAACTTGAAACGACCTGCGGCACAATATCCAGACCCGCCACTTTTGTTGTTAATCCAAACTTTCTTGTATTTTTTGTTTTTTTGTTTTCGAAAATAAAATAATATTCATTCCAATTCTGAAATATCGGGCAAGGTCAAGCCGTCGGGTCCCGATGCCACCAACAAGGTCCGCCCCGAGCCCGACGCTCTTCGGGATAAATCGTTCGAAACCCGGCCCGAACCCGACCCGAACCCGAACAGTGCTCTCATATATTGGCCCGAGCCCGACCCTACTGCAGGTTGTGCTCGGGCTTTCCGGCTAGGCCGAGCCGGCACGCCGCACAGTTCTCTACCCTGGACTAGTCGACCGTGAGCTCCAACCAGTGAAAGGAGCGAAGGGGGGGGGGGAGGGGGGGGGGGTGAAGTGACCAGCAATTGCAATCCCAACTGAGTAACTGTAAGTGAAGGAAAATAAATGTATGAAAATTGACTTTTAAGCCTTGAAGCGGAGAATAACCAACCCTATACTCATTAAGCAGGAAAGGTTTGGTCTATTTAGCTTTGTGGCGCAGCCATCATCAATAAAAGAAAAAAAAAATAAGTTGTATTGTTCGGCTTGATTAATGGTCGAGGACTTCGCAAAACCCTTGACTATCGACGAATTGTTAGGGTTCGCGATCCATAAAAATACCTAAAAATGCCTCTTAAATGGGGGTCTAGGATCACCCATTTGAAAACCTCTGCTCTAGTAAAAAAATAAGGATTAGGATGAATGCACTATGGTGGATATCTTGAAGGCCTCTTTCACGCACGAATTCAAGAAGTGTTTGACAGACAACTTTGCGGCGTTGTAGTTTCGTGGCAGGATTAATTTGTAGGTATTACAAAAGAAAGTCAGTCTCAATTAATACATTTAAAATTCCCCTATGGGCGATTCATAGTGACGACATTATTTATTTCTGGATACCATTAATGTTGAGTTTTTTGTTATTTGAACAATGTTAAAGTACCAGGTAAAATAAATGTCGGTGGCATGCAGTGATCAAATAAAGTACAATATTTTATTTGCCTCTGCATGTGAAGGTCCGGGATGATTAGGCTGCAGCGTCCTCGTTCGCGAAGTCTCTGCCGCGTTCACCTCCGAGTGCCTTCTTAACATAATTCAATATCATGGTCACGACATTCTGGACGGTATTCAAAAGTCCTCCCCTACTTGAGCCTCCAATGGCTACTGCGTGAACCAGGTGAAGGAGAATGACGAGCACTGTGGAAAGAAGTACGTGAGTGAGTACATTAGTAGCGGACATACACAGCCCATACATTGATATGCGTATAATCTTAATTTATTAGCCGAAGTATGCAGATGAAGCAACCGCACAATCGATTTAAAAGAGGGGTTAGAAATTACTGGCGCTGCCAAAGCTTCACTTTGGTCGCGCCGGGGATTCAGGGTCCGGGTCGCGTGTACTGAAATTCTTGAGGAGTAAGTCAGTAGGGGTATTTCCGGCAATCTGATGGCTTCATTTTCATGGTCATTTCGTGTCTGGTTTACGGGGAAATAAAGAGAAAATGGACTCGAGGATTAGGTAAAAACGCGTCAGTGATTCACGCACTAGCCTTTAATCGGCACAATATTTGCTTCCCCGATAGAGTATAAGAAAATACCCACTCTCTTCACGTAAAACAGGCGACGTTACGTTCATGAAAACGCGCCAAACAGAGTGCCGGAAAAGACACAATTGAATTACTCAACAAGCTTCTCTGAATGCGCATCCGGGCTTCTTATCACCAGTTGGGTATGCTAACCTCATCAAAACTATGGTTAGCATACCTGCCATAGTAAAAATAGTTCCAGCAAAGCCCCTTAGTCCTGTCGCTGTATATCAACAGAAAGAGATGGTAAGTAATTTAATGCCCTGAAGACGCATCATAATCTGGGTCCGTGTGAGCTTTGATTACTATAAATTCCGTGGCAGTTTGAACAGCTTGAACGCGGGCATTGTGAGTTACGTCACGGTTTACTGCAGAATGCAGCCACTGCGGCGATTTCGGATTTTGTGGAGCGGCGGTGTGCGCATTAGATGGTTCTGCGCTGCACACTTCGTGTTTGAAGAAAGGCCATCCAGGTTCGGGTGACAACGCGGTATGATGTGTTTGTGCCCGTGTTGTTGATTATTTCTATCAGCTTCGCTTGTGACTGTGTTGTATACTCGCAGTCTCTGATTACATTTTTGGAGTTCGCTGTTCTAATGTCGAGTTCCCAGGCCCGAAGGACTTGGCAACGCACATTACCTCTGTTTCAGTCGGTTTGTCTCCAATCACCGTAATGTTTAAGCCACTGCCTTCCTATCTTCTCAACGCGACAGCAGTTTAATTGAATTCAGTATTTGGATTTCTTTTCTACACATTAGTTTAAAGTTTGCGCACGTATATGCGGCATGGGTTGCATAGGTCTATATGCGGAATGCTGTAATAATGTTATAATAAAGTTGGGAAATGAAAACAAAATCCTGTGTGCTTGTTTATTTCTTGTAATTTTACGTACTTTGCCGACCTGTTAATGTACTGTATGTTACTTCAAAATATTCTCGACGTTGTTGGTGGCAATGAAAGACTTGCCGGGAGACATTTGTCGCATTGGTTATTTACTCTGAATGCAGCGCCACCTTTACATACTATCGTGTCTGCGGTGTCAAAGCGCAAAATAAGTTTGCATTACGCATTCAAATATTTCATGTCGAATCCCGTTTTTTTTTTTTTTTAAACATGGATTAACCTCAATCCATCACCTGAGCGTAGAGACCGGATTCAATTCAAAGAACTGGAAGCATGCTGGGAAAGTTTTCAGAAACCTAATGCACACTAAATCCAACAGTACAAAAACAAAACCGCCTAGCCCACAAAATAAAAAAAAAAAAAGAAAGAAAATCCCGTTGAGATTAAACTTGAACAATATGCACGCCCTATTTCGAAACTCGAATTGATCTGACACTTTTTTTTACCGGTGTTTTTCCTGCATTACACTGCGGGATCACCCACAGATTGTACAAGAGAAGTGTGTTTAGCACCTACTTGCTTTCCTTTTAAGTATCTAAATGATGTTGATTCCCTTAATATAGGAATCTGGGAAAGCAGCGTGCATACGATTATGCTATTCGGTGCGACATATCGAGGCTAAAACAGCGCAATGACGAGGAACAAGAAGCAGAAGGACAAATACACAGCGTTTACTCTGAACTGAATTTGCATTAATCGTGACCGCGCAGTAAATACTTGTTTGGTGAAGACCATAAAAGAAAGTCATGCATAAAAACCACAAAATTACTGTATCTCACCGCACGCGCGCGCATTTTACATTAGTGACGAGAAAGATAACCTATTTCTCTGTGAGATAGGGCAATAGACGGGGCGGATGTGCTACTTTCCGCTCCAGAAAAACTGTCAAGCTTGGGCAGAGCCATAAAACCCTTTCCCTAAGGCGGCCAAGGGCTTTGTGACTAAGCATCGCAATTTTTTTGTCACTTGTGCCGTAGGGGCAGTGTATTCTATCCTTTTGTCCTTTAGGCGGCGTTATGTAGGCTAGACTGGCCGCTGCCTCAATGAAAGCTTAAGGGAACACGCCTATAATGTGACCTCTGCGGTATCTCACCATCTTGGCATTCATTGCCTCGATTGTGTCTGTCATCCAGATTTCCAACAATGTAAAATCGTGAAACGCCATGACGACCAACTAACCCTTGAAATAATCGAGGCATCGGAGATATCTAGTTTATGCGCTGGGTGTGTCAGCTGCCCGTCTATTTCCCTATCTTATAGAGAAATAAATTACCTTACTTGTCGCTGGTGTAAAATGCACGCGTGCGATACGGTGGTCTTGTGGTTTTGATACATGACTGTTGTATCTTCTTTAGGGTCTTGATCAAACAAGTATTTATTGTTTTATTGTGCGGTAACGATTATTACAAATTCCGTTGAGAGCCAGCGCTGTGTATGTGTCCTTCTGCTTCATGTCCCACGTCGTTTGCGCTGTTTTAACCTTTTAAAAATGTCACACCAAGTAACTGAAGCTTCGACCTTAGACATACCCAAACTTAAAAAGAAATCCGTTACAGGTAACGGATTAGTTGTAATCCGTTACTGTTTCGAGTAATTTTGTAATTGCCAGTTGCATCCTTGCGACAGTCACTGGTGATGTAGTTTCGTCACAAAATATCGGTAGCGGATTACTTTAATTACTTGTTACCTAAAAAAATGGGAACATTAAAAAAAACTACAGCAGTATGAGTGTACGACTACCCGCTCGACCAAAGCTCAAAAACGAGCATTTGCGATCATGCATTCTTCACAGTTCATGCAAACTATACTCCGCTCATGCATAACCTGTGTCAAAGCTACTGACACGATACCGCAGTTTGAGACATCGCGCCCACACTTGAAAGGCCCGTTTAAAAAGGTGCTTTCCGTAAATCGGTTCCTTACATCCAAATCTCCTAGGGCAGTTGACGCTGCTACTGAGCATGCGCACCGCTAGCTTTGCCTGTAGAGTTCCGGGGATCATTTCCTGTCGCCGTAAACTAGCATTATGGCGAGTGTGTTTGCAGCTTTCGCTGCCTTGTCAGCTTACAGGTGAACGGAGTGCACCTACATTTTGTCTCTTAAATACAATAATTTGGCTTTGCAAGGAATACCATAATGAGTGCGTATAAGAAATGAAAAGTCCTTTTTTAAGAACTCGTTTGAAAACATCAAAATTGTTTGAATTGTTTTATTATAAGTGTAAGAGAAAACTAACGTGACAGTAATTTGTAAAGTAGCATGTAAAATATTATGTTACATTTTAGCGAAAGTGATTTGCAACGGTAATCCATTACATTTGAGGCTCGGTCATTTTTAAATGTTATCCACTAAATTTCTCAAGTAACTTGCGCAAGTCTAGACATATGAAGACGATAAAGTCTTTATAAATTATGAGGAGGAAACAAAGAAATGCGGAAAGCTAACCCCTGTTCGTTACAATTAGAATCTCTGGTTGGCAAAAATAATCAGACTAATCAAGTAAATGCTTCAAGGTTTCATCACGGCTAGAAAACAAAATAAAAGGTCACAGTTTTCATTAAGCAAGCCTTTATTTACTTATGGCTGTATTATGTGTTCCCTTTCCCATCTCCAGAACAAAAAAATAAAAAAAATAAAACCTACCAGATGTAAATCGTACGGCTGAAACACACATGTCACGCTCGGCGTTTCTTTAATTGAACCATTAAAGGCGCATCACATGTTTATTACAAAGTACCCTGTGTAGGATTCTGACGAACATCGTTTGTAGACACTTAGGTTTGAATACGACTATTGCGCCAAGTACCCGTTTATTGCGTTTCTCTTTACGTTATCTAGTTTGTATCGAAGGATTAATATAATAAATAAAACGAATGCTCTACCCTGGCTACTGCAGTACCCATGCTATCCGTCTATCTCAAACGCACACAAATGACTGTATTCTAGCGTCTACTTTGCACTCTAAGAAAAAGAAAACGACACCTTTTCCAACAACTTCTTGAAATAAGTTATCTAAGATTGATTTACTTTTTACGTTACAGGAAGCACCTTTTTGGTAGCTATTCAATAATAATAATAGTATTTCCAATAAAGCATCACACTCAGCGTTTTGATAATTTATGTTTCATACTCAATATACAAAATCACATTCTCACCTATAAGGTTCAGCAGGAAGTTTCCCGAGCGAAACATTTTGAAGTGCATTATAATCTGAAAACGAATGAAGCAATCAATGTATACATTCATTTGTGAAGATCTGCAATTTTCGCACATGAACACCAAGGTTAATATGAGTTGTTAATTTGGTAATCATAGCAAAATTAATGCTTTAAGAGCTGGCACCTTGTAAAACCTTTCTTTAGCAGTCCAATGTCCTCATGAGTATTTGAGCTATGAATGGTGGTTAGAACACTTCAGATTTCTATTTACGCCCAAGTATTTATACTTAGGGACCCCACTGATGGTTTCAGACGAATAGACAAGACTTACAGTATGGGATTTCCCATACAAACTCACTGGGAATTGTCAGACCTGCCATTTGAATTTTAGTTAAACACATCAAATTGTTTTTTTTTTATTTTACCACATGGCACCGTTAGACAGAATCCAATGTCTAAAACTGTCTACTATAAACAACTTTGTTTTCGTGGGATCAATATTTCGCAATTTCGGCGAAGTGTAAATTTCGGAATTTGCACTTTGCCGAAACCAATGCATTTTAAATGCATTTGTTACCATAAACAAACATGTTAGTTGGTTCTATTGTTTCACGATATTATTAAGCCTCAAAATTCGCGAATGTTATTAGGTCCTCGCGAAAATGAAGTCGCTTAAAGTGCATTTCATTAAGCATTTTTCGGTATTCGTAATACAGTCCCTGAGCCTTTAGAAACGCAATGTGCCCTATTTTTACTGTGTTCTTAATTGCTGATTCATTTTATAGCGTCTTTATCTGCTGTCGACGCAGTTTGATTGGCTGCCCATTAATAGTAAGATGCACGGTGCTTACGACACCCTGCCCTTCTTTAACAGTCAGTGACTTTTTATATAAAAAACGTTTTCTTAATTTTAGTGCAAAGAAGATGGTAATTTATACAGATTATAGCTATCACATATCACATTCCATTTGGCGTGGTTTAAATGTTCCAGCAAAAACACTTCATATTTAAACCCTTATTTAATTCGTTTAATTTGCAAGATTTTAGTTAAATAAAAGATTAATTTTTATAAAAGTTGTAAAGCGATGATTCATAATTTCATGAAACAATTTTTGCTAATATTAAAATCCCTTTAAAATTTCTCACGTAAGAATAGGGAATGCCTTTTCAACACTTATCTTGAGATTATATTTTAAAATCATGAGTATAATTTCATACTACCCCAGTTAAAACAAATTAGTAGCCAATCGTCGCGTGTTCTGTTTTTGTTCAAGCAAAAGTATAGACGCAAAAAAATATTAGCTTACCTAGTCGAATAGTGACAAAAATGCGGAGGATTAACGGTTGCACATCCCTTTACTGTGCGATCCAGCTATATATACACTCCTAAACGCAGAAAAAACGGATGTCTTTAGTACAATTGGGGTTAATGAGCAATTTGTATTTATAGAAAAATGTAAAAAAAAAATGTGAAATGTGTTTTAACATATATTTTTTTTTGCCTGCCCAACTTCAGCGAATTAGCCACACCATCGGCCTCCATATTTCAAAAACTAGGCCAAACGATTTCTATATCACGTTTATACATCCAAGGTTTAAGCGTAGGACGCGCTGCAAAGCAATTATGAACCTACGCTCTTTTTTTACGGTCAACATTTTAGTATATTTTTTTAGAACTGAGAAGTACCTTCAAATCTAGTAGTTTGAGTAAAGCAATTACTCTGGGAATTAACGTTAGGGATCAACCTTCTTGCTCCGAAATACACAATACGCATTACGTCTGTAAAATGTGAAGAAAAGCTACTGCTGTGTTCGTTCTTAATGTGCTACGCCGTGTACTGCGCAATGGTCTTTGGCGCTGATGCACTAAGTGCTCAGTTTCGTTTCGGGTAAATGCCATGCAACTCGCGGTCAAGTGTGCTTCCGCGTACGTTTTCTTTTAATATTTGTGCTGTCTTCATGTTATTGTATTACGCCGCAGTAAAGTCTATTTTAGATTGTTGTATTCGATGGAACTTGGGCCTCTAAGTCCGTTAACTCTGTGCCGTCGCTCACAAGAGGAAGAGGCAAGGGGTGCCCATCGAGGTCCGGGGAGAAAACAACCTCTTCTCTACTGTCGCCCAGAGGACGTACATTTTATCTGATTACTTTTTTTTTTCCAAATATTATGAAGGCCCATATCTGTTAGCACTAGCTCCCTCAACTGTCCTGTTCTGTAACAAAGTGATATATATGAAATCGTTTGTCGTGATCTCATAAGAGGTAGATTATTGGTGCGGCGTTGATTAAGTCACATGTATTTTTTTATAAGTCGATGTATGTGTAGTTTTCGCTTAGCATACTTCAGCTGAAAGTAGCTCATTGTGGTGTTCGTCATTTACAAATTAATCGCCATTTCTTAGTGCTTTTTTCTCCTACAGCGATGTTTAGCCTGTGACAACGCACCCCTACACACGACAAGCGCCGTGACGATGCTCTCTTACGTTTGATTGGTCCCCTCGGCCCGTAGCCTTCGCTGCGCTCAGACGTGTGTTGAAACAAACTAATATCTACTGAACTACACTTTGTTTCACATTCACCAGGCGCCTATATTACTTATCATGCAAGTCGTGAATGTCGAAGTCTAAGGGATGACAAAATTGTTTTTCTAATTATGCTCTAAATACCATACTCAGCGAAAATATAGCGTCTTCACTATTGGCAACTGCATGGCAATACGCTGACGGTGAAAAACAAAAGTGTATTGGACACTTCTTGAAACGCTAGTAAAACCGTTCCTCCGGAAAGTAGACATTGCACAGAATAAAAAAGCTAATTTCGTTGTGGTCTCTGCTAAGGGGCCAATTGAGAAAAAGTTCTGATATTCGGTATATTTAGATGAATAACCTCACGTGAGTATTGTACGTTTTAGTTAGTAAAAATAAAGGTAAAAGAGCGATCATAAGAAGCTTGCGACTCGCCACTCACAATTACAACATTTCTTCAGCTGTCAAAAAGTTTAATTTTGCCACTTCAAAAATTTGTAGAAAATGCTTGATAGTGCTAAAGCGAAATTAGATCTCACGGATAAGGGCGGCTAGACATCAAAATCTGCACGTTCTCTATAGTACTATTATGCTAAGCGGTAATTGTGCAAAACGCAAGAGAGTTACTGCATCTTTTTTTTTTTTTTGACTGAAAATGATTTAAAAATGTTTTTTTAATGTTTCAACTGTCAAACTAGAAGGGCGCTCTGGAGCAAACATTTAACTTACATCGAGCGACGTTTTTTCTGCAGCAATTAAAAAAAAACATTCCATTTAGCATGCATTCTTAGGTAAGGGTTTTTTATATGATTGCATCTCATTTGTACATGCATGACTTGCTAGAAAAACCACAATCATGCGACTTAATTTATATTAAAAAAAAATGTTCAAGCACTTTTTTTTTCTCGAAGTCACGACGACAAATTTTTCAACATTATTTATACACTCATGATTTAGAAAGTTTAATTATTATAACAAATATGTAGAACCCAATTTTACCGAAAGTTGTAGAGCAAATTCTCATGCCACACGTGCTTTCGTATATCCCTGACCTGACTTTCGAAAACAAAATTCAATTTTAACTTGTTATTCTTGAAGCTACGTGGCACCATTTTTTCATTGGCAAAATTGAGGCCGGATGCGATCCGTAATTGCAGTCGGCGTAGAACTCGATTTCAAACACCACTCCGTTAGAATAATAGTAAAAGTTACCAAGGGCATTGTTTCCGAGAAGTGAAAGTCCCACGCTCTGATTTCTCGAAAAGGTATAGGACCTAACACCTAAAACAAAGCTCCGGTTAGGTCATTTCATTTTTCTAATTTATGTTAACAACATTCCTATTATTTTCTCTTCTACAATAAAATTATTTCATGACAAATGGGGCATTTATCGAAGAATATCTAGTGACTCTGACTCCAAGCATTTACAGCGTGATTTAGATTCTATTTCAAAATAGTGTGAGCTGTATTTTATTTAACTGAATATAAAAAAGTGGAAAGTAATGCGCATGTGTCGTAAGGTTATATTTACTTCCACGTTTAGCCTTCATAACACAACTCTAGAGTTTGTAAACTCTTATAAGTAACCGGGAGTGATCCTACACTCCGTTCTTTCCAGGAACCTTGATTTTAAATATTTGATTCATAACGCTAAAAGTATGCTTGATTACCTTAAACGATATATTTCTATGGTTCAGAGATACTAAAACCGATTTCTTTATGAAACATTAGCGAGGTCAAAGCTTCGATATGCAGCCTTCATCTGTGATTCCGGTACCGCCTACCTTACTGACTTTTTCGAATTAATTCGAAACAGATCCGCACGTTTTAGTTTGCTTAATTATAATCATACCCTTAGCTTAACATCACTGAGAACTACTTTCACAACCCAGTCTTGCACATCGCCGAAAAAGTTATAGTATTAATCTTGTTTCTTTCTCAAACTTTTTCATTACAACATTGTACTCAGAAATCAATTAATGCCCCCCCCCCCCCCCATCGTGGTTTCTGCACACTTGGATCAGCATCACAAAGTAAGCATACCATTTTGCCATTATAAAATATTTTGCGCCATTCATTCCCAGAGTTTCGAATGAATAGAATCATGTACCAGCATCACTTACATTAATTGTTGATTGCGTTTCTTTTTTCTTCAAATGTTCCAAACGATCTATTTCCTGTTGCTTAATTAATGTAAAACACTCTATTTTTTCGGCCACTATTTTTCGCTAATCGGTCACAGAGGACATAATCGCGGCCACTAAATTTCGCGAATTCCAGACACCTGTATTGAAATTCTTAAAGACCAAAATTTTCGCGTGCCCTGAAATTTCGCGAATATTTCAATTCGCGATATTCGCGAAAACTAAGGGCGCGTTAACATTACGGGTTTTAAAGTATTTTGCATTTTCCACTGTTATTTTGTTTGGTTTCTAAACACTCGCCTCTGTAATGCCTCGGGCCCTGAGGGTAAAATAAATAAATAAATATACGAAAACATCTTAGGCAAAAGTGGCACGTGACTTGTGTTTGATCGAAGCGCTGGATCCACTCTCTTGGGCGGCGTGTTGGTAATCGCTTCGGAGACAACCCTGTTTGAAAACTCTTTAGAACTATATGACCATTAGACAATCGCAATTGCTGCTGACGAGGCATTTGGTAAAAAAAAATACAAAAAAAAAACAAAAAAAAAACGTTGGACCCGCATTGCGTAGTTGCCAAGAGGTGATAATCTAGCTCGACCCGGTTTGACGTTTTTGACAACGTCACGTAGGAACAAAACGAAAATACTGTGCAAATGCAGTGTACGCCTCGAATAATGCGGAGGTGATATTTACAGAATTTATTTGAGATCTGAATTCGACAAATTAGCACATTGAACCGGCGAGAATATTCCGCCACCGTCGCCCGGCACGGAAAATCTCAAAGGGACGACGAGGGGGACAAGATGGGCCATCCAATTTTAAAGTTATACAGGCCTTAGCCTATTCAACAATTCATTAAATCGATTGATCCCTGCCCCTCGCAAGGGCGTTCCATTGCCCCATAGGGAATCGGCGTGTGGTGCTAATCGGAGAGTGTGCGGGACGCTTATTTTTGCGATTTCAATCTCTTGCGTGTCGACGTGGGCGGTTCTCGCCATTCAATTGGGTGCCTCCCTGTTTGTGCGTTGGTGTGCTCAACGTCAGTGCGCTCGATTGGGCGGGATTTTAAGTGGACGGCTCTACGCGAAAAACGCTAATATTTCGAACGCCTAAACGGTGTAATTTTGGGATCATCGAGGTTATGCGGTGCATCAAATCCGTCGAAGCCGGCCATCGGATGCTTTAACGGACGCGACAATACGATCTCTTTTTTTTTTTCTTCTTTTTTTCCTAGGTTCTTGTGTGAAATTTTGTAGAAAATGAATGCTTATTTGCACTTCGTATCCCCACCATTTACGTTTTTTTTGTTGTTCGAGTTTATTACAACGTAGTTACGTACACCGAAAGAATGCCTTGATGGCACCGGGCTGGATTCTATGACGGCGAAGTGGACGACGAACATCGTTCTACGCCGGCGCGCGTTGGGTTTGCCGACGGCGAAGTATACACAGCCCGGGTTCATTGGTAACGCCGATCGCGTTCGGAACCCGAACTTAGGATGATTCAAGGGGCTTAACCGACGAGGCCGACGATGCGTGCACGTCCTTGGAGCGGCAGCCATGGGTCTAACCCGCAGCTAATCGGCCACCCTCTTTGCTCCAACCCTCAAATCATTAAATATTTCAGTCTGTGTCACGGAACAAAAATGTTTCGCTCATTTGTGTAATTTTATTTTGATAATACCTCCCAAAATATTTCGAATTTACGGAAAAACAGTTTCTCTCCATGCACCTACGTTGGATCAGGTTCGTTTAACCAAATAAGGCATGTACACGATCTAGTTGGTGGCGCAAAAGTTTTTGATGGGAACAGCCCTAGAAGACGTTTGACCAGGAAAAAGAATCACAGACAGCGCGCAAGTGTTCGAAGAACCAGTTAAAAAATCATTGAATCTGACCTCTGATTATGCCGAGAGTTTGTGTAGTGCCCCGTATGACCCGCTGTGCAGCGCGGTGGTACGTTATGATCCGTCCCGTGACTGCGTGAAATTATGAGCGCACTGACGTACTTTGTCATTCGGGAGCTATCTGCGTGCGCAAACGATTGTCTCCTTCCGTAAGCTCCCGTGAGTCGTAGTTTGTGTAGCCGCTTGCACTCCCGTTCGCCTCCTTTTGGCGCCGAGAAGAGGCATCGGGTCGCGAAATGCACGATCCGGGCCTTGGTTTTCGTTGCAAACTAAATGCCAGTAATTACGATTAGTGTTGCCATGTTCTTCATAAGCATAAATAATTTAAACTAAGTGGGCGTTTTTTTATGCTTCTTCTGCGTACGCATTGTGTGCTAAGCACTATGCTTGTTTTTCTCCTGTTTTCTTCTCCTTTTGTTTTCGTTTCTCTTTCTATATTTTCCAATTTATTTCTTCATAATACTTTGTATATATAACGAAAAGGATCCTTATTTGTTCCGTACAATGCCTTTTTATCTTTCTTCTTCTTCTTCTTCCTTATTTTTTTTTAAATACCTCTTTTCTTTTCGTCTTCTTTTCTCTTGTAAAAAAAGCGCCAGTTGTCAGCGTTCTTTCCTCTCTTCTCGCTCTTCCTTTCGTCGTCCTTGCGCTATTGTTCAGTGATGTTTAGCCAACTAGCTCACCAAATGATTTTATTGAACTATGTCTACCTCATTTGGCATTTGGCCGACGTGTATTGCTGTTTTGTTAAGCTCAAGCGTAACGCTTCTCGCATAAAATCCGGTCCTTAATCACACTGTGTGGTATTATTCGGCGCTACGCCAACTGCCACTCCTACTTAGCTCTGGCAATCTTGAAGCCGGGATGGACTCCCTGTAGAAGCGCGTCTCTTCCAATACTTGACTGTGGGCATAGCAACGAACAAACCTAGAGAAGGAGACACGCGAATGTCTCGCCTTGGATTTGAACGGACAGACGCTCTCAATCTTACCGAGGAAGAGGGGTACATCGTTGGATTGAAGTTATGAATACGCCCAAAAGTCAAACATATTCAAAATAAGCCTGCTCACGAGCGTATTTTTATGAAAAATAAAAATGAAAAATGAAATTAATTGGATATAGTTGTTCAATGTATGTGCTCGTGAAATGTGGGAAGTGGCATATGCTCTTAGGCCATGTGAAAGGACGCGCGAGTTCTCGCATGTGTGGTACATCGCTGCACCGAGTTTGTAGTAGAGAGAGCGCGCAGTGCGAATAATGCTTGCAGTTCGGGATGGCGGTGGCTGCAGTATTATTTTCCTTCGTTGGAGTCAACGAGTGGCTCTAGTACTAAATTGCAACAAGCCTATTTTAACGGCACGCCAAAAGGTGTGTCGACAACATTCATACCCGAAAGGTATGGAGGTGGTCGGCATAATACGCGAAATGTGCCGGTTTTGCCCATGAAGTTTGCTTGAACTAATTCAAATGGCACACTATACCATGCCATGCTGACGCTGTTTAACCACGCCGGTATCAACCACAGTGCAGTCGGGTCTCGTTAATATGAACACCTCAGTTCCCCGAAAAGTGACCCATAAAAGCGAGACAAAAATGCACGTAAATTTATTCAGCTTGTCCCCGAAAACTTTGTCAATATAGTAGGGTATTCATAATATCCATATCTGAAAAGAAAAAAAAAGAAAAGAACACAAGACGTCTAGATAAACATTTTATTTTCCTGGGAGAAACCAACCCTCTAAGCAACACGCAAACAAAACTCGAGACCGCCACCCGTTAAAAAAAGCATCGATTTCGAATTCACCAGAATATCTACTCCCAGCTTAGGTATAATGAATATTTTAATAAACGGGCTCCTCTTACGATTAAAGACGCGCTCGCTGGTGAATGCAAGCAGTGTCTTGCATCGTCTGCTCTTCCGAGAAGGGAAGAGCGCAATTGGCCTAATTACCCAGTTGGTGCCAGCAAGCTCAAATCTACGATTCTATTTTATTCTGCGCTATAGATAACATCCGTTCCACCGCCATCACCACCGCCTGCAGTGATGGATTTTGCGCGCGCATATTCCCCGTTCCAAGACACTCAGAATTTCTAGGCCACAGCCGCGTCTCCTGCGTTGGCCTCCCGGACGAAGCGTCCTCCAGCGCGTACAGCGTTGCTGACCACCCCGTCGAAAACAATGGCCAACACTGCAAGAGAATAGAATAATAAAACAAGATGAGATCAGGGGATAATTAGGAAGTAAATCATTCGAAAGGTCGTACTCTCGTTACGTTTTGTTTTGTTTTTAATGTGGAGTAATTAGAAATGAACGTGGAAATACAAAATATACCTCCAGAGAGGACGTGATGTTGTTCGCATTGGTTTCTCTATAGCCACTGACGTAATGAGAGCGGCATGGCGTGTTTCTTTAACGTCCTGACTCCAGCACGCGCTATTCATGCCTGCCACCGTGCTTTGGCTGCTGGCGTGCGCTCGAGGCGGACGATACGTGGAAGCATTGTCGAAGGTACGAAGCTCGCGCCAGAGGCGGGACACATAAAGCTGCTCCCTACCGTTCTTACCCTGTCATTGCATGGGTACGCAGCAGGGGAAGCTAACTGTTGTGCTCTCCCGCACGTGGGCAACTGTTCTGTGGTACGGATGAACATTTACCGCCGGAAAAGGGGGGGAGGGGGGGGTTGGAAAGGGGAGGGTTCAGACCCAGTCTTGTACACGTTATTAAAAAATAAAAAGAAACTGAATCAAATTACAATTACTCTCGTTTACAGAATGTTCGATTATATTACTTGATTACTTGATCAGAAAATTAATTGAAGGCTACTTTTCCGATTACTGCTGATTTTGAAAGCGGCAGGTATTTCTGCAGGTTTCAAAATGAGTCTTAGTTTTGTACTGTCCATTATTGGGTTATAATCACTGATCACTATTTATCTTCTTAGTCCACCAATTTTGTTAAACGATTTTCCTACAGGAGACTTGGTGCGAGGATCCCTTGGGAGATGCGTAGAAAGAAAGGGCGCCATAAGGAAAGAGAGAGAAATATAGTAACGGCCACAAGTAAATTGAGTACTTCCAAAGGTAATTATATTGCTCTTGTAAACTTTCGAATAAAGATAATCAAATTATAACAACAAAATACCCCAAAATGTAATCGATTACAAGGAATTTTTTTTACAAGTAACTGGGAACTATTGAATGGGTTAAAAGAGCGCAAAAAGACGAAGGACCAGCAAAAGGAAACGCAAAGACACAGCGCTGACTTACAACTGAATTGTAACTTATGCGCCATTTAACAGGTAAACTTGAAATTAGACCGACATACAAGCAATCGACCCACAGGTTACCTTCCCATAAAGCCGGCACGCGGCTATAGTTATATACCCGCCTTTCTAATCTCATCACTAATCAGGGCAAGTGACAGGACACTTAGGCACAGTCTCCAAATACAGTGCGATTTTCAAGTGCTTTTACGCACATCTCTTGCTGTGTTTTGTTGTAGCTTCTTGTAGGGACTTACCGAAAAAAATAGCCAGTAACTTTACGGGGCTCTGCATCTTCGGATGGAACGCTGCTTCTAGCGGGGAGAATTTCCCGCTACATTTAGCGGGGAAAATTTTCCGCTAGATTTAGCGGGGAAATTTTTTCACTAAATTTAGCGGGGAAATTTACCCATCATGCATCGCGCGGTTACGCCGACGCCGCTCAAGCCGGAGACGGGTGCCTATGAGCTGCTCTCTAAAACAACAGGACACGCGATTGAGATTCCTCAATCTCCAGGGATCATTCGATTGTCCCAAGCACTCGGAAAACGTCCCCCACAGATAAGATGTAGTGAATGAGACAACAGCCAAAGAAAAAAGCAGCTTTCCAACATCTCAATGCGGCGGGCAGTCCTGCGTTTGAGCATAAAATAAAGCAAAAGATTCCTTTGCTTGAAGCCCGAGCTTTTTCTTATTCAAGGACAGTTCTAACCAGGGTTTTGCTTCTCTGATTTCCATAAAACCGGCTTCTGAAGTATTTTTCGGGGTTCATCGATTTATACAGAAAGTAGAAATTATGTTTCCTGCTTGGCGACGTAAAGTAATCCTCTTTTAAAAAGGCAAGTTCCGTACGAGCATATTTGAGAAAAATGATGAATACCGGAAGGGCGGTGTCGCAAACATACAAGTCATTCGCAGTTGCTTACCTTAACGATCGTCGGTGAATTGCTCTTTAGAAATGAGTCGTTGCACTCTAACAACGAAGAGGGTATAGGTCCCTACCTGGAGAACCTATACGTAAAAAAAAAAGAAATCAAAAAGCAGTCATGGGCAGCTGCAGTGCCCACAGCTGAGAACTGCAATTTCTCCCGGTGGATCGCTGCAAATTAGAAAGACAAAATATACACAGAAAGCAAATGAATGGTTGGGGACAGCAGTCATCTATCTACATTAAAAAGTGGTTTAGGATGTTTTCAACCTGTTCAATCATGAAAGGTGCGTCGTGTAATTTGAAAAAAAAAATAAAAAAAAAATTTTTTTTTTAGCATTACACCGTTTTGGCATATGGCAATCAAGCGTATCCGAAAAAGCGTTTGGACATTCGCCTTTTTATAGTCAGTGTAAACTCGGACCATTCAAAACGACAGAAAGGTAAAAAATTTGAGAGTACGCACTTTTTCCGGACTAGTCGCTTAGTATAAACGAAACACGCACAAAAAAAGTTATTATCAGCCGGAAAGTCAAAATATTGTTCCATGCTCATAAAAGGATACCCGAAGGATTTCACTGATAAATTATTTTTGCTGTAAAAATATACAAGTTAGATAACAGAACTGAACAAAAATATTACGAGGGCAGGCCGACTTGGCACGGAGAGACCTTCACAAATGCGAACCGCCCGAAAAATTCAAGGCCCTAGAATTTAGCCCACCGCACTATTTTTCTGACGTGTATGGGCGACTATATAGGAGACACAACATGATCACAAATGACTAGAAACGTACGTAGTTCCCCGTTCAAGAAATTCCCTTCAAGCCATTTTACGCGATAAAGTTAAAAAAGTCAATTCGCAAAAAAAAAAAACAAAAAAAAAAAAACCCGGCGTTGGCAGAGCGAGAAAATCCTAAATTGGTCGAAGGGGTCGTGACTTAACAGCCACATGACCTCTTGCGGAAATTCCAAAAATTACCCACAACGCTCCTGTGAAACGTAACGTTAGGCATGGAATGAAAGTGGTTAAAACATGACATGTGATGCAAATGAAAGGTCGTCGCATGTCTAAAATGATTTCACTTTATGAAGTAATCCATTTGCCTCAAAGAAAAAAAAGTTCATTAATCTTAAGTGGGATTCCAACCCACGACCCTTCTGCTGCGAGCCAAACACCCTACACACTAGGCCAAGGAGACACTTTTTTTATTGCGGATTTTGACAAGAAACACAAATTCGACAATGAATGATAAAAACAATGATAAAAGCTCGTGCACAACACACAGGGCTCGAGCATGAACGTTAAACTTTTCTCAAGTTCTCTAGAGCATGTAATATTAGCGCCCAACCGGGCGGACACTCTAACAAGGCGTACACATAGTTCAGGCGGCGAACCGATTCCATAAAATGCAATCGAACGGGCCGTGCGTCCAGAGCTGCATGCCTTAAATCCATTCTGCTGCATCATATCGCATGCAGGCCCAGAAGAATGAAAACGTCAAGCGGAATTTCACTGTATTTTTAAGCAGGAAGGAACATGACACCGCGCGGCGTTTAGATAAAATCGTTTTTAAAAAATAGTTCTCTGGAGGACATTCCAAAAAAGAAAGGCGTCCCAGCATGCTCCGTAGTTTCACTTTACGCTTTCCCCTGTCTTCCGTTTCATGTTTGTAAGCTTAAAGGAGCTGTGCAACGATTTTAACGCTGAAAGCATTGGCATCTTCTGCTTTTGATGTTGTTCCCCTTGTCACAAATGGCAGAAAACACACCTCCTTTCAGTTGCGATTCCGCCGCGTAATAGCGAGGCAAAACTTAGAATATTCCCCGACCTGCAGCCGCGCGCGGCGGCCATGAGAAACACGCAGCATGACGTCAATGTGGAATCTTGTAGAAAGATAGCAAGTTGTGCGAATACCTGCTCAATAAAAGGTAACTTTTCTATAAATTTTGCCATTCCAACATATATATAAGTGCGTCAAAAACCTGGTATCATCGACAAAACTCCTATTATACGCAGTTTTAGTGGCGTCATCTCTCCTAGGTCCACAAAACCGTCAGCTCTCTCTGCTACCGCGCGAACAGCTGCCAGAAGCCAAAGGGGGAGGGAGACAGGGCCGGACGGGTATGGCCGGACCCGGATGAGACTTTCCTCCTTTCACCATATTGTTCGCGCGGCGCCCGCCTCACGTAGTCACGCGGTCGCGAGCGTATGAGTTCTCGCTGCTCACTGATGGCTCTAAAGAGAGAACCCCATCAACGCCACTGCGCACGTGACCCGGAAGACGACGTACGAATTGAGAGGCGGCAAAAACCTGGATCGTTTTTTTCATTTTTTTAAAATAAAAGCTAGGGTATCCAGGCAAAATCCTTTTTCTGTAGTTCACTTCAGAAGCGTCAGGCATCAACTTCCACAATAATTTAAGCAAAGCCCTGAAATTGTTGCACAGCTCCTTTAAATATTTTCTGGCATATCACCTTCAAAAACATCGCTCTAAAGATAAAATGATTTATCGTTGCTTCCGAACAAATAAAAAGTTGAATTATAAGCATATGCCATATTTGTAAGCAATAAAAATACCTAACACTGTTGTTTAAAAGTTTTGATCAATGTGGTACCAGAGATTCTATATATTTTATTGTCATCTTTGTTACGTTGAAACACAGGGTGCGACTACAATTCATTAATATTCATCGCCCATTTTTATGCACTGAGATCCCCGGTCCTGATATCTGTTCGCGTTGCAGAGAGAAAGGAGGCTTTTACTTAACCTGACGTTTCTTCTAAAGTGTGGAAACGTTATCATGATGGCAGATTCTTTTTCACTGGAATATTGTTTCGTTGTTCACATTAGTTCCGGTATCACAGGGTTGATACCGTGACTGATGTTTCCTGGCGTTGCTTATTTCCTTACTTAATTCTTTCTTAAAGAAATCACACATTCTAGATCAAATATTTAAGCTGTCATGTTCTTTATAGAATTGTATAAACACAGTTGGGCACCACGCGTGCATCTCTGCCTCCAGTCGAAAGGATCTGTGGAAAAGAAGTGAAATAATTAATTAAAAGATGTTACCTCCTTCCCGGGCCCCTAGAAGTTGACACCCCCCCCCCTCCCCCCTTAATTTTAATTCCTGGAGAAACCCCTGACCCACCACAGAATCACTGTGCGCCATAGGACCTTCTGAAGTCCATCCAAACGATATCTCGGCGGCGTTCAGCTGGTTGCTGAGTTTTGTGTCCAGCCCTGTCACGAAGTCTGAGTAGTGTTCTGAGCCGACCAGAGTTTCTGTTTTGTTGGGATTCCTGTTGTCGGCAATATCTGTGAGTGTATAGTTTAGGGGAGATAATTCTTTCTCAACCTTTTCGATCGGTTGAGGAAATTGATGATAGTCCATAATATTGGTTTACAGAGCCGAAACGTAGTGCCTTTGGCCTTCATATGCACTTTGCAGACATATGTGTACATTTCGAAGACTTTGCTTTTGGTTGTGCCCACCAAAGTGTGCCAGTGACAGTCGTTGGTTGCCTACTACCTGGCATGAGAGTTCTCGTGATAAGTTCTTTGGTTATGAATAATCCTTGACTGCCTCCATCAAACGGTATACAGATCACGACCTCTCTTTGGTTCCAGAAGCACATGATCGGCTGTTTCCAGCAATGCGATCTGGTTGTCGAAAGTACCAATTTTCGGCTTTGCCCAAAGTTTAGTTCTTTCAGGCATTTTATTTTATTAACTTCTCCTACATGAAGGAACGCACATTGGAGAAGCGTGTCGACCCCTACAACAGTGTGCGTGTCATTCTCCTTCCGCAGTTCCCGGAGATATGATTTACAAAAGTGCAGCAAAGCACCAGCTGTTTTTCTGGGGAATCGTTTTTCTTTTTCATTTTACGAAATTGTTGAAATGCACTCCTCCGTCCGGTGTCTTCTAGAGTTATAGGTAAAGCACGACATTTTTCAGTTCGTTTGCAGCTGTAGAGCTGATCCGGGCGGGTTTGGTCCTGTCGGTGTAGCAAGATGCCTTTTAGCCTTTGTCGACGTATTCTCTATCCTCATCGCATGAGACTTTAATCTCGCAAGAATGAATGTTTCCAATAGGCGTTCGAGCTCAAATATTAAAACTCTTAGCAAAGTCGTTAGCGTCCTTGGTTGTTCTTTTGAGGAAATACATCCTCCCAACTTTTCATCATCTTATTGTTGACTAAAGCTACCTTTCTGTAGAATATTCTGTCCGCTAAAGGTCAGCATTATCTTCGATGAGAAAAGCCTCATCGAGAAAGGATATGTAGCACATAACAATATGAGTCTTCACTCACCAGGAGACACTTAAGTCTACTATATGGGACTGCACGTGATCGTAAAGACTTTTAAATGCATTCATATCTTGGGAGTACGGCACAGGAGTGAGACCAGGCACTTTTTTCATATGGTCTTGGATAAGCCGTTTCTTGTTGCAAAAGTTTCCAACGAAGATGCAAACTGTGATTTTGTAGAAGGCAGATTTAGATGAAAGTCCGGCGATGGCTGGCGATGCTTCTCCCGTTAATGCAGTTCTTAGATAACTGAACTTATCACACGCTGCGATTCTCTCGTCGCTATGAAGAGATTGCTAGAATTCTTCTTACAATTGGTGCCATTGTCTTTGTTCGTCCGTTGAACTTGAGAAGCTTTTCCGTGGAAAGTTTGACCTTTGATATATTTGTTGGCCGTCTGAGCTTGTTGTTTTCCAGGCTCCTTTTTTTAGACGGGCGTCATACGTGGAGGGTACGACTTGTGAAGCCCAGTTTGCCCAGGTACGTGAAAGCACGGTGGATACTTGATTGCACAGGTATAATCTTTTTCTCCGTCGTCTCCTAGAGAAGGACCGATAGGAACATCCGTGCCACTTAGCTGAGTATATGCTTTTGCCAATTGTTGCCTCAGGGTTTCCAGTTCTCCCTCAACAACTGGCGTACATTACAGAGCAACGTTGATTTCCGGATGGGGAACGCGACAGAACAGCACACGATAAAACGGCACGCGACAAAACATCACGGTCAAAACGGCACGCGTCAAAATACCACAGCGTCACAACAACACCGCGACAAAACAACATGCGTCAAAGCAGCATGAGACAACACAGCGCGGCGTCAAAACTGCACAGCGAAAAAATGTCGAAACTTCGAGCGCGCTCTTCGCCCTCTCCGTGCAAATAATATCGAACCTCCTTGACCTTTTCATTTCTGGACGCTAGTTCATAAAGGAATTTATTGCCTATTTCAGTACTTACCGAATTTTGCAACCTGCAGTTCCCCCTCCCCCCCCCCCGCCACACACACACACACACACACACACACACACTCCAAATTATAAAATATTGCGCCACGACCCCTGCTTGCGCTTTTCACCAGGCTGCAAGATGCAGTGTCGATGATGAGTACTAATAGCAGTACACGCATCAAAATGTATTCTGAAGCTAGCTAAACTGAAATTCATAACAAAAAAAAAAAAAATACTGGTGGCAGCAATTGCTTCGTGCGCCCCCCCCCCCCCCCCCCTCCCCTGGATCTCTGGGGTTTGGAAGGCACGGAAGTTGGAAATGAACAACAATTTCTTGCAGAACAGGAGTTACCGATTAGAATGCAGCTTGAAGCACTGCCGTAAGGTGACAGGTGGAAAGCTTTAAACAAATAAATGCGATTGCTCGAACCTCCTTTTACTGCAAAGCTGTTGTCGGCACGTTTATCAGATTTTTCCGTGTTGTTGATAGTCAGGAGAAAAAAAGGTCACTATAAACTGAAAAAGGTGAGAATTTTCGAGAGCGTTTGGAGGGTTTGGGGGGGGGGGGGGGGATGTGACTCATTACTGAAAGTATGACCACTTTCTTTCGCAGTGTTCAGCTTGTCTCCGAGGTCGGTTCAACTTTCAAAAATAGCTCCGGGAGTGCAGGGGTCTTCAGGACGAAATCTGGGGTTTTCGCGATCTGTGTGCCGAATTTGTCGTTCAGACAAGAGAGATTAATCGTCAACTGAACAACGAAAATCAAGAGCGTCCGTAAATGCCGCACATTTTTTACCCTCCTAGCTTCCGTCTACCATAGGAGGGCATAAATGCGATTGTTTTGTTGTCGTTTCTGTGGTCGGCGCGAATTTACCACCTCTCGCAGTCGTGCAAATGAAAAAAAAAATGCACTGAGTAAAATGCTTGCAAATCATCTGGATTTCGATATTTACCTCTCCGACCGAAGTGGTAGTGAAGCTCATGCTCGTCCTGTGTACAAGTACGTGCACACGACGATAATCTCAGATCACGATAGGTCCCCAGTGCGTCTTGCAAAAAAGGTGAACTATATTGCCAATGTCCTGTTTTGACGCTGTGGCGTTTTGTCGCGGTGCTGTTTTCATGCGTGTTATTTTGACGCGTGCTGCTTTGTCGCCGTGCTGTTTTGACGCGTGTTGTTTTGATGTGCGCTGTTCTGTCATGGTGCCTCAACTGCGTCCAGAAGCATCCTCGTCAGTTAAGTACTTAGTGACTTCCGTTCCTGTTTTAGGTAAAGCATGGTTCGTTGTAAGCCGTGGCTTGAATGGATTGTATCTTAGACTTTCATTGGTTGCTGAAGATGTCACTCATTTGCTCCGATCAGGTTCCTTCCATAGCGCCTCGTTCCTGGGTTTCAAAACCAGATCAAAGAATGTCCGGTAGTCATTAAAATCTGCAGCAAACTTTTATGTGGACTTTTAATAGGCGAAGGATAGATTTCAGAGCCAGGCGAAACGTTCGTTGTTGGATGCCCCGTTCCTCATGAATCATTCGTTGTTTTTACTTCATTTCGCTCGTGCATGGTTGGCAACGATGCTTTCCTCCTCGGTGTTTACCGTAACAGGTTTTATATAAACACAAGACAGCCTGATTAAACATTTTCTTCGATGTGCTCGAATTACTACATTTTAGCAAATATTAATTTCTACTCTACAAAAGTTTTGAACTCGTGTTCCTTTTTGTGGTATTATTTCATTGTGTACCCTTTTTCCTACTACACGTATGTATTATGATGGCACATAGTGTAATCAGATAATATATAATTTTTCTTGATTGATACATGTTTTTGGTTTTGTGGTTCTGAGTGATTTCATTCACTATTTTCCGACTTGCTTTTGGCTCAATTAGTCTGACTAGGTATTGATCATTTTATGTGTTGCTTTGGTTACTCTATAGTATTAGTTCTTTTTCTATTGAGTCAATTTTTTTCTTTTTATTCGTCGTCTTTTTTCAGTAACTCTCCGAGTATCTCAATCAATTGATAACAAATTTGCCACGTCATGTCATGGAGCAGCTGACGCAGAAAAGGGCTCTGATGTTCGGTACGCTGAACGGTGCCCTTGAAGTCTCATGTCTTTACTCGGCGTATTGCTCATTGGTCAGTCTTAATTTAACGCTACTTTATTTTTTCTAACAATGGAAATGTTTTATTTTAACTATTCGTTTCAGATTAGTTCCGAACGCAGACAACGCTACGATCCGATTGAGCCAATCAGGAAGCACCAAAAGTGGATGGTCACGGCGATCTTCGTTTTTGGGCGCTTGCCATTATCTGCTAAACCAATTACCTGCAAAAAAGAAAAGCACTACGGTTTATTATTCACAGGGCGTGATATAAGTTTAACCGGGAATAGCAAACGCACAAAGGCGGCGGGAACCGCGTGTCGATGCTTGTTTGCGCTGCTTGATTAGCGCCATCGCGACGTTTCGTAGATTGGGGTCGGACTTAATTAACGCATAAGCCATAAAGACGCCCTCAGGCAGCTATGCCTGGGCGCCACCATAACCGGGATTCAGTCTTTGCTTCCTTTTATTCCATTCGCTTCACTTAGGCTAGACTCCAAATCTTACCCGAGTCACCTGTCATAATATTCCAATCATATACACAAACGGTGAGGATATCCGCATATTTTTTTATTCATTACGAATGAGAAGAGAATGCGTATAAAGCGAGCGTAGGAGTACGACTGGCAAGCGTTATAAAAGAAGTGTGCGGTGATGTTAAATGTTGCTCCAATCTGGATTGAGGCTGCTGTGGAATACCGTAACCTTCCTTGATTTTTATCAATCTTTACAAGCAATTCTCGAGGTTTAGAAAAAACAGGGTTCTATAGGATATACATCACCATATATTTGTTTGAAAATATCTTGGTATGACTGGAGGAGTATGTGATAGCTGGCTCTCACAGAAAAATCGTAAAAGTGTTTGGTATCGACTTCTTTTATTTTTTTTTTCCATGAGTTGTATTGCAGACGCTTTCTTCAAATTGAATATTTGTGAGGCATCACTCGAAGTAATGAACAATAGGAAATTCTAGACTCCCATGGTATTTTCAGATGATCTGCCCCTCAACGACGCGGCCAGGTTCTTAATATATCCCAGGGCCTTAAACACGTACTCTCTTATAAATTCCGTCATATCCTTCGTTTCACTCCTTTTGGCATGAACTGCCTCGGCAACATGACTGAGGACAATGGCGGAAACTGAAAGTATGAAAAAATATCCGGTAAGTGAGTAGCAGCTGGGTCCTGAGTGTTGTCATTGGGATGCGGTTCTGTCGTGAATATCTTTATGCTTTCCGACACATTCTTAGACGCTATTTTTTTCTTTTGAGAAGCACCAGTCACGAAACTTCTAAATAGAGAAAGACCAACTAGAAGGACAAAACATCATCAATATTAATATTCGGCAGTCGCTTCAATCTACGTTAACGTGAATTAGTACCCACTAAACGTTTTGCGTGCATTTCACGACACATAATTTTATAACTGAAAAACACAACCTAAAAGAACAAAACGACGTCAATGTTAAAGACAGTAGGCGTTTTAATCTACGTCAAGGTGAATGCATACTTCGGAAAGGGTGTAACAGGACCCGTTGCTTAGTCATTGAAGAGACAGTCCTTTGAACAACAAATAACTCTATGTTATATACAACTAATAATAACATATTTTGTTATAAAGCCTCCCATCGCTGAATAGAAAAGTAACCTCTTACCGAGAATGAGCACCAAGTATTTTCTGGAGTGCAGCATAATTATATGCGAGTTTTGAATTCTGAAAATAAATCAACGTGTAAAACGAGTGAATAAAAAAGGTTAAAAATATATGTGATAGACACTGTATTGCCATGTCATCTCATAACATACAAAATTGCCCTGATTAAAAAAGATACGCCTTTTGTGCATTGCATCTCAACAAGAAAGAATATAATGAACACAAAAATTTTACAGGAGCTGAAGACGCTTCCCGTAATATTATTCTGATCCTCCGTTCATTGAAGAGTTGAGAGGGAATTATTATCTCAAATTTAGGAACCAGGAATCGGTTAGGAAAAATGGGCTAACCAGTCAAAATAAAGTCTTCGGTTCTCTCCAGAGTCGTAGACGTTTTTAACAGTAATAAGAACGTATTTGTATAGTTACATGCGATCAAAACTTTTATGTGGTCAGTGGACGACACGAGTGATTTTATGATTGAAAGAGCAACCTCTCTTTTCAGATAGCGGCGTCACAATCAGTTACCACTATCATGGTGATCGCTATAAAACAAGCTCTATTTAAATGTAACACTTTCTTAAACTTATATTTTTGATGGGAGATTTCTGTTACTCCCAATAATCTTCATCGTTTGAGTATAAACACACACACACACACACACACACACACACACACACACACACATATATATATATATATATATATATATATATATATATATATATATATATATATATAATATATATATAATATTATATATATAATTATATATATATATATATATATATATATATATATATTTATATATATATATATATATATACTATATATATATATATATATATATATATATATACTATTATATATATATATATATATTATATATTATATAACTATATATATAATAATATATATATTATATACTATCTGGTGGACTGAGGCCGAAAACCAAGAAGATATCAAAATTACTTCAATTAAAAAAAAAAGAACGTTATTCATGTAAATATACTTCTCGCTTTTCAGTTTACTTTTTATAAAAATATATTTTCTTTAATAACCTACATTTACATAAAATGTAGGTTGTGCTTCGTTTTCTCGCCTGGAATGAGAAGCAAGCGTTTAATAAAGCGTTCTTTATTTGGAAATAAGGTATGCGTAAAACCAAGAATGCCTAACTTAAAATTCAATGAACGTACAGTCAAACATCTGTTGCGCAAATCGTATTGATTGTATATACCTACGAAAGTTAATATTCTCTAAAAAATTAAGAATTGCAATCTTGACATCTATTGATCAAGGTTATAATTGATAATTTTAAAAGGAAAGGGCACATCATTGAGGAATAATAATCGTTTCAATATATCACAATGGCTCACGGAATCAAAACCTGAAAAGTTCAATTCTCGAAATAGGGTTCAACACGGGCAAAAAAGTGTTATTCAGGAGCTCACCTCGGCAAATATAACTACAGGGTGTTCTTGCTTCGCACTTCCGTGTACTTCAATATCAGCTTTTTAGACCAGCTCCACACTTCTGTTGGCTTCTGGACCAGCTTTATATAGCCTGTTTCACCACATAAAAAAGTCAGCTGTCAGGCACTTTTGTAACCACTCTGAAATTCTACACACCGTAAGGTCCAATTAAAATGGTAATGATGTTACATTCGGTTCAAACTGAAGGCCACCCAACTTGCCTTGCCATCTGTTATATTGACGAACTTCGCAGATGTTTTTTTGTGATGTAACTATTTTGTGTTTTACCCTGGGGCTTACCGTCACCCAATATCAATATGATTTTAATGAAAGTTACTTCATTGCAACTCGACTGACTTAATTACCCGAATATATTTTTTAATATTTTTCTTTGGAATCAGAGCGTCACTGAAATGGTGTTGCTATTTCAAAGTAATAAATTAACTGCCGGATGTGATTCACAATTTCAGCCGGCGTCGAAATCAGTCTTGTGCGCAGTTTTCTTAGAAAATTCGGTTGTTCGGTTGTTTCGATAGTTGCGTGAAAGTCAGCCGAGGCTAACCATCTGTCGCCTCAATTGCGCAGCGAACGCGATCCCCATGTTGAGCTGGCCTCGAACTCAATTCTGTGCGCCGTTAGATTAGCAACATCAATAAAGTTAGACTATTGTAACTGTGTCGTTTTCGAGCAGTTGTTTCAAATTCAGCGAAAAATGTACAAGCTGGACCTGAAGTGCGTTGCAGATGTTTGTTGAAACGTACTGATATTGTATAAAACACCTGACGTGAATTTTGGTTATTTTATAAAAATGTATTTGTTTTCCAATACTTTTTAGATAAACGTACGACCACTCATACCTTTATCTCAAGGTAAAAAGCTCACAAATATATAAACAAGAAAAAAAAAACAGTAATCTCTACATAGGTATCGGCCGTTATAAGCTGCTGCCTTATTAAACCTAATTGTGGTCGAATATGTAATATCTGTTTCCCAGACCGTTATTAATAAATACACGATTTTTCAACATAGTACAAATACACATTTTACTTTTTGTGCTTAGTGCTTCATGCAGTCTAATGACAGTTTCTATCAATCAACTTATATTTTATTTACATCGGCATCATGTGCTTCAAATGTCACCCAGCCTTCTTAGAAGCTGTTATTTATTTTGCATGCCTATTAGAAGCTACAGAATGGCCAGAAATTTGAAACAGGAGCTTCTAGTTCACATATCTGGCCCCACGTGGCGTATTCACCCTGAACTTTAGTGCCGTGTGCAAACTCCCGCCAAAGGGGGATGTGTGCCGAGTGAAAAACAAAAACACAACGAAGAAAACAGTGACTTCAAAGATAAAAAAATGGACGAGATAATGAGTGCCTGGTGATCGCAAGATATTGATACCTTTATCATTGTCCCTCACCAGTTCACGGCGATACTGCGATTGACGGAGGAACATCTGAACTTCTAAGAATTTTGCAGAAGTCATCACACGCACTTCTCTAATTATTAATCATGTTAAATTAACCTGAGACTGTGGTAGAGAAGAAACATTAAATCATAGATGCTTTGATGTTTCTTTTACATTCTGATGTTTCTTTTCTACTCAAGTATCAGGTCAATTCAACATGATTAATATCACCAGCTCGCCTGCACCCTTACGATATTTTTTTGTTATCCATATATTTGACTTGGATTGCGATATACTTAGGTACCCTCAGATATAACTCGGTTGTCTGTTAGTATAAGCATAAAACATATCATTAGTGGTTGATTCCGTGCAAGACGTATCTAAGGATCGACTGTCAGGTTATGTATTCCAGGCACATAGCGTTTTAATTGTTGATTAATATCCACTTTCTACTTGGTGCAATGTTATCACCAATAAAAAAACACATATCAATCTAGAAGACAAATTAAACGTTTAAAGAGGTGAACCTGCACCTACAAACCTAGAGAGAAAGGTGCCACGCATCTTGCGTTGGCGATGGGAAATGACTGACCCGAGGCAGTGTGTTGCCGCTACTTTTATCTTCGCGGCACGTTCAGGAACCTTTTGAGCAAGAGCACTCGATGTTAGCCGTAAATGGGCTGTGGTTTCTTAAAAAACATGAGAGAAAATAGCGGACGAAAAGACGCGGACAAATACAGGGACCGAACACAGAGGACAGACAAGCGCTATTTTTTCATCATTCTCAACTATAGTACCAACACGCACTGCTTATCATCTTGCTACAGTTTATTTCTTAGAAGAGTAAAAAATTTATAAAATCACGATCAGGGACATTCGGGATTCGAACCCCATTCCTCTGCGTGACAGCTGCATACATCGCCAACTCTGTCACGCATGCGGTTTTTTTTGTGATTTGGACGATGATACAAGGCAGTGACACACACTCTCGATGAAACACTAAAAGAAACCAGCCACCTTGGCTAATGTCGAACATGTTGCATGTCTTTGAAGGTAGACACCTCAAAAAGTGGCGGCCACTCAGGTGTAGGTTGCTCGCCCTTACAGAATTCCTTCAGAATGCGTATGTGATCAACAAAATATTTACGGATCATCGATATCCGCATGGCGCACAGCCGTTCGGCACGCCATATGCTGTGCAGGCCCAGCAGTAGGATCATGCCGTAGGGAACGTCATTCCTTTCCTTCTACCGCTCAAAACGTATGCCATGCGACGTTAATGAGAAGTTTTTTTCTGAGGGCACAAGTCGTTTTTTGGAGGGCCGTCCATGGGGCCACGAATTTGGCAACTCAAATCTATGCCGAATGTTTTAAAAAAGTACATCTATCGGTCGTTTCCAGAATGATTGAATTTAGTTTATTTTATGGATTTATATAAATGTTTGCATGTATTCCTTGTGTCCCAATATAATTCGAGGCACATGTATGGTGGTATAAAAAAGCAGGACATTAAACCTTTACCTTTCAGAGTAAGTTTAGCTGTCCGAAAGTTTAATATTAGAGCACACTCACGCTCGACTTTGGTCCCGTCCTTTCAAAGTTGAATATAATATGAATCGAGCAATTAAAGTCGTCGTCATTTCTTGATATTGACATCGCGTGGGACTTATAAAGAACGTGCCTGTTATTCATTATAACTATCAGTTATGCATCTTGTTATTAAATAAAGAGATTTAGATAATCGTCTTCCGTCGTCCAATGGGAAGCAAGGAGCTGCAGAATTTCCGCGCAAATTGATACTTAGTTTCAAATATTTTTGATTTACATATATGATAGAATATGGTACTCAGTTCAGTAACTAACCGTATTAAAATATATTTTATACTATTGTTTTATAATCATGGGCCACCGAAACTATGGTGTTATTTCAAAGTAATAAACTGCCGGATGTGATTCACAATTTCAGCCGGAATTGGGATCAGTTGTGTGCAGTTATGTTATGAACAGAATCAAAGTTCGGTTGTTTTTGAGTAGCTGTGTGAAAGCCAGCCGAAAATAACCGTCTTTGTCATCAACTGCGTAGCGAACGTGATCCCAATTTTCAGACGGCCTCGTACACAATTCTCTACGGCGTTGTATTAAAAACATCATTAAATTTGAGCTATAATATTTGTGCCGTTTTCAAATAGCTATCTGAAAGCCAGCGAAAAAAGTACAGCTGTGTCCTCCACTGCGTAGAGAATGTTTGTTCAAACGCACTGATATAGTATGAAGGACACTGAAATGAATTCAGGTCATTTTATAGCAATTTTATTTTCCATTACTTTCCAGATACACCATCCCTCATAGCTCTATCTCAAGGCACAAGGATCACAAATTCATAAAAACCAGAACAGTAATGTATACATAAATATCGGTCAGTATAACTTGCTGCCTTATGAAACCTAATTGTGGTGGAATATGTGACATTTGTTCCCGAGTGTAATACTAATAAATTCACGTTTTTTCAACATAGTACAAAAACAAAATTTTCTTCTGGTTCTTAGTGCTCCCTGTATTTTAATGACACATTCGTGATCTTGGAATTTTTATTGATTCATCGTTAAATTTTAATCATCACGTTTTAACTATCTGCAACGCCTCTTTTAGAAACCTTGGGGCGATATCTCGTTTCACGAGAAAGTTTTCTTCGCCTGTTTGTCTTGTGCGTTTATTTTGTTGCCTAGTGCGTACGAAGCTGGAGTATGCTTCTTCTGTATGGAACTGCATTAACCTCACTGCATCATGCTGTATTGAGCGTGTTCAAAAACGCTTCATAGGCATAATTTACGACAGATATTTCGACCGTACTTGCTACTACAGCTACGAACAATTACTTAAAAAACTTGGGTTGTGTACGTTACTCGATAGAAGACGATTACGTGATCTAATGTTTTTACATAAGGTTGTAAACGGTGCTGTTGACTCACCACTTTTGTTAAGCACTGTCTGTTTTCACGCTCCCTTGCGGTCCAATCGATTTCAAAGTCCTTTTTACCCGTCTGCTTTGAATGTCGCGTCACCACTAACGAGAATGCAACTTGAATTTAACAAACTGGATCAATCTGATGTAGATATCTTTAGCGACCTGATTGTTTTTCGACATAGGCTTGAGTCAATTATTTGTACATAGTCACGACCTTGTTTTGTTGCCTGCATTTATCCTTGATGACGAGCGGTGTACCACTATTTAGGCCTTGTGCTGTTTTTGGACACCCTACAAAATAAAGATTATTATTATTACAGTTTCAATCAATCACCTTAGATTTTATTTACCTCGGCATCACACGCTTCAAATGTCACCCAGCATTTATTGAAGTTATTACTTATTTTTTATACCTATTAAATACAATACAATTAATAGTCATAAATTTGAAACATTCGCTTCTAGTTCCCATATCTGGCCCTACGTAGTGCACCCTTAACGTTTATGCCGTGTGCAAATTCCCACGAAAACGAAAAGTGTACCGAGTGAAAAAAAAAAACAAAAAAAAAAACAGTAACTTTAAATATAAAAAAGACAAGATAATAGGGAGTTTTAGAATAGCGCACGCTAAAGCTTTGCGTACGCAAGGAATAGCGTCTTCGCCACTGCGCATGCTCCGAACGCAAACCAGGTTTTGCGCTTTGCGTGCGCAATTTTAGCGTGCGCTATTTCTCGGAAATAGCGTGCGTACGCAAAGAGTCTTTGCGCTTCTCCCAGCTTCTCCTAGGAGGATTCGTGATGAGAAGTTGGCTAAATCCAAGACGAGCACAGTTAAAAAAACATGGCGGCTTCCAGGATTATGACGGCGGCTGCTTTGGCGGCGTCGTGAGTGCGACGTCGGCGGTATCCTCGCGACTGCAATTTTCAATACGGGACGACATTGTACTCGGTTTGGCAGCGATTACCGACAACTTGATGCTTGCGACGCGCGAACATTTCACGGCGAAGGTATGATGTGCGAAGGTCAGTACACGAGACCTCTCTTGCCGAGGCGACGCAAGCGGACGCGACCACTCAACCAAGCGGACACGACCGCTCAACCGCTCGCTTCGCGTTCTCATGTTTAAACAAAATAAAATGCTACTCTGGACAAAAAAACTCGTTTTTTTTTTTAAAGTTACAGCATTTCGTGTGTGAAATAAATTTTTTTACTGTATCTTGGTGGCGTCGCAAGCGCGAGATGCTTGGGCTTTTGCGTCGCGGCGGAGAAACGCTATTCTAAAACTCTCTTGCGTCGCGTGCGCTAATACAAGCGCTAAATTTAGCGCTAGCGTGCGCTAAAATTGCGTACGTTATTCTAAAACTCCCTATTGAGTGTCTGGTGGTCGCAGCGTACTGGTAACTTCATTGTCCCTTACCATTTCACGGCGATACTGCGATCAAAGGAAAGACATCGGAACTTCTAAACAATTTCGCGAAAGTCATCGGATGAATTTGTGTAATTCTTAACCAGCTTAAATTAACCTGAGGCTGGTGTAGAGAGCATCAAAACGTGAAGGTTTTGATGTTTGTTATGCGTTTCAATGTTTCCTCTCTATTCCAGTCTCAGCATATCACAAAACAGCTCAAAAAGGACGGGATACAATGTAGAAGGACACAGGACATACGCTGACTAACAACCCAAGGTTTACTACTACTTGCACCCGCGCACTGTGGCGCGCCTAAACACATGCTCTTCTTTCTCTTTCGAAAGATATAAATGCTAATAAAGAAAACCGAAAAAAAATGTGAGAAGATGAATTAATTTTTACAGCGGCACTGGAAGAACGTTGCAAAACGTGTGACCCAAATAAATATTAAAAATTAATTTTGACAGCAGCACGGGAAAACACAAAGAGTATGGATGTATTATAATGCAATTAAATGCAAAGGTGCAAGCGAGCTGGACAATAATGACGAAATTAATCCCTGGAGAAGGGGAGCAAGGGGGACAAAGGACAAACATAAATCTCCAAACAACAGCTAGGTGACTGGTGAGCGACCGAAAAAATCCGCCTGGTCCGGGTATCGAACCCGGGACCTCTCCATTACAAATGGAGCGCTCTACCAACTGAGCTAACCAGGGGTTAGACGTCAGTAGAGCAAACGGGTTTTATCAGCTGCCACCAGTCTAACACCAAACGGGGTGAAGCTTGCAAATTTAAGGTTATATTATAATGCAATTAAATGCAAAGGTGCAAGCGAGCTGGACAATAATGACGAAATTAATCCCTGGAGAAGGGGAGCAAGGGGGACAAAGGACAAACATAAATCTCCAAACAACAGCTAGGTGACTGGTGAGCATTATAATATAACCTTAAATTTGCAAGCTTCACCCCGTTTGGTGTTAGACTGGTGGCAGCTGATAAAACCCGTTTGCTCTACTGACGTCTAACCCCTGGTTAGCTCAGTTGGTAGAGCGCTCCACTTGTAATGGAGAGGTCCCGGGTTCGATACCCGGACCAGGCGGATTTTTTCGGTCGCTCACCAGTCACCTAGCTGTTGTTTGGAGATTTATGTTTGTCCTTTGTCCCCCTTGCTCCCCTTCTCCGGGGATTAATTTCGTCATTATTGTCCAGCTCGCTTGCACCTTTGCAATTACAAAGGGATGGGTTTTGAGCAGAGATCGCGGCCGTCCTCCTGCCGGGAGTTTTTGGCAACTTGAGGGTTGCAATGCAATCACAGTAGTTGCTACGAACATTTTTGAAACAGGTGTAAGCAAATTAGGCTTTGGTTGCTTATTAACATTCAGTTATTTCTGTCTTCTCGCGGAACGCAGTAATATAGCAGCCGATCTACATTTTGCCTCCTTTTATGAAAGGCACGAGTCGGGCTTCTCTGCACCAAACCCCGAGAAGACGTCGACGAAAAGCGTCGTGTGTGGTTTGGCGACCTTTCCCTCTTCCCTTCTGTGGAAAAAGCGTACCGCCGAATCCCGTGATTACGCCCGCTGAAACGCGGGTAAATTTGTCAAGAATACGACCTCGCACGGACTGACACCGACGCGTTTTCGTGGAAGCGAGCGTTCTAATGCTAAAGCATTCAATAAAAATATTTTTGAAAGGTTCTGGATGGGACATGAATTTCCTAAAAATAGCCTCTCCACGAGAAAAACATTTTTTCGCGCAATATTTACGCCGTTAGACGCAATTTAGGTGGAGGTCAGCCACACTCTAAGTCCCGCCAATAGAGCAGTGGCACTCACTGGATTGTCTTGGCTGCTCGGCCGAACACGCTAGCAAGCCTTGTGACTTCTTTTCCCGACATCCGGTGCGTCTATTCAGGTGGCTCACACCGCCTGCTAGTCAATCGAGCACGGCTGTGGTACGACCAGATGAGCGGCAGCCTCCGACATCGTCTGCTATTCCACCACCGTATACCGTCGTCTGCAGTGGCCGTAAGACGCGGACATGAAAGCTGCGCGCCGCCGTTCGTTTTCTTCTTTGTCCGTCTGCTATTCAGCCCCCATGTAAAAACTTCTGTAACACTCGGAAAGCGCGAACATGAATGCACCATTCTAGCGTTCCATCGTTAACGAGCCACGATCAAATACAAGTGTCTGTCAGCGTCTCTCGATGTTCTGTAAAAAGGACCAAGAGGACTAAAACAAAATATGTAGTCCTTCCAGCTCTTATGATTTTGTCTTTTTTTTTTCGCATTGCATTCGCGAGCAAGGTGCTGAACGTCATGATGCACAATTAAATTTCTACCTAATAATCTTTGTTTTGGCAGGTCAGGTGCACTGCAAAACTTGAGCTACTTGTCTTTCGAAGCGAAATGACGAGAACACACCTGTACAAACTTGATATAAGCCGAACGCCCGATTGCCTCCAGCCAAATGGCTCGCAAATTCTTACCTGTGTAGGTATCTCCTCGGTATTGAAAACTTGGTAGCAATCACGACAGTTGCGCAAATTAAAAGAACAGCGGGTCTGCTTTGAAGGGAACCAACATCTCTCCTTCTTCTAAGCGTTGTGAAAGATGGTGGGGGGGAGGAGAGGGCCAATAGTGGTTGCGCACCGGGCGCTTGGTCACTGGCTCTCGGGGGGAGGGGGGTGTGGGGAGAAAGGTTGGGGGTGGAGGGGGGAGATAGAAATAGATTTGTAGAAGGGGAGGGGGGCGGGCATGTCGGAGTACGCGCGAGGGGGATTAATTTAGTTGCATCGAATACCGGGTGGCCGGGGATGGGGGGCGGGGGGAGTTGGGGGTCCAGCGCTGGAGGCTGGCACGGCGCGGTGTCCGGCGATCAAGCAATCGTCCGGGGCGACCACGTCGTGCGGTGGGAGGTCCCACTCTAGTCCATCCGCGCCGGAGTCCGGGCGCGTTCGTCGAGCACGCGGCAGGTGCGCGCCTAAGCGAGCGTCCAGGGCACGACTGAGCACAGCCGTCAGGGCCCCGCTCCGCAGTCGGCGGGCGCCCGGAGGAAGTTCAGAGGGACCACAGGAGCCCAATTTCTTCCAGAAAGGTCAGTAGGGCCCTGAGCGCGCGGTCTTTGCCGCGCCGGTCGCCCCTGGGTCTCAGTATTTGTTCTGTGGTGTTGCAGGGCAGCCCCAGTGCGGCGAGGGATGTTGTCATGGCCGCCCGGGCGTCAGCGTGTGCCGGGCAGGTCAGGAGGAGGTGGTCGAGATCCGACCATTCTCCGCAGGTCGGGCATTCCGGGTCGGCCTCGTTGCGCAGGAGATGCATCCGTGCCGGCGTCAGGGCGCACCCCGTCCGGATCCTGTGGACGACTGCGGCGGCTGGACGGCCCGTGCCCCGAGGGGGCTTCGCCGGTCGGTCCCCGGCCGCGTACCGCTCGTCCGGGTGGTTTGCGGCGGCCTCCCGTGCGATAAGAAGCTTGGCGTCGGCGAAGGGGCCCACGTCCGACGTCCGGAACTCGGCGGCGTCATGGACCCGCTCCGCCAGGGCGTCCGCGCGCTCCTTGCCAGGAATCCCGCAGTGGCTCGGGACCCACTGGAACGCCAAGCGGTGGCCGAGGCCGCCGAGAAGCAGAGCCTCACCAGCGATCTCTCGAGCGAGGGGGCATGCCCCCCTCGAGCCCGTACAGCTGAGACAGGGCCGCCTGGGAGTCGGAGAGCAGCAGCCAGCTGTCCGGGCGTCGGCTCTTGTAGTGGATCAGGCGCAGCGCCAGAAGGATCGCCGCCAGCTCCGTGGTGGTGCTGGTGGCGTGGAAGGCGAACCGTTCGCCCACGCCCAGGTCTGCCCTCTCCACAAAGACAGCCGCCGTCGACGAGCCGTCGCCGGGCCGCACGGAGCCGTCGGTGTACACCCTTGCCCAGCCGGGGTAGTGCCGCTCGATGTGGTCCCCCGCCAGCTGTTTGGCCACGACGTCGGCCGTCCTCCGTGGAGGGCCCATCCCGTCGACTCGGAGGTGGACAGTCAGTGGATGGGGGTCGGAGTGCAATGGTGGGAGGGGAGTGATCGCCGGTGCAGGGCCGGCGACGTCCCCCAAAACGCACAGAAGCTGCCCCAAGCGCGACTCGGGCCGCCTCTCCGCGATGCGTGCCAGCAGCGGTGCCGCGGACTCGCAGGTGGAAATGCGGATGAGGTGCCCAAGTGCGCGCTTTTGGAGATGGTTGCTGACGGTGTTGGCTCCAGCTTCCGTGTACGTCGGGATGGACGCCGCCGACCTGGATATGCCGAGGCAGATCCTAAGTGCGATCCGGTGGACTGTCTCGAGGTTTGCTGCCTGTGAGCTGTTGAGGCTGAGCAGCGGCAGCGCGTAGAGCGCCACCGACAGCACCAGTCCCTGATGTAGTTGGAGCATCATGTTCTGGGATGCCCCCTAAGTGCTGCCGGCGAGCGACCGCAGGGTGTTCATGCGGCGCCGCATTCTTTGGACTACGCTCGCCACCGCTGCCCCCCACGTCAGCCTCCTGTCCAGGACAAGGCCCAGGTATGTGACCGTGTGCTCGTGGATGATCGGTTGCCCCTCGATGAGCAGTGTCGGTCGGAATGAGGCCGGACGCGGGGCGTAGATGAGCGTCCGAGTTTTTCCGCCCGACACAGTGAGTCCGAGCTGCCTGAGATGATAGATGACGTTGTCCAGCGCCCTTTGAAGCTCGGCCACAGCCCTCCATCTTCCTCGGCCGCCCTGCCCGGTCACCCACAACGCGACGTCGTCCGCGTAGACAGCGACGTTGACGGGGTATCGCGCCGTGCCCCCCGCACGGGCTGCCGCCGGGACAGATGACATCCCGGCCGAGAAAAGGAGTGGGCTGATCACGCTGCCCTGCGGGACTCCACGCGTGAGGTGCCGCGGTGAGCTCTTGTCCTTGCCCACCTTGACGGTCACCGTGCGGCCGCCGAGGAAAGCCTGGACGAATCCCAGCGGCCGCCCGGTGACCCCGAGCCTCCGCAGGGCGTCGATGATCGGAGCGTGTGGCAGCGCATCAAAGGCCTGGCGTATATCGAGTAGGACCAGTGCCGCGGAGTGTCCCCTCGCCTTGGCCTCTTCCAGCGAGCTGACGAGGTCCCCGATGGAGTCCGCCGTGCAGCGCTTGGTCCGGAACCCCGAGAAGCATTCAGGCAAGGCCCCTGCCGCCTCGAGGTGGTAGTTGAGGCGGCGCAGGACCATTCTCTCCATTGTCTTTCCGAGGCATGACGTCAGAGAGATGGGCCTGTATGAGATTGGGTTGTTGGGGTCCTTGCCTTGCTTGGGGATGGGGACTGCCACAGCCTCCCTCCACTCGCTGGGGAGCCTGGCCGTTCGCCAGATGTTGTTGAGGAAGGCCAGGAGCTGTTGCAGGGTCCCCTCGTCCAGGTTCCGGAGGGCTTGGGCGGTGATCCCATCGGGGCCTGGTGCTGTGCGTCGGCGCGAGGCGGACTGCAGCGCGTACCGCAGCTCGTGCAGTTTGAAGTCCGCGTCGGGGGCCTGCATGGCGGGGGCCGTCGGGGCCTCAAACGTCCACCACATGGGAGGGGGCGTGCCCGGGGGAGGGGGGGTGGGGGCCGTGAACAGCGAGTCCGCCAGGAAATTCGCCATCTCGGTCGGAGACAGATGTAGGTGTGCTGCCAAGCAGAGCACGGGGCTGCGCGGGACCGGGAGGCCGCCCAACGTCCGCACCATTTTCCACGCACGTTTTCCCCCTCCCGGGGCCCCGAAGGAGGCGCACAGGAGACGCCACTGTCTCCTGGCTAGTCGTCGCCCATGGCGCCTGAAGTCCGCGTCGAGACGCTTGTACGCTAGGATGTCTTCAGGGTGGCTGGTTCGCCATGAGCGGCGCTGGGCCTGCCTTCTGCGGGCGCGGAGTTTGAGCCACAGGAGGTCGGGGTTGGGGCGGGTGCTGGGCACCTGGACGGTCCTCGTCACTGCTCGCACGGCGTCCTCAATAAGCTGGGAGGTGAAGGGCAATCCGGCCGCCGCCCCCTCGGTGATCAGTGTCCGGTAGTGGTCCCAGTCGGTGATTTTGCATACCTTCATTGGGGCCTTCTTGGGGGTGCCCACCACGATGGGGAGGTGGTCACTGCCCCAGCTGTCTGGGAGAGGGCGGGCAGAGAGTCGCAGGCCCGGTGTGACGAGGGTCAGATGTATCACGCTGCCCCCCGCACCGGGGCCGACGTAGGTGGGGAAGCCCCCCGTGATGTTCAGGAGGTCCACTCTCTCTAGCGTTTCCTGTAGCCGCTTGCCTCGGGAATCCGTTTTGCGGTCCCCCCATGCTTCGGAGTGGGCGTTGAAGTCCCCGCAGATGATAGCACGGTCACGCCCCACTCGAGCACGGAGGGCACAGAGGTCAAGGGTGTCCCAGGTGGCGTTGCCGGGGACGTAAACGGAAACAATATGGAGAGGTCCGTCCGCGAGCTGCAGCGTAACCGCCACCATTTCCGCTGGGCCTCGGATGTCGGGGAGGTCGAGCCTGTTCTGCGTGAGACCCCTGCGGACGAGCAACATTGCTCTAGGATTGTCGCCCACGCGAGCTGGCGTGCTGCAGTATGGAACGTAACCGGACACTCGGGCGGCTGAGCACCTAGGCTCTTGGAGGGCCAGAGCCTCATAGGGGTTCTTTTTGTCCCTAAGGTGCGATCGAAGCTCTTGTAGGCGCCGACCGAGGCCGTTACAATTCCACTGCAGCACGGCGCAAACGGACGCTCTGTGGGGGGGCCCTGGATCTTCAATGTTGTCCCCCATTGTTGGTGTGGAGATGGGAGTTCGGTGCGACGTCTGCGAGGATGGCAGAGCAGGCGCGGTGTAGCCCGTTTAGAGACCGCTGTGGCAGATGTTGCGCGAGGGCGGCGATAATCCGGATCAGTTGTTCCAGGAGGACCCGGAGTTCAGAGTCGGCGCCCTGCGAGCCGGCGGGCAGGTGATCTTCTTGGGGAGGCAGCGCGCTCGGGAGAGCAGGGAGCTTGCCCCCGCGCTGGGCGCCGTGCCCCTGCGTGAAATCGCCGTGGTCTCCCCGCAGAGCACTTTGCCCCTGCGGAAAAGCGCCTGGTTTGTTTCCCCGCAGTGCGCGGGGGAATTCCCTCCCGTCCGGCGCAGCGGTGGTGGTGACGGCGCAGCTCGCTGCCCCGTCGTGGGAGGGGGTTCGTTGGCGCGGCAACCCAACAACTGGCAACCGCGACACCTGCTCTTGGTGTGTTTCTTCCCGGCGCGCTTGGTCGGCGCGAGAGGGGGCCTGTTGCTGTTGTGCCTGTCGCCACGCGGGTCGGTGCAGAGGACGGGCGTCTGCCGACGTTCCGCTGCCGCCCGAGGCGTCCAGCCGGGGAAAGTCATCGTCCAGCTCCAGCATCGCGTTCGGCTCACCGCGTCGCGTATCCCCATCTGCGGTGTTCCCAGTCCACTGGCGGGGGCCCCGCGCCCCGCGCCCCGTGGAGCCCGCCGGCCTGCCTCCTCGCCTCGGCGGCCCGCGCCCACTCCCGGGCTCGCTCATACGCGACGCAGCTCCGATCAAAAACATCGTGGTCGCCGTCGCAGTTCGGGCACTTTGTTGTGTCCCTGCGGCAGGTGTTCTTGGGGTGGGCGCCGCAGCAGTACGGGCACCGGTTCTTCTCTTGGCAGGCTCTTCGGGTGTGTCCCAGTCTGCCGCAAGCGCCGCACTGGATGGGGCGGGGGTGCGCCGCCGTGACGGGGAGGCGAAGACCCCAGAGATCGACGTGGTGCGGGCGGGGGCCGTCGAAGTGGAGTCTGATGGTGCGCCCCCCCCCCCCCCCCCCCCCCCCCGCAAAGACGTCGGTGCGCTGGATTGGGACAGCTGAGGATATACCTTCGACCACCTCGGCCGTCTCCGCCTCGAATCGGGGGCGGACAATACCTCTGCTCTGGGCCGTCGGTTTGCTCAGGTAGGTTGTCACTGCGATGTTGTGCAGGACTTTCACTCCGAGCATGATGTCGATCGCTTCCGGGGAGTCGAGGTCGACAGCGGCCACGTTGCGTCGCGTATTTACGCGAGTCGCGAGGGCCCTTCCGTTGGCAGCCAGTGTTAAAGCCCTCGCGATTTTTAGTTTGTTTGTCACGTTAAACTGACCCTTAGTCCCGGTGGGACGGACGAGGACGGTGATCCTCTCACCTGGTCGGATGGTTGGCCGCGCGGGTGGTTTCTGAGTTGCTTTGGGGCGTTGCTGTTTGCTGTTTTCGCCGCGTCGGCGCTCGGCCGGGTCGATTGTTGCGGGGGTGGCGGTCATGGTCACGTCAAGTTGATCGCCGTCTCCGCCCTCGCAGTCGTCGGTCATGCCTGCGAAGCGGTTTTTGGTGGGGATGGTTGTCACGCTGATATTTTGTAGGGCCTCCTTGGATAGTGGGGGCCGCTCGCTGGGGACGTTCGGCGTTATGGGCTCCTGTCGCTCCGGGGCGCCCGAGGCCGCAGGGGGAAACGCTGGGGGCGCCCCGCCCGGCTTCTTTCGCGTGGGGGAGGGGGGGCGTGGTCCGTTGTTGTGGTTGCTGTCGTCCTTGTTGTTGTTGTTGCTGCTGCTGCTGTTGTTGTTGTCTCTGTCGGTGCTCTTTTTGCCGGCGGCCTTCCTTTTGGGGGGCGGGTGTTCTTGGAGCCTTGCTGTTGGGGCTGATGCTGCCCCGCGTTGTATCTCGCTCACGGGGGAAGGGGGGTGGGGCTTTCCGCGCGCGCTTGCGTTCGGGGTCACGACGGTGGAGGCGGCGGCCTGGGGTTCTGGCTGCTTGTCCAGGGCGGCGGGGGGTTCTACCTCCGAGTCCCTCTGGGGGGCGGGGGGGGGGGGAGGCGTGGCCCGGAGGTTCTGGCCGCTTGTCCTCGGGGGTGCTCGGGGGCGCGGGAGAAGGGGTGGGGGACGTGTGCTCCCCCTGTTGGCCTGGGCGGGCGGTGGTTGTCGGGGGGTGTTCGGGGGACGGTGGGGCGAGATACCATGTCGGCTCGGACGCAAAAAAAGGGCCGATCGGGATCAGGCCCGGGGTGCTTGGGCAGGGGGGCGGGAACTGCTTGTCCTTTGTCCGCGGTGTCCGGGGGGGGGGGGGGGGGGGGTCCAAGTAAACTCTTCTGGCTGGCGGCCGCCAGCTGCCTTAAAATTCTCATCCCTGGTGAAGACGGGCTAATGCTACTCTTTCCAGGTGGCGACCGGCGGCTCTGGCGCGTGTGGTGCGCGACGGGGGAGTCCTGGGGCGGGGCGGGAGCGGCTGCTCCTTTCTGGGCCTCGTCCGCCATCTTGGACATCCTGCTGCCTCGCTCGGGCAGTGGGGTCGTCGGGGTCCCTTTTTGGGGAGCCTCCGGCTGCGCCTGCCCTTGCCTCTTTAAAGCACGAGGGCGGTGGGAATGGCGCAGCTTACGAACTTTGAGAACTGCGCGGTTCCCCCTAAGGGGGAAGGTGGCGGGTAGGGACGGTTTTAGAACACGTCCGTTGGGTTTGAAATTCCGAGCGACTCTTCCCCTGCTTTTGAGCGCGCCGTGCGCCTCGAACGCCCCAACTCTCCTCGGGATCACCACGCGCAAAGAAAGAAATTGTCGCGGTTGGGCAGTGAACGGACAGAGACCAACGTGTGAGTATGTCCTAGCATCTTCGATCAACTCGCACCGGAATCGCCCTGAAACCAGCACAGTGCACAGCGCTCCTCGGTCGTGCAGCGCGATGTCGGTGCAACATCGAGGACAAACTGCGCCGCGCCGGTGCACCGCGGCGAGCTCCACCTTGCGTCACTTCGCGTTTTGTTCGTTTATTTTGCGTAGGTCAGCGCACGGTGCCCGTCTGCTGTCAATTTCTTCTATTTATTTACTCGCGGATTTGACGGTCCCACAGAAATAAACATCGTGGACGTGATTGCCGATGGGGTCACGAAGCGGATGACAATTCCACATGTATATGTTGGCCATCATTATTAGTTCAAGAAAACGAAACACCAGATAATAGCCGTACCTCGCTGTCATCGAAACGCCTCGCGCCGCTTTCCACGAAGTTCGTGCTTTTCGGGCGCTCCTTGCCACCGCAGCAATCGCCAGTAATCGCGGCGATGGTGAGAAGCTCGTTGTCTCGCCGTCAGAAGACCCGAGGAAATCACCTAGTGCAGCTGCGAGGCGTGTTCGTTTTTGCAAGATCGCCATCTCGATAGTCTGCGCGTCTGCTACTCCCTCCATCTTCTCGATTCCCGCTCCTGGCCGCAATGCCTGATGGGACTGCCCTCCGGCGCACCGCCGATTTTCTTGGTGCGCGTTGGGGCAACGAAAAGCCGCACCGGGAGGGTGCGCTTCGTTGATCGAGGACGTACGGTGCGCACCGGTGCACTTGATCGAAGATGAAGGGGCGCACCTCAGTGCCCCGGTGCGCACCGGTGCGGATGATCGAGGATGTTATCAGTACCGTCTAGCGAGCCCGCGTTTATTCGTCTCTCAAGCGCCCTTGTCTCCCGTGCGGTGGCGCCCTCTCTAGGCCGCTCGCCTAACCCTCCGACACCCCCCTTTCTTTAACTTAAAGGGGCCCTGCAATGACCTTTTAATATTTTTTAATTTGCACCGAACCTGAGCGCAGTGAACGTAGTAACTTAGTGAAACTTTTCTTTTCTCGAAATTTCCTTTATTTTAAAAGTTATAGGGGAATTAAAATTACAAAAACAAGCAAAAAATAACCTCCCTCATGACGTCCTTGGTTGCTTGAGAGTGGCCGTGAACTAGAGGAGAAGTAGTGAGCTCATTGAGCGCTCACGGCTGCCGCACTCCGAGTCGACGGCGCGAGAGGGCGCCATTGAAGCGTGCTCTGGATAGGCTGTATGCAGCGGGCAGCCAGAGCGGCTCTCGTGGCATTTGCTGCGCGATTAAACAATAATTCGGCATGACACTTCATTGGCCACAAACTACAGCTAACACGGGGGAAAGATCAGTTCAGAACGGGAGCCACTTCGCGCTGCCATGCCGCCAAAGGGCTAAATCGCCAGCCAAGCCTGCGGCGAGAGCCTTGGGAACGCTCGGAACCGGTCAGATCCTCGAGCCGGTATACGACCGCAGCGCCGCCGCGTACATCCGGGACCTTTCCGTGTCAGCGCCTGATCCCACTATTCCTTTCTAGTATGCGTCGCTTTTTCCACCGCTTGGTGGCGGGTAATTCGACGGGTCATTTCTTGTTCTCGTACTTCATAAACTGCATTTGTTTCTTTATTGATCTGAAGTACTGAACAAAAACTACTTTTATAAATAATTGAAAAGTTTCGCGCCACTTATATTTTGTATTTCGACTAAAAAGAAGCTTTTAGCGGCTCTGACCAGTAGTAAGCCCAGGACGAAAGACGTCACATTTTGCGCGCTTTCGGTACCGCGGGTCGCCCTCGTCGGTGGAGGAGGTTTCCGCGTCGTCCGGTTAAAATATGACGCACTGATATTTAGTTACTCTCTCCGTGCCCGCTGGCTTGCCCGAACCCCAAGAGACGTGGAAACCGCAAAAAAGGTGGACGCTTAAATATGATTGCAGGGCCCCTTTAAGTCTTACAAGTCCAGGCGCGCTGGTCGTCTCACTTGTCGTCCGCTGCGCGTCTGCCTCGGTGTGGGTGTCGCGTAACTTGGTCCATTGATGCTTGGCTCGTCAACAGAGGCTGGGTGCCGAGCTGCTTGTGTTAGCGTCAGCATTAGCGTAATGGACATCACACCTTTTTTTTGAGTATCCGCCATATTGTGTTTATCGAGACCACCGAGGCGGTCGGATGGGCATCCGGCTCGCACCCAAGTTTCCGAGTTTGAACCCAATGTACGTTTTAATTTTTCTCAAATAAACCATCCAGTTTTTCTATTACAATCAGAAATGGGATGCAACTACCGCTTACATCGATTGGCGACGAGTTCCGGTGGGTCGTCAACAACAACAACGCTGCGAAGCCTAACCGCAAACCACCTGTGACGCAGTGAGACCGGTGAGACCACGAGTGACCTACGACGTCGAGGAAGGACGTCAAGCAGTCAGTCCAGGACAATTCTCCGGCCGTGATGGAGATGATGGCTCAAGTGTTGCGCCAGAATCAAGAACTCCTCGAACGCCCTACGCTGTCACAAATAAGTCGACCAGCGCCTTCGGACGTCGCCATGTCCATCGATTGGCGACGAGTTCCGGTGGGTCGTCAACAACAACAACGCTGCGAAGCCTAACCGCAAACCACCTGTGACGCAGTGAGACCGGTGAGACCACGAGTGACCTACGACGTCGAGGAAGGACGTCAAGCCGTCAGTCCAGGACAATTCTCCGGCCGTGATGGAGATGATGGCTCAGGTGTTGCGCCAGAATCAAGAACTCCTCGAACGCCCTACGCTGTCACAAATAAGTCGACCAGCGCCTTCGGACGTCGCCATGTGGGTGTCTCCGGATGCGTCGGCAACGGTTTCCAAGTTCACGGGACTGGAGGGTGATATCGTGGCCAGTGAGTGAGTGGATCACGGAATTTATCCAGGTCACCGAGTTGGCAAGATGGAACGACGACGAGAAAATCACTGTGGCAAAGCTCAAGTTGTCGGGACCCACGCGCGATTGGCAGCAGTCAACGGGTATGGCAAGCAAAGCCCGGTCTGCCTGGGAGGCCGCGTTTCGGGACGCGTTCGTGCGCCCACCTACCAAGACGGAACAGTGGCGGATCATGGAGCAACGAGTTCAGAGGAAAGGCGAGTGTCATGAAGCACACATTCGTGACAAAGAAAAACTCTGCGTACGCCTCGGGCGTAACGTGGACGAAACGAAGGAAGAGATCATCACAGGACTACTTTCGAGAGAGTTGAGTTACGCTATGCGGAATCGAACACATCACTTTGTGAACGACCTCCTGCGTGACATAAAAAGCTACGAGCACTTCGAGAAGAACCGAGATGCGAAGTTCGTGTCAACTAGAACCTCGACACCCAAGCCATCACCGGAGCTACCGTCCGTGCCGCAACAGAACAAAGCGACAACATGCGGCGTTACGTGCTACAATTGCCAAAAGCTGGGACACTACGCGAAGAATTGTGACAAACCTCCTCGACCACGAGTGTGCACGAGGTGCGGAGGAGAGGGCCATGGTACGAGAAACTGCCCCAAACGTGAGTCGGATGCACCGCAAGTGACCACAGTGCGTTGTGAAAACAAGACCTGTTCGTCGGAAAGCTTCAAGCAGATTGAAATCGAGGGAGAACCAGTGATCGCCCTTCTGGACACGGGAGCAAAAGTGAGTCTCATGAAGGCGCAGTGTGCCAAGCGTCTCGGTAAGGAGATTCAAGGCAACACAGAAGTACTAAGAGGAGTGGGCGGTGAGTGCATGTCACTGGGCGAGGTGCGTGTAAAGATTCGCTGCGATGAGCACTAGGTGGATGAGACCACAATGCTCGTTGTCGGAGACAACGTTTTCACTGGACCCGACGTAATTATAGGGACTGACATCATTGACCATCCTCACCTCGTATTGATCAGGAAGCATGGACAAACTGCACTGGTGGATGAGCGTCGCTATCCATTTCTACGGGATTTTCACGTGGAGCTGGAGGACAACAGAGTAGTGCTTCGTGCATCAGAGACCGTGACAGTCCCAAAGAACTGCATCCAGTGGGTCACAGTTACGACTGGGAATGAGACAATTGAGAGTCCCCACGTCTTCTCAACGGGTGGGGAAATTGACATTCTTTGCCAATTGAGAGGAAGCAAGACAGACATCCCCGTCGTCGGTGCTGTGGACTGCACGTAACTCTGAAGAGGGGACAAGTCGTGTCACGATGCCAGTCTTCACCGATGAATCCTGACGTACCTGATGTATACAGCGTGGTGCAGCAGGTCATCGAAAGCGAGCCTGGAAAACAGGAGAAGAGACTCGCACCGATAACAGCAGAAGAGGTCAATGTTGGTCCAGCCATAACCGAAGACGAGAGACGTGAACTGTGCCAAGTCATAAACGAGCACCGAACATGTTTCGCGCAAAACATGACTGAACTAGGACGTACGAATGTGGTTTCGATGAAAATCGAAGAAAAGTCAGGAAGTGCGCCTGTTAAAAGGCCACCGTATTGTGCATCCTGGAGTGAACGCGAGGTTCTGCGCAAGATTACAGACGACCTCAAGGTTAATGGCCTCATCCGCGACAGCAACTCGGAGTACAGTAGCCCTGTTCTCTTGGTGAGGAAAAAGACTGGTGAATATTGCATGGTAGTCGACTACCGTCGCCTGAATGCCCAAACCGTCAAGGACAGCTTTCTACTGCCACGGGTTGACAAAGTATTGGACCGACTCGCTGGGAACACTCTCTTTAGTGTTCTGGACATGGCCCATGGTTATTTCCAAACCCCCATAGATGAATCGTCCATCCACAAGGCTGCTTTCAGAACTCCAGATGGACATTTCGAGCCCCTGCGTCTATTCTTTGGGCTAGCTAACGGACCTCCTGTCTATCAGCGAATGATCTCAAGGGTGCTAGGACCACTGGGCTGGAATGTAGCAACCTGCTACCTAGATGACATCTTGGTACCAGCCAAGGACTGGCTAGAGATGCTGGTGAAGCTACAGCAGATGTTGGACACAATTTCCAAGGCCGGTATAACTCTGAGACTGTCGAAGTGTGAGTTTGGGAAGACAGAAGTCGAGTACTTGGGAGTGGTGTTGACACCTCAGGGGATCCTACCAGGAAGCAGAAAACTCCCCGCGATCATCGATATGCCCAGACCTACCAGTGCGACCTAACTTCGACGTTTCTTGGGGCTCGTTAGCTTCTTTCGAAAGTTTGTACCGCGACATGCAAGCATCGCCGCACCCCTCCATAGGCTGCTAAAAGCCGGAGCAGTTTTCGAGTGGTGCCCAGAGGCAGATGAAGCCTTCACCAAGCTCAAGGAGAAGTTGGTGTCAGCTCCCGTGCTGGCACTATTTGACCACCGTAAGAAGACCGAGCTTCACACTGATGCGAGCAGCAAGGGACTTGCAGGCATGCTCCTGCAAAAAGGGGATACAGGTTCTTGGAACCTGGTGTACTGCGTTAGTCGGCGTACAAGTGAGACTGAACAAAAGTATCACTCCAGTCGACTGGAACTTTTGGCAGTTGTGTGGTCAGTGGGACGACTGCGCTGTCTCCTGCTGGGAGTAAAGTTCACCATCGTCACAGACTGCAGTGCTACGCTGTACCTAAACACATGGAAATCCGTGAAACCTCAGATTTCTCGCTGGTTCGAAGAACTGTGTGACTATGACTATGTCATACTGCACAGACCAGGAGCTCAAATGGAACATGTGGATGCGCTCAGCCGTGCCCCAAGTGATTAGCGCGAGCTAACAGCAGATGGTGATGAGGACAAAAACCCAGAACTGTGCATCGCACCTGTCTACTACACAGTACCGGTTGTAAACAAAGTAGCTATGATTCAGGCACAAGACCCAGAGTTGAGAACTCTACTTGAGATACTGCACAAACCTACAATTGAGCGTACCTCGTCGGAAAAATCTCAAGTGCACAATTTCGAAGTGCGCCAGGGAATCTTGTACTACCAGCTCCAAAGCGGAACAAGCTCACGGAAGCTTTTCGTAGTCCCACGAAGTATGCAGAAGTTCATCACGGTGAAGTTCCACGACTTTGGTGGTCACTTTGCTGTTGACAAGACTGTGGCTAAAATCCGCGAGAAGTTCTGGTTTCCCGGAACGGTGGCGTATGTGAAGCAACATGTACGACAGTGCATCGAATGCTTGTTCCTCAAGCAACCAGGTGGTATAGGTACAGGGAAAGCTAAACCCTATCGGACCAGGCCTGCGACCGTTCGAAATTGTCCACATGAATCACTTGGGTCCTTTTGTAAAGAGTACACAGCGCAACAACGTCCTGCTGGTGCTTGTCGACAACCTCACGAAGTTTGTTCGGCTACGTGCATACCCCAGCACGGAAACGAAGTATGTGCTCAGGTTCCTGGACGAGTTCATCTGCGACTACGGTGCACCTCGCCGGGTCATAACTGACCGAGGAAGTTGCTTTACCTCAAGAGGCTTTGAGGACTACTGTCTGACGAGAGGGATCAAGCACACATTGACTTCGACACAGCGACCTCAGGCAAACGGCCAAGTCAAACGGATCAACCGAATACTGATCCCAGCAGTTGCGGCATCAACACAGTACCAAACCCAACGTGACTGGGATAATCACCTGCAGAAGGTACAAGCAGACATCAACAGCACTGTCAGCAAAACCACAGGCCGTTCCCCATTTGAACTTTTGCATGGATTTTGTGCCAACGTTAGGAAGCAACCTCCAAGAACTGGTCTCACCTGGCACAGAGCACCAACGGAATGGCCACGATCTGGCGGGAGGAAGCCAGGCAGGCGATTCTGGATTCTCAGACTGGTGCTAAATGACGGTATGACCAGAGACACTGTGATGCGCTCCACTATGCAGTAGGTGACGTGGTGGTGGTGAAGCGAGCACCTGTTTCTACTGGAGAGTTCACCAAGCTGCAGCCTAAGTACCGAGGACCCTACACGGTGGTAGAGGTACTTCCATCGGATACCTACCGCGTAAGCAACATGCCTTCCGAACATCCAAGAAATAACCAGTACACGACAACAGCCCATGCAAGTCAACTGAAGCTGTTTAAACTGGCCTCAGAAGAGAAAGCTTCAATCGAGTGCCCAGACGGCCACACCAGCATGGACAGTGATGAACAAACGGTTAACCCTTCATACTCCATCTGTGAAGAAGCAAGTGACATGGATCAACCAAGTAGTCCCCGGTGTACCTTGCGTCAGTCAAAACGCGCAAAGCGTAAACCTGTGTGGTCAAAGGACTACGTTAACTGAGGACAGTTAAAGGAACAGGATGGCCGAGTGTTAGCGTCAGCATCAGCGTAATGGACATCACACCTCTTTTTGAGTATCCGCCATATTGTGTTTATCGAGACCATTGAGGCGGTCGGATGGGCATCCGGCTCGCACCCAAGTTTCCGAGTTTGTACCCAATGTACGTTTTAATTGTTCTCAAATAAACCATCCAGTTTTTCTATTACACTTGTTCCTCTGTAGGCTGTCCTGCCGGCTGTAGATGGCTCTGCGTGCGTCTTGAAGTGCCGGACGCTGTCTCCACCACATATGATCGAGGTTGTGCGGCAGCGTGCAGTACTCTCCCATGTGTGGCTGCTCCGGTAAAAATCTTGACGCTAGTGTCTGGCTGTATAGGCTCGTAGTCGGCTGCTCGGTGAAGCTTGTTGTACTGTCGTGCTTGGAGCCTCCTATACTGTGCGTTGCGTGTTCTAAAGTCTTCACAGTTCCAGTGCGGCCGTAGTGACCCTGGGGCTGCAGGGACGCTCGTCTTTACCTTGCGTCCCATGATGAGCTCAGCTGGGCTATACCCCTCCTTCCCTGGAGTCGCTCGATGCGCAAGAAGTGCTTGCTCTATGTCGTGAGACTTCCGAAGGAGCTGCTTTGCTGTGTGCACTGTCCTCTCTGCTGCTCCGTTGCTTTGTGGATAGTAGGGGCTGGAAGTGATGTGTTTGATGCTCCAGTCCCTGGTAAAAGATTTGAATTCAGCAGATGCAAACTGTGGTCCGTTGTCGGATCGGATGACATCCGGCGTTCCGAAACGAGCAAACATTGGTCGCAGAGCCTCGGTGACGTCTTTTGTGGTCGTTGTCCTCAACTTGACCAACTCGAAGAATCGAGAAAAGTAGTCGACAACGACCAGGTAGTTGTCGCCTTCAAGTGAGAAAAGATCCATGCCGATCACTTCCCATGGCGTCTCGGGAAGAGGCGTTTGCAGGAAAGGGGCTGCTCCTGGTTTGCGTTCCTCTCGACAAGTGGGGCATCGGCGAACAAAGTTCTCAATGAATTTTGTCTCCCAATATAATTCGAGGCACATTTATGGTGGCATAAAAAAGCAGGGCATTAAACCTTTACCTTCCAGAGTAAGTGTAGCTGTCGGAAAGTTTAATATCAGAACACACTCACGCTCGACTTTGGCCCCGTCCTTTCAAAGTTACAATATGATATGGATAGAGCAATTAAAGTCGAAAATGATCCCTGGAGAGGGGATCATTTTCGCTTGCTCGCTTGCACCTTTGCTCGCTTGCACCTTTGAATTTAATTGCATTATAATTAAAGTCGTCGTCATTTCTTGATATTGACATCGCGTGAAACTTATAAGGAACGTGCCCGTTATTTATTATAACTATCAGTTATGCATCTTGTTATTAAATAAAGAGGTCTAGGTAATCGTCTTCCGCCGTCCAATAGGAAGCAAGGAGCTGCAGAATTTCCGCGGAAATTGATACTTTGTTTCAAATATTTTTGATTTACATATATGATAGAATATGTTACTCAGTTCAGTAACTAACCGTATTAAAATATATTTGATACTATTTTTTTATAATCATGGGCCACCGAAACTATGGTGTTATTTCAAAGTAATAAAGAACTGCCGGATGTGATTCACAATTTCAGCCGGCATTGGGATCAGTTGTGTGCAGTTATGTTATGAACAGAATCAAAGTTCGGTTGTTTTCCAGTAGCTGTATGAAAGCCAGCCGAAAATAACCGTCTTTGTCATCAACTGCGTAGCGAACGTGATCCCAATTTTCAGACGGCCTCGTACGCAATTCTCTACGGCGTTGTATTAAAAACATCATTAAAGTTCAGCTATAATATTTGTGCCGTTTTCAATAGCTATCTGAAAGCCAGCGAAAAAAGTACAGCTGCGTCCTCCACTGCGTAGCGAATGTTTGTTCAAACGGACTGATATAGTATGAAGGACACTGAAATGAATTCAGGTCATTTTATAGCATCTTTTTAGTTTTCCATTACTTTTCAGATACACCATCACTCATAGCTCTATCTCAAGGCACAAGGAACATAAATTCATAAAAAAATTAAAACAGTAATGTATACATAAATATCGGTCCCTATAACTTGCTGCTTTATTAAACCTAATTGTGGTGGAATATGTAACATTTGTTCCCGAATGTAATATTTATAAATTCACGCTTTTTCAACATAGTACAAAAACAAAATTTTCCTCTGGTTCTTAGTGCTTCCTGTATTTTAATGACACAGTTTCAATCAATCAACTTAGATTTTATTTACCTCAGCATCACACGCTTCAAATGTCACCCAGCATTTATTGAAGTTATTACTTATTTTGTATACCTATTAAATACAATACAATGGTCATAAATTTAAAACATTCGCTTCTAGTTCACATATCTGGCCCCACGTGGTGCACCCTTAACGTTTATGCCGTGTGCAAATTTCCACCAAAACGGTGTGGGATTAGACTTGCCTTACTGCACCACGAGGTCGATCCCACTCCGTAGCTCGATGTTGAGGATTGCTACGGCCGGGTCCGTCCGGAGGCTGCCGTGGACTCCAAGGAGAGGATTCACTCCAAAACACAAAGATACTGAAGAAGCGGGTTTATTTGGCTGCTGTGCCACCACGCTGTGCCCGTCGGCAAAACTAATAGAAGAAAAGAACGGAAAAAGGGTTGGCGCTGTCGCATTAGACAGATTCACCTGGAGGGGGCCCACGCTGCCGTATTAGGCAGATTCGTGGAAAGGGGAAAGCTCCAAAAAGAACGAGGCTCCGTGGCCCAGAGCCTTCCCCGGACGAGCGTCAGGGCCGCCGTTCGCGGCCGCTTATCTAGCCAACGGAAAGTGGACGCGCCCGGGGTAGCTAGTGTGGCTTATCCCGCAGATGGGCCGCGTCCACAACCATTTCCGAAGGGTGCGCCGGAGGCACTTTCACCCAAAAGGGCGAGGGAAGACGGGCCCTCTTCGAGGAATGCGGCCTTACCCCCGTATCCGGGATGACGTCGCCATAACGCTCCCACGGCCTGCTTGTGCTAGGCCTAGATAGGGAGACGGGGAACACGTGGCTGTCACAACGGACAGTGTACCGAGTGAAAAAAAACAAAAAACAGTAACTTTAAATATAAAAAAAGACAAGATAATGAGTGTCTGGTGGTCGCAACGTACTGATAACTTCATTGTCCCTTATCATTTCACGGCGATACTGCGATCAAAGGAAAGACATCGGAACTTCTAAACAATTTCGCGAAAGTCCTCGCACGAATTTTTATAATTCTTAACCAGGGTGAATTAACCTGAAACTGGTGTAGAGAGCATCAAAACGTGAAGGTTTTGATGTTTGTTCTGCGTTTCAATGTTTCCCCGAGCAGTACATTATAACCGGCTCAAGCTTGAGCCAGACTGGGCAGCCGGTGAAGTTTCACTGGGCTTAGAGTGTTTTGCCCCATGGCGCTCGTCAGCCCCATCCTGGTATACCAGTCTGGCGACCACCGGCAGTTCCCTGTATAGCCATGGACTGGCTCACTGCAGGAATTACGGCCTGGGCCAGGCTGGCAGTTCCATGGTCAGCCAAGCTTGGCAAAACGGTCTAAATGCAGCCTGGGCCATGCTGGCAGTTCAGTGGTCACTCAAGCTTGGCAAAACGGTGTAATTCCAGTGTGCGCCAGGGTGAGAGTTCTCTGGTCATTCAATCCTGGCTATACGGGGAATTTACAGACTACTCCCAAGGAAGCCTATGTTGTCATTCAAAGCTTGTTTTTGTGGCATATAGCCCAGCAACATCTCCAATTTTCGGTGCTGTATGCAGAAAAAACTCGTTGCTACTTTGTTTGGGATTTAGTGCCTCACGAATAATAAAGCTGCTCAGTAATTTTTGTGCGAGCTGTTGTATTTATTGTGTGGTCGGCATGCAAATGAAGCTGCTAAATTGAGTCAAGTTCGATACAGTCGTTTTTTCTTTAATGTTCAGTACATGGTGCTGGCTCATGCCCGAGTCCCACTACAGCAACGAACAGAAACAAACGACAGCGACAAGCCTCAAACCTGAAGTGCCGTTCACACATATGCAGCCGACTAAGACCGAGAGGGACCAGACCGGTTTTTACGCCTCTTGCGACGTTTTAGGACCGGATACGCTGCAGCGGAGCTGATCCTAACACGTCGGAAGAAGCTTAAAACCCGGCCTGGTCTCTCTCGGTCTTACTCGGTTGCATATCTGTGAACGGCGTTTTAGTCTTTTGCGATTTGACAGGCTTTGTAGAATAAAAAAAGTCTATGCTTAAACACAAGCATCATGCACGTGAGGGTATCTTTGGCAGGCCTACAATCACTCGTGCTTATTTCATGAGCACCAAACGAGAGAAACACCTGCCAGAGGTACCATCAAGGGCATGTTGCATGGGTTGGAGGCTCATCCGTGTCGTTTGTTTCTGTTTGTCGCGCTAGTAAGACTCGGACATAATGCCTGAGTCCCACTAGAGGGTCAAAGGCTGGATGCTGGAAAAGGCAGGCAGCTGGTCGAGTGTGTGCTGCCTGGTAACTGGGCTTCACAGCTAGCAGGTGGCTCTGCCGATCCGAGTACTAATGACAGCCATTGTCGATGGTTCACCCCATGGCCGCTTCATGGCTGTGACGTAGAGCTGGATAGCAGCACCTGAAGAAGGAACAGGGTAAACAGTGATGCATGTTTAGTAAATATGTTTTACATGAATTATAAATCATGCTCCTAATTAAATTAAAACACAACAGAAAGGCTACCCAAATGGTCTTGGTCGTATTTTCAGTCTCCTTCAATATAAAATACCTACTGAAAGTGCGTGGCTGAGATGGCAGTGGTCGGAAGAGCTATGTGCGCTCCGTGTGATTCAGTTCTGCCTCAAGGGAAGGACTCTCACTCAAGGCTCAGCTGGTTCTGAACTTGCGAACAGTTTTTGGTTTAGGTTTTACCAAAGAGTGCGCTTCATCAGCGTCACGCCCAGAGATATGGTCACGAAGGCTCAAAGCAAGCAATGCTAATCAATGTTTTTGTTATCAGTTGTTTCTGGTGTAAAATTTTAGAACAGGCACTGTCAAATAAACAAATGTTAAAGTTACGTCCGAGTCTCATGTTTGAAAAAAAAAGTGCGGTGAAGAGCGCATTCATTACTTAGAAGGATGGCACGGACCTCGCACTTTAACGGTCAAAATCATTGCCTTGACTCTGGCCAGTCTCTTTCAGACAGTAGTTTCTGAATCAGTAGCCGTGACATTATGCTGATGAACTGCTCTCCACCGCGAAACCGAAAACTAATAAGCGTGTGTTGCACTTCAGCTGAGCGCCGAGTGAGTCCTCCCCTTGGGTAGATTGGAATCTCCCAGAGCGGACAAAGCGCCCTGGAGATTCCAAAATAAAAGCCAGTTAGAGCACCTCATTGTGAACACCACCGATAACATGCAGTACTGTGGAAGGTTCCTCAGATCATCTGAAAGCAAATTTTGAATTGCCGCAAGGTAAAATTTGTTTGTTTCTCTAGATAGCAAAACCGAGCCATAAGCACACTTCACTATAAAGACAATGCTTTCTGTGCTTTCTTTTAAGATGCATAGAAGTGCTTTTTGATATTTATGTTGTATACCTATAAAATTACAATATAAAGTGGTGCCAACTTCCACTGACATCCCTGAAGCTATAAAACCACAAAAACCAAATTCCCCAGTAATTAAAACGCAACAACCAAAAAATCAGATAAAAAAAAACATTCAGTCTGACTTAGGTATATTGAATCAATAAATACGAAGAATTCTATCCATATTCTTGTGAAAATATATTTTAAAATGTCAATGTAAAATGGAATCAGACATATAATGCTGGAGTCATACTAAATCATCCAACAGAAACAACCAACCCCGACCAGACTTCAATACACTCAGCATGCGCACGAAGATACCTTTGGCAAGCTGCCATTTTTCGAGGCTCATGAAGTAAGCACAAGTGAAAACAAGCCTGCCAAAAGAATTTCTTTGTATGCATGCTGCCTGATCTTGGGGCTTAAGATGCCAAGTTGGGCTAGTTGGTTCTTCATTACTGAATAATATGCCAAAAAAACACTGACAAAATGAAGGAAGATCTGGACAGGACACGGCATAACTTTCAACTGAATGGCTCATATAAAAAGAGAAATACATACAGACCCTTTCAGGCAACATTTCATGGGCGCTGCCATCTTGACGTCACGTGACCCTGCCGCCATAGCCGACCTTCAGTTTCTCGCAGTTGCTCCGCGTTGTGTGCTGCATCAGCCACCACCGGAGCTTTGTTTTCGAGTTCTTTACGTTCCACATTGAAATCGTGTCTTTTCTTCAGATCCTTTCGATATTTCAGGCTTTCATTTAATCATTTGATATCTATATTTGAACATAGCCCTTGTACTTTCGTATTTAAAGAATGGAATCGGACAGCGAATGGATCGACGATAGAGGAATATGGCCTAGGCTTCAAAGACCATTAAGTTCATCACATTCTATTGTTTTTATCGCTAATCAAGGGCAGTCAACACCACTGCAACACAAAAATTTCAACTGACGCAGTAAGGCTATCGCAGTCGTGCTTCTCGCTGCATGTGCGCGCTTTAGACATTGCTTCCGTAAGTAAAAGCTGAACCGCATGTAAGCGCTCTCGCGAGGAGCGAGACGAGTGACAACGATGAGAGTCGACGACGAAGATTTCTCACTGTCGGCCGTCGCATTGCTCGGTTTTTGGATTTCTAGAAACGTCGCTCATCGTCTTGGTCGCATGCTCCCGTCGCTTCCATGCGGTTTGCCTCGTCACGCAACTGATCGAGCGACAGCGAAGCGAGTCGCCGTCGCTTGTCTCGTCACTCGCCAAATTGCTTGCGTGCGGTTTATACTTAATTTCGATGCAGCACTGAACCATTGGAGCCTCAATATTAAGTATAAACTCCATGCAAGCGATTTGGCAAGCAACAAGACAAGCGACGGCGACCCGCTTCGCTGTCGCTCGGTCAGTCGCGCGACAAGGCAAACCGCATGGAAGCGACGGGAGCAAGCGACCAAGACGATGAGTGACGTTTTCTAGAAATCTAAAAGCCGAGCGCCGCGACGGGCGACAGTGAGAAATTTTTGTCGCTGACTCGTCGTTGTCGCACGTCGTTTGTCTCGTCGCTCGCTAAAGCGCTTACATGCGGTTCGGCTTTTATCTACGGAAACGATGTCTAAAAGCGCGCACATGCAGCGAGAAGCACGACTGCGATAGCGTCACTGCGTCAGTTGAAATTTTCATATGTCGCAATGGTGTTGACTGACCTGTATTAGCGACAAAAACAAAAGAATGTGATGAACTTACATGGTCTCTGAAGCCTAGGCTATGATCTTGTATCGTCATCCATTCGCTGTCCGATTCCATTTCATAAACAAGAAAATACAAGATCTATATAGAAATATAGATATCAAATGATTAAATGAAAGCCTGAAATATCAAAAAGACCTAAACAAAACACTCAACACTAAGGGTGCACTCAGACAAGAGTTGTTACCCTGGTATTTTATCCAGAAGGTCACCTAGCAATTCACAGAGTCCATTGTGAGTGCAAGTCCAACTTAGAAAAGTCCAACGTCAGCTGAGAGACGTCAGCTGAGAGACAAATAAAATTCTAAGAGAATGACCACGGTGAACTTTACCTTGCAAGTCTGTCTGAGTGCTTCAGTCAAAGCGTTGGCTTACGTATAAAAACGGGTGACGCATTCAGAAATAGATGTGATTATGCCTGCATGCTCGGCGATCGCGGTTCAGCTCCCTCAACCGCGATCCTCGTACAAAAACATGCACTGTAGCAACTGCATGGTTGACATGCCAAAACCCAAACTGAAACCAAGACCAAAAAAAAAACAAAAAAACTATTTGGTGCACTAACACAGAGCCATTAGCACTGCCTGCCTCCCCCCTCCCCAGCTTTTCCTCCATTGCCAAAGAAAGTTGTGCCCAAGAAAAGATGGGTTGCATCTTTGTTCTAACTCGGAAGAATAAATTTAAGGCTTTTTAGCAAAAACAAGCAAATGCGTAAGCAACATTTTTTAGGATGTTACTTTGTAATCAAAAAAGAAAAGAAAAAAAAACAGATATGTTGTTTTTACGTGTTTGCACAGTCAACTAGCTTTGCAAATGGCAGCTATTCGTAATTCCGTGGTCAGACCAAGGGACCACCCGACCATGTACAACTTTGCTTTATTACCTACCCTATCCCCCAGCTCTCCATGATCATCCCCAATTTAGAGTGGGCGCTTGCTCAGTATATTATAGTTTGTAATGGTGTTATTTGTTTAGAAAAACAAAATGTCAGGTAAATACCAGTAGGGCTCTGCGGAAGCAGTGCATGGGCCCCGTTTCACCTTTAACAAAGCATCCTGTCTCGAATGGCAGCAGAGAAACGGGTGGGGCTGATTCGCCTGTAGGCCTTTGCTGAGTTGATGGCTACTACCCAGACTGGCAGCCGATCGGCAGCTTCCAGCCACCTGCAGTTTTTTCTTGATGATACAGACTTCCTGCAACACCATGAATACAAACAAGACTGACATTCTGGAACAAAAAAGAAACCAAAACTTGCTTCACAGATCAACAAAATAACAAGTGCCAACATTACGCTTCTCTTGTTGTCGACAGTGCAAAGACCATGTTGGCACCACCGCTAAACTCAACCAAATAAGGAAAATGAGCTTCATGACGTAATTGCATTAAGAACCAGGCACGTAGCCGGGGGGGGGGGGGGGGGGGGGGGGCATGCCCCCTTCCCCCCCTTGAAATCTTCCATTTTGCTGGGCCCTCCTCTTCCCCTCCCCCTCATACAACACTTTGTCATAGGTGCCCCCCCCCCCCCCCCCCCCGAAACAAAATCCCGGCTAAGTGCCTGTTAAGAACAGTGTGCATGTAGAGCTTAGATACACCTTAAGAAATCCCGGGAAGCTAAAAACAAATTAAACACCACTTAGAAATAGCACAGCTCGCTTGATAGACACATGCACAGCAATCAACAGCCCTCTTGACGTGTTCTGCAGTGCAGGGATACAGATCAAAAACACCGGGGATGTGATCGAAATCCTTTGGGGCAGTGCAATGTGCAAGTTTATCCTGAAGCTACTGTTTGTGCATGTACCTAAGAGGCGTTAAATCTGGTTCACACTGTTGCAACTGACTACGACCGAGTTGAACAAAACAGGGCTTTAAGCCCCCTACGACTGCCATTACTGCTGGACGGCGTGGTCATAAGCCGTCACAAGGGGCTTCAAGACTAGTTTTGTCGGAGTCAGTCCTAGTCCGTTGCAACAGTGTGGACCAGCTTTTAGACTAAAATTGTATCCAGCTTTAGGTTTTTCCACAAATGTTTTAAGAGACTCCCTTCAACTTTACCAGAGCCTCGGGTATTTAAAAGTTGTAGTAAGTAGGAAGCCATCACATTCAAAGCTGGATCTCCTTGATTTGTACGCGTCTCCGCAGTACATGTTAGAGCGCCTGCCAGATGTGTGAGTTTCGATTGCAACCTTTGTGCCACTAAACGTTCTATACCAGATCAGAGCATTTTAATTAAATCATTTAATCTCTTTCCTCAGCCATGTAAACTATAGTCAGTTACAGGTTAAGAAAAAAGCTGCACATCGATATGTATTCATCCACAGTCAACTTACCGCCAATCGCGCCCGAGCGTCCTCGTGACGTCACGGCCTCTGCGGACCAATCCTGATTTTTTTCCGGACGAAAGCTTCCAACATGGCAGCCTGGACCTAGCAACAGGACACCAGCATTTTTCAGCGAATATGCTGGTCTTGCCACGGTATTTTACTAACGCGAGGCCATGCCGCGAAGTCTCAACGGTAACGACTTGCGTTCGCAGTAGCCTTTGTGCGACGACGTGATGATCCGGCGATGGTATCGCCATCGGAAAGTTCGAAGCGGACGCAAGGCTTAGCATCGCTGGGCCGCTCGTCTGACGTCGTCTTCTTTTTTTCCTCTCGTTGGAGGTCTGCGTTCCCTGCCTCGAGTCGCCTGTCAATACAGTGCCGGTATCGCCGTTTTTCTTCCCTGTGGACTCCGTGGGGCGAGATGAAAATGCAGCGCTCATCATCCAGTGATAACAACAGTATGTATGAGCGAGATTAGCAGCACGAGTGAACTGCCGGCACCCCCAGCACCGGGTTCCTTTGCTAGGCAATGCCTGCGCCCTCGCTTGCAACGGTGGATAAATAAACGAAGTGTAACTACTGAAACGACGTTGTACGGCGTCATTCACTCAGTTGTGAACCGTGCAACTCCTGCCAAGTTTTCGTCGCTATCAATCAAATGGTAAGTGACGATTGCTATAGCGGCCTCCTTTGCACCTTCGATTGCATGTAGGGAGGATAAAACCAGTGGTATGCACGATACCTATCTTTTCCCGGTGTCGTTTGAACTGACATTCTTTGTGTTAACGCTCATCCGAGAGAGCTATAAAACATTAACAGTACTAAAAGAAACGAGCTATAGAAGTAAACAGACAAAGTGCAAAGCTTGTTAAATAGCGCGAATCTTGGCAAGTGAAAGTTAGCTCTCCCCATTTCTAACACGAGTCGCTGTTCTCGTAATTCTCGGCATTACGAGAATGTAAACCATAAAACTCGGCATGATAGTAGGAGACTGAGGTTGTAGGCAAGCCCTATAACCTCAGCCTCCCTATTGCACCGCACAATTTGTGAACTGGGGTGATATCCATACAGATATCAATACGGACTTTCCGTTTCCGTTCTAACTGCGCTTACCACAGGCGGTGACCCAGTTGGTCGAGGTGCATGGAGGAACTCCAAGCTCTGAGTTGCACCTTCTAAGCCTTTGGGCCAGCCGATTCGAGGAAGTGGAACAGTGCTGAGGGATTGGAAACTCTATGCTGCTCACTTACGGCCCAGTGGAATATGTAAGGCAGACCTTAAAGACCTCAAAAAGCCTTGACCAGTGCAATGAGGTAGTGAAGCACAACATCACGTCAACAACATGAGACACGGGAGACGTGTACGACACGCATCCGATTTTACAGCATATGAGTGGTCCTTAAGAGGACCGTTTTGTTTTTAGGGTTGATCCCCCTTGATGTTGACATCACGAGTCGTCGAGGGGCCCCACACTGGACATGTCACTCTCAGAAGAAGTGTCACCTTCATTAAGAGCGATGACGATTGGCTCGATGTGAGCACTTGTCGTTCCTCCTTGTTTGAAGCTTTCTTCCACTTCGACGACATGCCTCACAGCGTTGCACCAGTTACTAGCCGTGACCTGCTCAGCTTCTTCTTTGAGGAGTCTCTCAACGTCGCCAATCTTGAACACTGTGTTTCGGGCTGCGACACGATTCTTGATCTGTGCCCAGATGAGTTCAATTGGGTTGAACTCACAGTGGTAGGGTGGAAGCCTGGCCACTGTGCAACCAGCCCTTTCTGCAGCAGTGTCCACACGGTACTTCACGTACTGCGGCTTGACCGACGACACGATCTCAAGGAGCTGCCTCTTCAGCATCTTGGCGTCCAAAGCAAAACCTTTCGACGTGAGCCAGCCCTGGATGAGCTCCTTCCGGGAACTGGTCGTCGGCACCGCCTCTAACCGCCGGGAATGGTACGGGGCATTGTCCATTACGATGACACTCCCCGTGGGCAGTTTTTGGAGGACATCGTCGAACCACTTTTCGAACCGAGGGCCGTCCATTTCCTCGTGGTAGTCGCCGGTTTTTTTGCCGCGGAAGACGTCCAGGCACCCAGGGACAAATCCATCTTCGCTGCCGATATGCGTAACGATGAGGCGCTGGCCCTTCCCCGACGGCTGCTTCAGGCCCGTTGTGAGACCTCGCATGAAGGCGTCGTGGGACGAGGTCACAGTGCTGTCCACCCACACCGTCGAGGCAGTGTGCCCGGCCGTCACCCACGTCTCGTCGAGGTAAAAAATCTGGCGGCCCTCTTGCCTGTGACGCGTGATGTCCCGCAAGTACGTCTGCTGCCAAGCGACGATGTCGTCTCGCTCGACCATGAGCGAGTTTCGAGCCCTCCTTTCTCGCCTGAAGCCGATGTCAAGAAGGAGACGACGCACGGTCCACGCCTGCAGCGAGGGGAGTTCTGGGCTTGTGCGGAACCCGGCTGCTATCTATTCAACCGTGGGCATCTCGTTCCGGCGAAAAACCGATGCACACACGATCTTAAGGCACACAGCACGAGGTCACCGTACTTGGCAGTACGCCGCTTCTTGCCTGCATTTGTTGGGCGCTTCCGAGAGGGTGACGCGAGTTGCCCATCATTCGCACTTGCCTCCTTCTTGATTGCAAGCACACTGGACACGCTGACACCTGCCAGTTTGCTGACTGCCTTGCAGGCCCCAATCACGCCGAGGTCGGGCTCCGTATGCCGCATCCGAACATACATGTTCAGAAGGAGCTCTCGTTGGCCGCTGTTCAAGATGTGGCCGCTCTTGTGCTTCTTGAACCAGCGTTTTGGCGTAGACGGTAGGTCTCTCGACCAAGAAGAATCCGAAGAATCACTTTCCGCAGCTTCCTCGTAGGGATCCATGACGGAAAACATGTGGAACACACAACCGGAGAACGACTTTCCAAATCGCGAATTCGTCGAAACCGGAAACGCAAAAGATTTTCTATTCAACAAATCAACTAAACATACACTATTAATCTATAAAGTATATAAAACTAAGAAAAATAAGGTAATTTGCATTAGTTACGAAATAATAATGTCCTTTCTTTTTTTTTAGTTTTTCAAAAAAGTCTGGTTCTCGACTACCGAAACCGAAACCACTGGAAGACAGAAGTTCAGACAGCTATTTAGACAGGAAGTCAGTTAGAAGGCGGAACATTAGACATGACCCCTGTCCATTAATACTGAACCCGTGCGTGGACAATAACGTATCTCAACTTCTTTAAGTATCGTGAATAAACTAAATTATTTATGTATTGGCCTAGAAGACGTTTCTTTGATAGGGATAAAACGGCGTTGCTAGGGAGCTATTTTCTTTGACGGCGTAGGCATTTCAAGCGGCGCTTTACGCTTGTGGGCGGAGCTCCAGCTTTTTTCTTAACCTGTAACCGACTATACTTGTGCACCCACGAGTTCTACAAGTCACGAATGTAGCCGGGGTAAATTAAAACGTCGCTGAGGCAAGCAATAATAATCTTTATTAGCGACAGTAGCACTCTGGGTGGCTCGCAAGGCTAGACATGTATGCAGGGGCGCGTGCGCACGATCTTCTGCTATACACCGGCGTGTTTTCGTGGAAACGAGCGTTCTAAAGCTAAAGCATTCAATAAAAATATTTTTGAAAGGGCCTGGATGGGACATGAATTTCCTAAAAATAGCCTTTCCACGAGAAAAACATTTTTTTTGGCGCAATATTTACGCCGTTGGACGCAATTTAAGTGGAGGTTAGACCAGTGAGTGCCACCGCCCACAGAGTAGTGGCACTTACTGGATTGTCTTGGCTGCTCGGCCGAACACGCTAGCAAGCCTTGTGTCTTTTTTCCGACATTCGGTGAGTCTATTCAGGTGGCTCACACCCCTGCTAGTCATGCGAGCACGGCTGTGGTACGACCAGACGAGCGGCAGCCTCCGACATCGTCTGCTATTCCACCACCGTATACCGTCGTCTGCAGTGCCCGTAAGACGCTGACATGAAAGCTGCGCGTCGCCGTTCGTTTTCTTCTTTGTCCGTCTGCTATTCAGCCCCCATGTAAAAACTTCTGTAACACTCGGAAAGCGCGAACATGAATGCACCATTCTAGCGTTCCATCGTTAACGAGCCACGGTCAAATACAAGTGTTTGTCAGCGTCTGTCAATGTTTTGTAAAAAACGACCAAGAGGACTAAAACAAAATATGCTATCCTTCCAGCTCTTATGATCTTGTTATTTTTTTTTTCCGCATTGCATCCGCGAGCAAGGTGCTGAACGTCATGATGCACAATTAAAATTCGACCTAATAATCTTTGTTTTGGCAGGTCAGGTGCACTGCAAAACTTGAGCTACTTGTCTTTCGAAGCGAAATGACGAGAACACACCTGTACAAACTTGATATGAGCCGAACGCCCGATTGCCTCCAGCCAAATGGCACGCAAATTCTTACCTGTGTAAGCACCTTCTCGGTATTGAAAACTTGGTAGCAATCACGACAGTTGCGCAAATTAAAAGAACAGCGGGTCTGCTTTGAAGGGAACCAACATCTCTCCTCAGGATCACCACGCGCAAAGAAAGAAATTGTCGCGGTTGGGCAGTGAACGGACAGAGTATGTCAGTACCGTCTAGCGAGCCCGCGTTTATTCGTCTCTCAAGCGCCCTTGTCTCCCGTGCTGTGGCGCCCTCTCTCGGCCGCTCGTCTAACCCTCCGACAGAAATCAAGCCAGATCAAGCAATATAGCTGATGTGGGGCGCCAGGCTTAGGCATGCCCCGTTTCGAAACCATGCAGCCGCAAAGCGTTTTCAAAGGCGCGTACTTGAGCCGTTTGCTGCAAACTACTTCGGTTCAGGAGATCTTCCGAAACACATCTTTGAGCTCAAAACGACTCGCAGTCATAAAAATTGATGAGCTTAACGAGCTTAACAGTTTGAGCACTCCGCAGACACCGGCAGCCATTTTTGTTATGGCTTCAATCCGAAGCGGTAGACTCAATATCAGAATACATTTGAAAACTATCATGACTCTATCTTCATCCTTATTTTCGCAAAGAGAAAAACATTGCCGATTAGAATACTTTTACGGCAGGAAGACACAAATTTACAACCAACCTTTCGCACGTCAATCATCTCTCCAGCCAATTAGAGATATAAGCAGCGTGTAAGCATGGGACGGGGTTTAACGGGCTACGCCCTCCATCTTCTGCATATAAATGGTGTCTACCGCCGGTAAATATTGCTCGATACAAATATCTTTTTCGTAGTAAACTTTTCTTTTAATATACGTATCCCATTAAGCCCTTTAAACAAATATATATGTTTTTTTTGTCTCTTTAAACCATATGGCCCGCATATTTGGGGCCTTGATTTTAAACACTACTGCCTTCTCGAGCTCATATTTTAAGTATTAAACAGTTTTTTTTTATTTGTACGGCTATGTTTATTACACTCAAGTGTTATAAGGAAACTAAAAGGACAAACCAAGTCACAGTCGTTTATTTCCTTGATACCGTCGAATTAACACACGTGTACGTAGCAAATATCCAAACGCACATCTCATGTTGAGGTGCTTTAGCTTAATAATATTGATAAAAACATTACAAGTACAGGAAATTACAATTTATTATAAAATATGTCGATCATACCACAGAAACGGCAACTATATGTCCACACTTTTGTTAGCCATTGCGAATGAGACGAGGATACACATTAAACGAACCTATGAGAGGGACTGGCAAGTGTTACGTAACAATTTTTAGGTGATGTTAAATGTTGTTCCAATCAGGATAGGGGCTGCTATAAAAAAACCATAACCTCCAGTTACATTTTTCAATGCTTACAAGTGCTTCTTGAGGTTCAGAAAAACTAGGGTCCATCACTATCTTTGTTGGCTAAATATCTTTGTATGTCTGGTGAGCATGTGAGAGCTAGCTCTCATAGAAGAATCGTTAAAATGTTTGGTATTGATCTCTTATTTTTCCCCAGAAGTTATATCGTGGACGCTTTCTTCAAAATAAGCATGTATGAAGCTTCACTCGAAGTAATAAACCGTGTTAATTCAAGATTCCCACAGACGTTTATGCTACGAAATGGCCGCTAGGCGCAGACTCGAACATTATCTTAGCATAGTTGATACCGTAGTCCATTTTCTTAGCATAGTCCACGGATTCCCTTGAGGTTTCGTTATCCTTTGCTTCACTCATTATGGCCGCAGGTCTTCCCGCAACATGATGAAGGACAATGGCGGAAACTGAAAGTGAGAGAAATATTTGATAGGTCTTTCGTAGCTGGGTCTTAAGTGTTATCATTGGGATACGATTGTACCGTGAGTTTCTTTGTTTTCTAACGCGTTCTTAAACGCTTCTTTTTTGTTTTCAAGAAGCACAAATCGAGAAATTTCTTGATTAAGAAAGACCTTCTAAAAAAGTGAACTAACATCAATATTAAACACGGTAGCCATTTTAATTTATGTTAACGTGATCTATGTTATGCAGACATTTGTCATAAACCTCACATCGTTGACTGGGAAAGTAATCTCTTACCGAATAGGACCACCAAGTATTTCCTGGAGAGCAGCATACTGATGTGCAAGTTTCGAATTCTGAAAATAAATCAGCGTGTAAAAGGAGTGAATAAAAAAGGTTCAAATAAAATGTGATCGCCCTTTCATTTAATGACATCCAGCAAGTATACTGCTTAACAAGGATACGACTCCTGTGAATTGCATCTCAACAACAAAGAATACCGTGACAACCACAATTTTGCAGGAGCTGAAGACGCTTCATGTAATATATTTCTGAGCCTCATTGCTGGAAGTGTTGACGGATAATTATTATTTTGAAACATGAGAATCAGGCATCGTTTAGGAAGGGTCGGCTGACCAGTCAAAATGATGTCTTGAGTGCGCTCCAGAGCCGCAGTCGTGTTTAACAATAACGAAAAGTATTTTTCTAGTTGCACATCGTCAAACTCCTTTTATATGATCAGGTGAGAACATGAGTACTGCTTTCACTAAAAGATTACACACTATTTTGGAATACCGTTGCGACAATCAGTTTCAGTCGTATACCCGGGGGGTGGGAGGGGGGGGGGAGGGAGGGGCTTCAGAACCCTCCAAAACTCTACCCTGTATATCCAAAAGGTCATGATGGGAAAGGGGGGAGTCCCTTAGCGAAAACTAAGACGTTTGAAATATACCACATTCTAATTATAGTGTGTTTGAAGTACAGTTCATAATTGTAAGTACACAATAAATAGGCCGAAAATATACACTTCTTTTTTTTTACTTAGTACTAATATATATTTCTGAAAATCTTTTAAAACTACCATTATTTAAACTACATTTGAAGTTCCCTTCATGCATTCTGAAATACGTAAATACTAAATTAGTAGGCCCAAAATACATTTCACATAGATTTTTTTAAAATATGTATTTATTTCATGCAGTATATACTCAAACCCTAATAAAAATGCAGCGATGAAAAATATGTGCAGATTACTCTTAACATACCTGGAAATCGTAAATACTGTTGCGTTGTGCTCTAAGTATCTTTTGAGTCCAATACTTTGGTAGTCTCACTTAAACTACCAAAGTATTGAAAAGCTCGCCTATCAGAAGTTCACTTCAAGCAGATTTGGAGTACACTGAAGCGCCTAAACACAACATTTGATTAGTTTGTCAATTGAGTTGTGCAGCATCGCACTGATAAATCAGCGCAGTTTATGTTATTGTTTCCTTTTTTTCTATCAAGAACAGACCTGATGAGTTTCTTGCTCACCTATCAAAATGGGGTTAGGGAACTACAACCACAACACTTGCTGATGGTGGAAGCTTCAGCAAGTGCTGTGAGCAGATACGTTTAATGTGTAATTGTGATGGCACAATGTTAGTTCACTGAATGCGTATACTCACCATTGTACGTGATGTGAGCAGTGACTTTAGTATAGTGACGTTAATGACCATATTAAATGGTCAACTAGTAAAGAAAAGCAAAATAACTATTTTAAAATGAAGAAACTAGCTTCACTCGCCTCATCCTGGGTGGTGCTATACAGAGAAGCAATAATATTTTTTCTAGGAGCCGTTTTTATGGATATTGTTTTAGCGCCTGCGCCAAATTATTATTAGCTGTATTAATGCTTGTAGTAAGAGGTGTCGTTCACGAATTTAAAAACACTGTTTCGCCTTTGACAGACTCCCGAGGAGAATATCGAATACTTGGAACCTTAATAAGTGCAGGGCTGGTCACCGGCCAAATGATTACCTTCAATATGTAGGCTATATATGGCTCTAGAGCAGTCAACGGGACTGTCTTTCAGGTGTCAACTGCGTCATGGTGTTTGTGTTTGTGTTCGTTTCTAATGGTTATTTCTGGGATGTATTTAGTAGTGCCTTCAAATACCGCAAGGACACATTTACTAACAAAATCCCCCCAAAAATGTTTAGCTGGTGTAGCTGTGTGGCTATACGAGTATTCATTTTGTATTCATTCTGTATTATTTTGTCCCCATTCGAAATACGTGCAAAGGTATGCAAAATACATCATAAATATTAATCAGAAAAAATTTTAGATATACCAAATATGTTTCCTTGCCCCTCAAAATGCCATTTGTGCACCAAAAAGTGCACAAATGGCATCTTGAGGGGCAAGGAATTATATTTTTGGTATATATAAAATTTTTTCTGAATAATATTTTTGGTATATATAAAATTTTTTTTGAATAATATTTATGATATATTTTGAATACCTTTCGCACGTATTTCGAATGGGGACAACATAATACAAAATGATTACAAAATGAATATTAGTATTCAATATATTTCAAGTTCGTTTCAAGTACTGCCTCTTTTTGCTAAGGGGTGCCTTGTTAATTTTTATTTTACATTGGCTTTCTTCGAGAATTTCTTGACGAGCTCTACAGGTCTGATCCCCACTGCAGTAGGGGCTCCGCTCTCAGACCTTGTACGCCTCGAAGAGCAGGGAACAACAATTAACACAAAAGAACAAGTGCAGAGCTCAGGTAGCGTTCCAGCGCCCATGACGAGAAACAAAGGTTTGAGAGTACTACCCAGAAAACAACAACAAAGGAGTGCGGAGCACAGTCAAGAGAACGAGTGGAAGCAGACGAGGAGCGCTTGAAGGCAGTGAGCCGGCAGTTTTCTTTCACTTTTTGTGTTAAAAGCGGCGTAAAGTCCGTCTCTCCTGATGATGAACCGCAAAGGACGCTAGGAGTCAGCAAGGCCAATGCAATGACTTCTGTTAAGGGGAGTTGCAGCGACGCGCCGGGAGCGTAGACACGCGGTATGCTACGATCCGTCATAAGGATAAATAGAGCATCAAATGGTTCGTCTGATCGTGCAGTCGGTCTTGTCGTCATCCGATCGTCGCTTTCAACATTTCTACTACTTTAGAGTATCTCAACTTTATAGTGAGACAAATTTCGCGCGAGAAAGAGAGAGAACGCGAGAATCATCCATCAGTCCATTTCGCTAATTCTTCGCGCCAGAAATGTCGAGCCACTTTCGGTCCAATAGTTATCGAAAAGTTATTAAAAACAAACAAAAGTAAGGGTCTTCTGCAGCTCCCAGGGCGTTGGCGCCGTAGCGTCGTTGGTGACGCAATTTCTCACTCGTGGTTCCACGAGTGAGCTATGTCTCCTCGTCATAAAACTAGCTGTACTTTTTTTCTCCGGTGCCCGAGCGCACGTGCCCGAAAACTGGAACCGCTCAAGGAAAATTTCAGTGCAAGGTAACTTACGTGCAACCCTGCAGTGGGCACCCTTTATTGGCACATTTTTGTTCTTGGTAGGGGCATACGAATATCAACACTTTCCAATACGAATCGAATATAAAAATGAAGAAAACTGACTTCAAATATTGAATCCGATAACGAATGTGCGCAGACAGAAAAAAAAACAAAAAAAAAACAGCTAAAAGCTTTGACACAGAATACAAGGCGTAGCTTTTAAATCTTTGGAATTAATCTGCCACCCCCAAATGATATAACCATAAGGAATTGCATGAGAACCAACTATTAATAGTTCATAGCTATGTGCAGCAAAGAGCCGTAAGTCAGATTTTATATAAAGGATTCATAATTGGCACTAAGAAAATAACTACTATCATTAGAATACATTTTTGCCATAAACTGAAAGAGACAGGAACTGCCACTTAGCCATGTTTGCAGAAGGGACGTTTTCAAGCGTGGTGCTTCTCAAAAACTACTTGCGTTCCACAATGTCAGAAGAACGAATGGTTGACTTAGCGCTTCTGCTCACAGAAATTTTACCATCAGCGCTTCAGATAATGCTGATCGTTTCACCAAAGTTCCCTGCCGACTAGGTTTCATTTTTTAACTTATTTTCCGAAGTGGATTGTTCAAAGACATTTCAAATCTCTTGACCTTAATTAGTGCCTTTCCTGTATGTTTTGTTTTTATGTTTGTAAACTAAAAATGGTTCATACTACTGCAGTAAATTAACCCCTTGATGAGCTAATCTCCGAGACTAATTTTTTACCGAATTACTTGTGAGGGCTGGGTCCTTCTAAGGAGTTGTCACTGGCATGATATTTGTCGTACTAGGTCGTGCTTAATTCAAACTTTCCGTCGTCTCCTCTTTCTTTTACAATTAGCTGATATATTTTGAATGTATGCGGAAGAAACTAACAACGACGAGGAATTATTCTATTAGAGAGTACATTCGGGCACTCGTGCCTACTAAATGTGCAATGTTTTATTATTAGTAACTTTTTCAACACTTTAAGGATTGTATCACACGTCACACAAAACTGACTGATTAAGCGATTTAAGATGACTGATAAATTGGTTAAAAATATTTGTACTCTGTGCATGCACAGTCGTACACCGAGTGTTAGTTTATTTCTTCTGTTGAACCCGGAAAGTAGTTTTGCGTTCCCAGTTTACTCTAACCAAGACACTTTCAGAAGTTTTATGGTAATTTGATTTTACCTATTATTGATGAGATGATTTGCATTACAACATATTCACCTATTCCTCAAGCGGAAAATTGCACTAATAATCGCCACGCAGGTCGTCGTGCTCCTTGATACTGGGCAGACCAACCCGTCTTTTCCTCTCCCCCTTTTCCCCTCCTCCTTCTGCTCCTCCTCCTCCTCTTCCCCCTTACCTGCCCGCCCCACTTCAAGCCCCCCCCCCCCCCCCTTTCCCCGAAAGAAATCCCTGGTTACGTTACTGGTCATTTTGGTTACCATTGTCATGGTGATCGCGATAAACAAGCTTTATATAAATGTTACACTTTCTTAGTCTTATCTTTTCGTCATGCTAGACTTCTGTTATCACTAACAACCACCATCGTTCGACTATAAGCATATATTTTTGAGTTCTCAACCGAATATTTCTACTCTTTGCAACACAGGCAATTTTCCGTATTACACTATTGGGGCTGGCAGCAGTTTTCTTAATCCATAAGTTAAGCAGAAAAATGTGTAGTTTTTGAACAATTTTGACTTAACATCGTATACATTTCGTTTCAGCGACTGGTTTGCTGACGCAGAAAACCAGTAAGATATCACAATAACCCCTATTTAAAGATCTTCATTCTGTAGTTCCAGTTTGCCATTCTTTCTACTTTTTTATGAAAATATATTAATTTACTTGGCCACGGCTGTGTAAAATAAAAATTGTACACAGTATCTTGGCCTGGAAAGACAAGGCAGCGTTCAATACAGCGCTTCTTATTTGAAAATTGGTATTGAGATATCCGCAAAAACAAAAAAAACGTCTAATTTAAGACACAATGGATGGACAGTCTTAAACAACTGTTAAGCAAAGCTTGTCGATTGTATACAGTTATGAAATTGAACTTTCTATAAAAGATGAACTGTAGTCTTGGCATCCGTTAATGAAAGATTAACTGATTATTTAAACACAAAAGCGCATAGCGTAGACGAATAACAAACTTGCTAATGCATCACTATGACTTTCGAGATCATAATTTGAAAAACCCAATTTTCTCGACAAAGTTCAACACGGGCAACAAAGCGTTATTCAGTAGCTCACCTCCGCAAATATTGCCAGCAAGTCTTCGAGCCCGACACTTCTGGGTAGTTCTAGAAAGGCTTTCTAGACCAGCTCGGTGCTTTTGTGTACTTCTAGACCATCTTTATATAGCCCTTTAGTACTACAAACCAAAGCCAGGTGTCAGCCGCTTTTGCAACCACTCTGAAATTCTCCTCACTGCAATATGTAATTAAAATGATAATGATGTTGCATTTGGCTCAAGCTGAAAAGCCAACCAACTCGTCTTGCCATCTGTGATACCGACGAACTTTAGAGAGTTTTTTTTTTTTTGCGGTGTAATTATTTTGTTTTTGACATGGGCTTTACCATCATGCAATGTCATTATGATTTTAATGAAAGTTACTTCGTTTCAGCTTCACTTACTTAATTAACCGAATGATGAGTTTGTTCTAGCTGCTTTTGCAGTCGGCGAGCCCACGAATGTTGCGACACAAATCAATGCCGAGTGTATTGTAAAAGTTCAGCAACTATCGGTTGTTTTTATATTAATTGGATGTGATTTATTTTATAGACTTAACGTAAATGTTTACACGTATTCCTGGTGTCACAATACAATCCGAGGCATATATAGTGTGGTATAGAAAAGTAGTACATTAATCCTCTAGCCCTTGAAGTAAGTTTAACGGCCCTAACGTTTAGTATTAAAACACACTCGCGCTCGCTTTTGCCCCGTCCTTTAAGAGCTACAATATAAAATGCATTGAGCAAGTTGAGTCATCGTCATTTCTTGACATTGACATCACTTGGAACTGATACAAAACGTGTCTTTTATTTATTATGCCACTAAATTTTGCATCTTGTTATTAAATAGCAAGGTTTCGATAATCGTTTTCCGTCAACTAATAGAGAGCAACGTGCTGCAGAATTTCCGCTGAAATTGATTTTTAGTTTCAAATATTTACGATTTACAACAGCAACACCTAATGTGACAGATTTTAGTACACTAATCATATTCAAATATATATATATATATATATATATATTTATTTATTTATTTATTCATGGGGTAACTGAAACTATTGCGTTATTTCAATATAATAAATACATCAGCTTTGTGATTCTCAATTTCCGCCGGCGTCGAACTGAATTGTGTGCGCAGTGATGTTAGAAACATAATTAATGTTTGGTTGTTTTCCAATTACCGCCTGCAAGCCGTCCAAAAAGAGCCATCTGTGCCCTCAACTAATGTGAATAAAATTTTCAGCCATCGTCGCACTCAATTTTGTACGCCGTTATATTAAAAACATAATTAAAGTTCGCCTATAATAATTGTGCCGTTTTCCAATAATTGATAGAAAGCCAGGGGAAAAAAAAAGAACAAAAGAAGAATATGTGTCTTCAACTGCGTTGCAAATGCATGTTCAAATGTAATGATATAGTATGAAGGATTCTGAAATGAGCTTAGATCGTTTTAGAGCAATTGATTTGGTTTCCATTACAGTTTAGATACATCACTAATAGCTTTATCTCAAGGCCCAAGATTCACAATTCATAAAAAAAAACACTAATGTACACATAGATATCTGTCGTTATACTCAGGTGCCTCATTAAGCCGAATTGTGGTCCAATATGTAGCATTTGTTCCCGCATCCATTATTAATAAATCCACTTTTTTTCAACATAGTAGAAATACATAATTTCCTTTTGGTGCTTAGTGATTTTTGTATTTCATTCACACAGTTTCTCTCAATCAGCTTAGACTTCGTTTACATCGGCATCACAAGCCTAAATTGTCACCCAGACGTTTTAGAAGCCATTTTTTTAACCTTTTGCATACGTATTAAAAGTTACACCTCAAAAAATATAGGTACGGAGGTGCTGCGAATTAGATTTTACGACGCGGTCCGCTGCAACAATGAACCTGATCATTTTTTAACATATTTTTGTTTCGGTTTTGTCCCATTTCATAAATCTGTCAGTGAAGCAGCATCCACAAAATAAATAATTTAAGATTGCACCCTTTTGGCCGGCGAACAGACCCGGCCATTTGTTACGATGAAGTTCACTAAAAGTAGACGAAGTGACAGCCTAATTTCTTTTGAAAGTAACGTATTTGCGTTACTTGTTGATAGAGCGAGTTGTGGCATTTAGGTATTTTTGGAGGGAAATATCCAAAGCACAAGCTACACACTGGTTTTAACCCCAACACGCATATTGCGACGTCAACGAAAAAGAGCGCCAGATAAAGAACAATAAATTTCGCGCAAAGCTTTAGTGTATCGCTACAGTTTTCGGTTAACATATTCCTTCCACTTCATAGCAATCAATTTTATCCTCCTCCAGGATAAGGCTTCAACGAACAACTTTTACGAGGCTGGTTCGGTTAACCCCTTAATTCATTTCCTTCTCCCTTTGGCAAGAAAGCGAACCAAGAAACCGCGAAAAAATATCTCGTGACGAATATCTATACACCTGTGTAGCTTCCATTCAGTGAAAGATTTGTACGCTATTAAGGGGTCAAAACTCTGGTAAGGGCTGGATTCAGGGGACCTCGTGTAAGGGGCAATTAAAACACAAAACATAACCCAGGAATTCGCGGACAAAGGAGATAATGACAATCACAACGCTCTTTTGCTTGTGAGTATCACCTCTGCCCTCACGCCTCAATGGTCGTTTCCAATTTTTACTGTATTGTGCGCCATACATTGACGAAGTTTATCCCCGCACTCCTGTACGATCATGGACATTATAAGCGAGAATCAACACGCGCAGACGCGCCTTTTCAGCTTATTCCCAATGTAGCTTACGTTTTCCTTTTTTTCCAACGCGGTCGCATCACGAAAGTACACTTTTCGATTGTCTATAAAAAAATATTAAAGCGCTAAAAATGGGGAGGGCGAAGATTTACGACACGAGTAATACGCGCCCTGTCGTCTATGTTGCCTCAGCTGTACTTACCTGCAAAGTTTAAGTCAAACGAAAAACGTCAGGTCTCAGAATCTTACTTACACATTGCGTAAACAACCAGTTGGCCAATCAAAGTAAGTATAACTTTTTTTACTTCTAACGTCAAAGTTCTACGCATAATGCGTACCAGATGCTTACTACCGCAGGAAAGCTAGTCACCAGGTTTTTTTTTTTTTTTTCAAACAACATATCGCATGGTGTGGGAATTCACTAAATATAAGTGCTTGCAATAGTAAGTTAGTTAGCCTTAGTGGCCGCCTGATGGCTCCACTGCAGATGATCAATTTAGTCGGTGCACTACCACTGCTAGCCTTTTTAACGTCTATCAAGGAGTAGTGCGATGCTCTTCCAGATCGATGCTTATCCAAATCCCTGGATTCTACAGCGAGAGCTTCCCATCCAGGTGCTCCGGTCTGCGGTGAAAGTAACATATGTGGCCACCAATCCGCCGATTATCATGCACATGGATGTGTTTAGAAAGCTAAGTATTATTAAAGACACAATAAATCAATAAATTAGAAGGCAGCGACTACTTTAGAAAAGAAGACCGATATATATAGAGCAACTAGAAAGTAAATCGCTACGCTTGAGCTGAAGCAACGCCTTCTTTTTTTTTAAATCTTGTAAGCAAGTAAAGTACTTCAATGTTTTTTGAGCGACTAACAAGTAAAGGTATTTAGTTAGTCTTTTTTTATCAGCATGCAGATGTCTGCAGATAGCATAGAAATATCCTGAAGTGCCACGGTGTCCTAAAAGTTTTGGCAGGTAGAAGGTTACTTGCCGTGAACATACAGGGCTACGCGGCTAAAGTTCACTTTGTGAAACTATATATTTTGATTGGTGTTTCCACCATTTTGCTCTTTCTTTTTCAGCAACACAAAACCTTGCTTTGTTGCTCACAACCAGCACAAGAATTTACAGTTGGTTTTTTGCAGCCATGTTATAGCACTCTTTCCGTGCTAGAACCGCAAACACGGCAAGTCATTATTTCCGGAAACCACTTCTTATGCTGAAGACTTATATTTACTCTTTTAAATGGGGGGGGGGGGGGTGCAACGATGTTAACATGAAAATAATTTGCATCTCGCCATTTTTACGTTATTTATCGTGTCCCGGAGGATAGAAAAAAACATATCCTTCATTAAAAATAGTCGCGATTCCGCTGCATAATCGCAAAACAAACGTCGAGCTCCCCCCCCCCCCCCCCCCCCCCCTGCAGCAGCAGGTGGCATCCGAAAGAACTACGGCGACAAGCTTACATGACCTCGCTTGGCTCTAAGCTGCAGCACAACGCCCGCTGATGTCAGCCGAGAGAGGGAGAGGAAGCGTCCTCCGAGATAGCACACGGGAAGCTACACGGCATTCCGAATTACGACACTAGGAGTGCGACCAGGTGTGACCCTTAAGACTGGGAGTGAGTTCACGGGTGCCAGAGACGCCAATATTTACCTTTTTTTTACACAACTATAGGTATATCATGGATGAAGAAAGAATAAAACAACTAAAACAGGGACAACACAACCACATGAAAGATGTGGTTGTGTTGTCCCTCTTTTAATTGCTTAATCTTTCTTCATCCATGACTTAAATTAACACGCTCTTCTCCCAAGCATGCCTGAGTAGGTATCTTCTCGGTATTGAAAACTTGGTAGCAATCATGACAGTTGCGCAAATTGAAAGAGCAGTGGGTCTGCTTTGAAGGGAACCAACCTCTCTCTTTAGGATCACCACGCGCAAAGAAATAAATCAAGCCAGATCAAGCAAAATAGCTGATGTGTGGCGCTATAGGCTTAGGCCAGCCCCGCTTCGAAACCATGCACCCGCAAAGCGTTTCCAAAGGCGCGTACTTGAGCCGTCTACTGCAAACTACTTCGGTTCAGGAGATCTTCCTAAACACATCTTTGAGCACAAAACGCCTCGCAGTCATAAAGATGGATGAGCTTAACGAGCGTAACAGTTTGAGCAGTCCGCAGACGCCGGCAGCCATTTTTGTTATGGCTTCAATCCAAAACGAGAGACACAATTTCAGAATACATTTAAAAACAACCATGACTCTATCCTCATTCTTAATTTTGCAAAGAGAAAAACACTGTTGATTAGAATACTTTTACGACAGGAAGACACAAAGTTACAACCAACCTTTCGCGCGTCAATCATCTCTGCAGTCAATTAGAGATGTAAGCAGCGTGTAAACATGGGACGGGGTTTAGCGGGCTACGCACTCCATCTTCTGCACCTTAATTGCGTCTAGCAATGTAAATATGCTGTTTTTTTTTCGTAGTAAAAGTTTATTTTAACAACCAGGTTCCAATAAACCCTTTAGATGTTTTTTTTTTTTTAATTGAAGAGCTTTTAAAGCGTAGGGCCCGTATATTTGGGGCCTCGATTTGAAACCATGCTGCGTTACCGAGCTCATATTTTAAAGATTTTACGAATATTTTTGTTTCATTCTACGCTCATATCTTATTGTACTGAGGCGTTATAAAAAGAACTAAAAGAAGCAAGATAAGAATTTTTATTTTTTTTGACACAGAAAAATTAACGCACGTGTACTATCGGGGAAAATTGAAATGCGAACAGAGGTGCGCGTGGCTCGCGGTACAGGCTGCGCCGCCTGGAAGTGAACCTAGGGGCGAGGGTGCCTGGCCTACTTCGATGTGTTCACGCCCCTCGATTGGCGCTCCTCCAGCTTCGGCAGTGCGCCTCTTAGTGCGCTGAAAGCTGTCACCGCTATCTTTGCCTGCTCGGCGAGTGCGGCGAGCTTCTTTGCACCGCACGCGCTGAGCCAGTAAAGATAGCGGTGATAGCTTTCAGCGCACTCAGAGGCGCACTGCTGAAGCTTGGGGAGCGCAGAGGGAGGGGCGTGAACACGTCGGAGTAGGCCACGCACCCTCGCTCCTAGGCTCACTTCCAGGCGGCGCAGCCTGTACCGCGAGCCACGCGCTCCTCTGTTCGCATTTCATTTTTCCCCGATAGCGCATAACACATATCCAAACGCAAAGCTCATGCAGAGGTGTTCTAGTTTAATAATAATAATAAAAACAAAACAAGAACAATCATATGATATGGCAATCATATTACAAAAACGGCAAGTATATGTGCACATTTTTGTTAGTCATTACATATGAGAGGAGGATGCGCATGAAATGAGCGTATGAGGGGGACTGGCAAGTGTTACAAACAATTTTGGGGTGATTTTGAATGTCGTCAAATCTGGATAGAGGCTGCTGTGAAATCCTATCACTTCCCGTGATATTTATCTATCTTTACAAGCACTTCTTCAGGTTCTGCAAAACTTGGGTTAATGAAATAGACTTTTCATCACCGTATTTGTCGGCTACATATTTTGGTATGGCTGGGGGAGCGTGTGAGTGCTGCCTCTAATAGGAAAAAAAACAACGTTAAAGTGTTTGGTATCCAACTCCTTTATTATTTCCATGAGTTGTATTGCAGATGCTTTCTTCAAATTATGCATTTGTGAAGCATCACTCGAAGTAATGAACGGTGGAAATTCTAGATTCCCATAGTCTTTTCAGATGCTCCGCCACGCGAAGACTAGGCCGTTTTCTTAGAATAGTTGACACCAAGGCCCCTTTGCTTAGCATAGTTGGCACCAAGGCCCCTTTGCTTAGCATAGTTGGCACCAAGGCCCCTTTGCTTAGCATAGTCCACGGAGTCCTTTGAGGTTTCGATATCCTTTACTTCACTCATGGCCGCAGGTCTTCCGGCAACATGATGAAGGATAATGGCTGAAACTGAAAGTGAGAAAAATATCTGGAATGTCAGTCGCAGCTGGGTCTCAAGTGTTATCACTGGGATACGCTTGTAGCGTGAGTTTCTTTATGTTTTTAAACATATTCTTAGAGGTTTGTTTCTCAAGAAGCACCACTCGAAAAATTTCTTAATTGAGGAAGACCCGATAGAAGGACGAAGTAACTTTAATACTAAAATACGATAGTCATTTTTGTATACGTTAAAGTGAATTACTATCCAGAGGCCATATTGCATGCATGTCAAGACATTATTTATTCATTGAGAAAGCCGAGCTATAAAAACAAACGTGCATTAATATTAAACACGGGAGTCATTTTAATATATGTTAAAGTGAATAACTATTTCAGCAAGGGTACAAAAAATACCCGTTCCGCAGACATTGAACAGTGAGAACCTATAATTGCGAACAAAGCAATGTTATATATAACTAATATTAAAATATTTGTTATGCAGACTAACATTGCTAGATAGGAAAATGACCTCTTACCGAGGATGACCACCAAGTATTTCCCAGATAGCAGCATATTGATATTCAAGATTCGAATTCTGAAAATAAACCAACATATAAAACGAGTGAATCAAAATTTAAAAAAAAATGTTACGGACAGTGTATTGCCCTCTCATTTAATGACATACAAAAGGCACACTGGTTTACAAGGTTACGTCTCTTGTGAATTACGTATCTCTAGAAAAAAGAATATCATGATAATTACAATTTTAGAGGAGCTGAAGACGCTTCACGTAATATAATTCTGATCCTCATTCGCGGAAGTGTTGAAGGACAGTTATCATCTCAAATACAAGAACCAGGAATTTATTAGGAAGGGTAGGATAACCAGTCAAAGGGACGTCCTGACTGCACTCCAGAGCCGCAGGTGCTTTTTACAATAATAAAATGTATTTCTTTAGTTGGACGCCATCTAAACGTTTATATGATAAGACGAAGATACGAGGCACTTCTTTTACTGAAAGAGCCAGCAGCAATTTCGTATACAGGAGGGATAATCTGTTATTTCATTTACTACTGGCATAGTGAACGCGATAATCAAGCTCTAGATAGACGTAACACTTTCTAAGACTTGTATTTCCGTCATGCGAGACTTTTTTGATACTCATGATAATCGTCATCGTTCGACAACAAGCATATATTATTGAGTTCTCAACCGTATATTTCTGGTCGTTGCAAGATAGTCAATATTCATTACACTAAAGGTGCATGGCAGTAGTTTAATTCATAAGTTTACCTGAGAAATTTGTAGTTTTCGACCCATTTGACTTAACATCGTATACGTTTTGTTTTAGCGACTGGTAGACTGACGCTGAAAACCAATACGATATCAAAATATCTAATTAAAAAAAATATTTTTTTTTTTTTACTTTCGGATTTTGTATTCTCAACATTTTTTTTTATAAGAATATATTTAATTCTTTCAGCCACACTTATGTCAAATATAGGTGGTACTCAGTTTTGTTGTCTGGAAAGAGAAGGAAGCGCTGAATACAGTTTTTTTTTTTTTTAAATAGGTATCCGAGATACGCGAAAAACCAAAAATGTCTAATTTAAAATATGATAAAGGGGCAGTCCTAAACAACTGCTGCGCAAAGCGTCTCGATCGTATGTATCTACGAAACTGGACGTCCTATACAAAATGAATTTTAGTCTTCGCAACCGTTAATGAAAAATTACTTGATACTTTAAACACCAAAAGGCCTAGCCAAGAAGAATAATAAATTTGCCATTATATAATACAATGGCTTACTAAATGATAATCTGAAGAGCCCAACTTTGGAGATAAAGAAGAAAATGGGAACAAAGCGTTGTTCAGATGCTCACCTCCGCAAAAAATGCCAGCAAGTATTCGAGCTCCGTACTTGTGTGTACTTCCAGACCAGCTTTCAATGCCAGGTACGTACTTCTGTGCACTTCTCGACTAGCTTTATATAGCCCTTCGGACTTCATATCAAAGCCAGGTGTCAGCCGCTATCGTAGCCACTCTCAAAATCTAAACACCGCAAGATCCAATTAAAATGTTAATGATGTTACTTTCGGCTCAAGTTGAAAACCGCACAACTCATCCTGCCATCTGTGACATCGACGACTTTGGCATTTTTTTGTAATGTAATTATTTTGTTTTAAAACCTAGGATTTAGGATTTCAATGAAAGTGGCTTTTTTAGCTTGATTTAGTTAATTACACGAATGATGAAACTGTGCTAGCTGCTTTCGGTTCCCCGGGGCCACGCATTGTGCGTCACAGGTGTATTTCGAATGGATTCCCAAAGTAAAGGATCTATTATGTGCTTTTATAGATTCCTTGAATGTAGTTAAATTTAAGTTCATATAGAAATGTTTACACGTATTTGTTGTGCCCCAATAAAATCCGGGGCTTATTTACGGTGGTAAAACAATAAACAAGAAAACACATCGCAAAAAAAAAAGAACAACACAAGGATAAGTGTACGAAAGACACAAACACAACGCAGACGCACGGCTTTTTTTTATTTAGAACATAAATGCAATGAACCGGGAAAAAAAAAGAAAAACAAATACTCATTCACAGCAGGACACTTCTTCAGTCAAATATTTGAGAAAAAAAAGTATTACAAATTATCTAACAAAATAAAAATTTCTGGGAAGTAAACCCCAACTTTTACACATATACGTTCCCATTCTACGAATAAACTCAAACCATTCACTGTTCATCGTAGCTGACTCTGCACTAAAGCAAGCATCAGGATCCTGTCGACGAATGTAATATGCCTAGGGATGCGAGGGCTCTGAAAAAGATCGAGAATTTTGAAAAGCACGGTTTTTCGATTTTTTCCCTTGGACATAGAAGTAAGAAAACAATGAGTTCATTCAAGTAGTAAGAAACCTGTTAAGCTAGTTTTTGCAACGCACGTCCAAATGAAAAGTAATAGCTGCGTCGAAACCAAAAAGCGCCATGACATGCACTTTGTCATTGCGTTTAGATAACAAAGCGAGTGGAGGAATGATAATCCCAGTCTTCTGAATGCCAGGTTGGTGAGAAAAAAACAACAAAAAAACCCAGTTTTCCGTTTCATATAAATTATCTACACGTAACAGAAAGCTGAAGATTATTCATAATGTGGAGCTAGCGCTAGTAAAATAATATGTAAGTTTGTGAACTTATGTTATCTGTCTCGAAAGATAAACCAGAGGCGCGAACGGACGACACTTTTTGGATAGACCCTGTATATCTCTCGCGCGAGTGCCGCACCAAGATTCTTTTGGCATGGTTAAAACTCAGCACAAATAGGAAGAAACAGTGGAGAGGGTCGACAAAAAAAGAGTGGTGTTGGTTCCGTACATACACAGAATTTCTCACAATCCTGAACAGGTCGCCAATAGGTATGGAGTCCCCTTAGTGATGTCAGCCCCCGAAAAAATGGGTCAAATTTGTTCTAAAGTTTGAGCAAATGCAGAAATTATTTCAAAACACAGGTACTGCACAAAACATGTCCATCCTCAAGCTATCTTTTCAACCAGTGTGATTTATAGCATTCTCCTTTAGATCCTACGTAGGACAAACAAGACAGTGTGTTAATGGCTTGTTAAGGGAGCACAACCTTTCTTTAAATTTCACGGTGCGGGGTCACCTACCCCTGCATTGTCAAGCGTGTAAGTGTACACCAATGTACAGAAAACATGGGTAATATGCAGATTCCACGAAAAACACAATAGGGAAATTTTGGAAGCTGTTAGCATACTCCGCCTAGGCGGCCGCTGTGTCAGCCAAACTTTTGTGGCATCAACGGAGAAGGAAATCACTTTCCTGCAATCGTATGAGTGTGGTTGATGGTGTGTGTCCTTCGCGCTCTCGGGTACCCCGGTGCCAGCGTGGCCTCGGCTGGAGCTGATACAGTGTGCTGTCCTTATTTCTTCCTTCAATACATCGAGTTGTGAGTTGGGGCTTATCTCTTCCCTCTTCTCTCTCCCCTGTTCCCTTGTATTTGTACGCAATTTTAACCCTGTTCAATCATTACCAACTCGCCCATATTTACCACTTTACTACAGTTTATTCTTTTGGCACTTCAGTGTTCTTTTGCCAACAAATGATTGCATCAAAGTATGCTGGCTGATAGGACTATCAGCCTGCTCCTTGAAAGTAAGCGCTTTCGTCTTCCGGCGGTGGACGTTCTGGCCACACAACTTCCAACGGAGGCCTTTTTCTTGGGGAAAATAGAAGTCCAGATTCTGATCTTTCCGATTCGGTTGATGCTGCAGTAGGTCGAATGTCCAGAGGTCACTTTGAGCGTTCTCCGATGTGAAGACTCAAACGGGCTGCGTTTGGAAATTCGTTCTTGACACAACAAAATGGATATGCAGCTTGTCTTTACGCATTGTTGGGCACATTGATGTTCACTCATATATTTTAACGGGGTCTCACCATGGCAGCGAAAAGTTCAAACAGATCATGGCAAACGCCGCTCCCGAGTTCCGAGAACTTAGCGCGTTGAGCACGAGGGTTCGCAAAACTAAAGTGGTACGGTCGATTGGATTGAATTCTTTCGTATTTACCCTATGGATCGGATCTCTGCTGCTAACAGTTGCCAGATGAGCAGAGAGGAATCACTAAATTGACAGAAGTTCGCATTACCAATAAAACAATTAATAATATAACACCGGAAGAATTCGCAAAAACATCGTTGCCGTTATTGACCTTTGTTGCTATCTTTTAGATTATTGGTGGATTATTCCTGCTCAGACAGTTTCTTTAACTGTTTCCAAAACTGCTAAAAAAAACTTGTTTTATTTGAACTATTTTCATTTCTTGGCCTTCAAATTTTTCGCAAAATTTGCGTCCTTAAATATGCCTCATTAATTTTATTAGTTATTTTTGGGTGCCTGTTCAATATTTCAATGCGTTTAAACAGGGGTGTAGAACCGCCACTATCGTAATTAAATTCCAGGTAACCCGATGGCGTAGCTCTTAAAGACAGCGAGTGTTCACTAGCTCATACAGTTAGGCACCGACCGGCCGTTCCCATGTATACCTTAACGCAAAAAAATAGGATTTTATACACACCTCCGGCTATCAATGCGACGCGTATTTGAAACGATGTTTGCTTTCATACACTACACAATTAATTCTTTCTTTCTTATCGCAGCACAGAATCAAGACAAATCAGAAGAGGCCGAGAAGACTACAGGACCTTTATATTTATCTGCCATCTTCTTAATCCTATGGGAAATGTTATGAAGGTAAGGTGTAGCCATTTAAGGCAGCATAATAAGGAAGCCTAGCCTCTTGGACCCTTTGGGCCCTTTGACCATCTTTGGTTGTCGTGTATAAACTTTAGTGAACCATTGGGCAACGTGCAAGAAGAGGGCGGTGTGGAGATGACGGGTATAAAAGAAGTGTCTTGAATAAAATGTGTAACTGTGTGTGAGACGCCTTGTATTTGTTCCCGCCTTGCAGCCTCCGTCTTGGGTTTTAAAAATATTGGTTACCACTGTTTGGGATGTAAGTTTCTGCCTAGCGTTGTCAGGGGTACTAAGGGCTTGTCTGAAGATAGTTAAAAGCGATTCTACGATTCCTACTTTCATATCCTTAAGGAAACCCCTTGAAATCAGCCTGTTGATCTAAGTCATAAAGCCATTGTAACTTCTAAGATAACAATATTTCGTTAAAGAAGCCTCAAACATGTTTTGGCAATCCCTGTTTCTAGAATCTTAGTGTGCGTGAAATCATAGCTAAGGTGAGACTTCTTGGTTCTCGGTTTGAATGCCCAGCATATGTGATTCTGTTCTAGAAGAAAATTTAGATCCAGAAAGTGCAAGGCGTTTCATATGGAACTTCAAACGTAAACTTTAGGCCTCCAGAGAACTCCTTCATTCCAAGATATGTGAAACAATATCTACACTTTTATCGCCCTGTTTAGCAATAAACATTACGAGATAATCTTCGACAGATATGAATATATTGAAAACCTGTCCGTTCAGCCTTTCTGCAAGTAAAGAATCACGTACAGCGAGGTAGCTATCACTTAATGTGGGATCAACGCGACAGCCACTACATACTTCAGATTTTTGTAGAAACATTTGTTCTCAAAGGCGATAAAAGTTGATTTTGAAATTAAAAACGAAAATATAAAAACTTCTCCCCTGAAATTCAAGACGGGTTCTGGAAGGTCACACAGCCATTCAAGTCACTAGATCGTTAGGACGTTTGAATGAGGCCATCAGGTGGAATAGAATAGAAAACATCTTCCACATCAATCGAAACCATGTTGCAAGTACCAGAGTTCCCGTTGCTGATATATTCCATCAAGGCTTACGATTTTCGAATTAAAAACAATCATTCAAATTAAGGGACGAGAGGTGATGCTGGGGATACTTTTAGACGTGTAAGTGCCAAGACCTTTCTTCTGTAACAGATATATGTGCAACAGATAACCGATATGGTAACTGATATGAGAAAATTAGGTTCAATTTATTTACAGAATGGGAACGAATGTGCGAAAGTTGAGGATAAGTTCCTAATTTTTTTTTTAATTTGTTACATTTTTCGTAACATTTTGTTCTGATTATTTTTATTTCTTTGTTTTCTTCGAATGGCTGACTGAAGGAGTGTTCTGCTGGGAATGAGTCTTTTTTTATCTTTTCCCACTTCATTGCTCTTATGTCTTGCAGAAGAAAAAAAAATCGTGAGTCAGCGCTGTGTTTGTGCTTTTCGTATTGTCCTCGTGTCTTTTTTGTGTTGGTATCTCCTATTGGTAATACTGATCTACTAACCCAACTGTAAACTCTATTACAAGACAATAAACCTTTACCCCCCGCCCCCCCCCCCCCCCCCTGGAGAATGTTGCTGTCCGCATGTTTGAAACCCCCGATTCCTGCTAAATCAAAACTTTATAAGAATGCTTAGTAGTAGTGTCCTCTCACACTCACATTCTCCCCTTTCTTTAAAAGTTGTAATTTACTATGGATCAAGCAAGTCGAGTCATCGGCGTTCTTGGTATTGAAACCGCGTGGAACTGATACCGAACGTGTTTGTCATTTATTACCCCTATCCGTTTTTCATCCCGGTATTAAATAGTGCAATCTAGGTCATCATTTATAGTCGTCCAACAGAAAGAAGCGTGCTGCAGAATTCCCAATGAAAATGACAATAAGCATTCAGTTTTTATGATTTACATCAGTAATTTCATATGTGGCCGATTTGACTAAACCGACCATATCAAAATATGTTTTTTTAATGTTTTTCGAATCATGGGGTCACAGAAATTGTGTTGGTATTTCAAAGTAATAAATAACTGTGGCTGGCGTGATCCATAATTTTAGTCGGTGTCGAACTCAATTTTGCACCCTATTATGTTAGAAGCACAATTAAAGTTTTGTTAGAATAATTAGAAAGCAAAGCTAGACCCATTACATATACCAGATTTTTGTAGAAACGTGTTGCTTGCCCTGAAAGCTGATAAACGCATAATTCATATAAAATCGGAGAAGAGCTAAAACTTTCTCCTTTGACATCCCAGTCGAGTTCTGAAAGGCCATCGAGCCATTAAACTAAATCCATCATTGGACCGGTGGAATGAGGCCCTCAGGAGGTATAGAATAGAAAATATCCTCCACATCAATCGAAACCATGTTACAAGTACCAGAATTCTTATCGCGGATATATTCTGTCAATACTTCCGAATTTAGACTTAAAAAAACGATCATTCAGACTAAAATGCGCGAGGTAACGCTGGAGAGATATCTTGAGACGTATAACGGCCAGGACCCTTTTCTAATAACAATTACTCTGAAGGGCATAGTTGTCTTGTGGGTCTTCACCGAGAAGAAACCTTTGAGGATAGACCACTAGCTGTGCTGACGGACTAATGGAGTTTTGCTTAACCACACTGCTTGCAAATTAGTAAAACAAGTGCCTTCACTTAGCCCAACATTACACCCGGAACTTATTTGCGAATTTGTGACACAGCTTGTGTAGATTTTCTTTAAACATGAGCTCTGGCCCAACTACAACGTCATCCTCCTCATCCGCAACTAGCAGTTGTAACCCAGGCTGAGTCATTTAAAAATTAAACAGTTCGCCCTAGATTAAAACTATGTACAGGTTTTGTAGAATGTTGACTTAAACCTTTTACACAGTCCAGCTTACAATTGTATTTTCCTTTGGAAGCTGTTTTGTCAGACACTTGCCTCACCAATGCCAACATTTCTGTAGGCTTCACTATCGGTTCCGTGACCTACTAGGGCAATTCCTTAATATCTTGCTAATGTTGGATGATATACGGATGCATCCACTTAAAATAAAACACTGTTCAATACTCGAGGCAGATTTTTCTGTCGCTTAGAAAACGTAGAACGTAGTCGCGCACAAAGGACCTCAGTACTTTGTGAAAATGTTAGCTTACACGCTCGAACGTTCTACTGAGCACTGTGTTCATTAGAACACGTGTTTTAACACCACACCTTTAAGCAGTCATGCAAAAGCCTTACTTGCCTTCAGTATTCGGAGCGAGAATCTTGCAAACCCGCTTCGCATGCCTAGATGATGTGGAATTCGAACCAAAAAGGCCGATTACAACGGGGGGGGGGGGGGGGGGGGGGGGGGGAATTCCTATCTTTGATGCGTACATCTGGTTCCTTACCATGTACGTGGTGACGGCGACGGCATTGACATTGACGATGCCCTCTTGTGTGATATTGGAGTTATAAAGTTTGAAGCTAGGTTAGTCGGTGAATATAGGTAACAAGAAGAAACAGCTAAAAAATCACAATGGCAATGCACGAAAGACACAAACACATCGCTGACTCACGACTTCGGTTTCTTTTCTTCTTCAAGAGAAAAATGAAATGAAGAGGGAACAAAGAAAAAGACTCCTTCACAGCAGGACTTTTTCTTCAGCCAGTCATTTGAAAATAAAATGTGAAAGCAAAGTTTCAAAACTATTTAACAAATTTAAAAATGGAAGGAACAAAAACCCAACTTTCACCTGTACATTCCCGTTCTACAAATTAATTCAAACTCTTCGTTACACATCATAACTCTGTCTTCAGTCACGTAAACATCAGGATCGTGTAGACGAATGTATTATGCCTCATGAATTTACCGAGTAAATATTTCGGGGCATCTTGCCAATATTTCAAGGTGCTTAAACAGACGCGTACAACCGCATCTGTTTGAATAACTGCCAGGTGACCCGATGGCGTAGACCTCAAAGACGGAGAGTGTTTCCCAGCTCGAACATTTATGGACCGACCTGTATGTCTTATATATACATTTCCGCAAGAAAATTGGATTTTCTACAGAACACCGGCTGTGTATGCGACGTAATTGAGACGACGTTTATTTTCACGAAATGCATGATTACTTCTTGCTTGATCATTCGCAGAGCACTATCGATACAACTTAGAAGGGGCCGAAAAGACTACAGGAAGCTTATATTTATTCTCCACATTCTTAATTGAATGGGAAAGGTTATGAAGATAAGGTATTACCACTGGTCGGCATGTAGCTTTCCGCCTAGCGTTGTCATAAGGACCAAGCGCTTGTCTGAAGATAGTTGAAAACGATTATGTTACCCCTACTACCAAATCCCTAGGGAAACTCGTTGAAACAGCGGGTTGATCTGAATAATAAAGATATTTGAACTTTTATTAAAACAAGATTTCGTTAACGATACTCTCAGACATGATTTGTCAATTCCACTCTTTACGATCTTAGAGCGCGTGGAATCGAAGCTAAGAAGAGAGTTCTTTGTGCTTGGTTCGTAAGCCCAGCATAAGTTATTCTGTTCTAGATGCAAGTTTTGGCCCTGAAAGTGCAAGGCGTTTTCTTACGGAAGTTCAAACGTAAACTTTAGATCTCCAGAGCACCCCCTAGATTGTCCAATAGATGGAAAGCCATGTCTACACTTTTATAGCCCTGCTTAGAAATAAACCTTTCCAGATAATCATCCACATACCTCAATATTTTAAAACCTGCCCGTTCAGGAATTTTGCAATTGAACATTCAGATTCACCGAGATGGATATCACTTAAAATGGGAGCAACGTTGCTAGACCCAATACATATTGAACATTTTTGTAAAAAAACTTCTTGCCTCCAAAAGTGATAAAAGGTTAATTCAAATGAAAGCGAAGATCTAAAAGACATTTCCACTGAAATGCCAATCGAGTTCTGGTAGGCCACCGAGCCATTCAAGAGAGTACATGGTAGACCGGTTGAACTAGGCCCTCATGCGAAATAGAGTAGAAAAAAATCATCTTCATCAATCGAACCCAGGCTACAATTACCAGGGTTCTTAGTGCTGATGCATTCTGTCAACATCCTATAATTTTGAATTAAAAAAGAATCCTTCAATTTCAAAGACAAGAGGTGACATTGGAGATAGTTTGAGTCGTGTAACTGCCACGACCATACCTGTGTAACCGATACATGTGTAACAGATATATATGCAACATAAATATTTGTAACACATATACGTGTAACAAATATTTGTGTAACAGATTACATATATGATAAAATATATAAAAATGAAAGCCCTGTTACTTGTAACATAGTTTCGATTGCTCTGGGCTCTGCAGGATATTTTCTGTTCTACACAGCACGAGGGCCTAATTCAATCGGTCCAAAATGTACTGAATTGAATGTCTCTGTGGCCTTCCAGAACACGACTGGAATTTCAGTGGAGAAGCGTTTTGATATTCTCCGCTTTTATTTGTATTCAACTTTTATCACCTTTGAGGGCAACACGTTTCTATAAAAACCTGGGATATGTATCGTGTCTAGCGTTGCTCCCCTGTATAGCGATGTCTACCTCGCTGGATGTGATTGTTCAATCAATCGATCAATCAATCAATCAATGTTTATTTTTCTCTTGTGCTAACCAACAGCTCGAAAGCCTACTGGGTTAAGCACACACAATTGAAATACACCCAAAATACAGAGTAAAAAAATAAAGAATTGTGAAAAAAAAAAAAAAAAACATGCAAGCACACAAACGTGTATGTGCCAATTAAAAACACATGCATCAAAATGATCGTTCTCCAAAAGACAGGTTTGTACTAAAAATATCGACGTCAGTAAATTGCGTGTTTAAAACATGTTGGATACGCGAAACCGGTAATGCGTTTCGAATGAGGTCTGGGTAAAAGACTCTAGGATTTCTAGAGTTCGTTCTAAGTGGTTTGCGAAAGTGAACACAGGTGAGGAGAGTAGGGCTGTCTATTGCATTATGAATTAGCCTATGTAAAAACTGAACATCCCGAATGGACCTTCTTTTACCTAAGGTGCCCAATGTTAATTCTGCTAAAATCGAATTATATTCATAAAAACACTTTCTTCCAAAATATCGGTCGTAAATGATGCGCACAAATCGCTTTTGTACATGTTCTATACTTTCACTTGCTGTTATAGATATGCAGTTCCAGACTACAGATGCAAATTCTAGTTTCGAACGTACATGGGTACTATATAATTTCAAGAGACAGTGATGAGTGATAAATGGTCTAGTTAAGCGAGACATTATTCCTAGCGTGCGCAATGACTGGCTGATAATGGAGTTTACATGAGAAAGGAAAAAAAGATGGTCGTCCACAAGAACACCTAGGTCTCGCATCTGCGTGGTCCGACAGATCGTTTCATTTTCCAGAACATATGCATAGGATAAATTGTGACGCTTTCTTGACAGCGACATGACTTTTGTTTTGCGCGGATTTAAGAAAAGATTGTTAGAACTGCACCATTCTACCACTGAACGAAGATCGTCCTGCAGCAAAGTACAGTCAGTGACTGAGGTGACCTCCCGAAACAACTTCACGTCATCTGCGAACATAAGTAATTGAGAGTGTTTTACGGACGACACCAAATCATTTATAAAAATAAGAAACAACAAAGGTCCAAGGTTTCAGCCCTGGGGCACTCCTGATATAGAAATGAATGGACGAGACAAGAAGCCAGATACCCTTTCACAGTTCTGCCTTTTATGAAGATAACTCCTAAACCAGGCATTGTACTCAGGACTCATGCCATAGTCCCTAAGTTTCAGCAATAACAGCTCATGATTGACCTTATCGAAGGCTTTGGACATATCCAGATATATTGCGTTTACTTGGCCCCGAGACTGAATAATTGGAAAAGCAAAATTTAAAAATGTGCACAGATTTGTCTCGACGGATCTGCCTTTGACGAAACCGTGCTGTACAAGAACAAACTATCTTTTAAAATAATTATACAAACGATTGTACACCAGCTTCTCAAAAACCTTTGAAAATGCATTGAGAAGGGAAACAGGACGATAGTTACTAACATCACAAGAATTACCTGACTTGAAAATCGGGACTACTATTGAATATTTCCATTTTTCTGGAAAGACACCACTCTGTATAGACAAGTTAAACACTTTTTCAAGAACAGGAGCTAAACATGCGGCACATCCTTTTAGAACGAAGTTGGGAATACCATCTGAACCTGTGGACAGTTTAGAATTCAGCTTTCCAATAGCTAAAAGCACTTCGTGAACAGTACATCTAGTAAAAGGTAAATAGTCATCAAAAGTAGTATTACATGTCATGGGTAAAGGGGTGTTGACATTGGAAAAGCATGAACTGAAATGATGCGAAAACAACTCACTAACAGATTTTGGGGACGTTTCAATAACTGACCCGTTGCTCAGCGTTATATCGTTATATCAATTGCAGGAAGGTTGAACTGACAGGGCTTCAAAATATTCTCATATGTGGATGATTATCTGATAACGCTTATTTCTATAAGCAGGGCGATAAAAGCGTAGACATGTCTTCCCGTCTATTGAATATGTTTAGGGTGCGCTCTGTAGGTCTAAAGCTTATATTTCAAGTTCCACATAAAACGCCTTTCTATTTCTAAACCTAAACTTGCACTTAAAGCAAAATCACATATGGTGAGCTTAAAAACCGAAGACAAATAAATCTCTCCTTATGATTCCACTCACCCTGAGATTGTAAAGAAAGGAATTCCTAAATCATATTTGATAGCTTCTTTAACAAAACCTTGTTTTTATAAAGGTTGCAATAGCTCTATGAGTCAGATAACCAGGCTTATTTCAACGAGTTTGCCTAAGGATGTTATAGTAGGGGTGGCAGAATCGCTTTTAAATATTTCCGCACAAACGCGAGGCATTTCTAACAACGCTAGGCGGAAGCCTACTTCACCACCAGTGGTAATGCCTTATCTTTATAACCTTTCTTATAAGGTTAAGAATTCTGCGGATAAATATAAGGTTCCTGTAGTCTTCTAGGGTGCCTTCTAAGTTGTTTAGATAGAGTGCTGCAATTGAAAAGCAAGAAGTAATCATAAAGTGTGTGAAACCAAACATCGTTTTAATTACGACGCATGCACAGTCGGAGTTTTGTAGAAAGTACCATTTTCTTGTGGCAAGATATACATAACGCTGACAGATCGGTGTATAAATGCTCGAGTTAGGGAACACTCTCTTTTTTAGGTATACGCCATTGGTAACCTGGGAGTTCATGCCAATGGTTGTGGTTGAACACTTACGTTTAAATACATTAAAATATTGGAAAGACACCCAAAAACATTTACGTGGGAAATTTATGCGGCATATTACATTCGTCTACACGGTCCTGACGTTTGCGTTTGTGCAGAGTCAGTTACGATACGTAATGAAGAGTTGGAATTCATGTGAACGTAAGTGGGGAAGTTGGGGTTTACTACCTACATTTTTTTTTGTTATTTTGTGACACTTTGTTTTGAATTTTTTTTTCTTTTTGAATGGCTGTTAAGAAGTGTTCTAATCTAACGGACTCTATTTATTTTCCCGCTTCACTGCCTTCATGTCTTTACGAAAAAAAAAAGAAAACGAAGTTGTGAGTCAGTGCTGTGTTTGCGTCTTTCGTCTACTTGACCTAGTGTCTTTTTGTGTTGCTTTTTTTTTTTTTGTTGCTAATACGCACCGACTAGCCAAACTAGGGCAATGAACTTTTACCCTCCCCCCCCCCCCCCCCCCGGAGAAAGTTTTTCTTTCGCAAGCTTTAACCTCCGAATTCCTGGAAAATCAAACCTTTTAAGAATGTTTTGTAGTAGAGCACTCAAACACGTGCATTCTGCCCCTTTCTGTAAAATTTAAAATTTAATATTGATTAAGCAAGTCGAGGCATCGGCGTTTTTTGTTATTGACATCGAGTAGAACTAATACAGAACGTGGTTCTAATTTATTAATATTACCAGGTTTTCCTCTTGTTTTAAATAGCGAAATCTAGACACCAGTTTTTCGTCGTCCAATAGAAAGCAACGCGCTGCAGAATTTTCGATTAAAATGACAATTACTTTTAAAAATGGGCGTACCAACCGGGGGGCAAGGGGCCGGGGTGTTTGCCCCCGCCCCCCGGTTCTTAGAGTGGAGGGGCAAGGTATGTGTTTTGCTCCCCCCCCCCCCCCCCCCCTGAAACAGCCTCCACTGGCAGCGTCAACACTGGACGGCGGCGCCCAAACTATACCAAGGGCACCTCCCCCCGGCTCTGGGGGGGGGGGGGGGGGTGCAGGGAGGGGAGCGGGGGAGGGAGCGAGGGAGGGAGGGAGGGAGGGAAGGAGGGGGTCTGGTTTGCCCCCCCCCCCCCCCACTCAAAGACAAGTTGGTACGCCACTGGTTTCAAATCTTTACGATTTACGTTAGTAATATCATAGGTAGCCAATTTTCAGTAAACTAACAATGTCCAAATGGATTTTTAAATATATTTTTTTTATTTAATGGGGACACTGTAATTGTATTGGTACTTCAAGTTAATAAATAACTTCGGGTGGGGATCCAGAATTTCAGCTGTCGTCGAACTCATTTCTGTGCGCCGTTATGTTAGAAACATAATTAAAGTTCGGTTGGAGTAATTTAGCCTTTTTCCAATTGCTGTGTGAGAGTCAGCGTAAGAGAAAAACCACCTGTGTCCTCAACTGCCTAGCGGATGTGATCCACATTTTCAGCCTGCGTCGAACTCAATTTTTTGCGCCGTTATGTTAGAAACATAATTAAAGCCCGGTTAGAATAAATGCACCTTTTCCCAATAATAGCTCTGTGAAAATCAGCGTAAAAAAAATCCGTGTCCTCGACTGCCTAGCGGATGTGTGCCATCATTCCAGCTTGCGTCGAACTCAATTTTGTGCGCCGTTATATTTAAAACAAAATTGAAGTACGGCTATTATAATTGCATCGTTTTATATATATGTGAAGCCAGAGCCCAGCAAACAAGTATAATTTTTGTCCTCAACTCCGTAGCAGATGTGGGTTCCAACATAATTATGTTGTATGGAGGACCCTGGTGTAAATTTAGGTCATTTCATAGCAACTGATTTGTTTCCCCTTATTTTTTAGATTCACCTTCACTCATTGCTTTATATGAGACACGAGGTTCTCAAATCTGCCAAAAAATGTCAGAATAAAAGCAAGGTACGGAGGTACGACGAATTAGAGATCAAAACGCAGTCCGCACTAACAAAAAAAATGAAATTTTTTAATTTTTTTTTGTCGTGGGTTTTTGTATGTCATTAATGTACCAGTGATATTGCCTTCTTGGATAAAGGGGATAATCACAAGCACAAAGCTCTTGCTTGTGGTTGTTCCTCTGTCTCCATACGTCGCTTGCAATTGTCATTGTACTGTGCGCCAGACATTGACAAAGACTATCCACGCACTCTGGTACGATGTTGGCAATATAAGCAAAAGTCAACAAGCACACGGAGACGTGTCTTTTGCCGATCAGTGTATTCCGATTGAAGCTTGTGGAACTTTTGTTCTAAGGGATCACAACAAGAAAGAACCATTTTCATTTGCTTGTAGAAAATAAAAATAAAGCACGAAGAATGCGGAGGGCATAGACTTTTGACACCAGTACTACCCTGCCTGACGTCTCAGATGCCTTAGTTGTACCCGCAAATTTGTAATCGAAAGAAGAACGTCAGATGTCTGTATCTGACTCGCATTGCGTTTGGAACACACTAGCGCACCAAGGTAGGCATATACTGATAATATATTTAATGCATTGGCGCAGCGAGCTGGACAATAATTAGCTAGCTGTGCTTGAAGATCTGTGTTTGTCCTTTGTCCCCATTGTTCCCCTTCTGCAGGGGATTATTATCCTTGTAGTGAGGTGGAGCTTGGGAACGAAACCTTGAATACCAAAGCAAGCCAGTTAAAGCATTAAACATTTGTACATTACAGAGACTCGCGTCGTGCTAAAGGAAGTGTAACAAAAGCTTTCGAAACCCCGTCTGCTAGAACCAAGACCAGACTCAGCGACCCCTACGGGAAAGTTCAACGCGTACCATAGGTGCCTACAGGAGGTAGGGGACCGTCGCCGGAGCCTTGCCGTTCACGCCGTTGTTTACTGTGTTTAAGGACTAGAAGAGTTTAAGTCGTTCTCGGGTAGATGGGCCAGGCGGCTCGAATAGGTAGTCGTGAAAATGTCCAGCCGAGACCTTCGGCAAATTCGTAATTTCTTTGAGGAACAAGTGCTGATTCTTCTCATCTAAGAGATAAAAAAAAAATGTCAAACCAGCATAATTAAAATTCTGGAGAAACCGCAGTTTGTCCTCGACTGGAAGACTTTTACAGAACGCACCACTCACTGCGGGTCCCCAGAAAGAAAGCAAAAACAATGGCCAACCGGAAGCATCATACTCCCCCGGAAGTTCGCCCATATATTTGTTTTTGTATACTGTTGAATAACCTCTATATTTATCTCATATTTTGCTTTATGGCTTTCCCTAACCACTTGTAAGGGTCATGGGGCAATTACTGAAATCATAGCTTTCCACTAAAAACTTAGTGCTTCGAAAAAAGAGGCATCTTGGTAAATCTCACAATTTGTTTTGTAAGAATGACCAGTGAGTACAAGCATGGATCAGCAAAGAACATGTTCCAACATTCTTGATTGCGTGTGGACGAGATGCGACAGTTCTTATGAGATCCTGATTTCTCACGTTTGCGACTCAGCGTGGCCTCACTCTGCGTGAATAAAAAAAGGCGGGATCTAGAAAAATTGGAAGCGAACTTTATTTCCAAATTCCTATAACGCGTGAAATGCATATTCAAAGCGCGATCGTTTATAATGGTTTAGAAAACATTCAATGGTCGTTCGGGGAGTGCACAAGCATCTTTATTTTCTATAAACTGTCCTAGTACATTGAGCGGGGAAACTGAAGGTGTTTAGTTCACGTGACGCTGATTTTCTCGCCACATTTAACGAGGAAATAGAATCAATGTATAGGTCACATGACATCAAATCACGTGACGCTAATGTTTTTGCTAGATTCAGCAGAGAAATTAAATCGGTGTATAAGTCTCGCGACGTCAGGTCATGTGAAATCGAATTTCCCGCTAAATCTGGCGGGAAAGATGTATCGATGTACGGGTCACGTGACTGGAGGCTATCCGTTCCAGTTCCACCGATGCAAATTAAAACGGCGGCGTTCGTTCGTTCCTGCTAGAAGGAACACGTTCCAGGAACTCCGTTCCTTGGAATGCTGTTCCGTACAACAGTGGTTATTGACTGGAGTCGTAATTCATAGAGAAGACAAATGGCAGTTAAAACCGTAACAAGGGTCTTTTCTGAGATACCCGACGTGTTTGTAGGGTCTATACTCGGCGACAACGTTTCTTAGCAATGCAGTGGAAGGTACGTCCCGCGTACCCTCTCTCATTTTCAGTGTACGCAGGCTCTCCTCCTCTCCTCGGAAATGGGGGAGGAGGAAAGCCTGCGTACACTCAAAATGGGAGAGGGGACGCGGGACGTACCTTCCACTGCCTTGCCAAGAAAAGTTGTCGCGGAGTATAGATATTTGAGGACTCGCTTTGAGAACTCTTCTAAGTCATTTAGCTCATATTGTATGCGGTTCTGAACACTTTTTTCCCAATGTACAGTCATTGTTTTAGCACGCTCAGAAGGACTGGAGAAAAATTAATTTAGTCGATTTTTATTTACATGAGACACTGTAATACACACAGAAATAAAACAAATATACTACAAACCTCCCAATTTTGATATGGGCGTACCAACTCGATAATCAAGATACGCTAATGACACGTAAGAAATCAGGTCACACACAAAGAAAAAGTGAGATCGATGCACATCCTTCTATGTTCATCATGCTTCTAATTAGTTGGATACGAATTGATAATGCATAAACGAACACAACGTAAGCGCGCAAGTAAGATGCTGTATATTGTGGTTTTCCCCTTTTATGGGGGTCCACTTAGAAACACAGAAGGTTTCTTGGGTCCGGATAAAGACGTGTTTATTGACTCAAATTACACACGCTTGCCCGAGGGCCAACAATGGTGGAGATGACGGCGCTGTCTCTTTTGACAGGATCGCCAGTCGGAGTCCGCGCTGCCGCTATTGACAGTATCACGGAGGGGGAGGATCAGATAAGATGAAGGCTCCGTCGAGCAGAGCCTCCCCCAGCGAGAGTCCCGCCCGTTGGATTAGGGCCTTCTTATATAGCCTGCGGGAATGGACGCGCCCAGGGTGGGTTGGATGTAGGTGGCTCCCCGGAGGGGCGGACGCGTCCAAGTCATGATCCAGAGGGGTGTGCCTTAGGCAAATCACCCGAGAAGGACGAGGGAAAGCCGCCCACCAGGGAATACGGCTTCGCCCTCGCATCCGGGACGCGCCCCCACGTGGCGACGTCCCACGGCCTGCCTGAGCTAGGCCTAGATAGGGATGCGGGGAACCGTGGTTCCGACAATATCAAACATTTTTGTGAGAATCCTGAGACTGAGGTATTGACAGATGACGACAAGGAAGAGAAGGAGCACGCCTCAAAGACGACAAGGAAGAGAAGAGGCACGTACATGCATTTGAGGTTTAGGGAAAGAACATAAAACTCAATTCCCGATCATGTTAAACATTTCCCTAAAACGAATTGAGGTTGGTTTGGAATCTCAAGGCTCCCGGCACTGTTCAGTGTTTAAAGATAACTGAAGAGAACTGGTGATGAATGGTTCGGTTCCCGCCATTATGGGTGTCTAAATTTATTGGCAAATAGAAGAAGAATGATAATGCTTTCTCTTTCTCAAACATTGTTAAACACTTTATTAGCGAGGACGTTAATTTAGCGATGAGCTACATTGTATGTTGATTTATCAATTCAGTAGTGGTATGACGCCAATGAATGTACTGGACGGTGTGAATGATCCTATTTATTCGCCATTTTCTTGAAATCTCCGCCACTCTGAGCCGTGTCCTCTTTCCCTTGGGGGTTCTGCTTTGAACTGTAGTCATGGCCGGCTCTCATCGAATGAGCTCCCTGATGTGCTTTGTCTGCGGCGACATGTTGAAGGGCAACTGCCAAAACTGAAAGTAATCAAAATACCTGTAAATGTTTTACAATGGTTAAAGTGCCGTACAATGGCGCTTCAGCAAAACGACCGAGTGCAGTCCGATGGCCCCTAATCTGAATTTCCAAGCACTTTCTTCATGCAGCTATATTTACCCTAAAAAAGAAAGTTGCAGATCTGTTAAAAATATGTATTGTTTTCTTTCAAAAAGTAGGGTTGGTGTAACACAATTCTAACAATATGGGTTTTAAGTCTATTCAAATGTTTTCAGTATATAGTATTGTAATTGTACTCAAATCTTACTATATTATACTATCAATTATTTTTTATAATAAATTTTTATAGTTAACATAATATTATTTTTATTTTATTCATTATCTGCTTGTGTTTTTGTTTTGTTTCTAAGATGTTCAAACCTTGGTCAAAATTAATCAAACTGCTATTAGGCAACTCTTACGGCTACATCTTGCCAAATGGATATTCTCTCGTGTAATGCAATTTATTTGAAGTATCTTTCAGGGACAATAAATTGTCCCGAAATGGGCGTACAAAGATAAACTAAAGTTACTGAGACATGCGATCGCCGATTCACTCCCCCCCCCCCCTCCCCCACACCCCCGTTTTCCTAGAGTTACACTACACTTCATTCTGGCCGAACTCTGCAACTAAAAGTGCGCTGTAATGTTTGGTGACGTCCCTCTATTATATCCAATAATGTACCCCTTCCCGATTAGCGTAGTATGCACCATCTGAACAAACATTATTACAGCCTGGGACAACTTCCACATTTCAACAGGGACGAACAGATTTGAACGCCACGCAGTCACTACTCGACTGAATGAATCTGGACTAAATAATGTTACGAAAATCCGTATGTCAAGTTATTACCAAAAAAAAGGGGGGAAGGGAAGTCTTCCAAAAGACCATTCTGAAGAATCTTAACAATCAACTAGAGCTTTCATCAAGTACCTCAATCTCACAAATACGCGGCCTGTAGAGCAATTAAATTTTTTTTTGCCAAATTTTCCGAGTATTAAGAAGAATGCTTGGAAGGCATGTGTACGCCCTGCCCGCAATCGCCTTGTCAGTGATTCAAAGTAATTTACTTCGAATATATTGTCAGTGATTTTATGTAAATAATCAAATCAATTTGTTGAAGATTGAACTTGTGGACTGTCGTCTCTAAGGTTTTTGTCCTCCAACACTTCACTGGACCAGAAGGTCAGCATATGCAGTTCGTGTAAATACGCTCGGAGCGTGCGTGTAGAAATATGAAATCACCAGTTTACGTTTACGTTGGAAACAAATAAATTTTAGCGGTTATTAAAATATATCCATATACCGCTGCAGAGAAACTAAGTTAACTCCCGAAAAAAGTGTCAGTGCAGCATGGGATGGTACCAGCTCTTACCTAAAATAGCCACCAAGTATTTCCTTGTGAACAGCATATTGATGTGTATGTAGGCTTGCAGTTCTGCATAAGAATCAACAAACGAAAAGTATAGATTATAAAACCTGAACGACATGAAAGCTATGATAAATACTTTTTTTTTCTTAATTCAATGGCATACATATAAATATAAATTTACAAAACATACGTTTGTTTTGCATGAAGCCTCTAATAGAACGAATATTATGACCCCAACAATTCTCAGGGTGTTGAAGTCACTTTACATTGTATATTCCTTATGCACATTCATTAAAGGTATGATAAAATATGAAAGCCGCTTACAACTCCCTGTAACGCCGAATTGGAGCGCAGCTCTTGAGGAGGAGGAGGGAAGGGCGCTGGGGGGGTTAGACTAACCAGAGGGGGTCACGTGACCTTGGGGGGTCACGTGACCTTGGGGGTCCCGTGACCCCCAATGCCGATGATGTCATCACTGACGTCACTGATGATGTCATCAGTGACGATGACGATGCGGGTACCGATGACGTCATTAGTGACGTCACTGATGACTTCACTAGTGATGATGACGATGACGATGCGAATGTCGGTGACGTCATTAGTGACGTCGCTGATGACGTCATCAGTGATGATGATGATGACGACGCGGATGCCGGTGACGACATCAGTGACGTCACTGATGACGTCATCAGTGATGATGACGATGACGATGCGGATGTCGGTAACGTCACCAGCATCCAGATCGTCATCGTCATCATCACTGATGACGTCACCGGCATCCACATCGTCATCGTCATCATCACTGATGACGTCACCGGCATCCACATCGTCATCGTCATCATCACTGATGACGTCACCGGCATCCGCATCGTCATCGTCATCATCACTGATGACGTCACCGGCATCCACATCGTCATCGTCACCATCACTGATGACGTCACCGGCATCCACATCGTCATCGTCATCATCACTGATGACGTCACCGGCATCCACATCGTCATCGTCATCATCACTGATGACGTCACCGGCATCTGCATCGTCATCGTCATCAGTGATGATGACGATGACGATGTGGATACTGGTGACGTCATCAGTGTCGATGACGTCATCGGGGGTCACGCGACATCGGCGGGGGTCACGTGACCTCGAGGAGGGGGTCACGTGACCTCAGGGGAGTCACGTGACCTCGAGGAGGGGGTCACGTGACCTCAGGGGAGTCACGTGACTTCGGGGGGTCACGTGACCTCGGGGGGGTCACGTGCCCCCCACGAAGTCACGTGACCCCGGTGGGGGGCTCGCGCGGTGCATTATGGGACATTTCCCATGATGCACCGCGCGGTTACGCCGACGCCGACGCCGACGCCGACGCTGACGCCAACGCCAACGCCGACGGCGACGGCGACGCCGACGCCGCTCAAGCCGGAAACGGGCCCCTAAGAGCTGCGCTCTAAAAAGGAACGCAAAAGATTAATTTTAATATACAAAACAAAGTATGAGAAAGCAGGCGTTGTCTAAGAATAGTACCTTTCCATGCGTTGCTAAGACATGTAATTACGTTGAAATTAAGAGGCCTGCGTTAGTCAGAGCAGATTAATACTTGGAGATTAAAGACAAAATGGGGATTAAAGCTTCAGTTTGTGTCTCACCTTTGCAAACAATGTCAACACGTTCTAGAGTTATGTAGATCTGTCCACTTCAACACCAGCCTTATATTATATTATAGGGCACAATTGTAAATGCTCTCAGATCATATACCGAGCGAGGTCCAATTAAAGTTGTTTTAAACCTATTTTCGGCTGAAGCTGAAAGCCATCAACATCGCTCTGCTTTGTGTAGTACCTATGAATGTAAGCGCCAAGGTTATTTTTCTAATTTATATATACTGCTTTTTATTCCAAGATGTACCATGACATCAATTGTCGCATATATTGAATGATCGAAAATGTTTTTTTCTTTGTATAAATTTTCTTTGTTACGTGTACGTTTGGAATACTTATCATAGGCGGATGATTTGAGTAAACAGTCCAATTTTGCTTTTATGTTCAACGTCTTTCCCGAATCAGAGGGATAGTGTAATTATTCGACTTCTTTCAAATGAATAAACCAAAGTCAGGTGCAATCCAGAATTTCAGCCGGCGTTGAACTCAATTTTAGTCTCCGCTATTTCAGAAACATAGTCAAGGTTCGGTCCTGATAACTGTGTTGTTTTCAAAAGGCTGAAACCCAGTGACATACATAACCATCTGTGTTATTAGACTGATGGCGTATCCATCAAAAGTAAAAATATTTCTGTAAAGGACTACCCTGTTGCGAATTTAGGTTGGTATTTTAACAGAGCTATCCGCTTGTGGTTATATTTTTAGATAGACCACAACTAGAAAGCAGTGTCTTAGACGCTAAAGTCAGTGGCTCAGAGGAAACAAATGGCTACTCTAAATGAAACTGAACTATTAATTACCTCTTAAACTGGTTTTCGATTTTAATATATTACACTTTGTTTCGAGAGCATACTTCAAGAAATCAACGTTTTTAAACTAAATAGAAGTACAGCACTCTTCTTCGCTTTATTGTAATTAACTATCATTGATGTGACGAAAATTAATCTTTTTAATAGCTGTTCATGACAAGCCTGAAATGTCATCCTTTGTTTGTTTTGAAGATCTTGGGTTTAATGCTATTCCATAGGTATGCAACGCAGGCTTGTAGCAAAATCAAAAAAAAAAAAAAAAATTCGATGATTTACAGTTAGTCAGATCTACGGAGTTTATGCATATCAAGTCAATCATTTCGTAAGAATGTAAGCGCTCACAGAAATGAAGAAAGAGGGTGTGGTATATTTGTGCATGTGAATTTTGAACTGAGTTTTTATTTAATAACATTTCGACAAACCTTGTTTATATTGATATGCAAGTTTCGAATTCTGAAAATAAATCAACATATAAAACGAGTGAATCAAAATTCAAAAACAAAAAGTTACAGACAGTGTATGGCCCTCTCATTTAATGACATACAAAAGGCATACTGCTTTACAAGGTAACGTCTCTTGTGAAAGACGCATCTCTAGAAAAAAGAATATCATGACAATTACAATTTTACAGGAGTTGAAGACGCTTCACGTAATATAATTCTGATTCTCATTCATGGAAGTGTTGAAGGACAGTTATTATCTCAAATACAAGAACCGGGTATTGTTTAGGAAGGGTAAAATAAGCAGTCAAAGGGACGTCCTGACTGCACTCCTGAGCCGCAGGCGTTTTTAACAATAATAAAACATATTTCTTTAGTTGCACGCCATCTAAACCTTTATATGATAAGATGAAGACACAAGGCACTTCTTTTCCTGAAAAAGCCAACAGTAATTTCGTATACTGGAGTGATAATCTGGTTTTTCATTTACTACTGGCATAGTGAACGCGATAATCAAGCTCTAGATAGACGTACCAGTTTCTTAGACTTATATTTCCGTCATGCGAGACCTTTTTGTTACTCATGATAATCGTCATCGTTTGAAAACAAGCATATATTATTGAGTCCTCAACCGTATATTTCTGGTGGTTGCAACACAGTCAATATTCATTACACTAAAGGTGCATGGCAGTTGTTTAATTCATAAGTTTGCCTGAGAAATTTTTTGGTTTTGACCCATTCTGACTTAACATCGTATATGTTTTGTTTTAGCGACTGGTAGACTGATGCTGAAAACCAATACGATATCAAAATATCTAACTAAAATATATTAATTTTGTACTTTCTGATTTTGCATTCTCCACATTTTTTTTCACAAGAATATGTTTAATTTTTTCAGCCACACTTATGTCAAATATAGGTGATACTCGGTTTTCTTGTCTGGAAAGAGAAGGAAGCGCTGAATACAACGTTTTTTATTTGAAAATAGGTATTCGAGGTACGCGAAAAACCAAAAATGTCTAATTTAGAATATGATAAAGGGGCAGCCTTAAACAACTGCTGCGCAAAGCGTCTCGATCGTATATATCTACGAAACTGGACGATTTATACAAAATTAATCTTAGTCTTCGCAACCGTTAATGAAAGATTAATTGATACTTTAAATACCAAAAGGCCTAGCCAAGAAGAATAATAAATTTGCCATTATATAATACAATGGCTTACTAAATGATAATCTGAAGAGCCCAACTTTGGAGATAGAGTTCAAAACGGGAACAAAGCGTTGTTCAGATGCTCACCTCCGCAAAAAATGCCAGCAAGTACTCGAGCTCCGTACTTATGTGTACTTCCAGACCAGCCTTCAATGCCAGGTACGTACTTCTGTGCACTTCTCGACTAGCTTTATATAGCCCTTCGGACTTCATATCAAAGCCAGGTGTCAGCCGCTACCGTAGCCAATCTCAAAATCTAAACACCGCAAGATCCAATTAAAATGTTAATGATGTTACTTTCGGCTCAAGTTGAAAACCGCACAACTCATCCTGCCATCTGTGACATCGACGACTTTGGCATTTTTTTATAATGTAATTATTTTGGTTTAAAACCCAAGATATACCGTCATGCAATGTAATTATGATTTCAATGAAACTGGCTTTTTTAGCTTGATTTAGTTAACTACACGAATGATGAAACTGTGCTGGCTGCTTTCGGTTCCCCGGGGCCACGCATTGTGCGTCACAGGTGTATTCCGAATGCATTCCCAAAGTAAAGGATCTATCATGTGTTTTTATAGATTCCTTGAATGTACTTAAATTTAACTACATATAGAAATGTTGACACGTATTTGTTGTGCCCCAATAAAATCCGGGGCTTATTTACGGTGGTAAAACAATAAACAAGAAAAAACATCGCAAAAAAAAAAGAACAACACAAGGATAAGTGTACGAAAGACACAAACACAACGCAGACACACGGCTTTTTTTTTTATTTAGAACATAAATGCAGTGAAACGGGAAAAAAAAAGAAAAACAAATACTCATTCACAGCAGGACACTTCTTCAGTGAAATATTCGAGAAAAAAAAGTATTACAAATTATCTAACAAAATAAAAATTTCTGGGAACTAAACCCCAACTTTTACACATATACGTTCCCATTCTACGAATAAACTCATACTGTTCACTGAACATTGTAGCTGACTCTGCACTAACGCAAGCATAAGGATCCTGTCAACGAATGTAATATGCCTAGGGATGCGAGGGCTCTGAAAAAGATCGAGAATTTTGAAAAGCACGGTTTTTCGATTTTTTCCCTTGGACATAGAAGTAAAAAAACAATGAGTTTATTCAAGTATAAAGAAACCTGTTAAGCTAGTTTTTGCAACGCACGTCCAAATGAAAAGTAATTGCTGCGTCGAAACCAAAAAGCGCCATGACATGCACTTTGTCATTGCGTTTAGATAACAAAGCGAGTGGAGGAATGATAATCCCAGTCTTCTGAATGCCAGGTTGGTGAGAAAAAACAAAAAAAAACAGTTTTCCGTTTCATATAAATTATCTACACGTAACAGGAAGCTGAAGATTATTCATAATGTGGAGCTAGCGCTAGTAAAATAATATGTAAGTTGGCGAACTTATGTTATCTGTCTCGAAAGAGAAACCAGAGGCGCGAACGGACGACACTTCTTGGATAGACCCTGTATATCTCTCGCGCGAGTGCCGCACCAAGATTCTTTTGGCATGGTTAAAACTGAGCACAAATAGGAAGAAACAGTGGAGAGGGTCGAGAAAAAAAGAGTGGTGTTGGTTCCGTAAATACACAGAATTTCTCACAATCCTGAACAGGTAGCCAATAGGTATGGAGTCCCCTTAGTGATGTCAGCCCCCGAAAAAATGGGTCAAATTTGTTCTAAAGTTTGAGCAAATGCAGAAATTATTTCAAAACACAGGTACTGCACAAAACATGTCCATCCTCAAGCTATCTTTTCAACCAGTGTGATTTATAGCATTCTCCTTTAGATCCTACGTAGGACAAACAAGACAGTGTGTTAATGGCTTGTTAAGGGAGCACAACCTTTCTTTAAATTTCACGGTGCGGGGTCACCTACCCCTACATTGTCAAGCGTGTAAGTGTACACCAATGTACAGAAAACATGGGTAATATGCAGACTCTACGGAAAACACAATAGGGAAATTTTGGAAGCTGTTAGCATACTCCGCCTAGGCGGCCGCTGTGTCAGCCAAACTTCTGTGGCATCAACGGAGAAGGAAATCACTTTTCTACAATCGCATGAGTGTGGTTGATGGTGTGTGTCCTTCGCGCTCTCGGGTGCCTTCGTGCCAGCGTGGCCTCGGCTGGAGCTGATACAGCGTGCTGTCCTTATTTCTTCCTTCAATACATCGAGTTGTGAGTTGGGGCTTATCTCTTCCCTCTCCTCTCTCCCCTGTTCCCTTGTATTTGTACACAATATTAACCCTGTTCCATCATTGCCAACTCGCTCATATAACCACTTTACTGCAGTTTATTCTTTTGACACTTCGGTGTTATTCTGCCAACAAATGATTGCATCAAAGTATGCTGGCTGATAGGACTATCAACCCTCTCTTTGAAAGTTTGCGCTTTCGTCTTCCGGCGGTGGACATTCTGGCCACACAACTTCCAACGGAGGCCTTTTTCTTAAGGAATACATAAGTTCAGATACCGATCTTTTCGATTTGGTTGATGCTGCAGTAGGTCGAATATCCAGAGGTCACTTTGAGCATCCTTTGATGTGAAGACTCAAACGGGCTGCGTTTAGAAATTCGTTCTTGAGACAACAAAACTGATATGCAGCTGCTGCTTACGCATTGTTGAGCACATTGATGTTCACTCATATAGTTTAACGGGGTCTCACCATGGCAGCGGAAAGTTCAAACAGATCCTAGCAAACGCCGCTCCCGAGTTCCGAGAACTTAGCACGTTGAGCACGAGGGTTCGCAAAACTAAAGTGGTACGGTCGATTGGATTGAATTCTTTCGTATTTACCCTATGGATCGGATCTCTGCTGCTCACAGTTGCCAGATGTGCCAGATGAGCAGAGAGGAATCCACTAAAGTGACAGAAGTTCGCATTACCGCTAAAACAATTAATATTATAACACCAGAAGAATTCGCAAAACAATGTTGATGTTATTGACCTTTGTTGCTATCTTTTAGATTATTGGTGGATCATTCCTGCTCAGACAGTTTTTTTAACTGTTTCCAAAACTTCCTGAAAAAAAAACTTGTTTTATTTCGAGTATTTTGATTTTGCCTCCAAATTTTCCGAAAACGTTGCATCCTTAAATATGCCTCATGAATTTACCTAGTCAATTCTTGGGTGCCTTTCCAATATTTCAATGCGTTTAAACACGGGTGTAGAACCGCCACTATCGTAATTAACTTCCAGGTGACCCGATGGCGTAGACCTTAAAGACAGCGAGGGTTCACTAGCTCAAACAGTTAGGCACAGACCTGCCTGTCCCATGTATACATTAACGCAAAAAATGGGATTTTATACACAACTCCGGCTGTCAATGCGACGTATTTGAAACGATGTTTGCTTTCATACACTACACAATTGATTCTTTCTTTCTTAATCACAGCACAGAATCAAGACAAATCAGAAGAGGCCGAGAAGATTACAGGACCCTTATATTTATCTGCCATCTTCTTAATCCTATGGGAAATGTTATGAAGGTAAGGTAAACTTACGAAGGTAAGGTAAACTTAAGACCCAAGACGTCTTGGGTCTTAAAAATGTTTGTTACCACTGGTTGCGATGTAAGTTTCTGCCTAGCGTTGTCAGGAGTACTAAGCGCTTGTTTGAAGATAGTTAAAAGCGATTCTACTATTCCTATTTTGATATCCTTAAGAAAACCCCTTGAAATCAGCCTGTTGATCTAAATCATAAATCCATTGTAACTTCTAAGATAACAAGATTTCGTTAAAGAAGCCCTCAAACATGTTTTGGCAATCCCTGTTTCTAGAATCTCAGTGTGCCTGGAATCATAGCTAAGGTGAGACTTCTTGGTCCTCGGTTTGTATGCCCAGCATATGTGATTCTGTTCTAGAAGAAAATTTAGGTCCAGGAAGTGCAAGGCGTTTCGTATGGAACTTCGGACGTAAACTTTAGGCCTCCAGAGATGACAGCCAGGTAGATATCCCTTAATGTGGGATCAACGCGAGAGCCAATACATATTTCAGATTTCTGTAGAAACGTATAGTCCTCAAAGGTGATAGAAATTGATTTAAAAAAAAAAACGCAAACATAAAAACTTCCCCCCTGAAATTCAAGACGGATTCTGGAGGGTCACCGAGCCATTCAAGTCAAGAAATCGTTAGAACGTTTGAATGAGGCCCTCATGTGGAAGAGAATAGAAAACATCTTCCACATCAATCGAGATCATGTTACAAGTACCAGAATTCCCGTTGCGGATATATTCTATCAATGCTTACGATTTTTGAATTAAAAATAATCATCCAAATTATAAGACGAGAGGTGATGTTGGGAGATACTTTTAGAAGTGTAAGTGCCAAGACCTTTTTAGAGCGCAGCTCTTAGGGGCCCGTTCCCGGCTTGAGCGGCGTCGGCGTCGCCGTCGGCGTCGCCGTTGCCGTCGGCATCGCCGTCGGCGTAACCAAGGTCATCCCAAGGTCACGTGACCCCCAAGGTCACGTGACCCCTCCCAAGGTCATCTCAAGGTCGCGTGACCCCCTGAAGGTCACGTGACCCCCAAAGTCACGTGACCTCGGGGGTCACGTGGGGTCATCTTGGGATCACGTGACCCCCAAGGTCACGTGACCCCACGTGACCCTTTGAAGGTCACGTGACCCCCAAGTCACGTGACCCCTCTGAGGTCACGTGACCCCCGAGGTCACGTGGTCTCCTCCCCAAGGTCACGTGACCCCCAAGGCCACGTGACCCCTCCCAAGGTCATCTCAAGGTCACGCGACCCCAAGGTGACCCCCCAGGTCACGTGACCCCCCCGAGGTCACGTGAGCCCTCCAGGTCACGTGACCCCCAAGGTCACGTGACCCCCTGAGGTCACGTGGGGGTCACGGGGGTCACGTGACCTTGAGGTGGCCCCCATGTGACACCCAAGGTCACGTGACCCCCAGGTCACGCCCCCCGAGGTCACATGACCCCCCTCCCCGAAGTCACGTGACACCCCCCCCCTCCCCCGAGGTCACGTGACCCCCCCCCGGAGTATATTAAAGAATGAGGGGAGGAGGAGGAGGAGGAGGAGGAGGGGTCTACCCTCCCCTCAGTACCCTTCCCTCCTCCTCCTCAAGAGCTGCGCTCCAATTCGGCGTTACAGGGATTTGTAAACGGCTTTCACTTTTTTCTGTAACAGATATATGTGCAACAGATAACCGATATGGTAACTGATATGAGAGAAGTAGGTTCAATTTATTTGTAGAATGGGAACAAATGTGCGAAAGTTGAGGATAAGTTCCTAATTTTTTTTTTATTTGTTACATTTTTCGTAAAATTTTGTTCTGATTATTCTCATTTCTTTGTTTTCTTCGAATGGCTGACTGAAGAAGTGTCCTGAAGTAAATGAGTCTTTTTTATCTTGTCCAATTTTATTGCTTTTATGTCTTGCAGAAGAAAGAGAAATCGTGAGTCAGCGCTGTGGTTGTGTCTTTCGTATTTTCCTCGTGTCTTTTGTGTGCTAGAATCTCCTGCTGGTAATACAGACTTACTAACCCAACAGTTACCTCTATTGCAAGACAATAACCCCACCCCACGGGAGTATGCTGTTGTCCGCATGTTTTAAACCCCCGATTCCTGGAAAATCAAAACTTTATAAGAATGCCTAGTAGTAGTGCACTCTCACGCTCACATTCTCCCCTTTCTTTAAAAGTTATAATTTACTATGGATCAAGCAAGTCGAGACATCGGCGTATCTTGGTATTGAAACCGCGTGGAACTGATACAGAACGTATTTGTCATTTATTACCCCTATCCGTTTTTCATCCCGTTATTAAATAGGGAAATCTAGATCATCATTTATCGTCATCCAATAGAAAGAAGCGTGCTGCAAAATTCCCGATGAAAATGGCATTTAGTATTCTATTCTTCTGATTTACATCAGTAATTTCATAGGTGGCCGATTTGAGTAAACCGATCATATCAAAATATGTTTAAAAAAAATGTTTTTCGAATCACGGGGTCACAGAAATTGTGTTGGTATTTCAAAGTAATAAATAACTGTGGCGTGATGCACAATTTCAGTTTCCGACGAACTCAATTTTCTACCCTATTATGTTAGAGACATAATTAAAGTTTTGTTAGAATAATTGCGCCTTTTTGCAAAAGCTGTGTGAAAGCCAGCGAGTAAAGACGCATCTGTGTATTCAACAGCGCAGGAGATGCGATCCATATTTTCAGCCGGCGTCGAACTCATTTTTGCGCGCAGTTATTTGGAAAACCTAATTAAAGTTCGGCTATTTTAATTGCGTCGTTTTCAAGAAACGTTGTGATGAGTTACCAGCGAGAAAAGAACCATCTGTGAACTCAACTGCGCAGAAGATCAGAAGTAAAGATATTGTATGAAGGACTCAGGTGTAAATTTTGGGTCATTTAAGAGCAACTGAGTTGTTGGCCCTTACTTTCTAGATATACCATTACTCGTAAGTTTATCTGAAACACAAGCTACAAAAATTATTAAAAAAAAATAAAACATCTGATGAAAAGCAAGGTATGGAGGTACGACGAATTCGATTTCACAATGCAGTCAACTAAGCCTGTAAATTTCTACCATATTTTTGTTTTGATTTTTTCGATTTCATAATTGTTTCATCGATATTGCAGCCTGAAAGTTGAGAAATCAAGGCTGCACCCATTTTTCCGGCGAAAGACCCGGGCATTTGTTGCAATGGAACTCACAAAAGCAGACTTCTGCGCGACGCGTTGCGAGAAATACATACGTTAAATTTAGTTACGGTTTGGGTTAACGAAATAACAACCTGATTACTTTTGAAAATAAGGAGCGAGTATAGCATTTTTGTTACTTATTGATGAAGCGAGTAGAGGTATTTCTGTATTTCTCGAGGAAAACGTGCACAGCAGAAGCCACACAATTTGGTTTTCACACCAACCCACTTCTTTGACTTGCATGACAATAAAATAATATGTGAACAATGTGTTACAGTATCGCTACAGCCTTCGAGGAACATAATATTTAAACTGTTTATCAGTGAATTATTTCCTCCATCCGGATAAGCCTGAAACATACAAGCTTAACGAGGTTGGTTCGGTGAACCCATTGATTCACGTTCTTCTACGCTTTGTTTATCTGTCGTTTCTAGCTTCTCTTAATTGAAAAATATAATGTTGAAAAGGGGTCAAAAGTGTGTAAAGGGCAACCTGGGGATCAAGTGCGTTGGACCAGGTTACCCACATGCTTTTTCATCCGTTGTCGTTTTCCCCGCCGGGATGTCAAATGCACTTGGCCACGCGAGCGGCGCTCCGCCGCTGATCAAAGGTTTTTTTGGATCGCGGCGCGGCCAATGACGGTCAATAAATGACTACGTGTTGTTCAACTATTGCGTTGTGTCATTCCTCGAGACGCGTAGAAGCAAACGAAATCCTACACCGCATTTAGCTATTTTTTTTTTTAGACACGTGCGCATATCTGCACAGGGCATGAAAATCTCTGAAGTGCCACGGTGTGGGACTTCAGAGACTTCAGATAGATGTCTACATTAGTCATCCATGGCAGACAACGTTACTAAAGCACTCAGTTGGGAAACTCGCCGTCGAAACCTGGGCCGCTGGCGTCCACCGAGACCGAGCTAAATGCGACACAGCGCCACTCTTTTTCGTTTGTCTGTACTATGGTCACCTCGAGCTTTTTGAAAGCCTGTTTTTTGCGTAAAAACAAACGGAAAAGACTCTTTTTGTATGAAATTTATTGGAGTTTAGTACCAAATGATGGGCGCGTGATGTTTTTATCATCTTTAGTTCGCAAGGTTTTGCGGAACAATTAATATTGTTTTTATAAAACCATGCCTCAGCGGGCCTTTCAGGTAGCGCGTCCCGACCTAGGTGCATTTTAACTTCAGTGATTCAACGCGGCGCGTCCGCCGGGGAGACGGGGGTTGACCCCTGTCAAAGCCAAAAATAGGAGTCGCGTGGAGTTTCTCGAGTGGCCGCTGCGGGAGAAATGGTGGCGTTGTGTTCGTCATTAGCTCGGTGCTCGGAGACAAATTGGGGCCATATTTTTAGGGCTGTCTCTATGGGAGTTTCCCAACTGAGTGTTTTAGTAACGTTGATGGCAGAGTAGCACACGTTCCTCAGAAGAAAAAAAAAAAGGAATGAAAGCTCGTTCCTCATTCTTTCTGATTTCTGGAACGCCTTACCGTTACAACTTCCATATGTGAGAAAGGAACTCGTTCCCGTTACAATAACAAAAATAGAACGTATCGTTACATATACATTACATTTATATTTTGCTGATTAGCAGTTATATCGAGCCGAGGTTTCTTTTTTTTTTTTATCTATTCTCTCAAATTTCTAAGTATGAATTTGAATGCCGGGATGAACTGGCACCTGGAGAAGAAAACAAGCGGAAGCAAGGTCTCATTTATTGATATATTCGCCTTTAAAGATCCCAGAATTAACCATATCTATGTTTTTGGTAGGCGATTCAGCTAGATGAGCCAAATGTACTGTTTCCCCACATTGCACACTCGTTTTATAACCTCACAGGTCTCAGTCAAACAAAGTCCATTGTTCCAACTTACCAACAGATTGCTGATCGATGTTGCTGTCCACAAGACGAGCAAGTGGGGAATGGGAAGATCAGTCTTGAAAACAAGAAGTCCTTTTTTTTTTTGTGAAGGTTGAATAAGTTGTCCAGTTTGAAGGTGGTGGACAAGGGGAGAAAAGATAAAGGTGAATTTTTGGTTATCTTTTAAGTGACCAAAGTTCGGGATACAAGGGTGCGTTCGATGTCTGGTAACCTGCTTTTTTGTAACTACATGTCTCTTTGTGGAAGTTCAGTGATAGCTGTAGTCGGCCTTACATTTCTGGGTGTATGAGGATTCGTGGAAGCAAAGAAAGTAGTTGAGTTTGAAACGTCCCTCTTTCTGTTTCTTTTCCTTCGACTAAAAGGGTAGCTTTGTGCACCGCAGTCTCGGGCACCGGGAAACATGAATCAATGTACACTAGCTCGGCTGCACCCGCCTGCTACGAAGCGAGGACCACACATTCCTAGGATAAGTAACCAAAAAGTTAACGGGATCCTGCTCTTCGTAAAGATATTGTTTTATACTTTTAGAATTTCCTTTTTAGAAGTAAAATACAAATTACCCCGCTGGATGAAAAAAATAGGAACGCAGTTCCTTCTTCCGTTACAGTAAAATATAACGAATTGCCGTTCCAGTTCCACCGATGCCAAATGGAACGGCGGCATTCCTTCGTTCCTCTCAAAAGAAACGCGTTCCAAGAACGCCGTTCCGTACAACACTGATCCAGCGCTACACCGTTCACGTTTGATTTGTGAAATTGTATAAACACTGATTGGAATGTTCATAATTTTACACATTCTTTTCCAGCAAAACGAAGCCTTGCATCTGTTCCTCAGAACCGTCACAAGAATTTACTATACAAATAAAAACAGAAAGAATAAACATAGGGACGGACAGAACAGCGCCTCTTTCGGAACGAAAGAGGTGTTGTTCTCTCCGTCCTTATGTTTATTCTTTCTGTTGTTGTTTTTTTTAACATCAACAACGCGCTCACGTCGAACTAAGAATTTACTCTTAGTTTCTCTGCCCTGTCAAGCACCGGTCGTCATTGTCGCATATGTTTCGTGCTAAGACTGCAGACGTGGCTGGTGATTGTGTCCTGAAACTGTTTATGATGTTGGAGAAAATGCAGCCGGAGGTTAGTCTGAGTCAGTGGGCGTCTGGTGTCTCAGCTGTAGATGAGCAATTTAGCCAGTGCGGTACAACCGCTAACCTGAGGTCTTTAACGAGAACCACGCAGTAGTGATACACGACCGCACGCCGGTACGATGCTCATCCAGATCGAAACGGGCAGGGGTGGGGTTTGAAACCAGGATCCTGGGTTCTGCAGCGCGAGCTCCGGCTGGTGTGCACTAGAGTTACCTGTATAGGCTCCCTACGGGAGCCAGAGTTGCGCGTCTGTTTTCCACGTGTCGCCGCGCCGCTATTCGCCGAGATCCGATCACGTGAGGAGCCGTATCAAGTGCCGTGCAGGAAAGTGGACGTTGCACGCACCCCGGCTTACGTGCCCCTGTTTTTGAGCGCGCCGCACGCGCCTCGAATGGGCGGCGACGCTATTCGCCGAATTCAGTCACGTGACGAGCGGGATCAACATGCCGTGCAGGAAAGACGGCGCTGCGGAGATGAACACGCAACTCTGGCTTCCGTAGGGAGCCTATACAGGAGCTCTATACTTCGTTTCGCCTTAGGTCCGAGCGCGGCCGATGTTATGAGCCGAAGGGCCAATCAAACAGCGAAAGAGGCACAACGTCATGGCGTGCTCTCTGCAGTTGATAGGACCAGCCGGTATTCGCCGTCTCTCTGTGCGTGCTCCTCCGCCGGCTAGTCTTATCACGCTCAGAGAGCACGGCATGACACTGCGCTTTTTGCGGTGTTTGATTGGTCCTTCGGCTCATAACATCGGCCGCGCTCGGACCGAAGCTGAAACGAGGTATAGTGTGCGCTAGACCACCCGGCCACCGATCCCCCCGCATGCGCTTTTGTGTAATCTCGGAACTGGCGTCCCACCGGTGGATGACACAGCAACGTGGTTCAGTATCATGCTCGCGCGTCCTGGGGACGATTGTCCCTGACTGTACAAGTTCGAAGCTCACGAAATGTTGAAGTGTTACCGGCGTTTGGAAGGTCGTGCTGGAGGTGCACCGACTGAAAGACCTATCTGCAATGCTCATTTCTTAACGGACTATAGAAATAAAATAGGCGCGCATACTTGCTGCCTGCGACTTTGGCATGCCAACACTGTCAAGAAACTGGTGGTATTCACTAGGTAAAAGCTAATAACGTCTTTTCAGACAATAGGTACAGTGCTAATCACACTTGTCTATAACGCGCGAGCGTGCGGCTTTCTCCGGGGAGCGCTAGACTGGTGGCATTCGCGGAACCTAAGCTAGTCAAACATGATTGTAAACCTGAGACTGGGGCAGAAAAGAGAACACAACAGAAGGTAGTAAAATAGGTGGCAACGTCTCTCTTTTGAGACGTTGCCACCTCTTTTACTACCTTCTATTGTGTTCTCTTTTCTGCCCCATACTTGTTGAGTCGCTCCGTCAGCCCGTTGGTCTGCGGGTGGTGCGCAGTGGTACGACGATGGCTGGTGTGACTGAGCCGGCGGATTTCTTGGGTCAGCTGTGCCATAAACGATGATCCGCGATCTGTAATCAGAATTTTGGGAGCGTCGTGCCGGAGTACGATGGACTCGATGGAAAACTTGGCGACTTCAACAGCTGTCCCCGAAGGAAGAGCTTTCGTTTCTGCGTACCGCGTGAGATAATCGGTGGCAACGATTATCCACCGGTTCCCCAGGGTCGACAGCGGAAAAGGAAAGTAGATCCATTCTGATCTGCAGGAATGGTGCAGTTGGCGGGGCGATTGGCTGCAGGAGACCTGCTGGCTTTGTTGGTGGTTTCTTGCGTCGCTGGCACTCGTGGCACGATCGGGTGTAGAGGTGGACAGTTTAGGGGAGCTTGGGCCAGTAATACTTTTCACGAATACGGGCCAGCGTCCGGCTGTAACCAAGGTGTCCGGACGTTGGGTCGTCATGACATGCTTGAAAGATCTCCTCCCGAAGGTCGGTCGGGATTACCAGCAGCCACGGCGAGTTGTTGTCCCCGAAGTTCTCTTTGCAGAGTACACCTCGTCGAATGGCAAAGGTCGGCAGGGCGCGTGAGAAAATGCGTGGTACGGTACCCCCGCACCCTTCCAGGAGCTCGATTAAGGCGCGCAGCTCCGGATCGTCTCGTTGACGTCGTGCCATGTCGTCGGTGTTCACTGCTCCCAGGAAGCACTCGTCGTCATCGTCGTCACTGCTGCCGGAAGGTGTTTCGACAGGGGCCCTGGACAGGCAGTCAGCGTCGCTGTGCTTGCGTCCTGACTTGTAAACCACAGTCATGTTGAACTCTTGTAGTCGGAGGCTCCATCGAGCGAGGCGTCCTGACGGGTCCTTGAGGCTCGCAAGCCAGCAGAGCGAGTGGTGGTCCGTGACTACGCGGAACGGGCTCCCGTACAGGTACGCGCGGAACTTCGTGATAGCCCATACGACCGCAAGACATTCTTTTTCAGTCGTGGAGTAATTTCTCTCCGATTTGGACTGCGTCCGACTTGCGTAGGCGATGACTCGCTCGGTGCCCTCTTGCACTTGAACTAGTACCGCTCCAAGTCCTGCATTACTAGCGTCCGTGTGAATCTCGGTTTCAGCATCCTGATAAAAGTGTCCAAGGAGAGGAGAAGTCTGGAGTCTTCGCTTCAGCTCGTCGAATGCCTGCTGCTACTCCTCGGCCCATTCGAACTTCTCGGCGTCCTTCGTGAGTCTTGTGAGCGGTGCGGAAATCCTTGCGAAATCCCGAACGAAGCGTCGATAGTAGGCACAAAGTCCAAGAAATCTTCGCACTGTCTTCTTGTCTATCGCCGCTGGAAATGACTCGACGGCGCGAGTCTTCTCGGGGTCTGGGCGGACGCCTTCGGTACTAACCACGTGGCCTAGGAACTTCAGTTCGTCATAGGCGAACCGACACTTTGACGGCTTCAGGGTGAATCCGGCGGTTCGGATGGCTTGGAAACAGCTCGGAGTCGTTGCAAGTGCTCGTCGAAGTTGCTGGAAAGCACTGCGACGTCGTCGAGGTAGACAAAACAGCTATGCCACTTCAGTCCTGCCAGTACTGTGTCCATGACAGGCTGGAAAGTTGCTGGCGCCGTGCATAGTCCGAAGGGCATCACCTTGAACTCGTACGGTCCATCCGGCGTAACCAAGGCTGTCTTCTCTCGGTCCCGTTCGTAGACTTCGATCTGCCAGTAGCCGCTCTTCAGGTCCATCGATGAAAAATATTGAGAATGGCGCAGCCGGTCTAACGTGTCGTCGATGCGGGGGAGTGGATAGACGTCTTTCTTCGTCACTGCGTTCAGCTGCCGGTAGTCCACGCAGAACCTAAGCGTCCCGTCTTTCTCCTTAACCAGTACGACTGGGGAGGCCCAAGGACTGCTTGAGGGTTGAATTATGTCGTCGTTCAGCATCTCTTGAACTTGCTCCTGAATCACCTCCCTTTCTTTAGCGGAGACTCTGTACGGCGATCGATGCACAGAAAGCGCGTCGTCCTCGATAACGATGCGGTGCTTCGCTACGGCGGTTTGGCGCACCTTCGACGACGTAACAAACCAGTCGCGGTATTCGGCGAGAAGGTTAATCAGCTGTCGTCATTTCGGGCCCGGAAGCTTAGGGTCAATGTCGAGCTGCGCTGGCGACGTACTCTCTTGCTGAGGTGGCGAGGATTCGTCAGTAACGGCGGCGACTTCGGCGGAGTTTCGGAGTTCCTCGACCTGGCCCACGGCTGCACCTTTTGTGAGGTGTTGCGCTTCATTTCGGAAGTTCGTCACGAAGACCACAGTGCGGCCATCTTCAAGTTCAGCAACTGCTCTTGCGACGCATATTCCTCTTCCAAGAGGCAACTCGAGGCTTCCTTCGAACAGAACTTCACCGCAGAATGATTCGGTGATCCCGACGGGTACGAAAACACTCGACCGTGGCGGTAAGTTCACGTGGCTTACGAGGACTCGGATCACAGATGACGTCGCTCTGGGTCCCTCCGGGGGTGAAACAGGTTTTCGTAGCGTCAACCGGTTTGCTCCGAGGTCGATGACGGCGCCATACTCGCAGAGGAAGTCCATTCCGAGGATAACGTCTCTTGAACAGTCTTGTAGAACGACGAACTTCACAGGGCACGTCTCACCGTGGATCTCGACTCGCGCAGTGCATCGCCCGACTGGTGTGATGAGATGCCCACCGGCGGTTCGTATTTGAGGGCCTTCCCTCGGCGTTGTCACTTTTCGCAGGCGGCGGGAGAGCCTCCCACTCAAGACTGAGAAGTCTGCTCCGGTGTCCACGAGTGCCGATGCGTCGTGGCCGTCGATAATAACGTTTAGGTTGTTGGACACCGATGCAGGACCGTCGTTGTGATGCCTAGCGTCGAGAGAGTGGGAGCGCTCCGGCGTTCTTGGAGGCTCTTTACTACGGCCGTCTTCGGCAACGCCACCTCCAGGCGTTGCCGCACTTAGTTTTCCCGACGAGATAAGGGGGACAGACTGTCCCGACAAGAGCGACGGAAGGGCGAGTGCGCACGTCGTGGCGAAGGCGAACGGGAACCTCGGGGTCGAATTGGCACCGGGGACAGGGGTCGTCGGAGGTATTCCTCAATGTCACGAGGGCGTTCGCGGTACGTTGGGCGAGGGTCGTTCGGCGCAATTCCTCGTAGGCCCATTTGACGATAGGGGCACCTCCTATAGACGTGGTCGGCCTCACCGCGGTGATAGCACAGCGGTCGCCTGTCGGCCGCCCGGCACGCGTCGGTCTTCGTCAGCGAGGGTTGCTCCGGACGGACATACTGGAACTGTCCTTCCTGACGCCGAGGAGACTGCGGCATCGGAGGGTCTCGTCGGGGTGGTGCTGTGGCCTGGCAGTTAGCTTTCGGCGGTCGTCGGGCCATGGCGGCGTAGCTCAAACTTGGTTCCTCTGGCGTCGTCGTGTTGGTGGAAATTTCAGGCTGGACGGCTCGGTGAACTTCCTCCCGGACAACCTCGGCGAGTGATTGTGAGGACGGGCTATCCGCAGCGGGGAGCATCTTGCGGAGCTCTTCCCGGACGACTTCACGGATGATGTCGCGAACGCCGGGGATGCTAGGGCTGATGTCGTGGCCCAATGCAGAAGAAGCAGCGATGCTCGAGTGCCGATTGTAGTGGCTGGCTGTTGCGAGGACGGCACGTTTCATGCTCGTGGCTTCCTTGACGAAATCTTCGACGGTGGCTGGAGGGTTGCGGACAAGACTACCGAAGATGTCATTCTTTACGCCTCGCATCAGGATCCGCAGCTTCTTTTCGTTGGTGGCTTGAGGGTCGGCGCGAGCGACCAGGCGCAAAACATCCTCAACAAAACTGGTGATCGTCTCGTTTGCGCCCTGGGTCCTCATTCGAAGAAGGTCCTCAGCCCTTTCCCGTCTATATTGGTTGGTAAACGTCCCTCTCAGCGCATCCTTGCAGCCGGTTCATGAGGTCAGCGAAGTCTCGCGATTCTCGAACCAGTGCCGGGCCGTTCCTTCGAGCGCGAAGTAAAGGCTCTGAAGGCGGTGTTCGTCCGTCCATCCGTTGTGCTGGGCCACGCGCTCGTACTGTTGTAGCCAGTCCTCGACGTCTTCATAAGGCTCACCGTGGATAGACGCGGGTGTACGGACAGCGACGGGAAGGACAACAACGGGTGGAGTGGTCATCGTCGCGGTCTTCTTTGATTTTTGCAGCAGGGGTCCGAGTTCCGGGGGTAGGCCTTGGTTACGGCGACTTGACCGGGCCTTGGTCTGGTCTTCAGCGAAGGGTAGCCTCCCGGGGCTGAGCACGTCACTTGACCGGCGTGTTTTCGGAGGGGTACGGTCCACGGGCATAGAATGCAAATACCCCGCTCCTCTACCAAAATGTCACGAATGACAATTGATGAGGCGATAAAAACTGAAGAAACTAAACGTTTAATGGGGCGAACTTGTGCCCAAAAATAAAAAAAAGTGAACAGATGAAAGCGGAGCGTCGCGGGCGTCGAAGTCGGCGTGAAAGCAGAGTCGAACGCTGGGGCGAAACTGACCCTGGCTTTCCACGCGGAGCCGCTTATGTACACGCGGGGGCTTCTGGAGCATTCGGCGTAGAACGTTCGGCGCGTAGAACATTCTAACCTCGAATCAGCAAGACGGTTCTCGAATTCACCAGAACATCGCATTAGTGTCAAGAAAAATGCGTAGCCGCGGCCAGGAATCGAACCCTGGCCCTCCCGGTGTTGCCAAGCGCGATAACCGTTCGGCCACGGCCGCGCTGCCTACTTTACGCGCGGCAATATCATAGTCTGCATTGCCCGTAAGACGCCGACATAAAAACCGTTCGTTGGCGTTCGTTTTCGCCTTCGTCCGTCTGCATCCCGCCCCCGTCAAAAAAAAAAAAGAAAAACATTTGTAGCACTCGTAAGATGCGACCATTAGATGGGCCTTGCAATGACTTTTTTACTGGTTTTTAATTTGCACCGAACCAAAGCGCACTAAACGTAGTAACTTAATGAAACTTTTTTTTTTTAATTTCGCTTTGTTTTTAAAGTTATAGACAAATTAAAATTTCAAAAACAAGCAAAAAATAACGTCCTTCATGATGTGCTTGGTTGCTTGAATCGCCGTGAACTAGAGAAGGGGTAGTAAGCTCAGGGAGCCCTCACGGCTGCCGTACTCAGTGTCGACGGCGCCACTAAAGCATGTTCTGGATAGGCTGCATGAAGCGGGCAGCCAGGGCGGCTCGCATTGCATTTGCTGCGCGATTAGACACTAATTTTGCATGACACTTCATTGGCCAGAAACAACAGAAAACACGGGGTAAAGATCAGTTCAGAACGGGAGCCACTTGGCGCTGCCATACCGCGAAACGGTCAAAATTAAGCCAAACCTGCGCCGAATGCCTTCGGAACGCTCGGAATCGGTCGGATCATCAACCGCAGCGCCGCCACATACATCCAGGACCTTTTTACGCTCGCCGTTCGTCGGAGCCTGATCCCACTATTCCTTTCTAGTATGCGCCGCCTTTTTTTAACGCTTGGAGGCGGGTATGTCGACGAGTCATTTCTGTTTTCCGGACTTTATGAACTGCATTTGTGTCTTTTCTGATCTAAAATACTGAACAAAAACCACTTTTATAAGTAATTGAAACGGTTCGCGCCACTTATATTTTGTATTTCGACTAAAAAGAAGCTTTTAGCGGTTCTCACCAGTAGTAAGCCCAGAACCAAAGACGTCACATATAAAGGTGTCGCGAACCTTTGTCGAACCGGATTTTTAGGTCGAACTTTCGGGGTTCAACTATGTCGAACTGGTTCGACGAACCTTCGAACTTTTGACCAGATTCGACCGGTTCGACTTTGTGGACAGTGTAGCCAGACCTTGATACAAGCATGACTAGGTTTGGAGAATTTTTTTTTATCCAAAGGGTTATTTTAATTTTATGAACAGTTGCAATTAAAAGAAACCAAATCTAATCACTAAAGAAGTTAATAACTTAATTTTTTGTAGTGTATTAAGTGAAATAACAAATCAGCGCCGCACTTAATTAATCCCTTAGCCATTACCATCCAATCCGAAGCCAACTGGCCAGCCTGTCGCGCATGCGCACATGTGTCGAACCTCAATACAAGGTTCGTCGAACATTCCACTAAAACTTCGAAAAAGTCGAACCTGGTCGAACTCGAACCTCGGCCGGTTCGCGACACCCCTAGTCACATATCGCGCGCTTTCGGCAACGCGGGTCACCCCCGTCGGTGGAGGAGGTTTCCGCGTCGTCCGGTTAAAATATGACGCACTGATATTTAGTTACTCTCTCCGTGCCCGCTGGCTTGTCCGAACCTCAAGAGACGTGGAACCGCAAAAAAAAGGTAGACGCTTAAATAAAGCGGCGTTCTAGCGTTCCATCATGTACGAGCCACGGTCCAATACAAGTTTCTGTCAGCGTCTGTCGATGTGGGGTAAAAAGCGATCGGGAGGACCTAAAAATCAACAAAATAAAAAAACGCAGTCCTACAGAATTTTTTATTTTGTTTGTTTCGCATTGCATCCGCGAGCAAGGTAGCTGAGCGTCATGACGCACAATTAAAATACGACCTAACTTTTTTTCTCTTTTGGCAGACCAGGCGCACTGCAAAACTTGAGATAGTTGCCTTTCGGAGCGAAATTACGGGAACATACCGGGAGCCCGGAGGCCGTGTTATAAGTCCTCCAGGGCCTGGTTACCAGTGTGACATCTCTTCAAGTGGTCAACTCAAACCGAAGATTTTAAATTTTTATCGCGGGAGCTAAGTGTACAGGCTGTTCCGCGGAGACAAAATCGCCCACGACATTAGCGACGCCAGTGACATCACTGATCGGCAAAAACGTTTTGAGGGGCATTTCTTTGCATTTGGTGGCAGCGGCAGCAAACGTTTGACACGTCTTCTGAATCTCTGCTTCTTTATATTGCAGGTTGGTTGAAATATTTTTATTATAAATTTCTGTTAGTGTTACTCTCTCTGCCGCTGCTGCCACAGTGTGGTGCTTGATAGTGTACATTCGGTTTGTGCCTTCGTCATGTCACGGTGCTGCTTATGCCGGTTATCTGTTCCCGATAATGGCCCATCCATCGATAAGCTGCTCTGAATGTAAATTTGCTTTTCATTTCGGCAATTGTTCTGGTGAAATCGAAGAAACGCTGAAATTAAAACCTGAGGATTTTGGGAAAACGTAGAAATGTGAAGCGTGTGTGTGTGTGTGTGTGGGGGGGGGGGAGGGGTCAAAGGAAGGTACAATGAAACAAAAGCGCACGAAATGGAGGTAGACTTCTCATCACTGGTGCTGGGATTAAGTAACAAGCTTGACTCGCTCATGACCTTGCCCAGTGTGATTGGAGCGATTGAGAAGTCCGTACAGGTACTCTCCGATACGTTTAACGAATTTCAACGGCGGCTACTTGAACGAGAAAAATTTACTAAGGAGCTAACGAAACGAGTAAATCTGCTGGATAACGTTGGCTTACTTAATAAACTTGCTCAAATTAGGCAAGATCTGGATAATCTTGAGTGGCATAGTCGTCGCTTGAACGTCGGCATTCATGGCATCCCACAAACACAAAATTAGGATTTGATGAACAAAATAAATGAACTGGCAAGAAAGCTGGATGTGCCGCCTGTGGCCCGAAGTGACATTTCAGCTTCGCACAGACTTCCAGCAAAACCGGGCGAAAATCGAGGAGTTATTGCTCGTTTCACAAATCAGGAGTTTCGCGATTCTTGGCTCTTAAAGAGACAGGCCCTCAAGAAAGAAAAAGATAACATATACATTTGTGAAAATATGACGCGGCTTTCCCGCACCACACTTTTCTGTCAGCAACAAATGCATGGGCGCAGAAGTCAGGCTACACGTTTTAAATCTGCCAAGTGTGATTGGCCGACGCCGCAATTGACCTTGGCGCCGGCCAATCATAGCCGTCAGATTTCTCGCCGTCTTTCTCGCCAAGTGTCCAGCTTAGGGCCCCTGTTGTCGTTCGTGGTGAGGAGGATCTTGCCAGGCTAAAGTAAATCACACGACGTATCTCTGAACACTGTTATCTTCTATGTCAAACTTTTCTCGTGACATTGCATCTTTGAAAAGGCCATATCTTTGACTTTTTCACTTAAACGCCAGAAGCTTACGAAATACAATCGAAGAGGTGAACTTGTTCTTATCGGAACTCAACCATCGTTTTGACATTATCTGTTTTAGTGAAACGTGGTTCTCATCTGATGATCGCGTTGTGCTAGATGGCTACCATTGTGTGTCTGCATGCCGCTCAAAAAGAGTGGTGGCGGGGTTGCGATTTATATTCGTCCAGAGCTCTTATTTAACGTACTTTCCGAACACAGAATTGTAGATGACAATTTTGAGTGTGTTGCAGTGGAGTACTGTGATCTCTTGTTTGCCCTCTATCAGGATCCGGGAGTGATTTCCTTCATTTCTCAGAAACGTTACTTGATCTAAGCGTATCGCTGAAGTTACAAGCTTTCTTGGTTGGAGATCTTAACGTTAATGCTTGCATGGACAATGTATCTTACACGCGTTTACAAGAAATATTTGAATCGTATGGCTGCACAAACACAATAAATGTACCGACTAGAATTACTTCGACTACTGAAACCACTCTTGACCTTTGTATAACAAATCTTCCTTCTGCTGATATAAAATGAGGCACAGTAATGTGCGATCTAAGTGACCACTTACCAATATACTGTCCTCTGCCTTGTAAGCAGCCACGTGGCTATAAACAAGAAGCGTTAGTTAGAGATTGTTCTACACCAAGTATTCAGATGTTTAAGGATTTTATCTTGTGTCAAGATTGGAGTATTGTTTTGAGAGAAAATGATGCAGACAGGGCTTATGAAGTTTTTCTATCCCATTTTATTTCCGTGTATAACACATGTTTTCTCTCAAAGGTGCGAATAAATATAAGAAAACTCGAAAACCATGGATATCTAACGAATTATATCAAAGGATGAAAAACCGGAACAAGCTGTATCACATATTTTTAAAAACAAGGAGTGAAAATGACCTTTGCATATTTAAGAAAGTACGAAATAAACGAACCACTGATATTAAAAAAGCAAAATGTGAATACTACATGCAAATGTTTTCGGGAAGTTATGGGGAATCCCCGTTTGATGTGGCAAGCACTAAATGAGTGAACTTCTAAAAACATCTCGCCAAAAAAAGTCTCATTCTACTTTGGGGTGGTATCGGAAGAGCAGATAGCAAACCGGCTTAACATGCGCTTTATTACTGCTAGTGCTCCCTTAAATGACCGCGTAGATATACCATGTGAACAAGTTCATAAGGACAAATTGCCTACATTCTCTCTTCCAGTGGACCCACACTGATCAGTGGACCCGACTGATCAGTGTGGAATTAGAGACTTCATTAGGGTACTAAAAATGACTGCGCTTCCGGTACTGATGATATCAAGCGTAGACCGTTGATGGCCGTTTGTGATGAAAACAGCTTTCACTGGCTCACGTTTGTAACCTCAGTCTATCCAAAAGGCGTCTTCCCGGACAAAATGAAACAAGCACGTGTGGCTGTTATACACAAAGGTGGACCAGTTAATGATCCCAACAACCATGGTCCTATTTCCGTACTTTCAGTTTTTTTGAAGGTAGTTGAAAATATTAGAAATAAACGACTTGTTAAAGTTTTGACTTTGAATAATATTCTAGTAGAGGAGCAATTCGGTTTTCAGAAAAATAAGTCACCAGAAGTTGCACTGCTTGGAATAAAAGAACAAATATTTAAGAATATAAGACAAAAAGTATATACGTTAGGCATACTCCTTGACCTTAAAAAAAGCATTCGATTGCGTTCAACATGACATACTCGTAAAGAAACTTCAGTTCTGCGGAGTCCGGCGTGTTGCGTTGTTATTAGACAGTTTTAGTGGACCGCACGCTATAGCTTTGCGTACGCAAGGAGATTGCGGGTCGTGAGTGCGCGTGCGCAGAACGCAATAGAAGGGCTAGCGTATTGCGTACGCACGCAACTCTGGGAATTTTGCGTTGGGTCCGAAATCTCTCGAGAGATTTCGGACCCAACGAGAGCGCCAGTTTCAAGATGGCGGTTGCCTCGACTGGCGCAGCAAGGGCGACGTGGTGTTTTCGAAGTTCTGTGTTACGTGAAATTGCGTGGTGTTCAGCTCGGCGATTCTTTCTGGGACCTACCGCGGCCGAATCAGATCGCCCTGCAGCTGAAGGAGTGCACAGTGGAAATGTTCGCCGCTCGCAGTGTGCGTCGACGCTGCGATCTGATCAACGCTAAGCCTATTCCCACAGTTCATCGCCGACGGACGAACGACTCTAAAAGAAATCGCCGAAGTTCTCGCTATGCACTGGGCATCAGGGTCATGAATTTCATTCCGCGATAGCATTGATAAAAGGTGCCGTTTCCACGGGACGACTGACGGAGGCTCCGTGATCGAATTAAGCTACGTACTCGTACTCGTAGCCTCTGTACCCCGCAGAAAAGCGCGCTTCACGAGGCAGCTGTGGCTTGGTTTAATCTGAAATAAAATGATTGGACACTTTTTCTTTTTCAATATTTCTTTCCAGGAGCATGGTTGCGCTATAAGCACGCGGAATTCTACGGCTCTAGCAAATCTAACCAAGATCATGAGCGGTGTTCACTCGAAAACGTAGCGCACAACTAAATTCGGTCCGAGCAGGTCATTTTTAGCGTACGCTATACTTTTGCGTATTGCGTACGTAAGATTTAGCAACGTTATACTAAAACTGTCTATTATTTAAAAACTATCTCGCGTACAGAACACAGTAAAAACCATAAACGGAGTTAAGTCAGACCTTCAGCACACCAGATATGGAGTCCCCCAGGTATCTATTCTTGGACCTATACTAATTTTGTTATATATTGCCACGCGCGTCGGCGAGTGACCGCGTGCGTGGCAGAGTGGTTACCGCGCTTGACTGTCGCGCGGAAAGTGAAGGTTCGATTCTAGTCACGGGAATGTTCTTTTACCTACTCTTTCAACATTGCGTTCTCGTGAGTTCAAGAACACTCTCGACTGATCGAGTTCCGAATGTTCTAGTCGCCGAACGTTCTGGGCCCATTGTTCCAGAAGCCAACGCGCGTACATAAGGGGCTCCGCGTGGCAACCTAGCTGCGCTCTGCAGTCAGTCTCGCCTCAGCGTTCGACTCTGCTGTTACGCCGACTTCGACGCCCGCGACGCTCTTCTGTTATCTTCTGTTTCCTTTTTTTTTTTTGGGAACAAGTTTGCCCGATTAAACGTTTAGTTTGTTCAGTTATCATCGCCTCATCCGTTGTCTTCGTGACGATATCAACGACATTGTAAACATACATGGCAGTTTAAATATAGCCTTTTATGCAAATGATACAAATGTTTTCTTCTCCGGTGTAGACATACACGATCTCTTCTGAAGGGCAAAAAATGGTTGATGGGGTTAGACATGTGGCTTAAATCAAATAAACTTTACTTAAACGTAGACAAAACTAAGTACTTATTATTTAAACCGAAAGGAATGACACCACCGTCAATTTTAAATTAGAATTCCAGGACTCTTTCATTCAACAGTTTTCAACAATTCGATTCTTGGGAGTTCTATTCCACAAAAGCTTATCATGGACACCGCATGTTGATTTTCTCATAGGAAGTCTTTAACGAGCTGTTAGTCTTTTAAATAGATTAAGATATTACCTCCCCCAAAAAGCTAATCGTCAAATTTATTTTGCCCTCATACATTCCCGCATAAGTTATTGTCTCTTGGTCCGGTCAAGTACGTCCCAAACAAATTTAGATCGTCTCTTATCTATACAAAAGCGAGCATTACGAGCAGTTGGAAACATAATTTTCCAGGAATGCCAAACCATACTTTAGAGCATACCAAATATTAAGCTTAAGAGATCTACGCAAAAATAAACTGTCCCTTGAGATTTGGCAGCAATTTCATACTGACAAATTGTTGTTCCATTCAAAGTACCCCTTTAATTTAGACTTTCTAAATAGTGCCAGGTCACCCCTTAATTATAGGAAAAGTATGAAAGAAAGTTTATTTGCGGATGAATAAAACAACGAAAAATATGTCCTAAAATTCTCGAATGATAAATGCATGTGTTGCATAAAAAAAAGTATTTTTTTAAGATCTGTTGAAACACAATGTAATAATATAGATAACTAGCCCGCCTCTGGTCGCACACCACTGGTTGTTTCTTTTTTTTTTTTGTATCTGTTTTTTATTGTAAAGCAGTGAAAGCACGTCACTCTTGTTTTGCTACCACTTGCCGAAAAGGGTGGCGTGGCCTCGTCAGGCACTTCGAAGTGCCTTTAGCCATGTCCCCTGAGACTTTCTGAAACTTTGTCTCAAATAAACTCATACAAACAAACAAACAAACTTGATGCGAGCCGAAATCCCGATCGCCTCCAGGCAAATGGCTCGCAAAGTCATACCTCTGTAAGTTTCTTCTCGCTATTAAGACCATGGTCACAGTCACGACGGTTGCACTGTTCAAAGAGCAGCAGGTCCGCATTTACGGTAACCAACATCTTTATTTTGCATCAACACGAGCAAAATAATTGAGCCAGATGAAGCAAAAGAGTTGGTGTGGGACGTTAGGCTGCGGCTAGTCTCGCTACGAAAACAAGCACCCACGCAGCTCTTCCGAAGTCGTGTACTTACGACAGTTGTTTGCTGCAAACTACGTCGGTTGGGAAGATCTTGCTAAACAGCTCGGTGAACTGAAAACGATTTGCACGCATGAAAATCGACAACCTCAAAGTGCGTGACTCGTTTTGCACTCCGCAGACGTCAGCACCAACGTCTTTTTTTTATTGTTTGAACCCAAAGCGGGAGAGGCAAACTAAGAATAAATTTCAAACCAATAATGACTCTACATTCATTATTATTTTCTCAAACATAAAGACATTGTCGATTAAAATGGTGTTACACCAGGAAGATACAAATTCACAACCAACCTTTCGCGCGTCAGTCATCTCTGCAGGCATTGAGAAATGTAAGCAGCGTGGAAGCATGGGTCCGGCCTTAGTGGACTGCGCCCTCCACCTTCTACACCTAAATGCGTCTAGCGGCGTAAATATTGCTCGCACTTTTTCTCGTGGTAAAAGTCTATTTTCATAAACGGGTTCCATGAACATATTTTTGCAATATATATATATATATATATATATATATATATATATATATATATATATATATATATATATATAGTGTGGGAGACAAGGAGCCACGCTGAACGTGGATGGACGGCCCCGTGAGCGGCGAGGAAGAAGAGAAAGGGACGCTCGTGGTAGGTGCGCGTGGACAGAGTTCGAGGGGCCGTGACGAACGAAAGAGGTGGTGCTGAACGAGCCCAGGCAAGACCCGGACCCCAGGACAACCGTGGCCTTCCCCAGCATCGACGGCACAATTTGAGTATTTATAAAGTGTTTCTATGATATCGCTCTTTGTGTGACTTCCTCGGAGCGAGTAGAACTTGGCCTGATCGGGAATTGGTAGGCGACCCACATAATTGGCGCCCAACGTGGGGCCCGATCAGTCTGCCGTTGTTTTTTTTTCGCTCCCAGGGAGTCCCACGAATCGCGATTTCTAGATCTGGGAGAAGTTGTTGGAAACTTTCATGCGCTTCGGTACACCCACGTGTCTCATCAGCGATAATGCTAGCTATTTTACCAGCAGAGTGTTCACTGACTCCTGCTTGGCGCTAAACATAAAGCACAAAAGGACGACACCATACCATCCTCAGGCTAATATCACTGAGAGAGTGAACCGAAACTTGAAGAGCATGCTGATCACACTAACGGAGAGACACAGGGACTGGGACGAACACATTGTCGAGATGGGTTTGGCAATCCGGACGACCGTGAACAGATCTACTGGGTTAACGCCTGCGCTTCTAAACTTGGGTAAGGAGCTATCGTCTCCGCTCGAGAACGGGTTACGAAATAACCAAGGTTCGACAGAACGCCCACTCTCTAAATACGCGGCGGAGTTGAAAGTTCGCCTTTCGAATGCGTTGCACGACGCCAGAGAGAACCTCGTTGCAGCAAAGATCGAACAGGCGGCCCAGTACGATAAGACTCATCGTCACCTGGAGTACAAGGTGGGGGACTTGGTCCTCAGGAGAACCCATCCTTTGAGCAATGCAGCGAGCGGATTCGCAGCCTCACTTGCTCCGAAGTGGAAAGGGCCCTACGTGGTAAAGGCACGACTGTCACGTCTTACCTACAGGCTCGCTCAGGAAAATGCAAGCGAGGAGTCTGGCCCGGTCCACATTACAGACCTGAAAAAGTGCCATCTTCGTGATCGGGATGACGATGAACGAGAACAAAACGAGGAATCCTCCGTTCCGCGTGACTCTCGCACGCGACCGGCAACGCGGCCTAAGCGCGGTAGCCGAACAATGCGCGAACCCGTCGGTGAGAGATCCGATAGGTGCTCTGCGCGGCGCTATAATCTGCGGCCTAGAACTTGATCTAATCTTTGCAAGATGTTAATAGAGCTTGTTCTGTCCAGAAATGCCCCCCGGAGGAACCAGAATGGGCGGCGCCATCCGGGAAGACGACCTTCCACTTCCCGGGATACCGGCGGAGCCAGCTGGCCCAACTCCCAGGGTGGTCAACCCTTCCGGCAGAAGACCAGTCAGCCCAACGCACCGGGTGGCCAACCCGTTCGGCAACAGAATGGCCAGACAAGCCGACAGGGTGGTCAACTCGGTTGGAGGGGGGAACGGCCAGACCAACCAACAGGGTGGTCAACCCGGTTAGCAAGGAGCAAGACGAACCAACCGTCAGGGTGGTCAACCTGGTTGGCAGAGACGGGGTGAGCAATCCCGACGTCGACCACGTCAACGAAGGCAGGGCGGCGGAGACGCGGAGGACCGGGGAGTCCCAGGGACACGCTGAAGGACGAGGTGCTGAAGACTATGCCGGTGCAGAAGCAGACGCGTGCCGGCCAGCGCACCCGCTTCAAGGCCTTTGTGGCCATTGGGGCTTCAACAGCCAGTGCTCCAAGAGCTCCAAAGAGGTGCCAGTCCTGCCAAGTGCTCCAAAGAGGTGGCCACGGCCATCCTTCAAGCCATCATCCTGGCCTAGCTGTGCGTCATCCCCGTCCGTAACGGCTATTGGGGAAATAAGAGTGGAAAGCGCCACACCGTACCCTGCAAGTGCCCAAGAAGCTGCTGCACATGGCGGGCATCGAGGTCTGCTACACCTCGGCCCGCGTCTCGACGGCCACGCTGGGCGACTTTGCCGAGACCACCTACCTGGCCATCCAGCAGACGTACAGCTACCTGACCCCGGACCTGTTGCGGGAGCGAGAGCTCATCAAGTCCCCCCACCAGGAGTTCACCAATCATCTGATGCACGTCCACCGCCACCAGCAAGGCGGAGATGGGCGACTTGGAGTAGAGGGACTCGGTCCAGGGACTCCGGATGCTCCGGACCCCCCCGGAGTTTGAGGCTTGAGGGGAGGGGAGTGTGGGAGACAAGGAGCCACGCTGAACGTGGATGGACGGCCCCGTGAGCGGCGAGGAAGAAGAGAAAGGGACACTCGTGGTAGGTGCGCGTGGACAGAGTTCGAGGGGCCGTGACGAACGAAAGAGGCGGTGCTGAACGAGCCCAGGCAAGACCCGGACCCCAGGACAACCGTGGCCTTCCCCAGCATCGACGGCACAATTTGAGTATTTATAAAGTGTTTCTATGATAGCGCTCCTTGTGTGACTTCCTCGGAGCGAGTAGAACTTGGCCTGATCGGGAATGGGCAGGCGACCCACAATATATATATATATATATATATATGTGTGTGTGTGTGTGTGTGTGTGTGTTTCATTTAGAGTTTTTAAAGCATAGGGCCCGTATATTTGGGGCCTCGATTTGAAACCATTCTGCGTTACTGAGCTCACATTTTAATGATTAAAAGAATATTTTTTTATGCTAAGGTTATATCCTATTGTATTCAGGCGTTATAACAAAACTAAAACGACAAGCAAAATAAGAATTCTTTTCTTGACACAGCCAAATTAACGTACGCGTACATAACAAATATCCAAACGTAAAGCTCAGGTAGAGGCGTTCTAGCTTAATAATCATAATAAAAATAAAACAAGCGCAATCATATGTTATGACAATCATATTACAAAAACGGCAAGAATATCTGCACATATTTGTTAGTCATTACATATGAGAGGAGGATGCGCATGAAACAAGCGTATGAGGGGGACTGGCAAGTGTTACAAACAATTTTGCGGTGATGTTGAATGTTGTCAAATCTGGATAGAGGCTGCTGTGAAGTCCTATCACTTCCCGTGATATTTGTCTATCTTTACAAGCGCTTCTTCAGGTTCAGAAAAACTTGGGTTAATTAAATAGACTTTTCATCACCGTATTTGTTAGCTACATATCTTGGTATGGCTGGGAGAACTGTGAGTGCTGCCTCTAATAGAAAAAAAAAAACCTTAAAGTGTTTGGTATCGATCTCCTTTATTATTTCCATGAGTTTTATTGCAGACGCTCTCTTCAAATTATGCATTCGTAAATCATCACTCGAAGTAATGAACGGTGGAAATTCTAGATTCCCATAGTCTTTTCAGATGCCCCGCCACGCGAAGACTCGGCCGTTTTCTTAGCATAGTTGGCACCAAGGCCCCTTTGCTTTGCAAAGTCCACGGAGTCCTTTGAGGTTTCGATATCCATTGCTTCACTCTTTTTGGCCATAGGTATTCCAGCAACATGATGAAGAACAATGGTTGAAACTGAAAGTGAGAAAAATAACTGGAATGTCAGTCGCAGCTGGGTTTCAAGTAGGGGTGTCGCGAACTTTTGTCGAACCAGATTTTTTGGTCGAACTTTCGGGGTTCGACTGGGTCGAACCGGTTCGACGAACCTTCGAACTTTTCACCAGATTCGACCGGTTCGACTTTGTGGACAGTGTGGCCAGACCTTGATACAAGCATGTCTAGGTTTGAAAAAAAAAATTTTTATGCAAAGGGTTGTTTTATATTGTGAACAGCGGCAATTAAAAGAAACTAATTTTAATCAATGAAGAAGTTAATAACTAATTTTTAGTACTGTATTAACTGAAATAGCCAATCAGCGCTGCACTTCATTTATCTCTTAGCTATTATCATCCAATCCGAAGCCAACTGGCCAGCTTGTCGCGCATGCGCACACGAGTCGAACCTTAATAGAAGGTTCGTCGAACTTTCCACTAAAAGTTCGAAAAAGTCGAACCTGGTCGAACTCGAACCGCGGCCGGTTCGCGACACCCCTAGTTTCAAGTGTTATCATTGGGATACGATTGTACCGTCAGTTTCTTTATGTTTTTAAACATATTCTTAAAGGTCTGCTTCTCAAGAAGCACCACACGAGAAATTTCTTAATTAAGGAAGACCCGATAGAAGGACGAAACAACTTTAATATTAAAACACGGTAGTCATTTTAGTATACGCGAAAGTGAATAACTATCCAGAGTCCATATTGCATGCATGTCAAGACATTGTTGATTAATTTGGAAAGCCGAGCTAGAAAAACAAATGCGCATTAATATTAAACACGGGAGCCATTTTAATATATGTTAACGTGAATAACCATTTCAGCAAGGGTACAAAAAATACCCGTTGCGGAGACATTGAATGAAGAGAAGCTATAATTGCGAATGACGCAATGTTATATCTAACTAATATTAAAATATTTGTTATGCAGCCTCACATTGCTAAATAGGAAAATGACCTCTTACCGAGGATGACCACCAAGTATTTCCCAGAGAGCAGCATATTGATATGCAAGTTTCGAATTCTGAAAATAAATCAACATATAAAACGAGTGAATCAAATTTAAAAAAAAGATGTTACAGACAGTGTATTGCCCTCTCATTTAATGATATACAAAAGGCACACTGCTTTACAAAGTTACGTCTCTTGTGAATTACGTATCTCTAGAAAAAAGAATATCATGACAATTACAATTTTACAGGAGCTGAAGACGCTTCACGTAATATAATTCTGATCCTCATTCGTAGAAGCGTTGAAGGACAGTTATTATCTTAAATACAAGAACCGGGAATTGTATAGGAAGTGTAGGATAACCAGTCAAAGGTACGTCCTGACTGCACTCCACAGCCACAGGCGTTTTTAACAGTAATAAAATGTATTTCTTCAGTTTTACGCCACCTAAACCTTTATATGATAAGATGAAGACACGAGGCACTTCTTTTACTGAAAGAGCCAAGAGTAATTTCGTACACTGGAGTGATAATCTGTTATTTCATTTACTACTCGCATATTGAACGCGATAATCAAACTCTAGATAGATGTAACACATTCTTAGACTTATATTTCCGTCATGCGAGACCTTTTTGTTGCTCATGATAATCGTCATCGTTTGAAAACAAGCATATATTATTAACTTCTCAACCGTATATTTCTGGTCGTTGCAACACAGTCAATATTCATTACACTAAAGGTGCATGGCAGTAGTTTAATTCATAAGTTTACTTGAGAAATTTGTAGTTTTCGACCCATTTCACTTAACATAGTTTACGTTTTGTTTTAGCGACTGGTAGACTAACGCTGAAAACCAATACGATATCAAAATATCTAATTAAAACAAATATATATTTTTTATTTTAGGATTTCACATTCTCCACATAATATTTTTTTATAAGAATATATTAAATTTTTTCAGCCACAATTATGTCAAATATAGGTGGTACTCCGTTTTGTTGCCTGGATAGAGAAGGAAGCGCTGAATACAGCGTTTTTTCTTTGAAAATAGGTATTCGAGATATGCGAAAAAACCAAAAATGTCTGATTTAGAATTTCATAAACGGGCAGTCTTGAACAACTGCTGCGCAAAGCGTCTCGATCGTATGTACCTATGAAACTGGACGTCCTATACAAAATGAATTTTAGTCTTCGCAACCGTTAATGAAAGATTAATTGATACTTTAAACACCAAAAGGCCAAGCCAAGAAGAATAATAAGTTTGCCAATATATAATACAATGGCTTACTAAATGATAATCTGAAGAGCTAGCTTTGGAGATAGAGAACAAAACGGGAACAAAGAGTTGTTCAGATGCTCACCTCCGCAAAAAATGCCAGCAAGTATTCGAGCTCCGTACTTATGTGTACTTCCAGACCAGCTTTCAATGCCAGGTACGTACTTCTGTGCACTTCTCGACTAGCTTTATATAGCCCTTCGGACTTCATATCAATGCCAGGTGTCAGCTGCGATCGCTGCCACTCTCAAAATCGAAACACCGCAAGATTCAATTAAAATGTTAATGATATTACATTTGGCTCAAGTTGAAAAACGCACAACTCGTCCTGCCATTTGTGACGTCGACGACTTTGGCATTTTTTTTGTAATGTAATTATTTTGTTTTGAAACCTAGGATTTACCGTCATGCAATGTAATTATGATGTCGATGAAAGTTACTTTTTTTTAGCTTGATTTAGTTAATTACGCGAATGATTAATCTGTGCTAGCTGCTTTCTGCTCCCCGGCGCCACGAATGGTGCGGCACAGGTGTATTCCGAATGCATTCCCAAAGTAAAGGATCTATCGTGTGTTTTTAGATTCCTTGATTGTGGTTAAATTTATGTACATGTTGAAATGTTTACACTTTTTTTGTGTGTGCCAATGCAATGCGGGGTTTATTTACGGTGGTAAAACGAAGAGGACAATAAACAAGAAAAAACATCGCAGAAAAAAAGATCAACACAAGGCAAATCACGTTAAAAATAAAAAAAACAAACAAAAAAAAAACAAATAAGGCAATTCACGTTAAATGTACGAACGACACAAATACAACGCAGACACGCGACTCCATTTTATTTAGAACATAAAAAAAATGAAACGGGAAAAAATGAAAAAAAAAAAAAAGACTCATTCACGGCAGGACACTTTTTCAGTCAGCCATTCGAGAAAATAAAATAAAACGCAAAAACGAAAGTATCACAGAATATCTAACAAATTTCAAATTTCTAGTAACTAAACCCCAACTTTCACACATACGTTCCCAGTCTACGAATAAACTCAAACCGTTCACTGAACATTGTAGCTGACTCTGCACCACGGTGGAAGAAATACGTTCAGGTGGTGACTCTGGCCTCTCTTCCCGGGGGGAGCGAGCGACCAGATCGTGTTCGGAACTAGCCTCGAACAAGGTGTATACTCTGTTTCACCTTATGATGCACCGCAGGAAAGGCTACAAGCGCGAGCTCCTTGCTCTGGGGCACATCCCAGCGGCACAAGGTCTCGTGACTTAAGAGCGGCTGCCAACGGTATTAGCTCGCGCTTCTAGCTTTCGCTGCGGTACAACATAGGGTGAAACGAAGTGCAGTTGTTACGTGCCGCCGCGGAGGGCGCTGAGGTGTGAGCACCGTGGGTATGAGGTCTCTCCTCGGGGGCGTAGCTTGCTCGCCTTTATCGCGGTGTGGTGGTGGTGTGCGGTCAGTGGCTGGCCTCATGTTTTGCTTTGGTGCTGTGTCAATCACCGGTGCCACCCTCGTGCACGAAGATGAGCATTAACCCGAAGAAGAAGTTATGCTATAAGGATGGGAAAGACGTGCTTCGTTCCCAACTGCAATTCGGGGTACCGGAACTGCGCAGAGCGAGTGTCCTTGTTTAAAGCTCCATCGAATGACGCTCGCCTGGAGCAGTGGCGTCGTGCGATCCCAAGGGCCGATCGCAAGTTACTACCTAGTCTCCTCACCTCGTTGACCAAGTGAAGACCGAGCTTGACAGTCTAATTTCTGTCGAAGACTGGGAATGCGAAGATGTCTGGACAGAAAAGGCTCATGAAACCTAAAGTCACTGGATCCTGGGAAAGTAGCGCCATTGCCTTCCCTACCTGCTAGCCGGACACAAACGGATACTAACATACAGACGACCCAAACCTCGCAAGGCGATTGGCTAATAGGCCTATGTTGCCATGGAAATCACCATCTTGGTCCATTTACATCTTCGGAGCTTCCAGGGGGTCGTTCTAAACCAGTCGCGCCAAGATCACCATGGAGCATCATCGTACTGGAAGCATTCCTCTTCAATATAACAGTCTTTGGCACTTCGTATGCGATCAACTCATTAATCAGGCCCATCTCCATGGATCTCTTACAATTATATTGTTCTTCTTGCGCATTTCAACACAGTAAACTTATTTTTCAGTGCCTCCAAGCACCGACACACCATCTGGTGGTGGTAAAACGTGTACGCCTGTTTCGCCGGTGTGTGGTTAGCAAAATCTTGGTATACAAAAAACGACTCAATAAAGCTACCTGTCACCAGCGAATCTAGATAGGCTCACCAAGAACGAAGGGGTCAAGGAGAAATTGCTCATTTCATGGACCAAGATGGCGACCACACGCGGAGCTTGGCGTTACTTTCCCAGGATCCAGTGACTTTAATGAAGCCAAGACTGTGGACGGCATGCCATATTATGTAACTGGCTTTTTGAGCGTGAAAAAAAAAAAAAAAGCTACACGCTGCCCTGCATGCCGATCCACTTTCAGCATTGACAAGAACACTTCTACTAAATCAGCACTGACAAACGTGAAGAACAGAGGAGGCCTTACACACCCCAACAAGAACCTTTTCGAACTGCTGAAGAAAGCGGAACAGTTCTTCGTGCAAAATAAAAGTTACAAGACTGTCTACTAAGACACAATCGACAGTGTTCTTGACACACGCACAATAACGTTTCCATGCGCTGAACACAAAGAAGAAACAATTGCCCAGTTGCTCCACTATTACTTCAGCATGCAAATGCGACTACACTGTTAGCATATTACGATGAGTAGGAACAAACAAGCTCAAGAGATAAAGAAATCAGCAAAGCAGCACTCGTCTTAGTTTAAGGGCATGGGCGAGAAACACAGGATGTAGGAGATGCCGTTCTTTGGTAGTATGCAGTGAATTCAGCTTTTATGTACATTTTAAAGCAAAAATATTTGTCAGGAATTTTTTTTCGTGTAAGACAGGGTGACGTCATATTGTGCGAGTATAGATGAAAAGTGATTTATGTCTTATATTCACTACTATTGTTTGACTTTCAGTCAGTGTCATTATGGCAGTCAGTATGTCATCATCCTGTGTCATCGTTTCAGTGACTATGTCATCATAAATAGGATTTTTTTCTGCTCACAAGGTTTGTATGTTCGACAGTACAAGTTGACATTGTATGTATAAACCATTTGTAATGCTAAAACCTTTATGCCGATGTAAAGAATTATTTATGTAACATTATTAGAATTTATTTTTTTCAATAAGGCAGGAGCAGGGTGGGAAAGATCACCCGATCTCATCCAAAGCCACGCAATGTGAGTAAACAATTTATGGAACTGTTACCAAACATGTTGTTTGACAAAACATTCGAGCATGACCCAGGTGTTTACTCTAAATTATTGAAGGCCCAGTAGATTATGCCGGAAAGTTTTATATTTATACGAGTATTTTTGTCACGTTGAGTAATCATCGAAATGTTCTCGTTTGAAAAAACAAAAAAAGCAGAAACCGCACGGGGGAAAGGCAATCACTGCCAGTGCGCCAACATAAATCCATCATTTTACTACGCAGTACACCAGGACCGAGTAAAGAATGCATAATTTTCTTCACAAGCCCGTAAATGTGGAGGGCAAGTTTGTCTGCTCCTTGCGCAGTTGGTAGCGGTGACGTCAGAACGCCGAGCCCTGATTGGCTGATCGCGACCTTCTATCTGAGCGTCGTCTGCTTCTTTGCAACGTCGTCTGCATCTGTCTTACCTTTCCTGCGACTTTCGAAAGTGCAGAAGCCAGGTTCACAAAACGATCTTACGCCAAAAATGTGCGTAAGACAAAACTCGAGAACAAATTCGTATTCACGAAACGAAATTTTCGTAAGTTTTGCGCAGGTTACGACGAAATCCTACGACAGCTCCGAAGCTGTCTTAATCAAATCAGCATGGCCGACAGCATCGCGGTCGCGACGACCAACGGACGTGTATTTTTCTACGTGCGCTTCTCACGCGTCCCGACTTCAAGCAAAAAGTACTTGAAACAGACCACGAGGAACAAGAACGCTGGATCCACAAACACCCGGGAAAAGCTCCAACGGCCACGATTCCACCGACAACGACCAAGCGAGCACGGCAGATAGGCCTAGCAGGCACTCCGACTCGGCGACCGTCTGCCCACGACCGGCTGGCGTGCTGAATGGAATATGCCCGCGCGACCCTTGTGAACCCTTCCCGTCTTATACTTTGATCGCTGACCTCAATTTTAGATTAAGAGGTCAATCTCTTCCTCTTGTCATCTCCTTGTTTTCCGAGGCAACGGTGACTCTCGCCGGTAAAAAAAAGCGGTGAATCTCCGTCAGACGCAGGAAAGGTAAAACAGTCATCGCTTTGACTAGCAGACGTAAAGCAGACGACGTTAACTGCGCCCACCCGCCGACGCCGTTAAAGAGTGAGAAGTCTTGCCGCACACGAAAGGAGGGAAAAAGTATTTGGGAGGGAACTTGCGGACACTAACCGCCCTCACTCTCGATTCTTAGGAAACAAACCTCGGCGCCTCGGGACACCTCGCCAGTGAGTCCTTTGACTTCCCTCCTTGATGCGCGTCGGCTAGTTGTTAGACAAAAACAACCTACCGCTCGAGTTTTTTGTCTGCCCACTCTGAAAGGCGAAGTCGAGCTCGCTCGACTTCCGAAAGTCGCAAGAAAGGTAAGACAGACGCAGACGACGTTTCAAAGGAGCAGAAGACGCTCAGATAGGGGGTCCCGATCAGCCAATCAGGACTCGGCGTTCTGACGTCACCGCTACTTCCTTTTTCATGCGCAGAAGACGAAAATGAGCCAACTTGCGAGGCGTATACAAGCCTTCACAAGCCCCTCTATACGCGCGCGCCATCTATCCCCGTGCGAGTGAAGCGCGCTCGGTGCGCCGAACATAATGTGGTCGCCGCGCGAGACAGAGAGTCATCACCTAAATGTATTTCTTACACCCTGCTCTGCACTAACACAAGCATCAAGATCATGTCGACGTATATAATATGCCTAGAGATGAGAGGGCTCAGAAAAATATCGAGAATTTTGAAAAACATGTTTTTTTTACTTTTTCGCTTGGACATAAAAGTAAAAAAACAATCAGTTCATTCAAGTATTAAAAAAACTGTTAAGCTAGTTTTTTGCAACGCACGTCCAAGTGGAAAGTAATAGCTGCGTCGAAACCAAAAAGCGCCATGACATGCACTTTGTCATTGCGTTTACATAAGAAAGGGAGTGGAGGAATAATAATCCCAGTCTTCTAAATGCCAGGTTGATGAGAAAAAAACAACAGAAAAAACCCAGTTTTCCGTTTCATATAAATTATCTACACGTAACAGAAAGCTGACGATTATTCATAATGTGGAGCTAGCGCTAGTGAAAAAATATGTAAGTAGGTGAACTTATGTTATTTGTCTCGAAAGATAAACCAGAGGCGCGAACAGACGACACTTTTTGGATAGACCCTGTATATCTCTCGCGCGAGTGCCGCACCAAGATTCTTTTGGCATGGTTAAAACTGAGCACAAATAGGAAGAAACATTGAAGGGGGTTGACAAAAAAAGAGTGGCGTTGGTTCCGTATATAGACAGAATTTCTCACAATCTTGAACAGGTTGCCAATGGAGTCCGCTTAGTGATGTCAGCCCCCCGAAAAATGGGTCAAATTTGTTCTAAAGTTCGAGCAAATGCAGAAATGATTACAAAACACAGGAACCGTACAAAACATGTCCATCCTTATGTTATCTTTTCAACCAGTGTGATTTATAGCATTCTCCTTTCCTGCGGTAGATCCTACGTAGGACAAACAAGACGGTGTCTTAATGACCGGTTAAGGGAACACAACCTTTCTCCAAATTTCACAGTGCGGGGTCACCTACCACTGCATTGTCAAGCGTGTAAGTGTACACCAATGTACAAAAAAAAACATGTATAATATGCAGATTCCACGAAAAACACAATAGGGAAATTTTGGAAGCTTTAAGCATACTCCGCCTACGCGGCCGTTTTGTCAGCCAAACTTCTTTGGTTTCAGTGGACAAGAAAATCGCCTTTCTACAATCGTATGAGTGTGGTTGATGGTGTGTGTTCTCCGCGCGCTCGGGTGCCCCCGTGACAGTGTAACCTCGGCTCGAGCTGATACAGCCGGGCTGTTCTTATTTCTTCCTTCAATACATCGAGTTGTGAGTTGGGGCTTATCTCTTCCTTCTTCTCTCTCCCCTGTTCCTTCGTATTTGTGCGCAATTTTAACCCTGTTCAATCATTACCAACTCGCCCAAATGACCACCTTACTACAGTTTATTCTTTTGACACTTCTGTATTATTCTGCCAACAAAGGATTGCATCAAAGTATACTGGCTGATAGGACTATCAGTTTCTCTTTGAAAGTTTGCGCTTTCGTCTTCCGGCGGTGGAGGTTCTGGCCACACAGCCTCCAACGGAGGCCTTCTTCTTGAGGAATACTTAAGTCCAGATTCCGACCTTTCTGATTTGGTTGATGCTGCAGTAGATCGAATGTCCAGAGGTCACTTTGAGCATTCTCCGATGTGAAGACTCAAACGGGCTGCGTTTGGAAATTTGTTCTTGACACAACAAAATTGATATGCAGCTCCTCCTTACGCATTGTTGGGAACATTGATGTTCACTCATATAGTTTAACGGGGTCTCACGATGGCAGCGGAAAGCTCAAACAGATCCTAGCAAACGCCGCTCCCGAGTTCCGAGAACTTAGCACGTTGAGCAGGAGGGTTCGCAAAACAATAGGGGTAAGGTCGATTGGGTTGAATTTTTTTTGTATTTACGCTATGGATCAGATCTCCGCTGCTGACAGTTTCCAGATGAGCAGAGAGGAATCCACTAAATTGACAGAAGTTCGCATTACCGCTAAAGCAATTAATATTATAACGCCATTAGAATTCACTAAAACAATGTTGCCGTTATTGACCTTTGCTGCTATATTTTAGACTATTGGTGGATTATTCCTGCTTAGACAGTTATTTAACTGTTTCCAAAACTTCCTGAAGAAAACTTGTTTCATTTGCAGTATTTTTAGCCTTCAAATTTTCCGAAAACTTTGCATTCTCAAATATGCCTCGTGAATTTTCCTAGCCAATTTTCGGGTGTCTTTCCAATATTTTAATGCGTTTAAACAGGGGTGTAGAACCGCCACTATCGTAATTAACTTCCAGGTGACCCGATGGCGTAGCTCTTAAAGACAGCGAGTGTTCACTAGCTCAAACAGTTAGGCACCGACCTGCCTTTCCCATGTATACCTTAACGCAAACAAATGCGATTTTATACACCACACCGGTTATCAATGTGATGTATTTGAAACGATGTTTGCTTTCATACACTACACAGTTATTTCTTGCTTTCTTAATCACAGCACAGAATCAAGACAAATCAGAAGAGGCCGAAAAGACTACAGGACCCTTATATTTATCTGTCACCTTCTTAATCCTAAGGGAAATGTTATGAAGGTAAGGTATAGCCATTTAAGACAACATAATAAGGCAGACGAGCCTCTTGGACCCTTTGGACCTTTTGACCATCTGTGGTAGTCGTGTATAAATGTTTGGCGAACCATTGGGCAACGTGCAAGAAGAGGGTGATGTGGAGATGACTGGTATAAAAGAGGTCTCCTGAATAAAATGTAGTAACTGTGTGTGAGACGCCTTGTATTTGTTCCCGCCTTGCAGCCTCCGTCTTGGGTTTTAGAAATGTTTGTTACCACTGGTTGGGATGTAAGTTTCTGCCTAGCGTTGTGAGGAGTACTAAGCGCATGTCTGAAGATAGTTAAAAGCGATTCTACTATTCCTACTTTCATATCATTAAGAAAACCCCTTGAAATCAGCCTGTTGATCTAAATCATAAAGTCATTGTAACTTTTAAGATAACAATATTTTGTTACAGAAGCCCTCAAACATGTTTTGGCAATCCCTGTTTCTACAATATTAGTGTGCGTGGAATCATAGCTAGACTTCTTGGTCCTCGGTTTGTATGCCCAGCATATGTGATTCTGTTCTAGAAGAAAATTTAGGTCCAGAAAGTACAAGGCGTTTCATATGAAACTTCGAACGTGAACTTTAAGCCTCCAGAGAACTCCTTAATTCCAATATATTTGAAACAATGTCTACACTTTTATCGCCCTGTTTAAACATTACTAGATAATTGTCCACATATATGAATATATTCAAAACGTGTCCGTTCAGCCTTCTGCAAGTACAGAATCACATACAGCGGGGTAGCTATCACTTAATGTGGGATCAACGCGAGAGCCAGTACGTACTTCAGATTTTTGTAGAAACATATTGTCCTCAAAGGTGATAAAAGTTGATTATGAAATTAAAAATGTAAATATAAAAACTTCTCCCCTGAAATTCAAGACGGGTTGTGGAAGGTCACCGAGCCATTCAAGTCAATAAATCGTTCAAACGTTTGAATGAGGCCCTCATGTGGAAGAGAATAGAAAACATCTTCCTCATCAATCGAGATCATGTTACAAGTACCAGAGTTCCCGTTGCTGATATATTCTATCAATGCTTACGATTTTCGAACAAAAAAGAATCATCCAAATTAAAAGACGAGAGGTGATGTTTGAGATACTTTTAGACGTGTAAGTGCCAAGACTTTTCTTCTGGAACAGATATATGTGCAACTGATAACCGATATGGTAACTGATATGAGAGAATTAGGTTCTATTTATTTGGAGAATGGGAACGAATGTGCGAAAGTTGAGGATAAGTTCCTAATGTTTTCTTTAATTTGTTACATTTTTCGTGACATTTATTTTTATTTTTTTTGTTTTCTTCGAATCGCTGACAGAAGAAGTGTCCTGCTGTGAATGAGTCTTTTTTTTATCTTTTCCCACTTCATTGCCTTTATGTCTTGTAGAAGAAAACAAAATCGTGAGTCAGCGCTGTGTTCGTGTCTTTCGTATTGTCCTCGTGTCTTTTTGGTGCTGGTATCTCCTATTGGTAATACAGACCTACTAACCCAACTGTAAACTCTATTACAAGACAATAAACCTTTACCACCTCCACCCCCCCCCCCTGGAGAATGTTGCTGTCCGCATGTTTTAAACCCCCAATTTCTGGAAAATCAAAACTTTGTAAGACTGGTTAGTTTGCACTCTCACACTTACATTCTCCCCTTTCTTTAAAAGTTATAATTTACTATGGATCAAGCAAGTCGAGTCATCGGCGTTTCTTGGTATTGAAACCGCGTGGAACTGATACAGAACGTGTTTGTCATTTATTACCCCTATCCGTTTTTCATCCCGTTATTAAATGGTGAAATCTAGATCATCATTTATCGTCGTCCAATAGAAAGAAGCGTGCTGCAAAATTCCCGATGAAAATGACAAGTAGTATTAGATTTTTCTGATTTACATCAGTAATTTCATAGGTGGCCGATTTGAGTAAACCGATCATATCAAAATATGATTTAAACAAATGTTTTTCGAATCATGGGGTCACAGAAATTGTATTGGTTCTTCAAAGTAATAAATAACTGTGGCGTGATCCACAATTTCAGTCGGTGACGAACTCCATCGTGTACCCTATTATGTTAGAAAAACAATTACAGTTTTGTTAGAATAATTGCGCCGTTTTCCAAAAGCTGTGTGACAGCCAGCGGGTAAAGACGCATCTGTGTCTTCAACAGCGTAGCAGATGCGATTCATATTTTCAGCCGGCGTCGAACTCAATTTTGCGCGCCGTTATTTCGAAAACCTAATTAAATTTCGGCTATTATAATTGCGTCGTTTTCAAAAAAAGTTGTGATGAGTTACCAGCGTGAAAAGAACCATCTGTGCCCTCAACTGCGCAGAAGATCAGAAGTAAAGATATTGTATGAAGGGCTCAGGTGTAAATTTAGGTCATTTTGAGAGCAACTGAGTTGTTGACCCTTACTTTCTAGATATACCATCGCTCATAACTTTATCTGAAGCACAAGCTTCAAAAAATTATTTAAAAAATAAAACATCTGATGAAAAGCAAGGTATGGAGGTACGACGAATTCGATTTCACAACGCAGTCAACTCTAACAAAAGCCTGTAAATTTCTAATATATTTTTGTTGTGATTTTTTCGATTTCATAATTCTTCCATCAATATTGCAGCCTGAAAGTTGAGAAATCAAGGCTGCACCCATTTTTCCGGCGAAAAGACCCAGGCATTTGTTACTATGGGGCTCACAAAAGCAGACTTCTGCGCGACGCGTTACGAGAAACACATGCGTTAAATTTAGTTACGGTTTGGGGTAACGAAATAGCAACCTGATCACTTTTGAAAATAAGGAACGAGTATAGTATTTTCGTTACTTATTGATGAAGCGAGTAGAGGCGTTTTGGTATTTCTCGAGGAAAACGTGCACAGCAGAAGACAGACAATTTGGTTTTCACACCAACCCACTTCTTTGACTTCCATGACAATAAAATTATATGTGAACAATGTGGTACAGTATCACTACAGTCTTCGAGGAACATAATATTTAAACCGTTTATCAGTGAATTATTTTCTCCTTCAGGATAAGCCTGAAACATACAAGCTTAACGAGGTTGGTTCGGTGTACACCTTGATTCACGTTATTCTACGCTTTGTTTATCTGTCGTTTCTAGCTTCTCTTCATTGAAAAGTATAATGTTGAAAAGGGGTCAGAAGTGTGTAAAGGGCAACCTGGGGATCCAGTGCGTTGGACCAGGCTACCCACATGCGTTTTCATCCGTTGTCGTTTTCACCGCCGAAATGTCAAATGCACTTGGCCACGCGAGCGGCGCTCCGCCGCTGATCAAAGGCTTTTTGGATTGCGGCACGGCCAATGTCGGTCAAATGACTACGTGCTGTGGAACTATCGTTGTGTCATTCTCCGAGACGCGTAGAAGCAACAGAAGTCCCACACCGCATTAAGCTCTTTTTTTAGACACGTGCGCATATCTGCGCAGAGCATGAACATCTCTGAAGTGCCACGGTGTTTTAAAAGTTTTTTTTTTCTGGCAGATAGAGGTTTACATTAGACATCTATGGCAGTGTTGCACACGTTCCTCAAAAAAAGGAACGAAAGCTCGTTCCTCATTCTTTCTGATTTTTGAAACGCGTTACCGTTACAAGCTTCATAGGTGAGAAAGGAACTCGTTCCCGTTACAATAAAAAAATAGAACGTATCGTTACATATACATTACATTTATATTTTGCTGATTAGGAGTCAGATCAAGCCGAGGTTTTTTTGTTTGTGTTTTTATCCATTCTCTCAAATTTCTAAGTACGAATTTGAATGCCGTGATGAACTGGCACCAGGAAATAAAAACAAGCGGAAGCAGGGTTTCATTTATTGATATATTCACCTTTAAAAATCTCAAAATTAACCATATTCATGTTTTTGGTAGACGATTCAGCTAGATGAGCGAAATATACTGTTTCCCCACATTGCACAATCGCTTTACGACCTCACAGGTTTCAATCTAACAAACTGCCTTGTTCCAACTTAACAACAGTTTCTTATCGATGTTTGTGTCCGCAAGACGAGCAAGTGGGGAAGGGGAATATCAGTCTTGAAAACAACATGTCCTTTTTTGTGAAGGTTGAATAAGTTGTCCAGTTTGAAGGTGGTGGACAAGGGGAGAAAAGATAAAGGTGAATTTTCGGTTATCTTTTAAGTGACCAAAGTTCGGGATATAAGGGTGCGTTTGATGTCTGGTAACCTACTTTCTTGTAACTACAGGTCTCTTTGTGGAAGTTCAGTGATGGCTGTAGTCGGTTTTATATTTCTAGGTGCATGAGGATTCGTGGAAGCAAAGAAAGTAGTTGAGTTCGAAACGTCCCTCTTTCTGTTTCTTTTCCTTCGACTAAAAGGGTTTTTTTGTGCACCGCAGTCTCGGGCACCGGAAAAAATGAATCAATGTACACTAGCTCGGCTGCGCCCGCCTGCTACGAAGCCAGGACCACACAAAATAATTCCTAGGATAAGTAACCAAAAAGTTAACGGGATCCTGCTCTTCGTAAAGATACTTTTTTATACTTTTAGAATTTCTGTTTTAGAAGTAAGATACAAATTGCCCCACTGGATGAAAAAATAGGAACGCAGTTCCTTCTTCTGTTGCAGTAAAAATATAACGAATTCCCGTTCCAGTTCCACCGATGCCAAATGCAACGGCGGCCTTCCTTGGTTCCTCCTAAAAGAAACGCGTTCCAAGAGCGCCATTCCGTACAAAATTGATCCAGGGCTACACCGTTCACGTTCAATTTGTGAAATTGTATAAACACTGATTGGAATATTCATAATTTTACACATTCTTTTCCAGCAAAACGAAGCCTTGCATCTGTTCCTCAAAAGCATCACAAGAGTTTACTATATAAATAAAAACAGAAAGAATAAACATAGGGACGGACAGAATAGCACCTCTTTCGAAACGAAAGAGGTGTTGTTTTCTCCGTCCCTATGTTTATTCATTCTGTTTTTATTTAACTTCACCAACGCGCTCACATCGAACTAAGAATTTACTCTTAGTTTCTCTGCCCCGTCAAGCATCGGTCGTCATGGTCGCATTCGTTTCGTGCTAAGACTGCAGACGTGGCTGGTGATTGTGTCCTGAAACTGTTTAGGATGCTGGAGAAATTTATTCTTCCATACCTTCGTGCGTCAAGTTCACATAGCGCGGATGTATTAAATCATGAAGTGCTTTTTAAGAAAATCCACCTAATTTCATCACATTTTTCGTCCCTCCATGCATTTCCCCGCTAATTTTAGCATTGAAATTGACGCAAGTTACTTCAGGGCGTAACGTAGCACTAGAAAATGACACTATACATCAGGTTTAATGACCACCTAGAATGAAGTAAGACCGCGCCAGCAAAATTGTTGGGTTACAATATAGCTGGAATAAACTCTTTCCGAAAGCCAGTCTACCAACCCTGTTCAGAGCCAAACCCGACGCTCTAATGGACCTTTTCCAAATACCGACGGCACCAGGCGGTGGCTGCACGAACTAAAAATCGAGGAAGTGACCTACCTGCGCTACCATCGATAATGGGAGCTACGTTACCAGTTGCTTCGCTCTCTGAGCAGCGTCGCGTGCCCAACGCAACGAGATAGGCCTAACGCGACTTTAAAAAGGGAAATTCGTAGCGTCCACCCAAACGTCGTGTTTTTCTTTCCGTACACTTTCTTTTTTTGTGTACCACAATTATATATATGCTGCAATTACGTGTTCTACTAGTCGATTTACAGCCTCATTCCGAATTTCCTTGATTTTTCGTGCCGACTTCCACCGCTTGGCATCGGGCGCTCGCGCGTGCGCAGAACGCTTCTCGGGAAAGGTCCATTGCGGCACTACGCAGCTTCTCCACACCAGAAAAAGCGAACTTCTTCGAAAGCATAGAGCAGAAAGGGGAGGAGATGGTGGTCTTCGTACGTCACCTTTGATTCATAAAATCAACAGGGCTTGATTTAGACGAGCATAATCTCCTAACACCGCCACTAGGACGGGAATATTAGAACTTTCGGGACTGCCACAAGATGACCGATTTTTGAAAAGGGTCTATTGTACCCTGAATTTAAAGGGATGCTTCAACAAAATTTGAAATATCCCCGTCGTGTTCAAAAATAAGTTGAATATGATCCACAATATCCGTAAATGATAATCGCACGTTTGTATTTTGAGCCTGGTGGCTGTATTTTTCGTTATAAACGGCCCACTCTAAAAAGCGCTCGGAGAAGGCCCAGCGGAGACCACGTGACATCCAACGCAATCGTGACGTGCGTCGTCTCAGGACGAGCAAAGCTACGGCGAGGCTGACGTCGAGAGGATGGCCTAGTCGTTCCAGCCACCGAAGCGGCTGCTTTTGTACGAATTTTGAGTGACGGGTTAATCTTCTGTAATCTTGTAGGGGGACAGTAGCGACTTCTGCGACACACAAAAGGCATTCTCGGGAAGAGGGGAGTTCCCCCTTCCCCTCTGCTCTCGTCGTGGCTGGAGGCGAGACAACCTCCGTCACTAGCTGTCAAGATTCCTAGACGGGCTTTACAAGCGAGGCATTAGCGACATCCACCAGGTGCTCTTTGCTAATCGTTTAATTCGTTTTAAAATTCCTTTTCGTGACTTTTTTTAACAAGATATTGGTATGTTCGATGTGATGCTGCTCCTTGGAACACATATAGACCAAAAAATGAGCGCCGAAATTTCGTTGTAGTATTCCTTTAAAGGGGAATGGACGTCACGTACACTTCTATAAAACAATATCTTAACTCTCCTTATATACTACTTTCTATGCATAAAGCTTTGTCTAAATAAACGCTGGCTATTTGTTTTTGATTAAGTTTTGCCACAGGTGACGAAATGCACATATATGAGCCTATCTGAGCACTAAAACGAACTATTTGTATCGTCTCGAGGATCAATGAACATAAATGCGATAAAAGTATTGTATATTCTTTTTATCTCGAATTGGATGTTCAAACGTGTTCCTCATTGCATGCATAATTTATTCGACAATGTGACTTTGAAAAAAAAAAGAACTTCCAGCTTTTCCACTCTGGTGAAGGAGGAAGACCAGCGGAGCGGTACTATGGGAAGTAGTGATGGGACGAATCTTTAACCGAATCGAGATTCGGAGCCGATTCTGAAGGTTGGGAAAGATTCGGAAGAGTAGTCGAATCTCAAGCGATTCGGAAAAGTTCGGAAAGATTCGGAGCGTTGCCATGGTTGCCAGATCACGTTGATGAGTGTTTCAACTTTTCGTGATGTTAAATTCACTAAATTCTACAAACTGCACAAAATAATATGGTAATATAATATCATAGTAATTAGTAATATGTTCCGCTTTGTTTATATTATTTCGGATGTTTATCGAGAACGGTAGCCAGACATCGCAGGAAAATTGGTTTCGGTTCCGGATTACGACCCAAATAGGCATGCTTGGTGCAGGTGGAAATACAAGCGCATGCTTTCATCGCCGCAAGAGATCGATGCCGTACGTCCTGTTCGGCACAGGCTCATTTCGTGCACATAATTACGGTCGTAGTGGCACACACCACACAAGTGAGAACGTTCGATTTGATTATCTTCAACGCGTGTCCACTGAGGTATTGCTATCGAAACACGGGAAACAATCTGTAACTCTTTTCACCGTACTATTACTGTCTTTCTGGTTAATGATATCCAAATGAGTAAGTGTTTGTTTCCGAACAATAGAGTTGCGTTACGCACCCCTGTGTTGGGTTCCTTTTCTTTCAAGTAAAGTTCACGTACACAAAACTTACTGCAGAGAACGGAGAAACGACAGTGCGACGTTTCTCTTCGCCACCGGTGCCGGTACGTGGTCGAAGTTGTGACGAGCAACATTCATCTCGCTTTCGCACCTACAGGTACGGACATGCGCAGCTCTAGAGAAGGAGACGAATCATTGCCTTGCCTGAATTTCTTTATTGTGCATTGCGCCACATTATATATAATACATAGCATTTCGCTACATTTTACCGATCACCGTGAAACTACAGCGAAACTGCACAGCAACCGAGACCGTGCATTGGTTAGGCGTACGTCAACCACACCGATCAGCTCAGCTGAAGCTGGGCGCGTGCCAGGGTTTATATTAACAGTACAGTACATACCATACGCTGATATAAACAAGACGAAATCTGGTTATATGCAGTGACAGTACCTAGAAAAAATGAAAGCCATTTACAACTCCCTGTAACGCCGAATTAGAGCGCAGCTCTTGAGAAGAAGGAGGGAAGGGTACTGGGGGGGACAGTTGACCTCGGAAGGGGGGGGGGGGGTCACGTGACGATAACGTCATCAGTGACGTCACTGATGACGTTATCAGCATCCGCATCGTCATCGTCATCATCACTGATGACGTCATCGTCACGTGACCCCCAGGTCACGTGACCCCCCCAGGTCCTCCCGAAAGAACCCGAGGTCCTCCCGAGGGCCTCCCGAAGGAACCCGAGGTCCTCCCGAAGTCCTCCCGAAGGAACCCGAGGTCCTTCCGAGGTCCTCCCGAACAAGCCCGAGGTCCTCCCGAGGTCCTCCCGAAGGAACCCGAGGTGCTTCGGGAGGACCTGGGGGGGGGTCATGTAACCTCGGGGGAGGGGAGACGTAACCTTGGGGGTCACGTGACGATGACGTTATCATTACTGATGACGTCATCAGCGACGTTACTGATGACGTCATCGTCATCATCACTGATGACGTCACTGATAACGTCATCGTCACGTGACCCCCTCCAGGTCACGTGACCCCCCCCAGGTCCTCCCGGAGGAGCCCGAGGTCCTCCCGAGGTCCTCCCGAAGGAGCCCGAGGTCCTTCCGATGTCCTCTCGAAGGAACCCGAGGTCCTCCCGAGGTCCTCCCGAAGGAGCCCGAGGTCCTTCCGAGGTCCTCCCGAAGAAACCCGAGGTCCTCCCGAGGTCCTCCCGAAGGAGCCCGAAGTCCTCCCGAGGTCCTCCCGAAGGAACCCGAGGTCCTCCCGAAGGACCTCGGGTTTCTTCGGGAGGACCTCGAATTCTTTCGGGAAAATTTACCCATAATGCACCGCGCGGTTACGCCGACTGCGACGGCGACGGCGACGCCGACGCCGCTCAAGCCGGAATCGGGTGCCTAAGAGCTGCGCTCTAAAAACAGAACTGACCGCATTCGCGAGGTTTACAAGGCTCACGCTGGCATCTGCAACCAGCGACGATGTGACGAATCTGCGAATCTGCCGAATATTCGTCGCGGGAAGTTCGGAAATTTACGAATCTGGGCGAATCCGAATCTCCAGTGATTCGTACCATCACTAATGGGAAGTAATGGCTGGCCGCAAGTCGGCCACCAGAGTGGAAAGGGTGCCGCCATCTATGAGCGACGGCGGCAACCAGATACGTGGCTTTGCCGTCGTCGCTCATAGATGGCGGTAGGTTTCCAGTGTTGGGTGTCTTCATTTCTTTGCGGGGGACACGATCCTGGGGAAACAAGCCCTTAACAGCTCCGCTGTAATATTTACTTTACACTAATGGGCTTTTATCCTTCATGATTCATCACTGCACCCGCAGCGTGCAACGTCTCTTGGTGAATCAGCACTCTTTGCAATGTTTTAACTAGTCATTTATTGTGAAGTTCGTACATTCGTGGAAGTGGAGACGGCGTCACACTTTAAGTATCCAGATCACCGCAAAGTTTATTTCGACGACGGTAAACAGACATGTCGTCAAGCTCTAAATGTGTTTTTATGCCTGTATCTTCTCTCATTGGAGGCTGAATAACAAATGCGTTGTTAATATTGCTTAAGGATGGGTGACTGAATAGTTTGATAATTGCATAACAATACGGTTAAGATGCTATTTTCGGCAGCAAAAAGGACAGGAGAGGGCAAGATAAAAACAAACAAACAAAAGATTTCTAAGGCCGGGCCAGCACCTGAGGCCCGGCGCGAGATCGTACACGCTAGTTGTCCCCGCCTTCGTCATCACTTTTCTAACCATATTTTTGTTATAAACATCACATAAGAGAATTCAGGACTGAGGGTATTCTTTAATATACCATTCATTGGTCATTGCTCAAACAATTTAAGAATTATAATCAATGTTGAAGATATTGAAGTCATTAATACACTGCAAAATACACGGCTACTATCCATCAACCGAGATGTCTGAAGATATACAATTAAAAGCCGCTAGCGCAATACTGGAATGCTCAATACTAATACCACTATTATTGTTAACTGTGAACATACCTCCTGCGTGTTTTGTTTGTTTTTAAAATAAGCTGTTTCTTACCTTGTTAATAAAACAACTGATAAAGCCCCCTTTTAGCTCCCACTTATTCTCTCAAATTAGCACCGGCACGCTCACAGGGGTGCTAATATGTAATATTTGTGATCTGATAAAAGTGCATTCGCGCAATTAGAAATATTTTGGCTCTGCTGGGCTTTTGCCCCAGTGAGTGTTTCCACGTAAACCCTTCAAAAGATGTTCGTGTGAGCCAGAGTACAAATTTGTAGCACCAACTATTTGTCCCCTTAAAATTGAATGAAAGATGCTTGTACATATGTAACTGGTGAAAATTATTTTAGGTATCCAGAACGTGTACCGGGTGTTTCCAATATTTTTTTTTATCTATTTAGAAAGAGTAGCGGCATTTGTCGCGTTTCACGCACAAGCCTCTTTGGTTTCTGTGGGCCTTGTAATGTATTATATTCAAAGGCAAAATTAATAAATATTGTATTGTGTTGTACTGTATATTGCCTAACCGTAATCACTGTGAAAAGTTGTGACAAGTAAGTTATGAAGCGAAAATTGCAGTGTTTTTCTAATCAGGAGTTTTATCTTATGCAATCAAAAGAGGGGATTGTCAGATGTTTTTCGCACAATTAAAGGGTTCACATACTGATTACAAACACCTATGTGGAAACGCGAAGACTGATCCCAATAAATCTTTTAAGTTATATACACCTTCAGTTCGTTTCTTGTTTGCCTTGAAATGTCTAGAATAGTGTGTAGCGTTGCAATTTAGAAGCAACGCTACACACTATTCTAAACATCTCACTTAATACCGATTTTTTCGTACCGACCAAAACTAATGTCATAGAGTTTTAGTAATAATAATATTATAAAACGCGCAAATTCATATTTTTTTTCGGTTTCACAATTAGACAGAAGACCACAGGTATCATCTTGGAACTATCCAAGTTCCAAGAGGATACCTATGGGCAACGAACTTTGTGCTTTCTATCTGAATGATCAAAAGAATAAAACCATCTTTTTGATTTTCAGCATGGGAAACTGATGAAGTTGATGTGTCAAGTCTCTAGGGCAACGTATTGGTCATATATTAAGGTAAATTGTAGGCGAGATCATGACATTAATGGTTTTTGTTTTGTTTCTTCATAAAATACAGTTGTTTTCTTGGCCTGCATTTTTGAAGCTCGATTTTAAGACTTTAAACCCTATTAGTTGAGATTTATTAAATCCTTTAAAAAAATCTTATTCCTACTGTACAGACATCAGGCATTATGGTGAAAGTATAAAGACCCGCAAAATATGTCATTTTTATTTTCCTGGTGCAGTCACATTACTACACATGTAAATATAAAACATATTTAAAATCATTCCACCCCGGTAATAATTAAAAATCTGTGATGATAAGGAATCATATATAATAAACCCGTGTTGTTACAAACTAGACATGGCAAGTATATACATAATAAAATTATCAACGAAATGAGAGAATTCGCACTAAAAAGAAGTTTTAGTCGGGTCGGGTGAAAAGCTTCAAAATGCTACTTAGCGGCGATATTGAACGTTGTACCAATCGGAATAAAGCCGCTGTGATAGCCATTAACTTCTTGTGTCATTTTCTAACGTTTGCAAGCACCTCACGAGAATCGGAAGAACCGGCGCTGATGGTTAAATATTCTACCTCCCCTTCTAACATCGTTAGAGGTACTGCTACTATCCAAGGGCATTATTATTTCCAGAAGTTGTCCTGTAAGTACTTCAATCGAAATAATCATTTGTGAAGCATCAATGGGGGATTGGGAGGGGTGCGGTTGGAATCATTCTGGACTTCCGTACTTTTTGTAGAGGCTCCATTGCGTTCTCTGTCTTAAGAACGTAGTCCATGACGGCTCTCATTACACGCTTCGCTTCAGTTCTTTTTTTTCTTTTTGGCAACACTTATTTTGGCGAAATTTTGAAGGATAATAGACAAACCTGAAAGCCAAAAAAAAAATTATAAAGCATTCGCACAAACTCTAAGCATCATCGGAAGGCGCTTCGGTCTAGCGCTTTTGCATTTATTTTAGGATATTCTTATCACCTGTAGTCACCTAAGGTAACAACAGAAAGCCTGCAGTATGCCTAAATAAAAAAATATGTAATAAAGTTCTTTTATTTATTTATTAATTTTTTTGAGGGCCCTGGATTTCAGAGAAAAAAGCAACACGCGCTTGATTTACGAACGACTGAGCTGTAGAGGAGAAAGACAACAAAGGCCCGTCTAGAGACGATTAAGACAAAAAGGCGCAGGGCTCTGGCCGACCAGCCTTCAGGCGAATGACGCCGAAAAGTCGCGCTGGTCGCGGCTTTGCCTCTTTGTGCCTCCAGCTTTCGTCACCGCGGAAAAAAAACGCACCAACAGCCGCAAACTTTTAGGGCACAGCTCTTAGGCACCCGTTTCAGTCTTGAGCGGCGTCGGCGTCGCCGTCGCGGTCGGTGTAACCGTGAGGTTACGTGACCCACGTGAGGTCACGTGACCCCCGCGAGTTCACGTGACCCCAGATAGGTCACGTGCCCCCCGTGAGGTCACGTGACCCCGGTGACGCCACGTGACCCCCGTGAAGTCACGTGACCCCGGTGACGTCACGTGAGCCCCCTGAGGTCACGAAAGTCACATGACGTCACGAGGGTCACGTGACCTCACCGTTACGCCGACGGCGATGGCGACGCCGACGCCGCTCGGAGGGAGGAGTAGCAGGCAGGATGACGACGTGAGGAGGAGGGAGGAGGTGTATACGCCCCCCTCAGTACCCTTCCCTCCTCTTCCTCAAGAGCTGCACAATTCGGTGTTACACGCAGTTGTAAGCGGCTTTCATTTTTTTTTTACTTCCACGCCTATGTTTGCTGTATCCTTCTTTGAGAAATCTTGGTTTGAAGCAAGAAAATGAGGCACACGAGCGCGCGCACAAATAACTCTTTAGACTCTCCGCATATTAAGTAATACTCATGTTCACTTTGCGACGTACCGCGATGGACGCCACAAGCTACAGGGGCCAATCCGTAGTTCGCTGCTTGTCTCGTGACTAAGGGCTCCCCGCGTCGCTCCGCCCAACCGGAAGGATACCTGACTCCCTCCGAGCTATAAATTGACTCCTGTGGCTCGTAGCGTCCTTAGCGGGCCATCCTATTGGTGAAACAAGGTATACAAGTGTACGCCTCCACGCCGACTGGCCAACGCCAATTTGTGATCTACATAGACGTGAAATATACTTATTCGTTGCATTTTTACTAGGGCTGTCTCCATGTCGTCGCTGCCGTGTGTGGAGCCAGAACTGTTGAGCCGTCGTGGTGTCGGGGAAGCACGCTGTCTCGCACCCCGGAGGCCCCGGGTCAATTCCCATCCAAACCCAAATGCACCACAATTTTTTTTCAAAGCCATTAGTTTACTCTGTTTACAGCAACCTCCCCGAGAACTTTGACGTCAACTCGAGCATTTTTACCTGTTTTTACTCTTTGAGCCGTCGGCCATTTTCGGTACCAACGCTCGGCCACGCCTCCGACGCCACCGTATTTTCGCGTAATGGCACGTACAATGCCTTCGCATTAAAGGCATATAATAAAGCAATAAACAACTGCAATATTTCTTTGTGCATTGGAATATTACTCAAGTTTAATCATGCTCACAAACACCGGGAAGCGCAGAATGTTTTAGAACGCAAACTACTCCCTCGCAGAATCACCTCGCAGAAATTGACACCATGTGGTTTGAAGTAGAACAGGGCTCACTTTCACGCATGAACTTCCAGTCAGAAAGACCATCAAGTTTCTTGATTTGGTTTTTGAGTTCAGAGCAGGCCATGTTTGCTGGAGATATCAAACCCGTTCAGGCAAAGGGTTTCTCGCCTTCTCGTCGCAGCATTCGAAAATTGTTAAGCAGGCAGTAGCTGTCACAGCCGTTTTTTCTAGCCTGAAAAAATCATGTGAGCATCCCGAAGCGTCGAGTTACAAATACCCTAACTCGAGTACGCAGGCTACCCACGACATATAGTTGCCTCCGTGTGCGAGAGAATTTGCCGCAGAATCAAGACGGCATGCGGACGCAACGACACTTCCAAACAGCAAAAGAAGACAAAAAGACCGCTTGTGGTTTCCCCATATATTCATGGGATTACCCATAGGTTAAAAAAGATGACAAACCAGCATGCGGTACAAGGGCTGTGTTCGGCGCCAAATAAGGCCTATTCGTTGGGCCGCAAGGTCAATTAGGGCCAAACCAGCAACAGCAATGGGTGTGGCACCACTCGCAGGACCGTTTATGCCCAGTGTGACAAGGAGATTGTATACCACATACCCCTGACATGCGGCCGCTGTTACATTGGACAGACCGGGCGGCGATAGGACTCGGGAACATGCCAATAGATTAAAGAACTTGACGGCAGCAGGTCACTTAGCCCTACATTGCCGTGACTGCTAGTGCAAGGCAAACTTAGACAAAGTTTCCATCATGGGGCACCATCGAAACCGGTTTGCACGTGAGGTGTTAGAAGCTTTAAGCATAGAAGAGAAAGGGAACACGTGTGTTAGTTCACCGTCTGTGACTTTAACCAGAGAAGAGGGCGTTCTTGCGAGGTGGAAATACCGCCCACAAGTAGACAGACGAGCAGGATGCCCTCGTTTAAAAATGAAAAAAAAAGGAAGAGGTGAGGCCGTGCTAGGTTTGGATTGATCTTAGCCTGTTGATGAAGATGAAGTGTTTCATTAAATGAAGTTGGTAGTCCAGCGGTTGAATGCGTCTCTCTCGTTCTCTTCACATTTGTATGGTAGGTTTGTTCAGCTGGTGTCTCCTAAATATGTGTAACCAACGTGCTCGACTTTTTCCCGTGATCACGTGACTTGAATTAAGATGACGTCACTGATTTGGTTACGTGACGTGGTAATGTGACGTAAATTTCCTCCTAAATTTAGCAAAGAAATTGACCTCCCGGGTGAGCCAAATGACAAATTCTTTTGCACCAACTATTCCCCCCTTAAAATTGAGGGGAAGATGATTTGCATATTTAACTGGTTCGTTATTTTAGGCGTCCAGAACCTGTAACTGGAATTTTAAGTTATTATTTTTTATGAAAAAGTGCAGCGACACGTGCCGCGTCCCATGTAGAAGCCTCTTTGGCTTCTGTGGGCCTTGCACTGTATGATATTCAAAGGCAAAATAAATATACATTCTATTGTGTTGTACTGTATATCGCCTTACCATAATTATAGTCAACGCTTGTAACAGACAAGTTATTAAGCAAAAATGGTACCTTATTTGTAATCAGAAATTTTAGCTTAGGCATGCAAAAGGAAGGAGTGTCAGATGTCCCGCGCACAATTCAAAGGGCCGCATATTGATTGCAAAGTCCATTGCGGAAATACGAAGACTGAACACAATGTCCGCTTTTTGTTTCTTTAAAATTACATTTTCAATTGATTTTTCTCTTGCCTGGGGGTACAATTTAGAAGCAACGCTTCACAATATTCTAGACATTTCATCAGCGACCAATACAAATATTACTGAGTCCTAGCAACATTAATTTTATTTAACACACTGACCCTTCTTGGCGAATCTTGGCTCTTTCCAAAATTTTACGTATGGGCGAAGAAATTCTCATTTTCTATATTAATGATCAGAATAATAAAACGACCTCGTTGATGTTTAGTATGGGGAACTGATGAAGTTTAGGTTTAAGGTGTCTAAGCAACATAATGATCATATATTAAGGTAAATCATGAAAAGAAAGTTTGTTGTTTTTTACTTCATTAAGTAAACACGTTTTCTTGGCCTGCGCATTTGAAGCTCGATTTAAAAATTTCGAACTTTCTTAGTTGAGATTTGATAGTTAGAAAATTCTTGCTCTAAATGTACTACTGTATGGTAGCGCGATCAGGCATTATGGTAAAAGTATAAAGGCTCACAAAATATTTTATTTTTATTTTCTTGATGCAGTGAAATTACCACATGTTTACAAATAAAACATTTTCACAGGCATTCGACCTCATTATATTTAAAGAAATCCGTGATGACAATTGATCATATATAAAAGATCCATTTTGTTACAAAGTCGACATGCAAATTGATGCATGTTTTATCAGCAAAATGAAATAATGCTCATTAAGTAAGAGGGTTTAGTGAGGTCAGGTGAAGGGTTTCGAAAAGCAACTCAGCGGCCATGTTGAACGCTGTCCGAATCGAAGAAAGAAGCCGCTGCGAAAGCCATGAACATCCAGTGTTCATTTCCAGTATTTGCAAGCACCTCATGAGATTTAGAAGAACCGGCACTGATGGCTAAGTATTCTGGCTTCCATTCTAATATCGTTAGAGGGATTGTTACCAATGATTTCATTGTTTCTAGAAGTTGTATTGTAGGTACTTCATTTGAATTGATCATTTGTGAAGCTTGAATTCTGGAGGAATGGGAGGGGCGGTAGGAATCATTCTACGGTTGCGCACTTTTGGCAAAGACTCCATTGCGTTCTTTGTCATAGTGGCGTAGTCCTTGACGGCTTCCATTGCACGCTTCGCTTCACTTTTTTTCGCAACTCTTATTCCGGCGACATCTTGAAGAATAATGGCCAAAACTGAAAGCAAGAAAAAAATTATATAGCATTCGCACAGTTTCCAAGCGTCATCGGAAGGTGCTTCTGCCTAGCGCTTCTGTATTTTTTTAGATGTTTTCATCACCTATATTCACTATGCAACAACAGAAAGCCTGCCGTACGACTGAAAAAAATATATTTTTTTTTGTTACCGAAGAATATTGGAGAAAAGCAAGACACAATTGATTTATTATGGCGTTTATTATGATACATATTAATGCGAACATTGCTTTAAGCAGAAAGAGGGCAGGCCGCTTTTACGTAGACGTCAAATAAAGGTCATGTTCAATGTTCATTTAGAACTCTTACTACACCTCATCTCACAAATAAGTGTTCTAAAGCGTGACAAATATAGGAACGCACATTCTTACCTAAAACTATCACCAAGGATTTTCCGATGAGCAGCATATTAAGATGTACGTTCCCAGCCCTGTAAGAATGTAAACAAAGAAAACAGTAAAAACTACAAAAGTCATTCAAATCAAGAATACGAAATATACATTATTGCGCTATCGTTGATGGCATGCAAAATAGTATAATATTGCCGCGTGCATGACCGAGTAGGTATACGATTTTCCGTACGTCTAGAAGATTCATGTATATTCCTACCCCGAGTGGAAAAAACAAGGATGCCAGATTGAGCTTACCGTGTGAGACTCCTCCATGCTCACTCCCGAACTTTCTAGGTCGAATATTCGAGAAAACGAGTGTTTCTCGAACATTAAAGTCACTAAAGGTGATAAGCTACGGAGCTGAGCGCGGTCTTGCCGATTCATTTTCCCTCGCGCAAGCCAGCTGTCGCGCCGACGCACCGTCGCTCGCTGGTGACGCTCGCTGCTATTGTCGCTATGTTTACTCTTCTTTTAGTTTCTGGCACAAGTTCGCCGATTAAACCTGTATTAAGGCGAAAGTCTTATCTGTCTCGTCGTACAGTCGACCATCAGAGTCCTTGAGCGAAAACACGTTGTCGACACGAAAGATACCAAAACGTGTATGTGACCACTCAATGAAATTCATAGAGATGACAAAGTGAATTAAGAAGAATCAAAGTAAATTAGGAGGAATTAAAGTTAATTAAGATGAATTAAAGTCAATTAAGAAGAATTAAAGAGGAGTAAGAGTAATCAAAGCTGATTAAGAAGGTAAACAAAGCTAATTAAGGGGAATGAAATAAATTAAGGGGAACTAAAGCGAATTTGGTGGATGACTAAGCGAATTAAAATGTTGACTTATCACATTGAGAAGGATGACTCATCACATTTAGAAGGATGACTCAGCGCATTGAGAATTATGACTTTAATTTTACTGATTAAAAAGCATGATTGAGCATATTAAGGGGGATGACTCAGGAAATTATTCTGGCTAATTAACGTAGCTCTGAAAAAAGAGAACGTTAAACATGGCAAATCATGTGTCTGTCTCTAATGCATCGGCGCTTGCGCTTTCCCCTTCATCTTAGGGATAACAGAAAAGACCCTGTGAATTTTTTTTGGGTTCATCATTCATCGTTTTATCGCCTTCATTCGTGACAACATTAACAAAGATACGCTTGTCATGCATTGCGTCTCACTCAACAATTTTAAATATGATGATCCCGACATGTTTTATGAAATTGATAACGGTTTACCTAATGTATTTTTTATGCCAATTCATAAAAGTTCTAAGGCAATCTATCAGAAAAAATGTTAAGTTCGGCGCACACTTTATGGATGGTCGACTAACCAGTAAATCGAGATGACAACCGGGTCCCCTCCACAGCAACAATAATGTTCGAACCTAGTATAAAGCATTTCTACTATTAGGCATCAGCGAAAGATGTTTTCATAATCTGGAGAATATGTCAGGCAGAGTTTTAGTTAAATAAAAATAAAATTTTATCACACACGCCTAACAATGAGCGATGTTTTCTACAGTTTGCACAGAGATAATTATGCAGGAAACCCGATGTATTTGTAATATTTTAATTGACAAATGTTTTCACGAGTGAACTTTTTTATAAATTCATTTTGTCTCGATTGTGAGAATAACAATACATTAAAAAAATATTTTGGTTCTTGCTATACAGTTAACATTTTTAATTATACGAAAGGTGCTGGCAATAGCTCTTTCAATAAAATGAATCTAGAATTATACATTTTTAGGCTACGTTGAGCATTTTACGCATTTTGTTTAAAAGCATTATACAAAGCTTGTCGTAATAATTAATACTCAGTCGTCGGAAAAAGAAAATACAGCCTTGTATTATCTTACATAATGTCCACCCATTACTGTAACTCCTTCCCCTCAGTTTCCCTATAAACATCTATGAAATAATGTATTTTTGCTTTAGTAAAAACAAAAACAAATGAAATATCTGTTCGCGCACCATTTTGTTTTCTGGAAAAGAAAGGCTCCATTCAAACGAGTTTTCTAAAGTGCAGTATAAATGTGAATGTATAATTAAAACTGTAATAATTCAAACGAAAGAAACTGATAATGTTAAACACGTCTCTTTTTTTCTGTTACAAAATAAAACGCAACGACACTATCTAGCTCTGGACTCCAAGAAAAAAAAACACATTGTGGTTTTCGCATAAGTTTCTCGAAGACTAATTGGTACCTAAAATGCAGAATATAAGAAATTATAAATTCTTCAATGTACCGCTAAATATTACAAAACGTGGTCACAGCAGATTCAACTTAGGAGAAAAAGTGCGAAGCGGGAGACAAAGCTCACCTCGAAGTAATAACAGGTATCAGATGTATGTAGACCTGCGTACGTCTAGACCATTATATACCTCGCTAGGCTAGATACCAAATCCAGGTATCAGCTGCTGCAGTCAGCGCTCTGAAATTTTAAATGGAGCAAGGTTTAATTAAAGTTTTAATGACCGTACATTCCACTGCAGCTGAAAAGCAACCAACTCGCTGTGCCATCTGCGATACAAACGACTCTGGCACACGGTCGTTTTTCGTCACTTTTGGTGCAGTGAAATTAAAACTGGGAGGGTGGCCTCATGTACTTTTAGGAACACTACTCGCTATGAAATCCCTTGTATCTATACTCATTAGGGGGAAAGCATTAGGTCATTTTACGTACCAAAGAGTTTTAATGAACTACCAGACTACTTATTTTTAACTAATTCTAACCATGGGCTCAAAAAGAATTCGAAAAGTTATTTCACAATACCACCAAGTGACACATCTTCAGTTAACATTTCATGAGTGTTTCGTACTTAGTTCTATACTGTTGTGACCTGCTGTTTCTGTAAGGGTTGGGCTGTACTGCCAGGTCATGCCACACAAGCCTCCCTTAACTTAGGCAGACCTGTATATGTATTTGCTATTCCTATGAATAAAAGTTTATTATTATTATTATTAGTATTATTATTGTTATTATATTTTATATTAGTTTTAAGTGAGGATTTTCTGAGACGTCTGGCAAATGTCATAAAAAGCGCGTCGATTGTATATACTATATAGCTTGGAAACTAAACGTTCTATAGAAACTTGGATTCGTTAACGAAAGATTAATTGCCAATTTAAACACAAACAAAAGGCCAAAGCTTCAATGAATAATGAACTTGCCAATACATCACCATGACTAACAAATTGATAATCTCAAAAGCCCAAATTTAGAGATAGAGTTCAACACGGGCTACAAAGGGTTATTCAAAAGCTCACATGCGCAAATAAAGCCAGCAAGTGTTAGAGCTCCCTACTTTTATGCGCTTCCTGAACTGCTTTCTAGACCAGTGCAGTACTTCTGTGTACTTCTGTACCAGCTTTATATAACACTTTAATCTACTTATCAAAGACAGGTGTCAGATGCTATCGTAACCACTCTAAAATTCTAAGCACTCCAAGATCCAACTAATATATTATTTGATGTTCCATTCCGGTGAAGCTGAAAACCACCTAACTCGTCTTGCCATCTTCATGTCGGCGACCTTGGCAGTTTACTTGTAATGGAATTATTTTGGTTTACAGCCTAGGATTCACCATCAAGCAATGTCACTATGATTTTAATGAAAGTCTCTTTATTTAGCTCGATTAATTTAATTAAACGAAAAAAATCGATTTTTCTAGATGCTTTTTGACTTCACAGGGCCACGAAGTTTGCGCGACGGGTGTGTCCCAATTGTATTGCCAAAGTAAAGCATTACCCCAGGCAGCACACATTATTCTGGCGATATTCGCCCCGGGTCGGGAAAGTCGTGCGAGTACTGCCGATATTTTTGTTGTATCAGGAAAATTGTGCCGGTAACATTTTTATACCGCCGATTTCGACGGAATATCTGTTTTATTGCGGCGACGCAACCATGATATATATGGTGCATGAACCGTGTTCACCCCTGAATATCGTTTCTGAGTCGGCAATGACTGCGCAGTATTAGACATTTTCGGATGATTCAAAAATTATATTGAAAGAAAGCCGGTACCATTTTACACTGTTGATGTCCACCGAGTATCTGCTATATTGCACCGACGCAATCCCTAATATATATATTAGGGATTGCGTCGGTGCAATATGGCAGATACTCGGTGGACATCAACAGTGTAAAATGGTACCGGCTTTCTTTCAATATAATTTTTGAATCATCCGAAAATGCCTAATACTGCGCAGTTATTGCCGACTCAGAAACGATATTTATATATAGAGTACGCAAACCGGGTTACCTTGACACCATTGACACCGAATGTTTATTTCTCTTTCCTCCCAAAAAGAGAATTTCGAAAGGGAGAGGGGAAGAGACGGGACGACACGAGCTAAGGTAAAGAGGAGGCATAATAAAAGGGAGACTGAACCCAGCCTTTTTAGTTCAACGAATTTCGAAACTATAGAGACGTAAGCTCACGTGACCAGACACCTTGACGCAGTCACAACTCGGTACCCGCCGAGTCGGCCGAGTTCCGAGTTGGCCGAGTCTCCGACACTTCGGTTTAGCAGGGATCGCGGTTGTGACTGCGCGCGGCTGTCGTGCATGGTTTTGGATCGGAACTCTTCGTCGCTGCTGTTTCATCTAGATTACTCTACGACACCAAACACTCACAAGCTATGCTTGACGTTTGGCTAGTGAGAAAGGTATTATACTCGATGCAGAATTGAACCTGCACCACAGCTTCGGTTCAAGTTTCTATGCCGAATGTTCTTTATTTGCAGCTTGCTTTTGAGTCCGAGTTCAGGTTCTAAAGGCAAGTGTCTGCCCTCATGAACGTCGGTATCAATGCAGTCAACATTTTTTCGCACATCCACGGAAAACGCTCTACCTTCTCTGGCATTGAGTGAAGTACCTCCTGATCAACCAGCCAGCTGGAGCGAATTACCTCTTGATTAACTAGGCACGAAATGTTTCAAGAGTCACTTTTGTGCATTGTCTTGTGATTTTCGATAACAAGCTTAATACTTCTAATGTGTATGATTCACGTAAGTAACAATAGAATGCCTTAGGTTGGCAAAAAAGTGAGATTCAAGCATTTATGACGTACTGCCCCTTGTAGTGCTTTTAACGAGACCATACACATAGCATCATGCCAATATTGATAAACGTTCAGCACACCAACGATATGAAAAGATTCCCTAAGCTTGGTGAGTTAATTTCTTTTTTGGCTGTTCATTCCACAGGCAGAAGTGCCAGACAAACCCACTTTGTCTGTCCCTCACATATACGCAACAGCTGAGAAGATTGGGATTTACGGCGGAAAACCAGGAGAACCTGTTCCACTGAGTGATCCGTGCGCACAGAAGAAAGTTTTCGTGATGTGTGTGCCATCTATTACATTAGAAACATCCACTACACTCTCGCACTTGCGCAGCCGTTGATACTGCTCCAAAAACTGTTTTTTTTTTCCCAAGGGACACTGAACCTCGAGCGTTGATGGACAGAAAACTGAGAGCATTGCTGGTTAAGCTAAGACAATGAATACCTGGTGACCTATGTCGAACATTACCTTGTATAAAAAAGTTAATTATTTTTGGAACATCGTCGTGGGCAGGGCGTTTTTTGTAATTACTCTAGGGCTTTGACAATGAACAGAGTAGTTATCAACATTTGTTGCGTTATTTAAGCTGCCCAAGCGCATACTTTTATGCGGGACGTCCATATTCGCCAATCAGCAAGCCTATGTAAGCGTAAAAATGACAAGGGTCACACATATTATTGACTATAGTCAAATTTAAATGAGGGCTGATTTTAGGGCAAGGGACGTGCTTTGGCTTAATTTTCTTGCTAAAAGTTATTCAAGGAGGATCTCAAAGTGACGAAGATGTCTTGCTGGAAAGTATTCTAAGTAATAAAAAAATGTTGATTGGCTTTTCAAGTGATGGCACCCCTTGGCCATGTCGCAATTGCAGTTTAACGGGACCAATTATTAAAGTCTGACCCAATTTAGACAGTTCGCAGAAAAAAAATAACAACCTTTGAGATATTTTTCGCTTAAAAGTTTGCCTTCCTTGCTTGATTCAAAACCGCACGCAGAAAGGCGCGCCTGATTATGGTGCGTAGAAGCGATACGCAGTTGTATCGGGCCTCCTTGTAACTATCTCGACGGCGTGCCTTTGGTGGATGGGCCGGCGTCAAATTAAATGATAGTGACTGCGGGACAGAAATAACTACGTCGCTTTCCTACGGATTATAATACGCGTGCGGTCTTGAATGGAGTGAAGGCAAACTTTTAACCATTAATATCTAAAAATATCGTTGTCTTTTCACGAATGGACTCAATTGGGTTAGGCAGTAACCATTACCAGTGAAGCGGCTTGATTTATTGGCTTTCAAACAATTACGGCATGAGCGTTTACTTTTTACTAAGAGATTCATCCCCTCTCACAGGTATGACATTACCGAAACAAAAATCCTCATGCTGGGAATATTATTTATTGCTTAGGTGGTCACCGAGAAAATCCGTACCTTCAAAACGACCAGCATAAAAGGCGGAAACACAGCTCAGAAGGAGTGATCGGGTTAGTGTGCCGTTGGGTTGATGTTTTTATGTGCCGTGTATGTGTATGCGCTCAATGTATATGTTCAGCTGATGGTTGTGGTATGCGTATTGTATCTACATGTGTTTGTGATAAAGGTACAACAAAGGCCCGAAGCGTAATGGTGGCGTGAGCAAACAGATTTTTTTTTGTAGCACAATTGGGCGGTATTTAGCGCCGACGCTCCAAGTACTCTGTGGATACACGAGGGATATCTGGCGGGTACTCAGACGACACTGACGGTGCTCGATTAACACGCGATGTCCGGCGGGTACTCAGCTGACGCTGGCAGTACTCCAGTAATATTGTGCTGGTACTGCCCCACTTTATGCAAGAACCGTTTATTAGGAGTATTTGCCAACAATATTGTGTAGATACTCGCCTAATATTTTTTGCCGCTTGTGATAATTTAAGAATTGGTTGTTTTTAGATTCGTTTAATGTAGTTTAAGTTGTGCACCTATATAAACGTTGACGTGTATTCGTGGTGTCCTAATACAATACGAGGCTTATTTTTCTTCGTATAACGATTTAGACAACCAACAGGTGAAAACAGCGCAGAAAAGAAATAAGGACAAGTAGCAGAAACACCTATACACAATGCTGACACATAAATTGGTTTTCTTTTTCTTTTTCCAGGCATAAAGGCAATGAAGTGGGAAAAAAAAAGAGGAATCATTGATACCAGAACGCTTATTTAGTCAGCGTATCGAGAAAAAAACAATAAAAACAGTATCAGATAATATCTAAAACAAATTGTAGAACTCAAGCACATCTTTTACATATAAGTTTCCATTTTAGGAATAATTTAAACCTATTCATTACACATCTTATGTGACTCTGCACTAAAGTAAACATAAAAATTCTGTAGACGAATGTGATATGTCTCATGAATGTCTCTAGTCAATTTTTGGGGTGTGTTGCCAATATATCAATGTGTTTAAACAGACCTGTACAACCGCATCTATTGGAATAAATTGCCTGGTGACCCGATGGTCTAGACCTCGAAGACAGGGACTGTTTCCTAGCTCGAACATTTATGCACCCACCCGTCTTTCCTATGCATACCTTACCGCAAGAAATGGGATTTTATGCACAACTCCGACTTTGCATGCGACGTAATTGAAACGATGTTTGATTACACACGCTACACAATTGCCTGCTTTCTGAATCGCAGCACATTATAGAAACAACTTAGAGGGGGCCAAGAAGACTACACAACCTTAAATTTATACGCCACCTTTTTAACCATATGAGAAAGTTTATGAAGATAAGTAATAACAACTGCCCCAGGATGTAAGTTTCCGCCTAGCGTTGTCACAAATACCCAGCTCTTGTCTGAAGATAGTTAAAATCTCTTTTGCTACCCCTACTGTCATATCTTTACGAAAACCCGTTGAAATCAGCCTGTTTATTTGAATTATAAAGCTATTGTAAGTTTTATGAATACAAGATTTCGTTAAAGAAGCCCTCAGGCGTGATTTGGCGATTTCTTTCTTTACAATCTTAGAGTGTGTGTAATCATAGCTAAGGAGAGATTCTTTGTTATCGGTTCGTAACTCCAGCATACATGATTCCGTTCTTTCAGCAAGTTTAAGTCCCGAGAGTGCAAGGCGTTTTCACGCGGAACTTTAAACATAAACTTTAGATCGGAAGAGCAATCCTTGAAAATGTTCAATAAAAAAGAAACCATGGCTGCACTTTTATCGGCCTGCTTAAAATAAGCATTACGAGATAATCAACCACGTATCTGAATATTTTCAAAACACTGTCCGTTCAGCCATTCTGCAATTGACCAATCCCATCCAGAGAGGTGGATACTTAACACGGAAGCAACGCTAGACCCAATACATATACCAGATTTTTGTAGAAGCGTGTTGCTTGCATTGAAAGCTAATAAACGCATAATTTATACAAAAGCGACGAAGAGCTAAAATCTTCTGAGATATTAAGCCAGTCAAGTTCTGAAAGCCCATCGAGCCATTCAACTTAATCCATCGTTGGACCGGTTGAATGAGGCCCTCAGGAGGTATAGAATAGAGAAGATTCTCCACATCAATCGAAACCATGTTACAAGTACCAGGGTTCTTATTGCTAATATATTCTATCAATGCTTCCGATTTTAGACTTAAAAAACGATCATTCAGACTAAAATGCGAGAGGTAACGCTGGAGAGATACTTGGAGACGTATAACGGCCAGGACCCTTTTTGAGTAACAATTACTCTGAAGGGCATATTTGTCTTGTGGGTCTTCACCGAGAAGAAACCTTGGAGGATAGAACACTAGCTGTCCTGACGGACTAATGGAGTTTTGCTGAACCAGACTGCTTGCAAATTAGTAAAGCAAGTGCCTTCACTTAGCCCAAAATTACACCTGGAACTTATTTGCGAATTTTGGACACGGTTTATGCAGATCGTCTTTAAACATGTTGTCTGGCACAACTACAACGTCATCCTCCTCATCCGCAACCAGCAGTTGTAACCTAGAGTCATTTAAAAATTAAACAATTCACCCTAGATTAAAAATATGTACATGTTTTGTAGAATCTTGACTTAAACCTTCTACGCAGTCCAGGTTACAATTGTATTTTCTTTTGGAAGCTTTTTTGTCAGACACTTGCCTCACCAATGCCAACATTTTTGTAGCTTTCACTATCGGTTCCGTGACCTACTTGGGGCAGTTCCTTAATATCATGCTAATGTTGGATGGTATACGGATGCATCCCCTCAAAATAAAACACTGTTCAATACTCGAAGCAGATCTTTGTGTCGCTTAGAAAACGTAGAACGTAGGCGCTCGCGAAGGAGCTCAGTACTTCGTGAAAATTTGAGCTTACATGCTCGAACGTTCTACCAAGCACTGTTTTCATTAGAACACGTGTTTTAACACCACACCTTGAAGCAGCCATGCAGATGCCTTACTTGCGTTCAGTATTCGGAGCAAGAATCTTGCAAACCCCCTTCGCATGTCCAGATGATGTGGAATTCAAACCAAAAAGGCATATGGCATATTACATTAGGGGGGGGGGGGATTCTTTATCTTTGATCAGAGCCGTGTGTTTAGAAAGTTTGGTCAATGGGAGGCGCGATCAGAGCAAGGGCGTGCACCAGACTCGGAAATAGGGCCTGGCGTGCCCTCTTAACCAACCAGAAGCCGAAAAGAATCCCCTCGCTGTGGTAGCTAGAAACAGTTCTGATCAATGTTACTAGAACACTCAGTTGGGAAACTCGCCGTCGAAACTTGGGCCGCTGGCATCCACCGAGACCGAGCTAAACACGACAACAACGCCACTCTTTGTCATTTGTCTGTACTGTGGTCACCTTGAGCTTTTACAAAGCATATTTTTGCGTAAAAACAAACGGAAAAGACACTTTTTGTGTGAAATTTATTGGAGTTTAGTACAAAATGATGGGTGCGTGATGTTTTTAAAATCTTTAGTTTGCAGGGTTTTGCGGGACAATTCATATTGTTTTTATACAGCCATGCCTCAGTGGTGCTTTCAGGTAGCGCGTCCCGACCTGGGTGCATTTTAACTTTGCTAGTAAGACGCGGCGGGTCCGCTGGGGAGACAGGGGTAACACCCCTGTAACTTCTTCCGCTGTATCTGATTCGGCTCCAAAATGACCGATTAAAGCCAAAATAGAAGTAACGTACAGTTCCTCGAGTGGCCGCTGCGGGAGAAATGGCGGCGTTGTGTTCGCCATTAGCTCGGTTCTCGAGGACAGATCGGGGCGACTTTTTCAGATATGTCTCTATGGCAGTTTCCCAACTGAGTGTTTTAGTAACGTTGGTTCTGATCAAAGATATATATTCGTATATGGTTTTAATAAGCGCGTAAGATTGGAAGTGTAGTAACTCTCCGTGGTTGAAAATAGGATGCACGTGGTGTTTTGATCATGATCATGCAGAAAGATGTAAGAAACCAATGCGCCGCTCAACTCTGTTTTGCTCGGACAGTGTGTGACCGCTCGGACGGCAGATTCCCAGCCCTCGGCGCTTGGCGTAAGGATAATGTCGATCGTTCCGCTAGTCGCACTCTTCCACCATCATTTTGGATGAGCGTGATTGAAACATCACGTGTACCATATTTTCAATCACCGAGAGGTACTCCGATGCAGTTATCAGGTTTATTTCTCGCGAGCACCTCCAGAGTATTATTTCCGGCTTCTGGTTGGTCACATTCGAATTTGTGAAGACGCCCGGGAACATGTCCAGCTCGCCTTCGGCCAATGGTGCCTCCTCATTTGTCTTCTATACTTCCCAACGAATGGCCAAACTCTCTACATATACAGCTGCCTTTGATGCGTACATCTAGTGCCTTGCCATGCACGTGGTGACGGTGATGACATTGACATTGACGATGCCCTGTTGTATGATATTGGAGTAATAAAGTTCGAAGCTAGGTCAGTCGGTGAATATTGGTAAAAAGAAAAAGCAGCTAAAAAAGTCACAATGACAAGTGCACGAAAGATACAAACACATCGCTGACCCACGACTTCCGTTTCTTTTCTTCTTCAAGAGAAAAAGGCAATGAAGTGGGAACAAAGAAAAAGACTTATTCACAGCAGGACACTTCTCCTTCATGAAACTTTGCTTTCACATTTTATTTTCAAATGACTATTTGAAAATAAAATGTGAAAGCAAAGTTTCATAAAATATTTAACAAATTTAAGAATGGTAGGAACAAAACCCCAACTTTCAATTTTACATTCCCATTCTACAAATAAATTCAAACTCTTCGTTACTCATAGTAACTCTGTTTGCAGTCACGTAAACATCAGGATCGTGTAGACGAATGGTTATGCCTCATGAATTTACCGAGTAACTTTTTCGGGGCACCTTGCCAATATTTCAATGTGTTTAAACAGACGTGTTCAACCGCATCTATTAGTATAAAATGCCAGGTGACCCGATGCCGTACACCTCAAAGACAGAGCTCGAAACTCTGTCATTGAGGTCTACATTTATGGACCGAACTATATGTCTTGAATATACATTTGCGCAAGAAAATTGGATTTTCTACAGAACTCCGACTGTGTATGCGACGTAATTGAGACGATGTTAATTTCACAAAATACATGATTACTTCTTGCTTTATCATTCGCAGAACACTATCAATACATCTTAGAAGGGGCTGAAAAGACTACAGGACGCTTATATTTATTATCCACGTTCTTAATTGAATGGGAAAGGTTATGAAGATAAGGCATTACCACTGGTCCGCATGCAGCTTTCCGCCTAGCGTTGTCATAAGTACCAAGCGCTTGCCTGACGATAGTTGAAAACGATTATGTTACCCCTACGATCAAATCCTTAGGGAAACTCGTTGAAACCAGCGTGTTGATCTGAATAATAAAGATATTGAACCTTTTATTAAAATAAGATTTCGTTAACGAAACTCTCAGACATGATTTGTCAATTCCACTCTTTACGGTATTAGAGCGCGTGGAATCGTAGCTAAGAAGAGACTTCTATGTGCTCGGTTCGTAAGCCCAGCATACGGTATTCTGTTCTAGATGCAAGTTTTGTTCCTGAAAGTGCAAGGCGTTTTCATGCGGAAGTTCAAACATGAACTTTAGATCTCCAGAGCACCCCCTAAATTGTCCAATAGATGGGAAACCATGTCTACACTTTTATTTCCCTGCTTAGATATAAACATTACCAGATAATCATCCACATACTTTAATATTTTAAAACCTGTCCGTTCAGCCATTCTGCAATTGAACATTCACATCCAGCGAGATAGATATCACTTAACAGGGCAGCAACGCTAGACCCAATACATAATGAACATTTTTTTAAAAAAACGTCTTGCCTTCAAAAGTGAAAAAAGTTTAATTCAAATGAAAGCGAAGATCTAAACGACATTTCCACTGAAATGCCAGTCGAGTTCTGGTAGGCCACCGAGCCATTCAAGAGAGTACATAGGTAGACCGGTTGAATGAGGCAATCATGCGAAATAGAGTAGAAAAAATCCTCTACATCATTCGAACCCATTTTACAAGTACCATTGTTCTCGTTGCTGATGTATTTTGTCAATATTTTATAATTCTGAACTAAAATCCTGCAAGTTCAAAGACGAGAGGTGATGTTGGAGGTACTTTGAGTCGTGTAACTGCCACGACCATACCTGTGTAAGAGATACATGTGTAACAGATATATATGCAACATATATATTTGTAACACATATACGTGTAACAAATATTTGAGTAACAAATAACAGATATGATAAAATATACAAAACTGAGAGCCCTGTTACTTGTAACATAGTTTCGTTTGCTTTGGGCTCTGGAGGATATTTCTCTATACAGCACGAAGGCCTCATTCAATCGGTTCAACGATGTTCTGAAGTGAATGTCTCTCTGGCTTTCCAGAACACGACTGGAATTTCAGTGGAGAAGTGTTTAGATATTGGCCGCTTATATTTGTATTCAACTTTTATCACCCTTTGTGGGCAACACGTTTCTACAAAAACCTGGGATATGTATGTCTAGCGTTGCTCCCCTGTTTAGCGATGTTTACCTTGCTGGATTGATAGTTCAATTGCAGGAAGGTTGAACTGACAGGGTATGAAAATATTCTGATATGTGGATGATTATCTGATAACGCTTATTTCTATAAGCTACTGGAGCTACTGGGCGTCGGGTCAAACTTTTTGAAGATAAACTCCAGATTGGCAGTGATTTGTATTTCTGGGATAACGAGGCCAGCTGCCGAACTAAAATAACAAAAGATAGACACGCGCCAGTTGTAAACAAGTGACGTAAGGGCACAGGAGCGGCAAAGCAGCTAAGAATAATGAACGTGAACGCGCGAAGTTTGGTTAACAAGGTCGAAGCACTAGAGTATATTCTGACGCTTCACTGTCCACATCTAGTTATCGTGACCGAAACATGGTTAAACTCAAACATACAGGATGATGAAGTAGTTCCCCCTGCGTACAAAATTATACGCAAGGACAGACCAACACGAGGGGGAGGTGTCGCGATTATTATGAAGAAGTCAATTACTTGTCATATTATGAATGACTTACCACTCACAGAAAGTATTTGGTGCAAAATTGACTTTTGTGGCACGCAATACGTAATTGGAGCAGTTTATAGGCCACCTGATTCCCCCTTGTCAATCATGGAATCAGTTTATGACTATGTTGCTACTAATGTCGCTAATAAATCAAATTTCATTATTGGTGGTGATTTTAACCTGCCTAATATTGACTGGGATACTCTTGAGGCTGGTGCCACCGAGGTTAAACATGCTCAATTACTGCTTGACATGGTGTTTAATTTCAATATGGCGCAGGTTGTAAAAGAGTACACAAGAAGGGGGAACGCAGGCAGTTCGGTATTAGACCTGATTTTTGTTAGTAACAAGTTACGTGATTTTTCTGTGGATATTCATGATGGAATTTCAGACCACAATCTTGTTTTACTGAATTTTTATACCACTTCTTCATTAGATCCCATCAAACGTCAGGATGCACGCGTGTATGATTTTTATAATGCAGATGACGTAGGCGTACTGGATTATTTGGAAATGTCTCTGTCTGGTCTCGATGGAACGGGTGATGTAAACACAATGTGGAATTACTTTAAAAAGACTGTAAATCATTGCTTGCAGATGTACATTCCCCAGAAAATAAAACGCATAAATAGACAAAATCCATGGATAACACGTGACATTATTCATTTAAAACGCAAAATAAAGCGGCGACGCAAGACAAAACCTGTCAGCAAAAGTGACGTTGCCGGCCTCTCAAATGAATTAAAAGAAAAAATTAAGGAATCTGGGGAAAAATATTTCGGCGTCACCTTGCCGGAGTTTATGAAGACAGCGCCACAGAAATTTTGGAAATATCTTGCGCCCTCAAAACAGAACATAGATTGCATTGTAGAGAACGGCGTTGTCATCTCGGATCATATCGGAATGGCCCAGAGGTACAATGAATACTTCAGTTCTGTTTTTTTCGATTCATTCAATTGTCCTGTGGATCTGGAGGACGACGAAGGCGTACTTGCGTCTATGCCAGACATTGATATTTCAGAGGCAGGTGTCCTTTCACTTTTGTTAAATATTAACACAAAGAAAACCGCTGGACCAGACAAGATTCCTAATGAATTTTTGAAGCGATATGCGGAATGGGTCGCCAAATACTTAACAATTATATTCAAAGCGTCACTCAGTCAACACAGCGTTCCTTCGGATTGGCTCTGTGCAAAGGTTGTTCCAGTCCACAAATCCGGTGACAAACAAAATGTAGCCAATTATCGTCCCATTTTATTGACATGCACGAGCTGCAAACTTTTTGAGCACATCATTTCTAAAAGTCTTTATGCTTTTTTCGAATCAAATAACATTTTTCACAACAGCCAACATGGATTCCGGCGCCGTTTGTCAACGGTAACACAATTACTAGGTGCATTTGGTGACTTTTCCTGCTCTTCGAACGAGAGAGGCCAAATCTACGCGGTTTGTTTGGATTTATCGAAGGCTTTCGACCGAGTTTCACATAATGGACTGATACAAAAACTATTAAAATACGGCGTTAATAAGTCGGTAATTGCGTGGATACAGGCTTACTTGTCTAACAGAACACAGTTTGTGACTGTCAGCGGAGCAGTGTCGACCACCCGCAGGGTTACATCGGGGTCCCACAGGGATCGGTGCTGGGTCCAGTCTTGTTTTTATGTTACATAAACGACATCGTGAATGATCTCAGCCCCAACGTTACAGCTAGGATGTTTGCGGACGACCTCTTGCTCTATGCTAGAATACGCAACCCCATGGATCAAGAAAACTTAAACACGACTATCAACTCTGTTAAGAAATGGTGTGAAGAATGGGGTATGAAAATTAATCCAGATAAAACTGTATCCGCCAGAATCACTAGCAAAAAAACGAACATCCTACCCTACACATATCGGGTTGGAAACGATCCCATAGCTCTAGTTGATCACTTTAAGTACTTAGGAGTTACGATATCAACCGACCTCTCATGGAATCGCCACATCGACAATGTGTGCAGTACGGCTCGCAAAAAGTTGGGATTTTTGAAGCGAAACCTAGGCAAAACCACAAGTCAGGTGAAATTGACTGCATACACAACATTTATACGGCCCAGCTTAGAATATGCCTGCGCGGTGTGGGATCCGTACCGACACAATCGAATCGAAAAATTGGAAAAAATACAAAGACAGGCTGCTCGCTTCATCCTCTCGTGATACCGCCGAATGGACTCCGTTACTAACATGCTCGAACAGCTCAGTCTCCAACCTCTTCAGACCCGCCGAGAGATAGCAAGGCTAAAGGTTTTTTATATGTTTTCAAATGACTTACTAAATATGGACACATCTGATTTTTTACAACCCCGTATTACTAGACCAGTAAGGGGGGTACACAATAGGGCTATGCAAGTTCCGCGAATTAATAATGACACATACAAGTATTCATTTTTTGTTAGAACAGTTGAAAGGTGGAACAAGCTTCCCGAAAGTGTTGTGAATTGTGACTCATTAGCATTATTCGAGAAATGTTTACTTGAATTATATTAGACTCTCCATTTCTGTTTATGAATGTGTAAAAGAAGTGTTCTTTTCTTTGTTAGATTCATTGATAGCTTGTGTAGCGTGATGTGTACCAGTGCGGTTTTGCAAATCATATGAAATATAAGATGTGTTAAGAAATGTATATAACATTGCATGAATTAAAACTGACGTTCCACTCCTGTAAAGCGCCCAGAAGGGCGCACAGTATTTACAAATAAAAAAAAATAATAAGCCGGGCGATAAAAGCGTAGACATGTCTTGCCGTCTATTGGATATTTTTAGGGTGCGCTCTGTAGGTCTAAGACTTATATTTCAAGTTCCGGATAACAACGCCTTCCTATTTCTAAACCTAAACTTACACCTAGAGCAAAATCACATATGGTGAGCTTACAAACCGAAGACAAATAAATCTTTTCTTACGATTCCACCCACCCTGAGCTTGTAAAGAAAGGAATTACTAAATCATATTTGATAGCTTCTTTAACAAAATATTGTTTTTATAAAGGTTGCAATAGCTTTATGAGCTAGTGAGATAACCAGGCTGATTTCAACGGGTTCGCCTAAGGAGGTGATAGTAGGGGCAGCAGAATCGCTTTTAAATATTTGCACACAAACGCGTGGCATTTGTAACAACGCTTGGCGGAAGCCTACTTCACCACCAGTGGTAATGCCTTATCTTTATAACCTTTCTTATGAAGTTGAGAATGTGGCGGGTAAATATAAGGTTCCTGTAGTCTTCTAGGGTGCCTTCTAAGTTGTTTTGATAGAGTGCTGCAATTGAGAACGCGAGAAGTAATCATATAGTGTGTGAAACCAAACATCGTTTTAATTACGACGCATGCACCGTCGGAGTTTTGTAGAAAATACCATTTTCTTGTGGCAAGTTATACATAACGCTGACAGATCGATGTATAAATGTTCGAGTTAGGGAACGCTCTTTCCTTTGATGTATACGCCATTGGTAACATGGGAGTTAATTCCAATGGATGTGGCTATGCACTTATGTTTAAATACATTAAAATATTAGAAAGACACCCCAAAAAATTACGTGGGAAATTTATGCGGCATATGAAATTTGTCTACACGGTCCTGACGTTTGCGTTTGTGCAGAATCGGTGGCGATACGTAATGAAGAGTTTGAATTCATTCGTTTAATGTGAACGTAAGTGGGGAAGTTGGGGTTTATTTCCTACATTTTTTTTTTGTTAGATATTCTGTGACACTTTGTTTTAAATTTTATTTTATTTTTCCGAATGGCTGTTGGAAGAAGCGTTCTGTCTGAAGGACTTTCTTTTTTTCCCGCTTCACTGCCTTTATGTCTTTACAAAAAAAAAAGAAAACAAAGTTGTGAGTCAGTGCTGTGTTTGTGTCTTTCGTCTACTTGACCTGGTGTCTTTTTGCGTAGCTTTTTTTCTTTTTGTTGCTAATACGCACCGACTAGCCCAACTAGGGCAATGAACTTTTACTCCCCGGAGAAAGCTTTTTTTGTCCGCAAGCTTTAACCTCCTAATTCCTGGAAAATCAAACCTTTCAAGAATGTTTTGTAGTAGAGCACTCTCACACTCGCATTTTGCCTTTTCTGTAAAAGTTAAAATTCAATATTGATGAAACAAGTTGAGGCATCGGCGTTTTTTGGTATTGACATCTCGTAGAACTGATACAGAACGTGTTTCTAATTTATTAATATTACCAGGTTTTCATCTTGTTTTTATAAAGCGAAATCTAGACAACAGTTTTTCGTCGTCCAATAGAAAGCAACGCGCTGCAGAATTTTCAATTAAAATTGCAATTAGTTTTAAATCTTTACGATTTACGTTAGTAATATCATAGGTGGCCAATTCCGGTAAACTAACCTTGTCCAAATAGAGCTTTAAAGATATTTTTTTTATTTAATGGGGACACTGTAATTATATTGTTATTTCAAGTTCATAAATAACTTCGGGTGGGATCCAGAATTCCAGCTGGCGTCGAACTCAGTTCTGTGCGCCGTTATGTTAGAAAGATAATTAAAGTTCGGTTCGAGTAATTTAGCCTTTTTCCGATAGCTGTGTGAGAGTCAGCGTAAGAGAAAAACCACCTGTGTCCTCAACTGCCTAGCGGATGGGATCCAGATTTTCAGCCTCCGACAAACTAAATTTTGTGCGCCGTTATGTTAGAAACATAATTAAAGCTCGGCTAGAATAAGTGCACCTTTTCCCAATAATAGCTCTGTAAGAATCAACGTTAAAAAAAAAAATTAAAAAAAAAACTTTTGTGTTCTCAATTGCCTAGCGGATGTGAGCCATCATTCCAGCCTGGGTCGAACTCAATTTTGTGCGCCGTTATCTTTAAAACAAAATTGAAGTCCGGCTAATATAATTGCGCCGTTTTATATTTATGTGAAGCCAGAGCCCAGCAAAGAAGTATAATTTTTGTCCTCAACTGCGTAGCAGATGTGGGTTCAAACATAATTATATTGTATGGAGGACCCTGGTCTAAATTTAGGTCACTCATAGCAACTTATTTGTTTCCCCCTTATTTTTTAGATTCACTTCACTCATTGCTTTATCTGAGACACGAGGTTCTCAAATTTGTCAAAAACTGCCCGAATAAAAGCAAGGTACGGAGGTACGACGAATTAAAGCTCAAAACGCAGTCCGCACTAACAAAAAATCGTATGTCAATAATGTACCAGAGATATTGCCTTCTTCGATAAAGGAGATAATCCCAAGCACAAAGCTCTTGCTTGTGGTTGTCCCTCTGTATCCATACGTCAAGGGTCGCATGCAATTTTCACTGTACTGTGCGCCAGACATTGACAAAGACTATCCACGCACTCTGAAACGATGTTGCCAATATGAGCAAAAGTCAACAAGCACACGGAGACGTGTCTTTTGCCGATCAGTGTATTCCGATTGAAGCTTGTGGAACTTTTGTTCTAAGGGATCACAAAAAGAAAGAACCATTTTCATTTGTTTGTAGAAAATAAAAATAAAGCACAAAGATGCGGAGGGCATAGACTTTTGACACCAGTACTGTCCTGCCTGACGTCTCAGATTCCTTAGTTGTACCCGCAAATTTTAAGTCGAAGGAAGAACGTCAATGTCTGTATCTGACTCGCATTGCGTTCGCCACCAACTAGCGCACCAAGGTAGGCATATACTGCTAATATATTTAATGCAAAGGTGCAGCGAGCTGGACAAGAATTAGCTAGCTGTGCTTGGAAATGTGTGTTTGTCCTTTGTCCCCATTGTTCACCTTGTACAGGGGATTATTATCCTTATAGTGAGGGTGGAGCTTGGGAAAAAAACCTTGACTACCAAAGCAAGCCACTTAAAGCATTAAACATTTGCACATTACAAAGACTCACGCCGTGCTAAAGGAAGTGTAACAAAAGCTTTCGAAACCCCGTCTGCCAGAACCAAGACCAGACTCAACGACCTCTACGGGAAAGTTCAACGCGTATCTTCGGTGCCTGCGGGAGGTAGGTGACTATCGCCGGTGCCTTGCCGTTCACGCCGTTGTTTACCGTGTTTAAGAACTAGAAGGGTTTAAGTCGTTCTCAGGTGTATGGGCCAGGCGGCTCGAATAGGTAGTCGTGAAGATTTCCAGGCGAGACCTTCGGCAAATTTGTCATTTCTTTGAGGAGCATCTGCTCATTCTTCTAATCTAAGAGATCAAGAAGACGTGTCGAACCAGCATAACTAAATTTCTGGAGAAACCGCAGTTTGTCCTTGACTGGGAGACTTTTACAGAACGCACCACTCACTCGGGGTTCCCAGAAAACAAGCAAAAACAATGGCCAACTGGAAGCAACACACTCCCCCCGGAAGTTCGCCCATGCATTTGTTTTTTGTATACTGTTGAATAACCTCTATATTTATCTCATATTATGCTTTTTGCCTTTCCTTAACCACTTGTAAGGGTCATTGGGCAATTACTGAAATCATCGCTTTCCACTAAAAACTTAGTCTTTGGAAACAAGAGGCATCTTGGTAAATCTCACAATTTGTTTTGTAAGAATGACCAGTGAGTAAAAGCATGGATCAGCAAAGGACATGTTCCAACATTCTTGATTGCGTGTGGACGAGATGCGACAGTTCTTGTGAGATCTTGATTTCTCACGTTTGCGAGTCAGCGTGGCCTCACTCTGCGTGAATAAAAAGAGGCGGGATCTAAAAAAATTTGAAGCGACCTTTATTTCCAAATTCCTGTTATGCGTGAAATGCGGTTTTCAAAGCGTGACCGTTTATAATGATTTAGAAAACATTCAATTGTCATTCGGGGAGTGCACAAGCATCTTTTTTTTCTATAAATTGTCCTAGTACATTGAGTGGGGAAATTGAAGGTGTTTACTTCACGTGACGCTGATTTTCTCGCCACATTTAACGAGGACCAAGAATCAGTGTATAGGCCACATGACATCAAATCACGTTACGCTAATGTTTTTGCTAGGTTTAGCAAAGAAATAAAATCGGCGTATAAGTCTCGCGACGTCAGGTCACGTGACATCAAATTTCCCGCTAAATCTGGCGGGAGAGATGTATCGATGTACAGGTCACGTGTCTGGAGGCTATCCGTTCCAGTTCAACCGATGCAAATTAAAACGGCGGCGTTCGTTCGTTCCTGCTAGAAGGAACGCGTTCCAGGAACTCCGTTCCTTGGAATGCTGTTCCGTACAACACTGGTTCTTGACTGGAGTCGTAATTTATAGAGAAGACAAATAGCGGTTAAAACCGAAACAGGGGCCTTTTCTCAGATACGCGACCTGTTTGTACTGTCTAGATATTTGAGGACTCGATTTGAGAACTCTTCTAAGTCATTTAGCTCATATTGTATGCAGTTCTGAAAACTTTTTTCCCAATGTACAGTCACTTTTTGAGCACGCTCAGAAGGGATGTAGAAAACAAAAAAATATAATCAATTTTTATTTAACTGAGACACTGGAATACACACAGAAATAAAACAAATATACTACAAACCTCCCAATTTCGATATGGGCGTACCAACTCGATAATCAAGATACACTAATGACACGGAAGAAATCAGGTCACTCACAAAGAAAAAGTGAGATCGATGCACATCCTTCTTTGTTCATCATGCTTCTAATTAGTTGGATACGAATTGATAATACATAAACGAACACAACGTAAGGGCGCAAGTAAGATGGTGTATATCAAACATTTTTGCGAGAATCCTGAGACTGAGGTATTGACAGATGACGACAAGGATGGGAAGGAGTACGTCTCAAAGACGACAAGGAAGAGAAGGGGCACGTACACGCTTTTGAGGCTGAGGGAAAGATCATAAAACTCAATTCCCGATCATGTTAAACGTTTCCCTAAAACTAATTGAGGTTGGTTTGAAATCTCAAGACTCCCGGCACTGTCCAATGTTTAAAGATAACTTAAGAGAACTGGTGATGAATGGTTCGGTCCCCGCCATTATTGGTGTCAAAAGTTTTTTGGCAAAAAGAAGAAGCATGATAATGCTTTCTCCTTTTCAAACATTGTTAAACACTTTCTTAGCGAGGACGTTAATGTTGCGATGAGCTACATTGTATGTTGATTTACCAATTCAGTAGTGATATAACGCCAATGGATGTACTGGACGGTGTGAATGATCCTATTTATACGCCATTTTCTTGAAATCTCCGCCACTCTGAGCCGCGTCCTCTTTCCCTTGGTGGTTTTGCTTTGAACTGTAGTCATAGGCGGCTCTCATTGAATCAGCTCCCTCCTGTGCTTTGTATTCTGGGTCTCCGGCGACATGTTGAAGGGCAACTGCCAAAACTGAAAGTAATCATAACACCTGTAAATGTTTTACAATGGTTAAAGTGCCATACGATGGCGCTTCAGCAAAACGGCTGAGTGCGGTCCGATGGTACCTAATCTGAATTTCGAAGCGTTTTTTTTTTTCATACAGCTATATTTACTTTAAAATAGAAAGTTGCAGATCTGTTAAAAATATTTATTGTTTTCTTTCAAAAAGTAGGGTTGGTGTAACACAATCCTAACAATATGGGTTGTAGGTTGTGGGAACCACGTGTTCCCCGCATCCCTATCTAGGCCTAGCTCAGGCAGGCCGTGGGACGTCGCCACGTGGGGGCGCGTCCCGGATGCGAGGGCGAAGCCGTATTCCCTGGTGGACGGCTTTCCCTCGTCCTTCTCGGGTGATTTGCCTAAGGCACACTCCTCGAGATCATGACTTGGACGAGTCCGCCCCTTCGGGGAACCACCTACATCCGACCCACCCCGGGCGCGTCCATCCCCGCAGGCTATATAGGACGGCCCTAATCCAACGGGCGGGACTCTCGCTGGGGGAGGCTCTGCTCGACGGAGCCTTCATATCCTTATCTGATCCTCCCCCTCCGTGATACTGTCAATAGCGGCAGCGCGGACTCCGACTGGCGATCCTGTCAAAAGAGACAGCGCCGTCATCTCCACCATTGTTGGCCCTCGGGCAAGCGTGTGACATTTGAGTCAATAAACACGTCTTTATCCGGACCCAAGGAACCTTCTGTGTTTCTAAGTGGTACCCCCATAAAAGGGGAAACCCACAAGGTCTATTCAAATGTTTTCAGTATACAGTATTGTAATTGTACTCAAATTTAACTATATTATACTATCAATTATTTTTCTATAATAAATTTATATAGTAAATATAATACTATTTTTATTTTATTTATTATCTGGCTGTGTTTTTGTATTCTTCCTATGATGTTCATACCTTGGTCATAATTAATCAAACTGCTCCTAGGCAACTCTTACGGCTAAATCTTGCCAAATAGATCTCTCGTGTAATGCGATTTATTTGAAGTATCTTTCAGAAACATTGTCCCGAAACGGGCGTACAAAGATCAACTAAAGTTACTGAGACATACGATCGCCGATTGACCCCCCCCCCCCCCCCCCCCCCCCGTTTCTCTTGAGTTACACTACACTTCGTTCTGGCCGAACTCTGCAACTAAAAGTGTGCTCTAATCGACATCTTGTAAACCCTGAGATGGGGAACGATAAAAAAAACGGACCCATCTCAGGGTTTACAAGATAACTAAAAGTTTACAAGATAACTAAAAGATAACTAGAAGTGTGCTCTAATCGACATCTTGTAAACCCTGAGATGGGGAACGATAAAAAAACGGACCCATCTCAGGGTTTAAACCCATCTCAGGGTTTACAAGATGTCGATTGATTACCAGCTCGCCTGCACTCTCTCACTGCTTACAATTGTGCTCTAATGTTTGATGACGTCCCTGAATTATATCCAATAATGTACCCCTTCCCCATTAGCGTTGTATGCACCGTCTGAACAAACGTTATTACAGCATGGGACAACTAAGTAGCAGATGGAACTGCATATTAAGAAAACTGTCTATATGAATGTAACAGGTAAAAAACAAATTCCGGAATTTAACTATAACACAAACGGCCCTTTTTGAATAAAGTTACTGAGTATAAATATCTGGGAGTGTTTTTTAGCTCCGATCTAAACTGGAACTCCCATATCGACTATGTATTTCAAAAAGGATTTAAAAAACTGTGGATGATCAGAAGAAAGCTAGATTGTGCGAGTCCAGAAGTAAAATTAATGGCTTATAAATGTCTGATTTTACCAACCATTGACTCTGCGAGCCCGGCATGGGAGCTATTTAACACTAGAAATGTTCATATTCTAGAAAGACTACAAAACAAAGCAGTGAGATTTATATTAAATAGTTACAAATCAACCAACTCTGTCTCCGCACTCAGGTCCCGAGCAAACCTATGCAGTGTTCAAACCAGGTTGGCTATGAGCAGAATGAAACTTTTTTTTTTTTAGATTTTGAGTGGATGTTGCAGAATAAATGTTTCAAAATACGTAACAACTCCCGAACCCATGCAGCACAGAACAAAACATAATCGTTATATTCAACAATATTGGTGCTCAACAGATCGTTTTAAGTAATCCTTTTTGTTCGGTGTATAGACGAATGGAACAAGCTACCCGCTCGTGTTGTCAATTCCGAAGATCTCATTTCATTCGCAAAGGAACTAGAGTTTGTGTATGCATGTAATTAATACCTTTTTATTTGTATTTTTTTGCGTGTATGTAATTATGACCTTTTGTTTATGTTTGCTATTTGTATCACTCCTGCCCTGGCCTTACGGCTGGCAGTAAAAATAAATATGACAAAAAAATTAAAACAACTTCCACATTTCGACGGAGACGAACAGGTTTGAACGCCACGCAGTCACTACTCGACTGAATGAATCTGGAGTAAATAATGTTACGAATATACGTATATCTAGTTATTACCAAAAAAAAGGGGGAAGGGAAGTTTCCCAAACGAACCATTCTGAAGAATCTTAACAATCAACTAAAGCTTCCATCAATTACCCAAATCAATAAACTTTTTTTTTGCAAAATTTTCCGTGTATTAAGGAGAATGCTTGGAAGGCATGAGTACGCCCTGCCCGCAATCGCCTTGTCAGTGATTTAAAGTAATTTACTTCGAATCTATTGTCAGTGATTTCACGTACATAATCAAAACAATTTGTTGAAGATTGAACTTGTGAACTGTCGTCTCTAAGGTTTTTGTCCTTCAACACTTCACTGGACCAGAAGGTCAGCACATGCAGTGCGCGTAAATACGCTCGGAGCGTGCGTGCAGAAATATGAAAGCACCAGTTTATGTTGACGTTGGAGACAAATATATTTTAGCGGTTATTTAAACATATGCATATACCGCTGCAGAGAAACTAAGTTAACTCCCTAAAAAGTGTCAGTGTAGCAGAGGATGGTACCAGCTCTTACCTAAAATAGCCACCAAATATTTTCTTGTGAGCAGCATGTTGATCTGTAGGCTTGCAGTTCTGCATAAGAATCAAGGAACAAAAAGTATAGATTATAAAGCCTGAACGAAATGAAAGCTATGATAAATACATTTATTTCTTAATTCAATGGCAAACATACAAATATGAAATTACAAAACATACGTTTGTTTTGCATGAAACCTCTAATAGAACGAATATTATGACCCCAACAATTTTCAGGCTGTTGAAGTCCCTTTACATTGTATATTCCTAATGCACATTCATAAAAGTTATGACAAAAAGTAACGCAAAAGTTTTTTTTATATACAGAAGAAAGTATGAGAAAACAGGTGTCGTCTAAGAATTGTACCTTTCCATGCGTTACTAAGGCATTTAATTTTGTTGAAATTAAGAGGCCTGCGTTAGTCAGAGCAGATTAATACTTGGAGATTAAAGGCAAAATGGGAATTAAAGCTTCAATTTGTGTCTCACCTTTGCAAACGATGTCAGCAAGTTTAGAGTTCTGTATATCTGTCCACTTCCACACCAGCCTTATATTATATTGCCGAATATAGGGCACAATTGTAAATGTTCTGGGATCATATACCGAGCGAGGTCCAATTAAAGTTGTTTTGAACCTATTTTCGGCAGAAGCTGAAGGCCATCAACATCGCTCTGTTTTGTGTAGTACCTATGAATGTAAGCGGCAAGATAATTTTTCTAATTTATATATACTGCTCATTATTCTAGGATGTACCATGCCATCAATTGTCGCATAGATTGAATGATCGAAAATTGTTTTTGCATTCTTTTAATTTTTTTTTTGTTACGTGTACGTTTGGAATACTTATCATAGGTGGACGATTTGAGTAGACAGTCCAATTTTGCTTTTGTGTTTAACTTCTTTCCCAAATCACAAGGATAGTGTAAGTATTAGACTTCTTTCAAATGAATAAAACAAAGTCAGGTGCAATCCAGAATTGCAGCTTGCGTTGAACTCAATTTTAGGCTCCGCTATTTCAGAAACATAGTCAAGGTTCGGTCCTGATAACTGTGTTGTTTTTAAAAGGCTGAAACCCATGATGACATACATAACCACCTCTGTTATTAGCCTAGCAGTCTATCCCTCGAACGTAAACATATTTTGTGTAAGGGACTACACTTGTTGCGAGTTAAGGTTGCTGTTTTTCACAGAGCGATCCGCTTGTGGTTATATTTTTAGATAGACAACAACTAGAACGCAGTATCTTAGGCGCCAAAGTCAGTGGCTCAGAGGAAAGAAATGGCTGCTCTAAATGAAACGGAACTATTAATTACATCTTAAACTTGTTTTCTATATTAATATATTACACTTGTTTCGAGAACATACTTTAAGAAATCAAAGTTTTTAAACCAAATAGACGTAGAACACTCTTCGCTTTATTGTAATTAACTATCATTGATGTGACGGAAATTCATCTTTTTAATATATGTGTATGACAAGCCTGAAATGTCATCCTTTGTTTGTTTTGAAGATCTCGGTTTAATGCTGTTCCATAAGTATGCAACTCAAGCTTGCAGCAAAAAAAAAAAAAAAATTTCGACAAATTACAGTTAGTCAGATTTACGGAGTTTATGCATATCAAGTCAATCATTTCGTAAGAATGTAAGCGCTCACAGAAAGGAAGAAACAGGGTGTGATATATTTGTGCATGTGAATTTTGAACTGAGTTTTTACTGAATAACATTTCGACAGACCTTGTTTAAAAAAAAAAACAAAAAAAAAAACATGGTGTGTGTGTTTTTTTTTGTTTTTTTTTTTGCAAATAAGTTTGAATGGTTTGTTAATTCGTTTTTTCCATCGTTACCTAAACAGTTCAGTTCCCCGCTATTTTCAGCGGCCGAACTGGCGTCAAGATACTTAACGTGACATAACTATTACGAGAGTTCATTTTCTTGCAAAATTTAGCGAGAAAATGGAGGTCACGCAACCTATAGTACCAATTTAGTTTCCCCCTGCATTTAATGGACAATCAATAAAAATATAGGTACTTGACTCCCCAAAAAGTTGTATAGTGTCTTTGAAAGAAAATGAAACAACAGTTCTTTCTTTAACGGTTTTCATGAATAAGGGTAAAGATAAATATCGCTGTCAATCCATTTTATTTTAGTTATGTGACAGTAATACTGGGGCCATGCAATGAACATTTAACGTTGCACTGCTTTCGCTGGCTAAATATTTTCAAAGTTTCAAATTATTGAGGTTGGGAGATCAGGAGGCTATACGAAATTATCACGGTTTCCTTGAAGAGTTTTGGTAGAGGTAAATTTGTATTGACCATTCAGGCGTAACCCACTAAAATTGAGATTTTCAAATGGTCTAAACCTCTCAGTGGAATGATCAACACCTCTCTCTCCCTCTTTCAACAATACGAAGCCTTGCGCTATTGCTTTATAGAGCAGCACTTCAATTTACGATTTGTTGTTTGGCTCTCTCGAGCAATTTTCAACAATGAAATAAGTTTGCTTGCTTCATCTGGAGGCGTTGCTTCTGATATTTTCCTGAAACTATTTATAATAAAAAACAAACTATATGCTCTCTTCAAAAGGTTCACGTTTCCTGTTTGACTTGTAGATATGCATTTTTAAACGTTGAGCTTCGTACTTATGAGGGCTTTAAGAAACATTTAGGCCAATGACACCAGACAAAAAAGCTCTCATTAGGTAACTTTAATTGTCCAGGTTCCCGCACAAGGGATTGAAGCGTATAATTGGTAGGGAATAAGGAACGTTTCTGAATTTCTTTGCGTCTGACTCTTTTACGCCAGTCTCGTTGTAGTCTTACATTGTTCAATATTCTCGGCTGTATTTTTGTTGCATCGGCGGAAGTATCATCACATGGAAAATTGTTTAAATAGCTATTGGGCGACTAGTCGAGCGCGTAATCATTAGTTCTGTGCCACATCCGTTGATCTTGGACTGGTTTGAAGCGCAGGTATCTGAAGTTCGCAGCGTCGCCATGGGATGGCGCCACAGCCTCACTAGATGTGGAAACTGGCTAGAGAAACCTTCAGCAAGTGCCGACAGATGGCTGCGGGATGCATATTTCAAGATGCTAGGCGATAGGACGCATAGCAACGGAGGCCGCGCTGGACTGGCTGGCTATAAGGAGCGATGCTTTGACGTAACACTTAGCAACCGAAGATCACCGGCGACGTCCCCTTTCGCCTATTTCGGCGCCGCGCAGTGGGGGACGGCGGGTGTATCAATAATACGCGTGTTAACCCACCCCGGCCCCTCCATTCACGCCGCGTCGCGGCGACGGTCTGCTGATGGCTCATTGCAAAATATTAATTTACCTTGGCCCATCCGTACACGACGCTTCGCGGTGCCCGCCGGTTTCCCATGTACGCCCTAGCCACCATTTCCCCCCTTGCACCTCGTTTGCTAGGTGTTAAGTCATGCCGTCGCTTTTTATAACCAGCCAATGCTGTGCGGCCGCCGTTGCTGTGCGTCCTATCACCTAGCCTCTCTAAATAAGCGATCGGGGAGCGGGTGCGCGCTTTGGAAGCCATCGGATGCTTTTGGCGCCGGCTTTGGATACCTGTGAACATACACGGATTATTGTTCCGTTCTTCGGCCTCCCACGCTATTCTTCAAGCACAGTTGTCTTACCATATCACTAGGTCGTATAAGCGCACGGTGTCGTCACCCCTGTATGCACAACATATTTGCAAAACAACTAACTGACTTTGTCCCTTTGCACGCACATCTTCATGTACAGGCTAAGTGAACTAATCAGCTTTCACGAGGAAGGAGGTTTTTTTTGGAGATGTTCACCCCGCAGAAAAGTGCTGCCCGCTGCGCGAAAGGATTACGGATTTCCTAGAAAATCATCGTGGCAGCAACAGCAATTTCAGCACCTTTGTTATCTCTTTGAGTCTTATGAATACACAAAAAGTACGAATTTGTTTTTGTGATTCTCTTTCTTACCCGGATTTTAATGCTCCAGAACTCTCCACTCCTGCAGAGAAAGTTCAGCTGATCATAATTGTTGAATTCATGGAGGCAGCCTAGAAATGTGCCTTAATGATTCAGGACTGTACGAATTTTCGGAAGCCGTCGTCTATTGTTAATTTTCTGAATTTGTGAAGAGGGAGAGGTCGCCGTATTGCTCTCTACTTTCTAATAACGCATCCCCAAGATTAGTGGACACCGGCACGTCTCTACTACTTACATCATGGTGTTCAGAGTGCCCCGAAAAACGTTTAAAAGGTTTTTTTTAGCGCATCAATAATCTACGCATCGCGGAACGCTCATTCTCCGACCAAGAGGACCACTATACACTTTAAGAAAAAAGTTGGCCTCAAGGGACTAACGGCAGCATTTGGTCCTCTGAACTCCCAGTTGCTTCCCGAAAGGACCATCTGGCTCAAGCTAGATACCGTGCGCAAAAGCTGGGACTAACTGCGCTCGACTGGGACCAACCGATAGGCGTGCGCGAGCAAAAGCATCCATTAGTCCCCCTCAGACAGGGTGCATCTGTATGATTTAGTCCCCGAAGGCACACGGAATGTTCGCCAGGAGGACGGACGCTATTTCGCTTGTCTTGGGAATCGGCGAGACTCAGCCCAGCACGGCTGAAAGTGTTGACAAAACTCGGACGAAACTGGCGAATTTGTTTAATGTGCCACGAACGTTAAGACATTACATGGTAGAGCTTCACGCGTTGTGTGAATGCGAGTGAAGGAATGTGTTGACTCAACTTCACCCAACTATCTCGTCAAAAATGATCTGTTGACATTCCACAAGTCCCATTTACGTAATTTGCCTTCGCGCAAAAAAAATGTGCATTTATCCAAACGCAACACCTCAAAATACTAGCACTTTTTTTCTTTTTAAAATTAAACTTAACAGTTTGTAGAAGCCACGCTTTTAACACCGGAGTCTCGCAGTCAGAATGAATGGTCACTTCAATCGCTAAAACTGAGCATTCCCATCGGCGATATAAGCAGTCGCGCGATGCGACTAGATCGCATCGCAAAACAAATTATATGGTCACACCGGCGTGTGCGATAAGCGAGTCCAACGCCTTCGTTGGCGAGTCGTTTCTCGAAAACTCTCGCTCCGAACCCCGTTGATTGGCTCAGCCGCTCCGCGACTAGATCGCATCGCAAAAAAGTCGGGTCGAGAAGCGACTGCTCAAATGGCGTCGCTTTTTGCCCGCGATGGTCGCTTTTGCGATGAAAGTTATCGCGCGACTAGATCTCATCGCCGGTGTGAACGCGCCTCCGTCTCTGCTTGACAAACCTTTCTGGGTAGTCCAATGTCGAACTCAAAATCCGCAACGACACACTTGATGCACGGCACGTTCCACTTATAGAGCACATTCAGGGGCAGTATCCAGACGCCTTCATGCCATCGTCGTCGCTGTTTCCAAAACAATCCAGATGAACAACGAAGAACGAACCACGCCGGGAACGTCACACCTGGCAGCACGCTACTAATACAAAACAAATGCAAAAAAAAAACCACTCGAGAAAGTTGAAAATGTTTATTGGACGCCATCTTTATTGGACACATTTTTATATTAAAACTCATTGGGTATTTTATATCAGTTTCATATGTCGCATATCATTTTTTTTTCTTTATCAGTTTCATATGTCGTTTATGAGTCTCGGTTAGGCTAGGTGGCGCTGGGTACCACCCAATGCATGTGCTACAAACAATATTTTTTATTTGTTCACACAGCCATTACACTTTGGGCCCTTCGGGCACATACTATGCACACATGTTGATACATATTACTAAAATCAGTTGAAAATGTACATTCAGCGCATACATATACACGACGCAACAAACATGAATACAACAGCACACGAGCCCGATCACTACTTCCGAGCTCTGTGTTTCCGCCTTTTACACTGGTCGTTTTGAAAGTACGAATTCTCTCGGCGACCACCTCAGCAATAAATAACATTCCTAGTATGTAGATTTTTTAAAGTAATGTCATATCTCTTAGAGTATTTCGAACAGCTCAGGGAATAAATCTCTTAGTAAAAACTAATCGCTCATGCCGTAATTATTTGAAAGCCATTAAATCAAGCCGTCCCACTGCAATTCCAAGGCTCCTGTTTGCTTGCCCGCGTGACACGTTCGTATACTGAAAGAAAATCATATAAATTTATTCTTGATATGTTTAGTGGACACAATTTTATATCAGAACTTAAATTTTATATCAGAACTTATATGAAAATATATGAGCTGATATGACTGAAATTATATATTGAAAAGGGGTGATGGGCTAGAAGGCGAGTATATTGACACAAATATAATGCAGAAGACATAGACAAGTAGAAGTACGCAAAACAGGTGTGACTTAAAACGATATGCATGATGTGGACGTCATATCAGTTCTCAATTAGGCAGAATATGACATTCCAAATTCTAATATGGATGTCACATAAGTTATCATTTAAATCACATATGAACTTGTACCCTGCGTATCAGTTGGCATATGTTGCGTATAAGTTCTTATATGTCGCATATCAGTTTTTGTCTACTTCATATCAGTAAAATATGTCGCATATTAGTTTCTGTATATTTCATGTCAGTTATTATATAGATTCATATATTTTTTTCAGTAGGCCCGAAGTCACGATATATTTCATTCCAAAACTACGTTTTATGATTCTTTTACACATATCAAATCTAAAAGTATCTTCTTCTTTCGTTTTTTTTTCGCAGTGTTATTTAGAAATTTACAAGATTGCCCTGTATGCAGCCAACACGCAATCTTAAACAGTTGTATTGCGTCCATAAAGAATTCTTCTTTGCAAATAACTTGCACACTGTAACTATTTTAACTATTTGTTTTTGAAAGAACAAATAGGATGTTATCCACATTCTTTTGTTTTGGCGTCGACCTCAATTTTTGTCTGTGGTTGTTTGAAAGTTAATTAGAGCTCGGTCCCAATAATTGCGTTGTTTTTCAAAACTGAAGGACAGCGAGACATAGAAACACGTGTGGCATGATCTGCACAGTGCATATTTGTTGAAACCTTGCTGTATACCTTATGAGGGACGCCCCTAAACCTAAATGTAGGTTCTTTATTTTTTCGGAAACCATACGTTTTAAAGAACCCCTGAAAAGAAAAAAAAATATTTTTTTTAAACAGTCCATATGGAACACGCGTGTCACAAAATAAATTTTACGCGAAAAAAAAAATAGGAATATCGACGGCGCCAGACACGATTTAGTCGGCAGTCACCTCCTTTCCACTTGTTTTCTCTCTCGGCATTTCGGGCGCGTGGAGGAGAGGTGGATCGGCTTCGCCTTCACAACCGAGATGGTCATTCCGGAATGACCCCTGACGTCATGGACTTCGCGTGATTAGTCGTGACGGGGGGCATGCTCACGCAGTCATCGCCGCTTTCCTCAATGATTGCGTAAGCCTGCCCTCTGTCATGGCCAGCAAGATGGAAAGGCAGTTTTTGCAGTGTGGCACGTTCCCGTAAAAGGGAATAAGAGGGATATGTGTCGGTGGTGGTTTGTGGGTTGGGTCAGAAAGGTGTAAGTGACCAATTATTAGCATCATGGGAGAAAATAAGAGAAAAAAGTTCCTCACGTTTTGGCAATAGGCTACGACTATATGAGTACAAAACACCAATTGGAGAGCTAACAGCGGCCATCATTCTGCTTTCACTCCCTGAGCGGTCCGATGGGGGAGTTTTAATTACGGAATCGGAAACTGCGTCGTGACTGAAGATCTTACTGCCCATGTGCAATTTTTCAAACCGAAGTTTAAGTGGGTGACCCTGCGGTTTTGCGAACGAGTAAAGTTTCTTTACTTTGACGCGGATATTCGCAGAGAAATGCTAAAAGATGGTAATGGCCGTACCTCCCAGTAAAGGCCCGCAAAGAAGAATTTTATGTATCTTTCTAAAGATAAATGTCGCTGTCCATTGATTTTTATTTTACCGATGCTGCAGTTTTACTAATAACAAGAAATACAAAATTAAACGTTATACAGGTTTTGCTAGTTAAACTTTTTTAAGTTTCAACTTATTGAGGTTGAGAGATCAGGAGAACATCCGCGGTTTCGTTGGAGAGCTTTGGTAGATGCAAATTTAGACTGACAATTCCGGTATAACCCACTCATATTGAGATTTTTAGATGGTCTAAACCATTCAGTGGGTTCATCACTACCTCTCTCCTCCACTTTAAAAAAAAAAAAAAAACGAAACCTTGCATCATTGCTTAACAGCTGTACGTCATTTTACAATTGGTGGTTCGGCTCTCTTGAGCATACTTTTCACGATGAGATAATTTTGCTTCCTCGACCTGGCAGTGTTGGCAGTAACGCGTTAGAAGTAATGGAGTAGCCGGTAACGCGTTACTTTTTTGGTAATGTTTAACGTACTCGTAACCGTTTCAAACAGTAACGAGTAACGAACTTAGGTTACGTATTTCGAGTTACGGGTATCGCATTTACGTTACTTGTTAATTTTTCTTCCCAATAGCTGAAGAAAAAAAAATGTTGCACCAATGTTTTTCACGTTATTGGGCGCCAGGATATATGATTTTTTTAGTTCTTAGTTTCATTTGCCTTTTTTGTAAGTATTTAGGGGAAACCGTAACAAATATAAAGTAACTGTGATCAGTGCCTGCAAGGAGATGATATTTGTTAAAATATGGCGCTTATGAATGCCTGCAACGTCAAAGAGTAAACCGTGTTAATTCATAATTTAAGCAAAGCAATAAAAAATTATCATTCATTACTTTTATTCGTGACGGTAACAGTATCACGTTCCTTTTATTTTGAAGTAGCGTAGGACGGAAAAGTGTTACTTTAATTTGCAAGCAACGAGTAACGTATTTCATTACGTTTTTTTCGGTAACGCCTACGACACTGATCTGGAGACGTGGCTTGTCATATTTTCCGGAGATTATTTTTAATGGTAAACAAATCCTATATTCCCTTCTAAATTATCAGAAAAAAAAATTTAATCATCACCAATGCGTTTACCATAACTTTAGTCTCTTCTAAAGTTTCAAATTTCCAGTTAGACTTGTAGAGATGTATTTTTAACGTTGAGCTTCGTACTGACGTGGGCCTTCCAGGAAATTCGGGCCAGACACCAGACAAAAAAAGCTTTCAATGAGTAACTCTACCTGCCCAGGTTTCCGTTAAATGCGGTTAAATGGCTGGGAATAAGGAACATTTCTGGAATTCTCTTCGTCAGACTCTTTTACACCAGTCCCGTTGCAGTGTTAAGGCCCGCTCACGACTTGCAACCGAGTGCGACCAAATGAGGCAAAACCGTTTCTTAAGCCTCTTACGACCCCATGCGTTGCGGCGGAGCAGGTTGTGGCAATTGTTTAAATAGGTGTTGGGCGACCATTTTAATGCGTTAGCCTTAGTGGGCTGCTGCATCCTCTGATCTTGGACCGGTTTGAAGCACACGTATCCAAAGTTCGCAACGTCGCCATGAGATGGCGCCACGGCCTCACTGGCTGTGGAAACTGGCTATGAGACACCCGCCAGCGCCGACAGATGGCGGCGGGGTGCATATTTCAAGATGCTAGGCGATAGGACGCATAGCAACGGACGCCGCACTAGATTGGCTGGTTATAGGAAGCGACGCTTTGACGTAACACTTAGCAACCGAAGATCGCCGACGACATCCCCCTCCCCCGATTTCGGAGCAGCGCAGTGGAGGACGGCGGGTGTATCAATGGGGGAGGAGAACAACTTTATTAAAAGCCAAAAACTACGGCCTTGTGAAAAGGAGCGCTTGCTCCGCCAGGGCCCATTGGAGGTCCGCCGAGTCCGAGCTGAGCCAAGCATTCCAGGAGGGAGGGGATGGGTACGGGAAGTAGGGAGAGTTGAGCGCAGTGTTACAGGCGTAGAGTATAAGCTCTGTGTCAGCCCTGACCTCGGGGCAGTTCGGACAGCGAGCTGTCCCCTGCCACCTGACGTTGTAGAGCATTAGCGGGGTGAGGAGAGTGTTGGTTTGTACTTTGCGGAGAATGTGTGCTTGTTCGGTGCTAAGTGAGGGGTGTGGTTTGGGAAGGGTGGTACGGTTTTCCCTGATGTTTTTGTAGTGTTCAGCTATTTGCTTTTTGTAAGTTGCGGCGTCGTCCGCTGACGTTGGGTTTGGCCTGTGGATCGAGGGAGCCCGGAAGTTGATCTCGCGGTCGAGTTGATGTGCCAGCTCATTTCCCTCAATACCCGCGTGACCAGGAATCCAGCGCAGGGTGACTCCGCTGTTGTTATTGCGGGTGTAGGCGTCCATTAGGATATCATGTAAATGTGGCTCCCATAACCTGTGTTGCATGTTCCGAAGTGCTTGGGCTGAGTCGGTGTAGAGGTTAATGTTGGCGTTATTGTGTTCAATGAGCAGAGAAGCTTCGTGTATGGCATATATAATCGCGTACGTTTCCAGCGTGGTGATGTTTGGGGGGTTGTCAAAGGGTCCTTCCATGTGTGTGATGGGTGCTGTCTGTCCAGGTGTATAGATTGCGCAGGCGACAGATCCAGTGTGGGAACGTGTTCCGTCCGTGTATATTGTTATACATGTTTCGTCTCTGCGGTGTTTAGCAGCTTGTGCCTGACGTCGCCCTTCATGGAAGTGTCGCGTCATATTTTTGGGTACGTTGGGAAATGCGATGTTACGGGAGAGGGGAAGGCCTTGGCTGATTGATGTGAGCCAGATAGGGGTGATTCCTGATCTTTGGAGGATGTCGCGTCCCTGCACCGTATGGGAGAGGCGCGCTATCTGCCTATCTCTGTGCTGTTGTGTCAGTTCCGCAAGGCTGTGAAAGAGGCCCGTGTCTACAAGCCGTTGGTTTGAGGTGTATATAGGGAGTCCCAGGGCCGCTTTGTATAGGGGGCTGAGTGCGGATTCAAGTTTTCGGGTTTCTGTTTGCGTGAGGTTGAGGTATGGTGCAGTGTAGAGGAGCTTGCTGGTGTACGAGTGCGGTGACGAGTTGCTTCGCCTGTTCTTCTCTGAGTCCGTGTTTTTTGTTGATGATGCGTCTGATTAGGTGCGTGAGATTTCGGCAGTCTTTTTGAAACTGTAAAGTGTTTGGGTTAGCATTGTTGTTGTGGTGTATGGTGAATCCAAGTATTCTGCAGGATGTCACCTTCGGTATGAGCTTGCCTGATATGCTAATTTACACTAGTTCAATGGCGTTCTTTTGGTACTGTGTTCGATTCATGAGGAGTAATTCCGATTTTTCGGCCGAGAGTTGTAGCCCAGCTTCATGTAGGTACGGTACTATGGTATTTACGCCTTGTTGAAGGCTAGTTTCGACTTCTCCTGGAGATCCGGTTTCGCACCAAAGGGTAATATCGTCGGCGTATAATGTGTGGTGAAGGTTTGGAATTGTGGACAGCTGCCTGGATAGTGTGGTCATGCAGAGATTAAAGAGACTGGGGGATAGAATTGATCCCTGGGGTGTGCCTCGGTTTATGTCAACGGGTGAGGAGAGTGCACCTGCGGCTCTAAAGTGCGCTATCCGGCCTTGGAGGAAACTGCGTATGTAGTTGTACATGTTGGTGCCGCTGCCGGTGTCGAGAACTGATTCGAGTATGTGATCATGGGTAATGTTATCAAGAGCTTTTTTTACGTCAAGTGCGAGGATTGCTTGTGTCTGCGCTGTCTTGGGTATTAGAAGTGTATTTTGTAGTATTAGAAAGAGGTCCTGCGTAGATATGTACTTACGATACCCTATAAACTGATGCGGGAAGTGTTTAGTGTCCTCCAGGTGTTTTTCTAATCTGTTTAGCACAAGCCGTTCCATAGTTTTTCCCACGCAAGATGTTAAGGATATTGGTCTGAGATTGCTGAGTGTGGCTGTTTTTCCCGGTTTCGGAATCATGGTAATGTGTGATGTTTTCCATTCGTCCGGAAGTGTGCCTGCGTTCCAATGTTGGTTGATATGGTCTAGAAATGTCTCTTTGTCTCTGTCAGGAAGGTTGCGGAGTAGGGTGTAGGTGATGCCGTCGGGGCCCGGCGTGGTCTTGCGATTGTTTTGGGTGAGTGCACAGTTGAGCTCGGCCAGTGTGAAATCCTTGCCGATGTATTCGTTAGCGGGGCCCGTGTAGTTTTTGTAAAGTGACTGGTGTGTCGTTGGAATGAAGAGATTTTGTAGATCCTCGAAGGTTTTGTTGATGCCTTTTGTGCTCACGTGTTTCTCTATGGTGGGGATCATGTCTTTCTTCTTGCCGAGCAGGGCGCGCAGAAGGTGCCAGGTTTGTTTGCTGTGTAGAGTATTTTGAATTCTGTCACAAGTATCGTTCCACTCTGTCATTTCTAGCGTCTGGGCGTGAATAATCGCCTCTATGCTTATGTTTTCTATTTTTTTGAGGAGGTGATCATTGTGTGGTTGTTTAGCTAAGATTCTAAGAAGCCTTTTTCAAAGACGTAGGAGATGTGGGTCTGGCCTGTCTGCAGGCGCCGAAGTTGTTTGCGGGCTGGTGGCTTATTCTTTAGTTTCCATTAGGGTTTTGCTCCACGTCTTTAAGGTATCGTGTTCGCTGTTTGTTGTGCTCTGCCTCAGCTTGCGAAATTTGTTCCAGTCTGTGAAGGCGACCTTTGTGCGGCGCTTTCTTGGCGTGTTTTGGATCCTGATGTGTAGTATGTCGTGATCGCTAGTTAGGTTCTCGTGGCTGTTCTCCCACGTAGTGGCGTATCGCCCTTTGTGCAGTGCGAGGTCCGGTGTTGTGGAAACCTGTGCGCGTGTCCCCGTGCGGGTCGTTACCCCCGGCGTGTTGAGGACAGTGTACTGAAAGCCATGTATGTTTTCTTCTAGTGGCCTGCCCGTTTTGGTGTTTGCCTTTTATCCCCATGACGTGTAGGGTGCATTGAAGTCTCCCATGATATAAATGTCGTGTGTCCCTTCATCGTCTTTGGCGTGCTTGAAAATGAGTTTCAGGTCATGCTTAGATTTGGGTGGATTGTAGACGTTGTAAAGCTTTAAGGGGCGTTGTGAGTTGTCTGGGTATATTGTCGTTATTAAGGTGAATTTTTTTATGTTGTCCGGTGCTGTTTCTGTGTAGTGTTTAATGCCACGTTTGACGTAAGTTGATAATAATGGTTGGTCATGCTCGTTGTGTGCCGAGTGTGTTGCTTTGTATTTGGGGAGGTTTTGCGCTTTGTAAGTTTCCTGTAAAAGTATGACGTGGGGAGGAGTTTCTGATTTGTGAAGGTATTGTGTGATTAATGCTTTTTTGTGCGTTATTCCGCGGCAATTCCACTGCCAAACATGAAGGTTCTCAGAACTTATTTGATGCATGAACTATCTACCCTTGCGTTTTTTGAGTGGGTGCTCGCGGTGTCTTCTTGGTCTTGGGGAATATGTCTCTTTTGTGATTGGAGCGTGTAGTCCATGGTGTCGGAGCTGCAATCTTCGTCGGGGAGAAGACGTTTGAGCATGCGGTCTACGCGTTGTTCTAGCAAGTTAGTCGCAGTTCGTGGCGTTCATAGGTCGATGCGAGTTTATCGACACTGTTGGTTAGGCGGTCTAGCTTCTGTTCCAGTTTGTCAAAACATGCTACGATAGCATCTGGTTTGTCCAGACGGGATACTATCGTGTGTGTTGACCAGGGGGGATTGGCTTGTTTTGTCTGCTGTTGGTATGGACGTGCTGCGTAAATGGGAGGAGGATGTGCGGGTGAGGTGTTGAAGTTGGGGGTTTCGGGTTGTTGGGGTGGAGCTGGAGTGCTTGGCTCACCTGTCTTTCCGGGTGGAGCGGTTTTCCCAGTGCCCAGGCAGGATAATTGGTTCTTGCTGAGGGTCGTGCATTGGTTTTGGTTTGTCGCATCTGCCGATGCGGGCGGTGGTGGCGGTGGTGCGTTGTTCATGGTGGCAGAAGCGATGTGCTTGTCCTGTCGTGGTAGCTGCCCTTGCCACGGCTGCGATGGCTGACCTCGTGGTGCCAGTGCAGAGAATGCGTGCTCATAATTGGGGCCCTGATGTGGTGGCGGTGCTTGGTTGAGTGCTCCCCATGCGCGTGCAGGCTGTTGATGTTGCGGGATCATGGTGTTGCGCAGCCTGATACGTTGAAGATAGGATTCTTTGGTCCGTCTCTGATCCTTTTGCTTCTTGATTGGGCAATCGGGGTCGTTGGTCCTGTGCTCCCCTCCGCAGTGGATGCAAAGAAGCATACTTGGGTAGTAATTCAATTACAGTAATTAAATTACTGTAATTTAATTACTTTTCCTAGTAATTTGTAATTGTAATAATTACTTTTGGCTGAAAGAAATTGTAATTGTAATTTAATTACTTTCTAGCATCAGTAATTGCTAAATTTCAGGCACAATTACAATTACTTTTGCAAGATTTTGCGGCGGTGGCGCTTTTCCCCCCTGGCCACGGCGACGAGAGCACAACCGAAGCAATAAAAGAGAGAGTCTCCCAACCTGCTCAAAAAAAGGGAAAAGGGAGGCTGGGATAGAACGGAATGAAGGATTTTGTAGACTGCAAAACGATTTAATGAAGAATTTCAGAAATAATTTGATAAATGAGGGCTTCACTCGCGTCCGTTTTCGTTCCTGTCGTAGTTGAATCTGACTCTTCGTCTCGTTCGCTTCCTGTTGCTCCTGTTTCTAGGGGTCTTTCTTATTTCTCATTCCCACACGGGGGTATGGGGGTCGAAGTCGAGCTGGTTGGCTCCGATCACATCATCCGGTCGAGGCGGGGAGGTTCGAAGTTTTCCTTACGCGTCTTCGCCGCTAGCATATTCGCTTACATATTTCAGTCAAGTTTGGGGACTTTTTTGTTCATGTAATTATTCTCTTTTCTTTATGAGTTTTCACGTCTTTCTCCTCTATCTCGTATGTTGGTACCACTAACAGAGGGTCGTGCTACTCTAATATCGAGGCAAAGAAGCGCAGTTTAGCAACAACAGTTGGAAGTAAGGCAGGGTGAGTCGTGTTAATTAGACCTGCTGCTTCTTTGCTTCTTCGCCTGACATGACGATCCTAAATTTATTATATATCTCAGGAGCTTTTTTTTTTTTTTGGTGTTACCGTGCACTGAATTAACCCAGAATCCCTGGCAAGAGAGTTGCTGCTATTGTGACACTAGTTTTGTGGAAGCGACCGCAGTTCGCGTGCTACGGTTACCCACATCCGACATGTTACAAGTCCACAGACAGGGAGAGGCAGCGAATCACCGAGTTTTATGATACCAGTACTGTCGCATATTTGTTTCCTTGTATTATTTTTAAGTTTATTTTTTGTTGGTTTGACTTGGATACCATTTGCACAAGCTCTAAAGAGATTCACCTCGCACCTGTGAATTTTGTCGCCATTTATTTTTATTTTTTGAGAATATAAGAAATCAGAAGTTCATTACTCCAAACTATTAAGTTCTATAATCCATTTAACAAATTTCATAAAAGAAAAGTACAATGCGTGACATTTATACAGCGGCCATATAACTCGTTTACAGTTATATGGCCCAAGGTGGGTAACTCTCAGAAATAAGTAATTGTAAAGTAATTGCATTACTTTTAAAAAGTAATTTGTAATTGCAATGAACTACTTTCGCGTAGTAGTAATTGTAATTGTAGTTAAACTACTTTGGGGGCTAAGTAATTGTAATTGTAATTAAATTACATTTTGAAAGTAATTTACCCATGTATGCAAAGAAGGAAGCATTGGTGTTCTTCTCCTTGTTGCTTAAGTTGTTTTGGGCAATCAGCACATCTGATTGTGGTTGATCTGGTGGGGCAGTTGTCTGCGCGATGATCATACATCAAGCACAGGGAGCAGAACTGTGCCTTCGGATGATTTGGCCAGCACCGGAATATAGCTCGGTGATAAAGAACTTTCCAGGGTACGGTTCTTCCTTCAAAGGTGATAATGGCGGTTTCTGTCTTGCCCATAATGCGGGCGGCAAGTATGGTGGGTCCGAAAGTGGCCAAGTGCTGCATGAGGTGTTCAGAGGTTGTACCGGGATCCACTCCGTGAATGACCCCTTTGCAGGAGTTGGCCGGTGCGGTGATATACGCCTGGACTCTGTATGCGGTTTGTCCAAGTGGGAGTTGAGACAGGGTCGCAATTTTCTCCGCCGCCATCGGGCTTGGGGCCTTGATCACTATTATATTGTTTTATTGCTTGATGTGCACCGAGAGATCCTGGGCTTCGTGTGGGGTGAGGAGGGCGTTTTGCCTTACAGCGATTGCGATGTGATGTTGTTTGTATCGAAGAAGGTTCATGGCACTTTGTGGTCGGATTATGACTGTTTTAAGCTCCGTTGAGCGTAGGGGGGTAGTACGGGCCTTCTTTCCGTATAGAACAAGTGTGTAGTTGTCTTCTTCGGTAGCTGTCTCGTAACGGTGAATGTCTGGCGCCATAATGCTTTGCGCAGGTGAGGAGAAGGTGGGTGGCTTGCCCGTTATTAGTGAGGGATGCGTCTCCGACAGTGTGTGGCCGCCGTCGACAGGAGCGGTGAGACCTTCCATACTCGGGTCTACGTTTTCTCGCGAGGCTTAGCTACCGCCATGGCCTGATCATTCGAAAGATGGGAGTAAAATACAGATAATGAACTCACAAAAAATCAGGTATCCATCGATGCCGTGAGTGAACCTCTCGCCGATTATGAAGTCGTTATTCCTCTGTTGGATGGAAAAACTGTGCAAATCGGGTGATTTGTCGGAGCTCACTGTGAAAAGATTTGGACAAGTCGACTTCGTCTTCCCTTCCTATCAATGGGGCGCTTGTTAACCCACCCCGGCCTCTCCGTTCACGCCGCTTGGCGGCGACAGTCTGCGGACGGCTCATTGCAAAATATGAACCCGCCTTGGCCCACCTGTGCCAACACCGCCTAGAAGACAAGGCCGTAGTGCTGATATTTTTGCGTCACTAGCGAAGGCCAACGCTGAACACGTATTGGAAAGGAGTGCTGCGTCAGCGCTCGGCTTCGAGTCAAGTGTGAGCCGAACGTTGACGCAATCGTCGTGTCCAATCTGTGCTCAGCGTTGGCCTTCGCTGATGAAGACATCTCTATCAGCACTACGGCTTTGTTATCTAGGAAGCGTTGCCCTTACGCGGCGCCCCACCGGTTGCCCAAGTACATCCGCGCCACGCAGTCCCCCACTGTACCTCGGTTGCCATGCGATGTTACGCCATGCCGTCGCTCTCTATAACCAGCCAATGCTGTGCGGCCGTCGTTGTTAAGCGTCCTGTCACCTATAGCCTCTAAGTAAGCGGTCAAGGTGCGCGTGCGCGCTTTGGACATTATCGGAAGCTCCTGCCGCCTGCTCTGGAGACCTGCGCACGCACACGGACTGCTGCTCCGTTCTTCTGCCTGCCACGCTGCTGTTGTCGCACAGTCGTCTTACCATGTCGCTGGGCCGTAAGCGCATAATGTCGTCGCCCCTTTATGGACAGCGTATTTGCACAACAACGAAGTAGCTATGTTCCATCGCGCGCACATCCTTTATGCACAAGCTAAGTGAACTAATCAGCTTGCACCAGGGAGAACAGGGGTTTTGGGAAGGTTCACCCGCAGAAAAGTGCTGAGAGGCTGCATTCACGATTGTGTGTTATGAATATCCGCTGCGCGAAAGGCTTACGGATTTTTTCGAGAATCAGCGTGGCAGCCACAGCGATTTCGGCCCATTTTTTTTATCTTCCTGAGCCTTGTAAACTCACAAAAAGCACGGTTACCTTCTTTTTTTTTTGTTATTCCCTTTTTTATTCGAAATTTCATGCCCCAGAGCTCTCCACTGCAGCAGAAAATATTCAGCAGATTATCATTCTTAAACAATTATCTGCTCTTATGTGTTCTTAGACTATCGTCCTTCAGGAATCATAAAGGCAGCATAAAATGTATCTTACTAATTCAGGTCTGCACGAATTTTTGGAAGCTATTGGTTATTGCTAAAAAGAGGCCCTTGTATTTTGCTAAAAACGCATCCCCAAGATTCGTGGACACCAGCACGTCTCTACTACTTGCAGCATAGTGTTCAGGGTGACCCAAAAAATATTTACAAGGTTTTTTTTCAGCGCATCAATAATCTACGTATCGCCGAAGGCCCATTCTCCGACCAAAAGAACCACGATACTCCAATTCACCTTACGTCCGAGCGCAGTAGAGGCTACGAGCTATCGGAGCCAATCCGAGGCTGTGCGTCACGTGACATTGAAGAGGGGGCACAGCGACGCGAGGAAAGCCTATCACGGGCTACGGCCGAGAGCGGGAGTGGCGAGGATAGCGTGTAGCGTCCGCTCCGTCCGGACGTAAGGTGAAACAGAGTCTAGAGGTTCGAATCAGATGTCAATGTTTCAGCCCGAACCGATATCTCATTCAAAAGTTAGATATGATTTTTTCAAGAATTGCTATGGAAAAATGGGGCCCATTATCCGCCGGTTTCGTCACTGTGGCGCCATAAAGCTCCATGTTTTCAAGAGCTCTGTCGGCCGCCATTTTCCCATTGATATTTTCAAAAGATTTGATAACTTTTGAATAAGGTATCGGTTTTTGGTGAAACTTTGGCATCTGGTTCGGACATCTAGCGCTACCTTTGGGTGGAGAATGAGCGTTCGGCGATGTATGGTTTTTTCTTGCGGCGAAAAAAACCTGTAAATATTTTTGGAACACCCTGTATATGGTTTAGAAGTAACGGCCCACCCGTAACTCAACACCCAAAGTCACTATATATTTCACTACAAAACTACGTTTTATTACTCTTTTACACGTATCAGATCCAAAAAGACGATGCCAGCCCAATCTCAAGATAAACAAACAGCTAGTTATAAAGAGCCTACAAATGTACAAAACCTGTTGGTAAGTAATCGAGTTCTGGGGTTAAACCCAAGTTTATTTTCAGAGGTTTTTTTGTTTTTTTTTTTCTAGGTTGTGTAATGTATTTTTGTTTTAGGCACCGGCATCGCTACGGGACGTGAAATTTAAAACTCGAGACTGTGGTGAGAATAAAATAGGAAACTTTTAAGTCGAAGAAAGGGCACAGGAGAAGACGTCTCAAACGTAGCTAAATGGTTTAGTCTCTCGCTCCTTATATACAACCAAAAGGCGAATGTCCATTTACCGAGGCGGTCGCCTTAAAGGTGAATGCAAATTTTCGATGTTAATTATACCTGCCCCCGTATAAACCCATTTGCCCATTTTCTAATTAATCACAACTGAACAAATTACGTTCAACTTGACATATATAGTTTTGCAATTCACGTTGATGCTTGGAAGAGCCTAGGCTGGTACTTTCTGTTGAATTATAAAGTTTTTTTTTTATTTCATTTGACATTATTTTTCGCAAATAACTTGCACACTAACTATTCATTTTTGAAAGAAATAAAGAAAGTAGGATGTTATCAACATTCTCTTGTTTCGGCGTCTACGTTAATTTTTTTGTGTGCGGATGTCGAAAATTTAATTCGGGCTCGGTCCCAATAATTGCGTTGTTTTTCAAAGCTGAAGGCCAGCGAGACATAGAAACACGTGTGCCATGATCTGCGCTGTGAATATTCTGTTCCAACCTTGCGGTATACCTTATGAGGGACGCCCCTTGACCTGAATTTAGGTCCTTTATTTTTCGAGAAACTATAGTTTTAAAGATATTTTAAATAGATCACCGCTCAGCATTTTCTGGGGCTTTATTTCATTGACCACGTAAATTATAGCAATCACATTTTACATAAACGTTTCTTATACGCTGTCACAACATGTTTATCTGAAATCATGACCATCTCTAATGTATGAATGATTTAAACATACTGAAGGTACACATGTTCTCTTCAATTCTTAAAATTTGCCTTTTTTACTATCTTGGTTTTTCACTTATTGAAAGGGTACCTGGTAAAACTACAGTAGCATTCTGAGGATTTAGATTCTTGGTTTTCATATCATCTTTAAAAACGGGCAAATACAGGTTCTTTTCAAGGGGAGGGGGGGGGGGGGGGCAGCTTATCAGGGCTTTGGAGAAACGCAAGGCTGCCCCAAAAATGAATATCGGTGAATTAGGAATTTTCGCATCTTTCGAAATCCGTCCTTCTTTATCAATTTACTGTCTTCGTATGGGGTTGGTCTCGGTGTTGATCCCACAAGCTTTGTCACCGAGAAAAGTGAAGATCATTCATTGTCCAGTGCCTTGGGTAGAGACCTCATAAAGCTGCTGAATGTTTGCTTTCATTCCCGCCTATGCGCTAAAAAAATATATGTGCGTATTAATTTTTTAGGGGAGTGAAAAAAAAAAAAACTCTTGGACAAACATTTGTCACGTGACTCGCCCTGACTCACTGGTGCCGTAGTCTTTGCCGTTTGCCAAGCTACGGTAAAGCGCAGAGGGCGACGTAGGTCCGGTTTCGGAAGTGCATTCTTCCGTGTTTTTCTACTCTCATGCGTTGCAGTCTCAGCCATGGTTATCAGTTGTAACCGGAATACGTCGATTTCGACTTATTTGAACTTCAAGCAAAAGCTCGCTTCATAATGTTTAATTGCGGCCCTCCAAAAATAGTTGCCGCCCGGTATAAAATGTTCCAAGCTTTACAGCTTCATCTCCTCAAGTGTAAGTTTACCATTCCAAGCCACCAGGATCTGAGTAACCATGGACGATTTTCGGTTATGGCTATTTTATTTGTCTAGGCCAGAGAATTATAGTGTTGTGTTTGGTGGACGCGCTTCAACAGAGATTTCCGTTGAACGTGTACGATGTTCCTCGTTCTTGACTTTGTGCGCTGGAGTTGTTCTGTGATGCGCGAGTCGGATAATGCATCTAGCACGCATTACATGGTATCGCTATTTTATTCGTAAGCGCACTGCAAGCATGCTTCTTGTACTAGTCCTGATTCACGCTCAATCCCCACTGTTCTTCGTGTTTTATTTATGAGTTTTGCTTTCCATGAAAACAGTGCAATTTATATTTAAAAATTTGCTCTCCGTTTCACAGAGAATTTACACTTTTTGTACGTGTGTCGATAATAAGCTGTGTGTAATGATGGTGGTTAACAAACGTCTGGGAGCGATCGGGAACAATTTTGTTTGTCCGTGTACGGGATTGATATGCTACAACTGATACGCAACGACCAATACAAAGAAGACTCACACGATGTCCGGCCCATATAGAGCAGACACTAAAGCGACGCCTGGCCGATACCCGTGCCAATCAGTCCAATATTCACAAGAAATCGCGCTGGGTGCCCGGGCGAATTCTGATCCGTAGAGCACACGCAATATACTGCACCGAAACTAGGCCGTTGGCGAAACCGCGGTACGCCAGTACCTGCGGGATATAGGACCGCCGTGTAAAACTGGACATTTGGCCGATATTGGAACCGATCTTTGACCCTATTTAATCTAATCTAGGGGCAAGAACTTATTCCCAAAGAGTCCCGAATGTTTCACTCCACCAAAGTTTTAGGAACTTTACATTGCACATAGCATCATAATAAAAACCCTGACACTCTGGTGCAATATATATATATTTAGAAAATAATTTCAAGTCGAAGGAAAGGACAACGCTAAGCGAACATTTCAAACGAAACATCAGCTAGCGTTTTCAACGAATAAAAAAAAAAATAGCGATGCCACAGTCAATAAAATATGTGCATATCAGCTGAATAAAAAATATTTTTCATGCAAAAGCCTTAACTGCCCCACGAAGCGAGCCGGCGTCATCAGCCACGCCAAATGGCAGATAAATTCCCGAAGCCGCGTTCTGAGGCCAGCTTTGAAACCACGCAAAAAACCACGCAAAACGGCACTGATATGAAGCCGATGCGCGTCAGTTTCAATTAGCGCCGCCCCATGGCGCTGCTTGCCCGCGCCGGACTAGAAACGACCAAGGCGCCCACTGTTCTTCTCGGCGCCTCGGCCGTTTCTGCTCCGGTGTGGGCACGCAGCGTCGAAAGGATCAGAAGCGGCTGCTGCGCCAAGAGGATCAGAACTGCCCTCGGTGCTGAGAGGATCGGAAGCGGCCGCGGAGCGAAGAAAGACATTAATGCTTTCGCATTCACAACTCATAAGAAGTGTTTAGGTGACCTCGTGCTTTTTTTGCTATATCCGATATTTATTTTGCCTTGGTATTAATGCAGTTGTATGATCGAAGCCGCTTAATGTAGTTTTTATGTGAATAGAGTTTCATTATACATGATGAAACGCAACCCTGAGACTAGGGAGAAAGACGACGGTGAAGGAAAGGAAGAACAGCAGTTGCAAACACAACTCTGAGACTCTTGTTCTTCCCCTCCTTCATGGTCGTATTTGTCCCTAGTCTTAGGGTTATAGTTCATCATTTTTAATTATCGCCAGCTCGTTTGCGCCCTAACATTGTGTTCTAAGGTCCATTTGTCGGAAATGCATGTTTCATCTTGACACTGTCAATGAGTAGCCCACCCCTACAAACATGGCAGCAGCAATGGACCTCTTATACTATGTAATCAAATTGGTAAATGCCCCCAGTTTTCTAGCTCTGGGGTCTCAAGACCCCGGCCCGCGGTCCAGCTCTGGCACTTCGAAGTCTTCTAAACGGCACACGGCTGACTAAGGCCCTTTGAATGAAACCCGGCTTGCGGCCCACTTCCATCAGACCCGCTCCTACAGACTCGGAAAGAAGTGTGCGTAAAGGAGCGGCATCGGGACGCGCTTTATATGTTCGAACAAAGACACCAGAAAGAACGAGAGAAACGGTACTGTAACGAGGGTTCTCTCGCCATATTAATAATTGAACTTCGTTATCACCAGCCTCACTATTATTTGTCCCCTGCTTGTTGTCTGCATAACCATATATTATATTTCTTTGGAACACTTATGTACATTGTGCTTACTGTCCTCTGCCACAATTGTTGCATATGGTCGGCAGTTATTTAATCATTCGAATTAGTGTTTTGCACTGCGCAAATTAGCCGAAGTTCCCATGCATTTTGATTTATGCCCGGGGAGTTTCCTTGGTGAAAGTACTTGTGCACTCTAAAAAATCATGAGCCATTCGGCTCTGTGAAAAGTGAATGACGAGTGAAGCTGTCTAGCACACAACACAGACGTGACGCCGCAGAATTTTGAACAAAGGGACGAACACACCTATAGTCTTGAATGATGGCCATCGCGACGAAAGGCACGAACACACATTTATTGTTGTTTTGATTGTTGGTCATTATTTCCCGTGAATGACTAACAACGCTCTGAGGAGCCGCGGGAAACTAGACACGCGCGACGGGATCGCCACCCTGGGAGAGCGGAAGGAGAGGAAACTAGTCACGCAAGCGCTTGGAACGACGACAAAGAGAGGGCGCTGCGAGCGTAGAGACGGCCGACGAGGGTTGCACAGCGGCAAATCTTTGGGAAACCTTTATTATCTACCTGAGAGCCTACTGATCTTCAAAATAGTGCCTATTGATAACTAATCTACTGAATAGACCTAATGCTAAATTACACAAGCATCAAGAAGAATGTAGGGAATGGCCTCACGTGCCATGTCTACGCGCCTCAGGCACCTCAGGTGCCGGCGTCTAAGAGTTCTAAAGCAAAAGCCTAAAACAAATTGCATCTTGCTCGCGCGTTCGTCAACGCTTTATTATCGTTATTCACTTCAAATCTTTTATACGGGGAAGGCGTGGGCGTGCGGCGCGTGCGGTGGTGCGAGCGTAGAGTTTTTGTTGGCGCACATGCGAAAATTCACGCAACCCTAGCCATAAACAACTACGCTCTAAAAAAAGGGGGGTGTAGCCCTTGTCACATAGAAGACACCGCAAAACCCCAATTCGACGCGTAGCGCGCTGACGTCGTACTGACGGTCCCAACTTTTACGAGAGGCTCGATGACGGTGGGATATTGCGTATTAAACAGCTAAAGTACGTACCAAAAAATACGAAAAAAACAAACAACTCGGAGCTTTTTCTAATAGGGCCAGAAAAACCCCGACTACGTTTTTGCAGTGTTGTACTCGTTCCTCAAAAAAAGGAACGAAAGCTCGTTCCTCGTTCCTTCTGATTTTTGGAACGCGTTCCCGTTACAAGTTCCATATCTGAAAAAGGAACTCGTTCCCGTTACAGTTTAAAAAATGGAACGTATCGTTACATATACGTTACATTTGTATTTTTTGCTAATTACCATATTTAGTTGAATCAATCAGAGTTTTTTTTATTTATCCCATAAAAAGTCAACATACGAGTTTGTATGTCGTGATGGAAGGGCACCAGGAGTAGAAAACAAGCGGAAATAGGGTTTCATTTGTTAATATATTCATGTTAAAAATCTCAGCTATTAATCATGTCCATGTTTGTAGTGGACAATTCAGACGAGCCAAATTTAATGTACTTTTACCCAAGATTGCACGTGCATTTCACAACAACCTCACATGCTTCAATTTAACAGAGTCCCGTGTTAGAACTTTACAACAGTTGCTTCTCAGTGTTGCTGTCCGCAGGACAAGCAAATGAAGAAGAGGGTAAAGCTTTTGGAAAGTCAGTCTTGAAAGCTACAAATACTTCGTTGTGAAGGTTGGATTTGTTGTTCAGTTTTAAGGTAGGGGACAAGAGAAGGAATAAAGGTTATTCTTTTTTTTTTTTTTTTGGGGTATCTTTTAGTGAATAATGTTCGGGATACAAGGGCGAGTCCGATATCTGGCAATCTGTAATCTTGTTGTAATTGTAGGTCTCGTTATTGAGTTTCAAAAATGGCTGCAGTCGGAATAGAATTTCTGTGTGTATGAGGATTCGTGGAACCAAAGAAAGTAGCTGAGTTTGAAACAACCCTCTTTCTTTGTCTTTTCCTACGACTAAAAGTTTTGCGTTTTGTGCCGCAGTTTCGGGCACTCAAAAAATATCAATGCCCACCAGCCCCCATGCACCCGAAACTGTTAGCAAGCGAGGACCCCACAAAATAATCCATAAGATTAGTAGCCCAAAAGTAAACGAGATCCTGCACTTCGTAAAGATGTTGTTTTTGTACTTTCATACTTTCCCTGTTAGAAATAAAAACAAAATGACCCACTGGACGAAAAAAGGAACGCCTGTACTCTTTCCGTTCCAGTAAAAATGTAACGCGTTCCCGTTCCAGTTCCAGCGATGAAAAATGGAACGGCGGCGTTCCTTCGTTCCCCCTAAAAGGAATGCGTTCCAGGAACGCCGTTCCGTACAACACTGCTTTTTTGTTGCCGTCAGTCATACATACATTAGCTATTTTAAGAAGTTGTATAACTTGGCTATCGAACCGCTCGTGAAATTTGATACCATCTGTTCAACGTCAGTGCTCTGTACGTCGAACTGATATTTTGGGGTGTATTATATGGGACAAGGAGTGCAAGAATATACCCCTTTTCTCTCCCTTTCTAGTGTCATGATATGTTAAATATTAAATTTCGAATCGACGTACGAGTACTCACGAACCTTAGAATGTTTCTAATACTTTAACATTAGTAGTTTTGTTTAAACGCTTATTTAAGTTTATTTATTATTAATTTTTTGTTTTATAATTCGTCACTTTTCCCGGCCCTAGAGACCGCGGCTGATCCCCGATCCGGCCCCTTTGGCCAAAATGTTTGGAGACACCTGTTCTAGCTTATTTCTATGCAGCATTTGGCACTGCAATGATCATCTCAAAGTTGGTGGAACAAAATTCGTAGTTTCTGCAGAGGAAAATCATATTACCACGCGTGGGGCGAAGTTGGCAATGCAAAATGCTGCCACACAAAATAATTAAAAAAAAAAAACACAAAAAATGGGGTTCAAACTCCGTTTGGCTTGAATATTGATTATGCAATTTTCTACTCTTCGGAAAATTTCCAACCCATTTTCGGCTGCCATCTAATGTTCTGGCTCGGATCATTCGCGAGTGTACTCGGGAATGATCCAAGCTGTATCAATGCGGTGCTTCGGTAATATCGCCCTTCTTTGAGTGCCGCAAGATGCTGATGCCTTTCTTTTTAAGTTTGTAGATACATAGATGCCTATTTTCAGGTAGAATTTCTTTTTTTTCTTCTTGTTTTTAGACAATATATTGATTGGTGGCATGGCAAGCCGCTGCTGCTTTGATCTAGGTTCTTGACTGGATGATTAATTTGTAGAAAACACAAATGGCAGGTAAAACCATAACAGGGGTCTTTTCTCAGATGTGCGACCAGTTTGTAGGGCCTGGATATTTGAGGCATTGATTCGCGAACTCTTCTAAGTCATTTAGCTCATATTCTGTGCGGTTCTAAAATTTCTTGTTCTCATTGCACAGTCACATTTTGAGCACGCTCAAAAAAGCTGGAGGAAACGAAAGCAACAAAAAAAGATTTTAATTTAACTGACACGCAAAAAAAAATCAAATATACCCCGAACCTCTAAATTTTCATCTTGGCGTCTGAACTCGATAAGCAAGATGACTAATGACACGGAATAAATTATAGACACTTTAGGTCACACACAGAGAAAAAAACTCAGATCGATGCACATCTTTTTTTGTTCATCATGCTTCCCATTAGTTTGCTACGAAATTATATTACGTACACGCCTTTGAGGGTGAGTGGAGGGTCGCAAAACTGAATTTTCGGTCATGTTAAACTTTGCCCCAATGCGAACTAAGGTTGGTCTAAAATGTCAGTACTTTTCGCGCTGACCAGATGAAAGATCACTTGGGAGAACTGGCGATGAATGTTTCAGTCACCGCCATTATTGTTGGCTAAATTTATTGGCAAACTAGGAAGCCTGATAATGCTGGCTCTTATTCAAACATTGTTTAAAACTTTATAGCGAAGACATTCATGCTGCGATGAGCTATATAATATGTTTATTTATCAGTTCAGTAGTGGTATAACGCCAATCGATGTGCTGGACGATGTAAACGATTCTAATTTTTCGCCATTTTCTTGTAATATCCGCCGCTCTGAGCCGCACGCTCTTTCCCTTGGTGGTTCTGCTTTGAACTGTCGTCATAGCCGGCTTTCGCTGAATGAGCTCCCTCCTGCGCTTTGTAGTCTGGGTCTCCGGCGACATGCTGAAGGGCAACTGCCAAAACTGGAAGTAACCAAAATACCCGTGAACGTTTTACAAGGGCTATAGGGCCGTACGAGAGCGCTTCCGCAAACCTCCTGAGTGCGGCCCGATAGCACTTCGTTTGAATGGGCAAGCGTTTGTTTTGATGCAGATATATTTACCCTAAAGTAGAGAGTCACAGATCTACTTAAAAAATGTTTTGTTGTTTTCTATCAAAAAAAAATGAAAGACGTTTACAACTCCCTGTAACGTCGAATTAGAGCGCAGCTCTTGAGGAGGAGGAGGGAAGGGTACTGAGGGGAGGGTATACCCCTCCTCCCTCCTCCTCACCTCGTCATCCTGCCTGCTACTCCGCCACGTGGCCCCCGTGGCCTCACGGGGGCCACGTGTCCCCCGTGAGGTCACGTGACCCTCATGAGGTCTCGTGTCCCCCGTGAGGTCACGTGACCCTCATGAGGTCTCGTGTCCCCCGTGAGGTCACGTGACCCTCATGAGGTCTCGTGACCGCCCGGAGGTCACGTGACCCCGTGACGTCACGGGGTCACGTGACCTCACGGTTACGCCGACGCCGACGGCGACGCCGCTCAAGCCGGAAACGGGCGTCTAAGAGCTGCGCTCTAAAATTCGGTTTGGTGTTACACGATCCTAAAAATATGGGTTGTAATTCTATTCAAACTTTTTTTCATTTTATAGTATTTTAACTATACTCAATTTTAAGCAGAATGGAATAGATTATCTTTGCAAAGCATATCTTAAGAATGATTTTCCATTATAAAAATAAAATAACAAATACACTTACTTTTTATTTATTATATAGTCACGTTTCTGTAATGTTTTTATAATGTTTATCTTGGCCATGACTAATCAAACGGTTACTCGGCAACTCTTACGGCTAAAGCTTGCCTAATATGTCTTCTCTCATGTAACGCACTGTATTTGGAGCATCTTACAGGAACAATAAACTGACCTGAAATTGCGTGCAGAGATCAACTAAAGTTATTGAGAAATGCGATCACCGATTTTTTTTCCTGCTTTTATATAGTAACACTACACAGTTAGTTTTGGCGGAACGCCACAACCAAGGGTACTGTTTGTATACGTCTCTGAATTATATCCGAAGAATAAAAACGGTATTTTGCTGGTATACTTTTGAGATACCCCTGCCACATGAGCGTTGTATGCACCGACGGAACGAACGTTAGTACAGCATGGGAAAACTTCCGCATGTCGACGGAGGCGAACAGATTTGAACGCCGCGCAAAGTCACTTCTCGATTGAATGAATCTGGACTAAACAATGTTACGATCCGTATCTGTAGTTATTACATTAAAATGGGAAAGGGAAGTCTTCCAAAAGAACCATTCTGTAGAATCTTAACAACCCCCCAACCAGAGCTTTCATCAACAACCCAAATCTCACAAATACGCGACGGGGAGTTCTAGAGCCGATGAAAGTTTTTTTGCCAAATTTTTTCAAGTGCCAATAAGAATGCTTGGAAGGCATGTGTACGTCCTGCCCACAATCGCCTTGTCAGTGATTCAAAGTAATTTACTTTGAATTTATCGTCATTAATTTCTTGTGAATAATCAAAATAATTTGTTGAAGGTTGCACTTGTGGACTGTCGCCTGTTAGGTTTTTATTTTTTATCCTTCTTACACTTTACTGCTCCAAAATGTCAACACATGCAGTTCGCGTAAATACACTGGGAGCGTACGTGTAGGGATAGGAAAACCCCAGTTTAAAGAGACGTTGAAAAAAAAAGTTTAGCGGTAATTAGTATGCCATTTTTTACCGTCGCAGAGAAACAAACTCCTCAAGACTGTGTCAGTGTAGCTTAGGATAATACCCTCTTACCTAAAATAGCCATCAAGTATTTTCTTGAGAGCAGCATATTGAGGTGTAGTTTTCCAATTCTGCATAAGAATCAACAAACGAAACAGAGATTTTAAGACCATAATGAAATTAAGGATATGATAAATACTTATATTTCTTAACTAAATAGTGACATACAAATATGGCATTCAAAGCATACGTTTGTTTTGCATGAAACCTCTAATAGAACGAATATTATGACCCCTACAATTTTTAGGGTGTTGAAGTCACTTTACATTGTGTGTTTTTGATGCACATCCATAAAAGTTATGACAAAAAGTCAGGCAAAAGTGTGAAAGACAAACTGTTAGGCAAAAACAAAGTGTAAAAAACTGGCGTTGTTTAAGAATTTTAGATTTCCATACCTTCCTCATATATTCAATTATGTTAAAACTAAGAGGTCTGCATGAGTCAGATCAGATTAATACTTGCAGAATAAGGGCAAAATGGGGGACAAAGCTTCAATTAGTGTTTTACCTTTGCAAAATATGCCAACAAGAAGTTATGACAAAAAGTCAGGCAAAAGTGTGAAAGAAAAAAATGTTAGGCAAACACAAATTGAAAAGAAAACTGGCGTTGTTTAAGAATTTTAGATTTCCATACGTTTCCAAGACATTCAATTATGTTAAAACTAAGAGGCCTGCATTAGTCAGAGCACATTAATACTTGCAAATAAGGGCAAAGAGGTGGACAGAGCTTCAGTTAGTGTCTTACCTTTGCAAACTATGCCAACAGGATCTAGAGTTCCGTAGATCTGTCCTCTTCAACACCAGCCTTATATTATATTGCCGAATATAGTGCACTATTGTAAATGCTCTGGGATCATATACCGAGCGAGGTCCAATTAAAGTTGTTTTGAACCTATTTTCGGCAGAAGCTGAAGGCCATCAACATCGCTCTGCTATGTGTAATACCTACGAAAGTGAGCGTCAAGGTTATTTTTCTAATTTATTTCTACTGCTCTTTATTCTTGGATGAACCATGACATGAATTGTCGCAGAGTTTGAACGAAAATAGCAGAGCGATGTTGAATGCCATCAACATCGCTCTGATATGTGCAATACGTACGAAAGTGAGCGCCAAGGCTATTTTTCTCATTTGTTTATACTGTTTTTATTTCTTGGATGAACCATGACATCAATTATCGCGGAGATTGAACGAAAATGATTTTTTTGTATTTGTTTCATTTTTCTTCCCACCTGTACATTTCAAATACTTATCATAGGTAGACGATTTTAGTCAACAGTCCAATTTAGATCCTGTGTTGAACTTCTTTTTAGAATAACAAGGGTTGTGCCATTATTAGAGTTGTTTCAAAGAAATAAAACAAAGTCAGGTGCGATCCAGATTTTTAGCCGAAGTTGGACTAAATTTTTGGGTTCCGCTATTATAGAAACATAGCTAAAGCTCGGTTCTGATAACTTTGTTATTTTCAAAAGGCTGAAGCTCAGTGACATGCATAACCACCTGTGTTTTTAGACTAGTGGAGTATCCATCAAACGTAAAACTATTTCTGTAAGGGACTACCCTTGTTGCGAATTTAGGTTGGTATTTTTAACAGAGCTATCCGCTTGTGGTTATGTTTTTAGATAGACAACAGCTAGAAAGCAGTATCTTAGGCACTAAATTCAGTGGCTCAGAGTAAAGAAATGGCTACTCTAAATAAAACTAAACTATTAATTACCTCTTAAATTCGTATTTCATTTCAATATATTACAATTGTTTCAAGATCCAAATTGAAAAAATCGATGTTTTTTAAAATTAATTCAAGTACAACACTCCTCCCTTTTTTTTGCAATTCACTATCATTGTTATGACGGAAATTAAACTTGTAATATTTGTCTATGACAAACCTGAAATATCATCCTTTGTTTGTTTTGAAGATCTCTGGTTTAATGCTGTTTCATAGGTATGCAACCTACGCTTGCAGTAAAATAAAAAAAAAATTTCGACGAACTACAGCTAGTCAGATATAGGGAGTTTATGCATTTGAATCCAATCATTCCGTAAGAAAGGAAGCGCTCACAGACATGGAGAAACAGGGGTTTGATATATTTGTGCATATATCAAACCCCTGCCCTTTGTAATAACGCATCCCCGAGATTCTCGGACTGTATCTACTACTGTCATCATAGTTGATATTGTCTTGTGGTAAACGCCTACCCCTTAACTCAGTACCCAAAGTCACTATATTCATACTTTACTAAAACAAACTACGCTTTATGATTTTTTTACACATATTTGATCTAAAAGTATCTTCTTTTTTTTTGCAGAGGGATTTACAAACTCAAAAAATGGCCGCGAATGCAGCCAACATGCAATCATAAACATTTGCTTTGCGTCCATAAAAATACCAAGAAAAGCGATGTTTTGTATAAAGCCAGCCCAATTTCAACATAAACACACAGTTACTTATGAAGCTCCCACAAATGTAAAAAAAACCTGGTGGTAAGTAATCGAGTTCTGGGCTTGAACCCAAGTTTATTTCCATATGTTGTTTTTCTCTTTTTCTCTAGGCTGTGTTTAATGTATTATTGTTGCAGGCATTGGCCTCCTTCAGGGACGTCATATTTAATATTCGAGACTTTGGTGAGGGCAAAATAGGAAACTTTTGAGTCGAAGAAAAAGGCACCGGAGAATACGTCTGAAACGTTACTAAATCGTTTAGTTTTACTTGCTCCTTGCATACCCCCAAGGCGATTGTCCATTTACTGAGGCAATCGCCTTTCAAGCGGAAGCAAATTTGCTCTGTAAATTATACCTGCCCCCGTACGAACCCATTCGCCTGTTGTCTAATTAATCACAACGGCACAAATTAAGTTGGAATTTACATATATATATTTTTAAATCTTAAAGTGATGCTTAAAAGAACCTAGGTTGGTAATTTTTCCTGACTTACAAATTTTCTGCTGTATTTAAAAATATTTTTTGAAAATAACTTGCACACTGTAACCATTTGTTTTTGAAAGAAATAAAAAATAGGACGTTATCCGCAATTATTTTCGGCATCGACCTAAATCTTTTTGTGCGGATGTTTGAAAGTTAATTAGAATTTGGTTTCATTAATTGCCTTGTTTTCAAAGCTGAAGGACGGTTAGACAGAGAAACATGTGTGTCATGGGCTTCCAAGTGCATATGTTTTTCATATTTTGCAATATACCTCATGAGGGACGCCCAGTGATCTGAATTTGGGTTCTTTGTTTTTCTGGAAACAATACGTTTTGGGGGTATATTAAATGGATCCCCACTCAGCATTTTCTGGGGCTTCATGTTCACAGACCACATAAATAATAGCAATATTTCCTTACACAAATGTAACCTTAACGCTGTCACAACATGTTTAACGTTAGATCAATACTTCAATGAAATCATCACCATCTTTAATAAATAAAAGTTTTTAAACAAATTAAAAGTGCACCTATTCTCCTAAATCCTTAAATTTTCCCAGGTTCGTTTTATTTGTATTCTAGTTTCTCACTATGAGTAGGTCATTTGTTGAAACTACGGTAGCATTGTGAGGTTTTAAATCCTTGGTTTCCAGGTAATTTTTGGCAGGCACATGTTGATTTTCTTCTCTGGGCAAGCCATGCATTTGGATCATACCGCAAAGTTATATTGTCTTCAACATCAAATTATCCTGTTTATCAGGAAATCAAATTATCAAATTATTCTATTTAATCGGGGATGTATGGTCCATGATTGCATTAACCTTGTTGTGAATATCATCTATTCAGTATCTAACAGAACTACACCCTATTTTGTGGCTATTACAGGGATTCGTATTTAGTGTTAACCTATTTCCGCGGCCATGTCGCCACTGTGCGGATGATGTTGCTCTTCAAACTCTTGAAGGAATACTTCAACAAAATTTGAAATATTGGCAGTGATCTTGTGCCAAGATGACTGCCAAGAAGGACGTCTGTCCGTTGTGCTCTCATCGATTTTAGTGGAACCAACAGTATCCTAACTGCTGTGCATCCCTGCCTCGATATCATTGTAAATGTATTAACGTTCGTGGGGACGACTACAACCTTTTCATTGCCGAAGGGGTAAGTACCTACAAATGTAACTCGTGTTTGAAGCGACGTGACCCTGATTAAGCGAAGCTGAATGCCAGCGCGACGGACACTACCCCAAAAATACGCTGTGAAGGACGGCGAGGAAAAGGGCTCCAAAAACGAATCAGCGGTAGAGCAGCTCCCTCGAAAGGCTCGTTTTCCCTTTGACAGCCAAAGTTGACTTGCTTGTAGGCACAGTCAAGATATTGCGCGATGAAAACGCCATGAGAAGAAGTGAGCTTCAACAAGACAAATGATCCTTTCTAAAGTCCCGATCTTGGTATCGATAGCATGCATTGATGCTTTCAATCACGCTTTGAGGTGTCTGCCACAAAACACACTTGAGTGAAGCTCCCAATCATTATGCTCTTAGGTGAACAAAATGCTCACTTTAAACAACTTTCAGCAATAAAAAAACATGCCAGATAAGACATCACATGGTTTCCCGAAAAATAAAACATATAAACCTGCAACACCTCCCAGGGCTAGGGAAACAACCAAGGATGCACAAGAATAAAGCGCCTGATCCTAAAGTGAATGGAATGCCAAGGTTTCAGACAGAATGCAAAACATACCGCTCTTCTAAGCAACTAACATTTGCTACAATTTCTCGGACGTCTTCCTGGTAAACTAAGAACTAAAACATTAATTACATATGGTGCATCGCCTTCAGGATTGCTGGATGATGTGCAACTCTGGGAGCTCTTCAAGATTAAAGTGAACAGAAATTTTTTACTTCGCCTGAAAATGTCTCATGCTTTGTATCTTGTTCCCAGTTAAGCAATAACACCATATCTATCTACTAACACATTGCGCCTAGAAATTATCACCTATGTAAGACAAGAATGATTTAGACATTATCTATTGTTAACGCCGTTCTGAAAAAGACAGACTTGCACAGTCCGTCCGACCATCCATGCGGCACACCCACGAGTTCTTTTGCCGTGCAGATGTGCCAGACGCACATTAAATCTCTTTCTGTCCGGCCCCCATGTCCGCAACAAGGCTGTAGCATTTCAGAAGTGTGATCACGTGGCCATGGTACTCTGCGGATCGACTGCTGTGGCGACATGTAACCCAACAGCAGTGGATTTCTCCTACGAGAACCGCCACATAGATGGAATGAATTCTCAAGGGCTACGACAGAATGTGCATAACCTGAACCGACTGGCTGCGTCAGCAAACCTTCTCCAAATTCCAGTCGTCGTTTCGACAGGGACGATGGGAAGCACAAGCTTTGTCAGTAGCGACGTCGCCCCCACTAGCCAAAGTCCGTGGCAGCACCTGCGACAGCGAGCCTTCCCAGAATCCCTGTCACCACTTCGACTGGATATTTCAGAAAGCACAGGTGATGGCGGTGGCACCACCACAAGCCAGAGCTACAGCACGTTCTAACACGCTTTGTGGTCACCTCCTCGCAGTCGGCGTACACCCACGACTCCGCGTTCAGGAGCCTCCACAATGACCAATGCTGGGGAGAAAGACGCAGTGGAATCTAAAATAGTCATAACCTGGCCTGCTCCCATAATTATGAAGTGAAGTAAATGGAATAAGAGGAAAAAAATACTGAAGGTCGGTAATGGCGGCGCCCATTCACAGCTCCTTTAAAAGGTCTATACATCGTTTCGGCTCATGTTCAGGCGCAGCCGACGCTATGAGCTAACGGGACCAAGCAAACAGCGTCAAAAGCGCAGGTCCATGGACCTACACTCTAAAAAAAGGGTGTCATGGGGTACACCCATAGAGGGTGTAAGTGCTTGTCACATATACTACACCCTTTGGGGGAACACTTGTACACCCCAAATATGGGAGTATGTGTACAGCCGTTGGTGTGGTGCACTTGTACACCTTTTTCTACAGAAATCTCACTCGAAGGGAACACAGGTGCACCCCATTCAATGGTGTACGGCTACACCTCTTTCTACACCCAATGAAATGAAAGGGAACGCAAATGCACCCTGTTCGAAGGTGAACCATTGCACCGCTTCATAAACCCGCCTCATTCAAAGGGAACACAGGAGCACCCCGTTCAATGGTGTACTGTTACACCTCTTTCTACACCCACTGAATTCGAATAGAACACAGATGCACTCGATTCAAAGGTGCATGGTCACACCACTTTATGCACCCGCTTGATAACGAGCTCCATAAACCTATGTAAAACATCAAGGAAACCCTTAAAAATGTATGCGCCCCGGTGATTGCAAAAAGGCAGGTAAACGGACACACGGGCATGTTCTCAAATCTCATAGAAGTTTATTAGACAGCTTATTTCGTAAACAAGTACAAACTTGCAAGCAATCCGTGATATATGAAGAGGTACGAAGAAGCTGTTACACAACTGAGAAGATTACTAAGCAAGCAAGAACCGGGGGTGAGTCTTAGGTAGTGTGTATTCTCCAAGCAGCCGGCAGAATTATTTCCACTAAATTCCACCGGCAGTCGCCCTTCATTCATTGAACGACGTTTCATCGACAGCTCAGATTAGCTTTCCTATATTAGCTTTTCTTTCTTTTTTTTTTTTTTCTTGTAATGAGCCGCCCCAGAATGTATCCGCGAAGTGACGTGTACGGGTGAAACAGGTGGGTTAACATTTTCGTAATGAGCCGCCGCAGACTGTCGCCACGAAGCGGCGTGAACGGGTGGGCTGTGTTAATGAGCACGCGCCCTAAGAGATACACGCGCGGCAAAATGTCCCTACAGCGTGCATTTCACGTAACGAGTGACGATGAAACGTTAGTGTCGATGAAACGTGCCTACAAAACGTGTATCAACGAAAACGTGTTTTCGAAAAACCCCAGGAGAATAAGAAAGTAAGCATTCTTCCTGCGTTTGTCACATATGATTGTTTGTCACATATGAATTTTGGGGAAATTATTCTCCCGGCTGCTAGAAAATAGACACTGCCTAATTCTAGAGGTAATCCGGAACGAAAAGGTCAATTGTTGCAGAAGAGTAGGTTGCAGAGCACTTACGATGAAAACACCGGGCTCGATATATGTAATCAGAAATATATGGCGACACGGGCACTGCAGAATAGCACAAACACAAAAACGAAAGGAAAGGGATCCGTGAAGATTCAACACAATGTAGCAGAAGCAGTAGTTTGCCGAACCGAATACTGAACTCATCACATGAATTCCTTGGGCTTTTCTGAAGAACTCGCTTGTTGTCGATATACTCCTGGGACTTTTCAAACACTGGAAATCTTGGTACACTTGAATACGTCGTCGCGAACGAAATCTACGGCAGCCCCGCTGGTCGCGGCACAGCACACAAGAAACTAGGCCGGGAAGCACCGAGATCGAAAAAAAAGACTACGTCATCCGTGAAACCTTTACCTTCTTTCATGCTTTCAGCTTAGGGAGAGAGAGAAAAAGAAAGGAGTATGAAAATTGCAGCTCCTTCAAGGCCAAAAGGGGGCGCCTTCGCAAGGGCTTATCTTCAGGGGCAACACAACGATGAACACAACGAGAAAATTTGTCACTTATATCCCCTTGAAAGTTCGACCCCAAAGTTAATAGTGCAGTGGATGCTATCAGTGGCCTTGGCCTTCAGGAAGGTGCTGTGCTCTGCCTTATCTCTAGCATGGAGACTGGAGTCACGTGATTCTACCCGGAGACTCGATTGACCTAAAACAAGCACAGCGTCCATTCTACTGTCAATATCGAGTGAACCGGATAGCTCCATACTTCCTAGGAAACCGCCAAACCCAACAAGTTACCACCGAGGGGGAATCCAAGCACAAGCTGATCGCGGCTCGTGGCTATAGTCGGTTACAAGTCAAGAAGGTAGGAGAAGCTCCTCCCACAAGTGTGATGCGCCCGTTTCAAATCTCTCCGCAGTCGAAAGAAGAGTTCACTGGAAACGCTCCTTGTTCCGCTTCAATGGATTCCCACTTGTCTCCGATCCCACTTTTTAAGAAAGCGACCTTTGTATTCATCGGAGAGGGAACCGAGCCCCTGAAAGCAGCCTTTGTATCCATCGGGGGGGAAGCTAATCCCCGAAAGTCGTATTTGTTTCCGACGGTGGGGGAGAACTCTAATCTCCCTCTCGTGGCTTCTACAATGCTAAGTCAAAGTCGAAAGATAAAGCAAATATGTACAGAAAGGCAAGACCCTCCTCGCGCGTTGGCCACGACGTCACGGAAACGGTGGGACGCTATTGGATGCAAAGGTGGCGGAGGGATATCTGATTCCCTTTGAGGGGCATTTGCCGCTACCTTCTTAACCTGTAACTGACTATAGCGTGGGGGTGCACTGATACACCTAGAGTTTTTTAAGGGAGAGGAGGATGCTCATTCTCGGTGTACAAGTACACTGGCTGGGCAACGCAGGGTGCATCTTTCAGGAAAAGGGTGCATGTGCGCCCGATGCACCCGACTACACCCTTTTTTTCTTAGAGTGTACTTCTGTTAATGCTTGGTATAGTGATGGTAGAACATGCACTGAAACCTAACACCATGGTGATGGACGTTTGACGCAGTCTGATACGTCTCATCAGCTCGTACTGTCGGCTGCGTTGCATACTCAAAGGGCCCATGCAACGAATTTGGGGCTGGGATAAGTCCATCTAGATTGGGATTTCACTAATAGCATGTTGTTCAGTGCCAAAAGAAAAAAGTAGAAAGTCAAAAGCTTGACTTTCGGTGCGAAAATGTGAAAACACTGTGGACTATTCGTACCTCCTTCCCTTCGTAAGCTCTGTGTCTTTTCACTGTCTTACATCCGCGGTCCCCGCAGCGCGTCACCGGGTCCAAACGCGCGTCACACCGACAACGGACCTCCCTCATCCCCTTCACCCCTCAGCTGACAGTGCGGTGGAAGCTACACGTTTGTCGGAGCAATCAGCCGCCTTTCTTTCATCACCTGACCTCCTTCTCTGCTTGTGGTTATGCCCGAGAGAGCGTGATAACGTGGCAAAAGTGTGGCTGGCCCAAGAAGCACGTAGCTTCCACAGCACTGTGAGCTTCGGGGTGAACGGGGTGGGGAAAGCAACTTCTGTCTGAATTTTGAGCGACGGGCTAATCTTCTAAGGGGAGAATGGCTGTATCCGGGTGCACAAACGAGTGTCCGAGCAAGAGGGGACTCCCCCATTTCCGTCTTCTTCAACTGTTCGGTAGAATGTGCGATTTATGAGTTGAGGAGGAAAGCTAAACAGGAAAAAGTTGGAAAAGCGTTCCATGACGCATCTAAAGGGAAGCGAAGTATGAAGCCGGATGCTGGTAGCTGTTGATTCTGTAAACGGTCAACGGCTTGGTAAGGGTTGTTCCTATCACCGCCGGCGTGGGGCGCGCTCGCAGTCCGAGGCCTGCGTTGTTACGAATTTGTTAGCTTTGTGCAGCACTGTAAATGTAATCCGCAAGATTGTCTGATCTCAGGGGTATAGTGTTCATTGTAGAGGAAAGTCCCCGCTTTGAACATAAAAACTTAAAGGGGTACGGAAACAAATATTGAAATATTCAAATTTCGTTCGGAAATACGTCAAGCATGACGGATAATAACCGTAAATGATACCGCACGTTTGTATTTTGAGCGACTGGCTATATTTTTCGTTCCAAACGGTGCACTCGAGCAAGCGCTCGAAGAGAAGCGAAAAGAGTGCGCGATGCGCCATGGGATATCCGGCGCAAACAAACACAGAAAGAAAAGATTACCCGCATTCGTGACGTAGAAAAGCTGGCGTGATTATGAGCTTTGCCCTTGGTGGCCTTGTCGGCGTTGTGGTGGTGTCAATAGCGTCAGAGAGAGAGAGAGAGAGAGAGAAGTATTGCAAAAGAGGAAAAAACGAAGTTGGAGTTACAGCCATAGGCCGAACGGTCATCGTTGGATTGGGGGAGGGGGGATTGGATAACAGCTGATAGAAGAGAAAATTGTGAAAAAAAGAGGAGGGTTGTTACAACCGTTACAGCGCGTTACAACTGAGCCGTTCGAAGCACCCGTGGGGTGACGAGCTTGTGGCTAGCCCAGACTTGGACGTAGTTCAACTACTCTACTCAAACTACTGTAGTTTAACTACTTTTTCGAGTAACTTGGTAACTTTCAATTACAACTTGATTTGGGTAATTAGTAGTTTAATTTAACTACTTTTTTCAGGTAACTTCTACTCAAATTACTAACTACTTTCGAAATTATATAGTGCTAATTTTGCCCATCACGAACGTTTGAGCGCAGAAATAAATAAGACGCCGGCAGATGGAGTGGCATTCCCTAACAAGAGACCCCCTTGTTCGGGAAGGCGTCCTTCGGTCAAGGTGGCGACGAACAGCCAAAACACAACACCGGCACGCAAGAACGCAGGAAGAGATGCTTAACAAGCCTTGGTCGGGTATTGACCTAATCCGGTAATGCACGTAGGCGCCGCGTTTCCAGCGGCAACCGTGAAAGACGGGGACACTCCGAGAGATATAGTCTGTTTTTAGAGAGTTCTGACTCAAGCGGTAGGTTCCACGGGAGGCGCCACTGGAATGACCTCGCAGCTGGGCGCCTGTTCCCATGGTCGCCTTGTCGTCAGCGCATACGCCTTTGCAAAGCCGGACTTCCCGCGCACAAACCCTGGCGCGAATAATTCGTTCATGGGAGCACGTTCCCGCTTCCAGCGGTAACTGTATACGAGCGACGATGCTTGTTCACGTAATCCTTCGTGTCCTTCCGAGCATCCATGCCTGGGAGACCTCCTCTTTGTTAAAAACGATTTACTTTTCAGGTGTGTCAGGCGCGTCAGAATATTGTAGTCGCCGGCGAGGATTGCGAGTTACCCTTGGAAGATCCTTTTGTTGGACCCGGCGTATACTTCGGTTCATCTTCTGTTAAACCAAAACATTTCTTTTTTCAGTAGCGTAGCACTAGCACTACAACGGGACGCGCAGTCGTCCGGATGATCTCATCGTCGTGGCGCGAGACTTGAACCCTTGACGGTCTGGTGCACTCGCTCAGCGTACTCTCAGAACGACGTCGGAATAAAGAGGGGCCAGTCACAACAATCTCAACTTGACGAAGAAAAAAAGAAAAAATGAGGAAAGTTTGTTATTAAAGACCCTCTACCCGAGGCAAACCTCACATGTTTTGTCATGGACACCTAAGATGCCGACACTCGCTTACCTGACCCTGCACAGCCTGTTTCTTAAATTCAACGCTGACGTTCTATATCAGTGCCACGGTGGAACGTCTGTTTACCTCGGCTGGGACGTCTTTAAAATGAAAAGCGGAAAACTCTCCTATCAAGAACTTTGAAAGTCAATTGCTTTTGCGAGCGAATAAACTATTTTGGCGAAAACGCAAGCTATAACTAGACTGCATTTATTTTAGGCTCGCAGGGTTTTTCATTGATCAAAACTGCTGTTCAATTTGCTACCACAAAAATATAAAAAAGTAACTTCTAAAGTAACTTAAAAGTAACTCGCTACTTTTTAGAGTAGTTAGTAGTTTACTCAATTACTATTACAAATGCGTAATTTCTACTCTACTCCAATTACTTTTGGCGTCGATACTCAGTAACTTAACTTAACTACCTTTTTTGAGTAATTTGTACATGTCTGGGCTAGCCCAAGGAGTACGTAGCTTCCACAACACTGTCAGCGTAGGGCTAAACGGGGTGGGAAAAGCAACTTTTGTCCGAGTTTTCAGCGACGGGCTAATCTTTTAAAGGGAGAATGGCTGTGTCCGGCTGCACAAACGAGAGACCAAAAAAGAGGGGGGTCTTTCCTGTTCGTCTTCTTGGACCGTTTGGTATAATGCGCGATTTGTGAGTTGAGGAGGAAAGTTAAAGGAAAATGTTGAAATTCCAAAAAGCGGCGATGCTCTGAAGGAATCTGCTACGTCACGACTACGTAGCGAGTTCCCCAACGTTTGCTAGATTACCTCCCAAATAGGCTCCGCATGCATCCACCAGGTGCACATTGAAAAATCGTTTATTTGGCTTTAAAATTAGTTTTCTTGTGCCTATCAACGGAAGACTGGTGTTTCTGAGGTTAGAGTGCAACATGCAACACATTCAAGCTAGAAAACGAGCGTTGGGATTTCGTTTCCCTACTCCTTTAAGAACAAGTTTCATCGTGTATATTTTATTCAAGTGAAATAAAGTAAAGTATGCTTATGTGTCATTGACACGCTGGTTGAGACGACAAAATCCGCTGGAAGTTTTTTAAAAGCTCCGGACCCCTAAAAGGTTTCAGCAACAGCGGCAGTATATCGCGACATCTCGATTCCTGAGAGATTTTAATTGATCGTTCCGATGACTCCGATAACGATACCATATATATACTACGCCGCCGCCTTCGCGGATGCATCGTATTGTTGTCGGGTTCTGTTATCGGGGGTATCAGGGGTATCGGAACGATCTTCCAAAACTCTCTTTTGTCAGTGGTCCATGTCTCTGATCGTCAGCAACCCGGCATATCATCGTCTAATTTAATCTCGCACAATACGGCGCGGAATCTTGTCAGATGTTTGACAAGAGGGTTTGGTGATGTCACACTGCCGAGCTCTGATTAGAAAAAAATTCACAGGGTCTCTTATGTTATCCCTAAGACGACTTAAAGGTGAAACCCTAAGCGGCGATGCATTAAAGACAGACACATGATTTACGGATGTGGTGGTTCGCGTAGGACTACTGAACAAAAAGGTTGCTGGTTCGACGCCAGCCGAGGAACAAGAGCGAAGAGTCTTTTCGGAAGAATATTAAAATTTTGCAGATGTCACGGAAACGTTTTGGTACCTTTTGCGTCGCCGGTTTTCATGCCTTTCAGGTTGCCGACGTCTCTTTGCCCAAGGACTTGGAAGGTCGACTGAACGATGAAGCATATAAGGCTTTCGCCTTAATAAGAAAGTGTAGACACATGGGATAGCTCCTTTGTCTACCCCTGTCTCCGTTCAAGCAGAGCGAGTAGGATCGTTGTCTTCACCATGCGCAGAAGGAGCAGTTGCATCAGGGTCAAGAGTTCAGGCGCCGAACGCCAGCGTCGTCTGCTAGTCCAAACAATGGTTGCCTTACCATTTCTACGGCTTATGAGCATTCGCCTGTTCTTTACAAACCCAGACTTAGCATTCGGGAAAGCCGAGAAGAAATACCTCGAAGGGTATTTCGTCAACAAAAATAAACTGTCAGGGCATTCCAATCACGGCCAAAATCAATATTCTGCATGCTCCAAACACAGGAACTGCTACGGTAGTGGAGTTTCGTTGAACGCGTGATCACTATCCTCTCCTATCGTGCCGTCACTTCGAAGCCTGGCTCAGCACGCGCTTACTGGGCCCGTTTTCCGGAGCGTACAATGTACTAAAACTCACTCATGTCTAACCGGTTGCAAAAGACCGATCTGACCATTTAGTTTCATCATGCCGCCGAGGCCGGCATGGATCATGGGAAAGGTAGTCCTTCTGCACGCGCGACAACCGCGCTGAAGCTCTTAGCGAATCAAGCACGAAACGGCACGACCCTTCTCGTGCACTGGCGCCTGTCCGCTGTGAACCACAAATATGGTGGCGCCACGCTTGCGTAGAACGTGTATGCGGAGGGCAAGTTCGTCTGCTTCTTGCGCAGGGAGTAGCGGTGACGTCAGAACGCCGAGCCCTGATTGGCTGATCGCGACCCCCTATCTGAGCGTCGTCTGCTCGCAACGTAGTCTGCGTCTGTCTTACCTTTCCTGCGGCTTTCGGAAGTGCAGAGGCCAGATTCATGAAACGATCTTACGCCAAAATGTGCGTAAGACATAAGTTAAGAACGAATTCGTATTCACGAAACAAAATTTTCGTAAGTTTAGCGCAGGTTACGACGAAATCCTACGATAGCTCCGAAGCTACATGTCTACGCACTTCTTACAATCAAATCAGCATGGCCGACAGCGTCGCGGTCACGACGACCCACGGACGTTTATATTTCTACGTGCGCTTCTGACGCGTCCCGACATCAAGCAGCAAGAAAAAAGTAAAAAGTACTTGAAACAGACCACGACGAGCAAGAACGCTGGATCCACAAACACCCGGGAAAAGCTTTAACTGCCACGATTTCACCGAACGCGACCAAGCGAGCACGGCAGTTAGGCCTAGCAGGCACTCCGCGACTCAGCGACCGTCTGCCCACGACCGGCTGGCGTGCTGAATGGAATATGCCCGCGCGACCATTGTGAACCCTTCCCGTATTATACTTTGATCGCTGACCTCAGTTTTAGATTAAGAGGTCAATTTCTTCCTCTTGTTACCTCCTTGTTTCCCGAGGCAACGGTGACTCTCGCCGGTGAAAAAGCGGTGAATCTCCGACAGACGCAGGAAAGGTAAAGCAGCCATCGCTTTGACTAGCAGACGTAAAGCAGACGACGTTAACTGCGCCAACCCGCCGACGCCGTTAAAGAATGAGGGGACTCTCCGTACACGAAAGGAGGGAAAAAGTATTTGGGAGGGAACTTGCGGACACTAACACGCTCACTCTCGCTTCCTAGCAATTCAAACCTCGGCGCCTCGGGACACCTCGCCAGTGAGTCCTTTGACTTCCCTCCTTAATGCGCATCTGCTAGTTAGACACAAACAACGTACAGCTCAAGTTATTTCGTCTGCCCTCTGAAAGGCGAAGTCGAGCTCGCTCGTAAAGACCTGCACTTCCGAAAGTCGCAGGAAAGGTGAGACAGACACAGACGACGTTGCAAAGGAGCAGACGACGCTCAGATAGGGGGTCGCGATCAGCCAATCAGGGCTCGGCGTTCTGACGTCACCGCTACTTCCTTTCTCATGCGCAGAAGACGAAAATGAGCCCACTTGCGAGGCGTATTGAGATCGGTCTATTTCAATAAACGCGAACGTAATCCGAGAAATTATTTTTATTCAAGAAGTATTTTCTAGACGTCGGCAAACTGTAGGATCCCGATGGAATGTTCAATCCATTTTATGTAGCTCGACACCCGAGTGTAAAACTCGTGATTCTCCAGGCAGCCACTACCAATTGTTACTATTCCAACCTGCGCTGTCCGTCCCTCTTCATGCAGCATGGCTGGAGCGCCGTAGTCATCCTAGACACAGTGAAAAAGAACATGCTGAGAAATGTGAAAAAGTCCGTCCGCCCATTTTTATTCCATGGCAGAAGGAGCCCGCGTTGCTTCCTTATCCCTAATAAAACGATTGCTCTCTTTTTCTTCTCCGGCGGTTATGTATACCATGTATACCCAGGTAGCAAGCCAGAAAATCCCTAAAAATGTGAAACCCGTAAGAGCATGACTAGGGCCTATAAATAGGACTGCGTGTTGGGTTAGTTGGTGATGATTGGTACTGTGGATTACGCATTAAAAAATGACAAAAAGATGAGTGGCACACAGGACCGGACGTAACTCTCAACTGAAATTTATTATAACAGGCACCTAAAAAATCACATATTAAATACGCATTAATACACATTAGATACACATTAAAATATATATACACTCTCAGAAATATGCGGTGTAGTGCTTACACCGCTTGTCCTCTATAATACAGCCCAAAATTCAGCTCGACGTAGGTGCCAACTTTCAAGAGCGGCTTGATAGCCGAGTGCTACAACTTATTATTATAGCTAATCTCTCTCTCTCTCTCTTTCTCTCTCTCTCTATATATATATATATAATCGGAGTTTTCTTGACCCCGCTGAAAAACCTCAGTATTTTTTGCTGTTTTTTTTTTTCTTATGTACTTGAGCTGTTTATTATGTTATATCGCACCATTATCAAGCCACTCGCAAAATTTGGGGACGTCAGTTCCACGGCAGTGCGCTGTACGCGGAACTTAAATCTTGGGGTGCTTTATATAGAACGAATGAGTGTAAGACTAGACCTTTTTTTTATAATGTATGCATTTTAGTAAATTTCAGTTAAAAGTTACGCCCTATACTGTTTGCCCACTCATCGTTTTCTTCTCTTCTTTTTCAGGCTTAATCCAAACTATAGTTAGCTTTTGCTCGATGGTGTTTTTTAGTGTCGAACAACTTTGCCAAACTATAGTCCTAGTTGGACGAACCAGGCATGTCAAAGTTCGGTTCCTCTCTGATCCGCCACAGGACTGATAAATGAAGTTCCACGCTCGAGCCATAACTGCCAAATCAAACCCCAATCTGGGGATTTGATGGCGCGCCAAAGTTTGACTTTTCTCTGGTTAGCCACTGGAGTGACAAATCTGTACCAAACATGCGAAAGAAAGTCCAGAGGCCTGTCGAAGATTGGCTTTTCTCTGGTCTGCCACAAGAGTATTCTTTCATACGCTCTAGAAAAACAAAGAATTAAAGCAATTACGCCTTCGAAACACGGTGGCCAATGTCATCATCTCCGTTTATTGTTAAATGTTAGTAAATGACATTTAAAAATGAGCCCAAAATCACTGCTGTCGCCACGCTGATTCTCGAACAAATGAGGGAGCATTTCGCGCAGCAGTTATGTAAAACACAGCATGGTGAATGCAGCCTCTTGTATTTATTGAGAACGCAGCCCTTGCATCTACTGTTTACACCAAGCCTATTGCCCTAAGCATCCTTTAATTGTAAATCTTTTTAGGCCTGCACATATTTCTTATAGAAATTACTTCGTCAGCCTGTGGTATATAAAGGCAGTTGTCGTTTCAACGTACAGACGACAGTTTGAACAAACAGACGAGTTCAAAAGAGCAAACGACAGTTTGAATGATCAGACGACCATATATGAACGTGAAAACGCGCTACGTGTTCTGTAGGTCATCAGGACCACTTGACGACTTTTCAAAATTCATGTTGACAAAAATAAAACTTTGATGACCACAAGTCTTTGTTATATGAACCCGCCTTACACGCAAGCTGTCGTGGCTCGATGGCGTCTGTTTTCTTTTCCCTTTTCGTGGCCCTACCCTCATTCTGGGTCGAACTAGGCGGGCCAAACAAACTAGTAAAAACTAATCTTGATACTTTTTTTTACTCTTTTGGTGTAGCTCCAGTCGCGTCATTTTAGTGAGAAAGCAGGTATTAGTCTTGTTTTTTTTCAAAACAAAATAGCAGACGCACTGCCCGCATGGCGACTTCCGCCCACAACCCGGGCCAGAAGTGCGGCCGAAGCGCCACCACCGCGGAGTGACATATCAAAGTAGAGAGTATAGTTGTGCGTAGTGCTGTGAACGCCAAAGGGCGGGACAATGAGGAAAGCCGCACCTTTGTACGAATTCAGATTGCTCCGAGTTTACCCGGACGTCTTGCGATCTAGAAATTATCATGTTTATTTAGAAAACTACAAACAATATGACATCAAAAGCTAGCTTTTAAACTATAAAACCACTCGAGTGCCCCTTTAAGTCCAGACGTAGCCGACGCTACCAGCTGATGGTATCTATGAGACAACGTCAAAAGCACGTCATCCTAGTGCTCGTCGTGTTTCTCTACGTGTTCTATCATAAGCTGGTCCAATCACAAAGAACAGTCTATGTCAACAAGCTCCGCCATATCGCTGAAAGATCGAAACAATAGGGAGTTTTAGAATAACGCACGCAATTTTAGCGCACTTTAGCGCTAAATTTAGCGCCTGGGTTAGGGCCCATACGCAAGAGCGTTTTAGAGCAGCGTTACTCCGCCGCGACACAGAATCCCAAGCATCTCGCGCTTGCAACGCCACAAATATAGTCCCACTTTTTTTTTATTTCACATAAGTAATGCTATAACTTGATAGTAAACAAGTTTTTTTGTTCCAGAGTAACATTTTCGATTTGTTTAAACATGGTATTGCGACGCGAGCGGTCGACCGGTCGTGTCCGCCTGCGTCGCCTGGGCAAGAGAGGTCTCTGACCTTCGCGCGCCGTACCTTCGCCGAGAAATGTTCGCGTGTCGCAAGCATCAAGTTGCCGGTGATCGTTGCCCACCTTACCGGGTTTCCCAAACCAAGTGCAATGTCGTCCTGTATTGAAAATCGCAGTCGCCGTCGCCCTCACGACGCCGCCAAAGCGGCCGGTGCCACGGTCCTGGGAGTCCCCATTTTTGTGCGCAGCTCTTAGGCGCCCGTTTCAGGCTTGAGCGGCGTCACCGTCGCCATCGGCGTAACCGCGCGGTGCATTATGGGAATTGTAACATAATGCACCGCGCGAGACTCTCGTGACATCACGAGTGGTGTCGCGGGCGAGGGGGAGGGGAGGAGGATGACGAAGGGGAGGGGAGGAGGAGGGAGGAGGAAGAGGAGAAAGGGAAGGGGAAGGAGGAGGAGGGGGAAGAAGAGAAGGGAAGAGGGGAGGAGGAGGTGAAGAAAGAGGAGAGGAAAAGGGGAGGAGAAGGACAGAGAGGAGGGAGGAGGGGAGGAGGAGTATTGGGGAGGATGAGGAGGTCAGGAGGAGGGGCATACCCTCCCCTGAGTGCCCTTCCCTCCTCCTCAAGAGCTGCGCTCTAATTCGGCGTTACAAGGTGTTTTAAACGTCTTTCATTTTTAACTGTGCTCGTATTGGCTTTAGCCAACTTCTCATCCCAAATCCTTCATGGAGGAGTGCAAAGTCTCTTTGGGTACGCACGCAATTTCCGAAAAATTGTGTACGCTAAAATAGCGGTCGCAAAGCACAAAACATGGTTAGCGTTGGCGCATGCGCAGGGGGGGGGGGGGGGGGGGGCGACGCTATTCTTGGCGTACGCAAAGCTTTAGGGTGCGCTATTTTAAAACTTCCTATACCACTCCTCAGCGTCCATCGCCATAGTCACCCCTGAGCAAGAGCAGAGTAGGCCTCGAAACGCAGGGTCTCAATTCATTAAGATTTGGTTGGTTGCAGTCCTTTATTTATAATTAAAAAAGACTCAGTGACTTGCGCCTTCCACGGCACTGGATTGGTTCCATTAACTCGTGGTGTCGGCGGCGTCTGGACTTAAACGGAGTATATTGAGATAGTACACTCGATTCTGGACCGGAACATTCGAATAATTAATATTCCTCTGTGTACTCGACCTGGAATGTATTCCGTTGAGTGTTTAAGTACTGACTCTTTCATTTTCCCTTTTTATGTGTAGCGCTACATCTGATATTCTCTTGACGCTTTTTATTTATGAACTTCAGTTACTGACATCGTAAGAAATGCGGGGTGTGACTTTATTCCTTTCCAGCAAATCAGATAGCGGCATCAGCCTTTGCGTTCGCCCAAAAAGAAATCACCAGGCAAGAAACGTGAACATTACAAGTCACGCCTTGCACTTATCAAGCTGTCCGTGGCTACGCATAGTAATTAACGGCGGTACTTGATTCCAGCTAGAAACCAGCCTACCGTGCAGGACTCTGGTCCGGGGACACCAGTGCAAAACATGGCTGACGAAGCGAAGGTTCTAGACCAGAAGTAGCACTCGCTGTTATTTTTCACAGAAACGACGACAGCCCGCAAAAAGTCTCGTTTTGTTCCATCTAAAATGAAATTAAAAAGAGGGGGGGAGGCTTGATATGCAATGTAGATATATAAATCTTTGCACACGTTACTATATTAAAGTAACCAATTCTCTTTCTAATTACTTTTGGGCTAGGTCGAAAAGTCTTCAACTATATTACTTGATGAGTTAATGAAGAAAAGAAATTTTCCGTTACTTTAAAATGTAACTGTCACTTTTCCGATTACTTCAAATTTTCAAAACGACACAATTTTTTGCCGGTTTAAAAACGTTTTTTTTTTTGTACAGTTTATTACTGGAATAAAAGCACCGAATTCATACCTAGAAATATGTGCCAACGTATGATGGCGGAATCCCTTAGCAAGTTACGGCGCTGCTCTTATAAAATCCCATGTATATAAATACAAAATTGGCCATAACACAAAAATGTTACGTTTTAAACAATTTGCCACGCTAACACTCCAGTCTGTTCTGCTCTCGTGCAAACATTTCAAGATGATGATGTGTAAACTGCAGGTTTCTCAGTGGCATATACTTTTCATGTGTCGCCACTACGGGTAATACCCGAGTTAATGGAAGTGCAAAGTTCACCTGGGTATAAAAAAATCGTTATGAATGTTTAAATTAAATAGAATTCCTCTCCAATATTATGGCAAACTCTCTAGTGTGTATTAAATTTGTATATATATTAATTTCGGAAAACTTTTACGCATTTTTTTTAGAAAGAGCGAAGTTCAAACGAGAACAATATAAAAATATAACAAGATACATGATTTGTCCTACGACTGCACTCTACTAGAAAAATTAATAATCTGCTAGGTATAGTTTTATTTTTCTCAAATTTATTTTTGGGGGTTTCTGGTATTAATTTGTCAAATTAGGTTGATTCGTTCTCATTTAGACGATTACGATCATTTGCAGCACTATGCTACTTACATCAATAAACTATCAAACAAAAAATCTGTTTTATATTACAGTATTTTTAATCATAAAATTAGTTTTCTAGATATCATCCCTAATAATAGTGCTACGTGATATTAACAAGGTGATATCGATTAAAAGGAGTTTATACCACATTTAGTACCTTTAAGTCACTGCGGTGACTAAAAGATTTATGACAGGATGATTGTTTTCGTGAACTTAACTTTCACATGTCAAAAGTAATATTTGGACACGTATTAAAGGTTTACCATTTAATTAATTATCCCAATACCCATTACACATATAGCTTAGAAAAATCGACAGCAGAACGTATACACCAATTCATGTTCACAAACAAACCGGAGTGCCCCTAGTGGACGCCAACGGCGCCGCGCATGTGCCATGGGGGTGTGGGCAAGAAACTCGCCGTCGCCCATAAACAAACCACTCAAATGCGATGTTGTCGGCGTCAGTGTGAGTCCCTCGGCCCTTTTTCGCGTTCGAATTGTTGATCCTACGTCTTCCAGGCGATGTCTGACTACTTTAGCGGCGTCAGCGAAATTACCGAGGCTCGTTACACCGCAAAACTTCGCGTGAATAATGTGACATGTGGCGATTCATTCCGCGTGGACGCCGCAGTATGTGCGCTAAAGCCTGATTCGCATGATGAGATTTCGCTCGCAAATTTCAGTCGGGACACCGCCCGGGCTGCAAAGCGTGAACCGCATCTGAGATGGTCGACGTCGATACTGAAAATCGCAAGCAAAATCGGACCAAGTGAATTAGGCATAACAAGTCGGTGATGGTCACTGGTAACAATGATCAACATCTCCTTGTGTCTACTGTTTACATCGAGCCTGCTTACCAACTTTGAGGCCTGCACTCAATTCTTATCGCAAGTACCGGGCCAACATTTGGTCTACGGGCCGGCGTCGTCTAAGAGAGCAGGCGACAAGCAGAATCTTTTGAAAGAGCAGACGACATCTCGAACGATCAAGCGGCCGTCTGAACTTGAAGACGCGCTGAACGTAGTCCACAGGTGGTCCGCACAACTTGACGGTTTTCTGGCGTCATGTTGGAACAAAACAAATAAATGTGATGACCACAAGATGCATGAATTCAACCCAAAGTGCTTTCCGACCAAGCAATTGTCGTCCGACGGCGTCTGCTTTTCATTTTTTACGGCACATAACCAGATTATCGGACGAACCGAGCAGGTTAAAACTGACCTTCAAACCTTTCTCGACTTTTTTGGTACGGCCCCAGTCACGGCGTTTTGACGACAAGGCAGGTTTTTGTCTGGTTCCTTTCAAAACAAGGTAGGAATACACGTCTGGCATGGGGACTTTTGTCCACAGTCCCAGACCGGAAGTGCGCCGGACGCGCCACCACCGCGCCGTGACGCCAGAGAGTTGAGTTTGTGTATTGGATGGGGGAGAAGAATGGGGCTGACGGACCGAGGTCATGGAGGCGTGTAGGTCGAACGCTACGACCATGTTATACTTCAATGCTAACAACCCTTTGCTGTTACTTTAATGAATGTAGTTTCTTGTTGTGAAAATCCCGGCTTCGTGTTGTTCCTCCTGGAAGGACATGCAGCAAGGCAACCCTACCACAAGGTGTAGGAGCAAGTGAGAGCGAGAATGGGTCGACAAGGTCCCGCGTAGCTCCTTATCTAGTTTGCGTGACTATCTCGAAAGTTCGACAAAGAAGCTTCGAGCGTCGCGCGCTCAGGGCGAGAATGACATGCACTTTTGAGAACAAGAAACTAGGACGAAATGATGAAAGTTACGCCCAGAGTAGGAATAAACGAGTCTTCTAGAATTCCGTGACCGAGCGTTGCTTGTTCGGCTCTGCGCGCGGCATTATCCCCCCCCCCCCCCCCTCCTTCCCCCGTTAAAAGCGGATCGTCCCGATGCAACGCAAAAGGAAAACAAAAATGGCTACAATATATACGGTGGGACGAAATAAACACGCAGTGTCACATTCCTGACGCGTGTAGAACGGTTTGAGTCGAGCAACGTGGACGACTTCGGGTCGTGGCTAGCGGCGCCCTGATGGCAGGGTTCCGTCGGGGTGCATTTCGTAGTTGAAGTCCCCGAGGTGGGCGAATGACCTCGTAGGGTCCAAAGTAGCGTTTTAACAGTTTCTTGCAGAAGCTGCGGTGGCGAATGGGCGTCCACACCCATAGGCGTCCGCAGAACTTTTTCTAGGGGGGTGCACACTTATACACCCCCCCCCCCCCCCCCGGGGGGAATGTTGGCAATGGCCGCTATTTTCAGCACGTTTCCACGTTACTCTCTACCGGTTTGACGGCTGTGCCCTGGATTTGGAGCTACAAACTACTGATCTCTATGACAATTGCTGAATCGCGCTTCCTGCTCGCGCGAGTGAAGCCACCGGATGGCCATCTGGCATGTCAAAAAATGGCCTTTTTGGAGCGTTGCGGAGTCTGGCGGCAGCGTGCTGAATACACGTTTTCTACTCGCTCGTTATCATTCGCCGAAGAAGTTCTTCAATACCCTCTGTAAGCTGTGAGACTTGCCGTTTAAAACACGTGGAAAGTTTTACGGAAGCGCTGTGCCGCAAAAAAAAGGCACAACGCGTCGTAAGCAAATTTCGCCGATCTCGCGGCGTAATCAAACCTTCCTTGGCACCTTCTTTTTTTTTTGTGCGAAAGCATTAACTGTCTCAAGGTGCGAGCTGGTGTCATCAGTTTGAAGCGCGAAAACGGCACCTAGTTTCCTTCGGTTCCATTGGTAAGTGCGCGTCAATGGGGCTCCCATTGGCCGCTGCGCTCGTCAGTTTCCACGACTGCTCACCCCATCACGCTGCGTGTCCGTCAGGGCGCCGTTAACACGCAGCGTCCAAGGTCACCGTGCCCAGGGGAGGATACGCGCTGACCGTCGACGAAAAGTACGCAGCAGACGAGAAAGGGAGCGGACAAGCAGCTTGCATGCTTTCGCATTCACAACTCATAAAAAATGCTTAGGTGTACCTCGATATTGTTTTGCCTTTTAAATTTGCCGTTTTCTCAATAGCCTTTTTTTCAATTCCCAGATACTAAATAGCACGTTGAGAACAGTAAATCCATGGCATTCAGAAAATGTAGTTGGTTTGGGAACCCAAAAAACTGCCGGAGTACCCTTTAACTGGTGTGGGTACAGCTCCCCCTCCCACTCCCCGGCTCGAAATTCCAGGGGGGGGGGGAAACTGCCCCCCCCCCCTTGTTTCCTTCTGCGGAGGCCCATGTCCACACCCATACCCTTTCTCCGGGCTGGAACTCCCCGCCGCGGCGACAAGGGTCGTCCCGGCCAGAGTCGACACGTTGCTGACGACACCAGATGGGCGTCGTCAGCACCGTCATTCGCCGGGTCGTGGGGCAGCATGGCGTCGAGCATCGTCGTCACGTTTATGCAGTGCACCAGCTGAAAAGGTATAAACCGCCGTGTTGTACACAAACGTGACGTACGGCAACACCTTATCCCACTTTTTATGTTCCACGTCCACGTACATCGATATCATGTCGGCGATAGTCGTGTTTAATCGCTCCGTCAGCGTGTTGGTTTGCGGGGGGTATGCCATGGTTCGGCGGTGGCTGGTATGGCTCAGGCGGAATCTCTTGTGTCATTTGCGCCATGAACGATGAGCCTCGGTCCGTAATCAAAACTTGGGTGGTTGCCGTGTCGGAGGACAACAGACTCAACAAAGAACTTGGCTACTTCCACGGCAGTTCCAGACGAGAGTTCTTTTGTCTCCGCGTGCCGGATGAGATAATCAGTCGTTACGTTTATCCAACGGTATTGCTGCGTCAACGGCGGGAAAGGTTTAAGTAGATCCATTTCACTCTGCTGGAACGGTGCAGTTGGGGACGCGATCGGCTGCAGGAGGCCTGCCGGCTTCGTCAGCGGTTTCTCCCGTCGCTGGCACCCGTGGCACGATCTTGTGTAGAGGTGGACAGTCTTTCGGAGCCTGGCCCAGTAGTACTTCTCTCGGATCCTTGCGAGAGTCCTGCATGCCAAGGGATCCAGATGTCGGGTCGTCGTGTCAGGCTTGGAAGATCACTTCACGGAGACTTGTAGGGATTACAAGAAGCCACGTTGAGTTGCTGTCCTCGAAGTTCTCCTTGAAGAGAATACCTTGCCAGACGGCGAATGTTGGTAAAGCACGTGAAAAGTTTCGGGGAATCGTTCCCCCTCCTCCCTCCAAGTGACCGATGAGTGCGCGAAGTTCAGGATCGTCCCGTTGGAGCGCTTCCATACCGCTAACACTTACTGCGCCAAGAAGGTGATCGTCGTCGTCGTCGTCGCCTGTGGCACAGCCTATAGCTGACTCGACGGGGGCTCTGGACAGGCAGTCGGCGTCGCTGTGTTTTCGGCCTGATTTGTAGACCACGGCCACGCCGTACTCTTGCAGTCGTAGGCACCATCGAGCGAGGCGTCCTGATGGGCCATCCAGGCTCGCTAACCGCCATAGCGAGACTTGGTTGGTGACCCCTCGAAAAGGGCTTCCGTATAAGCATGGGCGAAATTTCGGGATGGCCCAGACGATGACAAGGCGTTCCTTGTCGGTCGTCGAGTAATTTCGTTCCGCGTTCGACAACGTCCGACTAGCGTAGACGATGACGCGCTCTGTACCCTCTTTTTGTTGGACCAGTACCGCGCCGAGTTCTCTTTTGCTGGTGTGCTTGTGAGCTTCCATTTCGGCTGATTGGTTGAAGTGGACAACAATGGATGGCGACTGGAGTCGTCTCTTCAGCTCACCAAAGGCCTGTTGTTGTTCTCCACCGGATTCGAAGTTCACGGCGTCTTTCGTGAGGTGCGTGCCCGGCGCAGGAACCTTCGGACGGCCTACTTGCCGGTGGGCGTTGGAAATGCCGCTACCGCGCGAGTCTTCTCAGGGTCAGGAAGAACATGTTCGGCGCACACAACGTGGCCTAGAAACCCCAGTCCGCCGTAGGCGAACCGGCACTTTGTCAACTTGAGGGTGAGCCCTTCCGTTCTGATTGCTTCAAGAATGGCCCGAAGGTGCCGCGAGTGCTCTCCGAAGTTGGCCAAGAATACCACCACGTCGTCGAGGTAAACGAGACAGCTCTGCCATTTCAAGCCTGCCAGTAGGTTGTCCATGACACGCTGAAAAGGTTCCTGCACCGTGCACAGTCTGGTGGGTATCACCTTAAGCTCGTACAGACCATTGGGCGTGACCACGGGCGTGACGAAGGCAGTCTGTTCTCGGTCCCGTTCCTATACTTCGACCTGCCAGTTTCCACTCTTTAAGTCCATCGACAAGAAATATCGGGTGTGGCGCAGCCGGTCTAGTGTGTCGTCGATGCGGGGGGTGGATACACGTCCTTCTTCGTCACCGCGTTGAGCCGCCGGTAATCTACGCAGAATCGAAGCAGTTCGTCCTTCTTTTTCACCAGTACCAGATGAGAGGCCCACCGGTTGCTTGAAGGCTGGATGATTTCGTCGTGGAGCATTTTTTTGGACTTGTTCATGTATGGCCTCTCTTTTCTTTGCAAAGACCTGGTACGGCGGCCAATACACAGGGAGCACATTTTCGTTGGTAACGATGCGATGTTTCGAAACTGTTGTCTGGTGCACTTCCGACGTCATCGCAAAGCAGTTGCTGAATTCGGCGAGGAGGACTTTGAGCTTTTGTCGTTCCGTGACACTAAGCTTGGGGTTAACGTCGAGCTGTGGCGGCGGCGTACTGTGCGGATAAGATGACAAGGGCTCATCGGAGGTCGCGGCGATTTCGCAGTCGTCCCAGAGCTCTTCGACATGTCCTATACAGCGGCACCTCTTGTGACATGCGGCGCCTCCTGTCAAAAGTTCGTCACGTGGACCACAGTAAGTCCATCCTGCAGCTCCAATTACGCCCCTTGCGACGCCGATTCCTCTTCCGAAAAGCAGTTGGACGTTGCCTTCCAGAAGGACTTCCCCGCAGGCGACTGTATCGGTCACGACGGGCACAGGAACTCTTGACTGCGGTGGGAGGTTCACGTGGTCCGCAATGACTCGGGCAGTGGATGGCGCCATTTTGGATGCTTCCGGAGATAGGACGGGCTTTCGCAGCGTCAACCTGTTCGCTACAAGGTCGATCACGGCACCGTACTCACGGTGGAAGTCTATGACAAGGATATGCTGTCTCTAGAACAGTAGTTGAGAACGACGTATTTCACTGGACAAGTTTCCCCGTTGATGTCCACGCGTGGAGTACACCTTCCCACCGGTGTGACGAGATGTCCTCCGGCGGTTTGTATCTTCGGGCCATCCTACGCCCTCATCACTTTCTGAAGGCGGCGACAGAGCTTCCCATTCAGAACCCAATAGTCTGCTCCGGTGTCGATGAGTGCCTTCGCGTTGTGGCCGTCGATGGTAACGTCGAGGTTATTCGACAACGTCGGAGAAGCGTTGTTCCGATGCGTCACATCGCTAGTGTGGGAACCCTCCGACGTTCTTGGAGGCTGTTTACGACGTCGGTCTGCGGCAACGCCACCTCCAGGGGTTGCCGCGCTGTTTTCCCGGAGTGGCATGGGGAGGCAGGCTCTCACGGCGGGATCTGCGTAAGGGCGATGCTGGGCGGTTGGGTTACGGCGATTGGAAACCGCGGCGGAGAGACGGTCCCGGGGATGGCGACCGGCAGAGGTATTTGTCGATGTCCCGAGCGCGCTAATCGTAGCGTGGGCGCGGGTTGTCGGCGTGGAAACCGCGTAGCCCGTACTCCTAGCCCGTACTCGACCGTCATCGAGTGTTCTTCTTCGGAACATTCCTGTGCGTGCCGCGTGTATGAAAGTAGAGATAATCCGCTGCTTCGGGTCAGTCACCCTTCCGTCGCCTATAGATGCGTGGCACCTTTCTCTCAATGTTTGAAGGCGCAACTTCGCCTCCTTAAACGTTTACTTATCGTTCTGAATTCGTCCGCTGTTTTTATTGATGACAACATTGCTCCGGGCGGAAAGTGGATATAAATAAATATATATTCAACGTTACCGCACGCCTAGCGAATACTCCTTTTTTCTAAATTACCCGAAAACCAAAGAGCATGCTGCGAGTGTAGCTACACGCGCTGCACGAGCTGCAGCAGTAACTGTTCTACAGCTAAATCCTAAAACAAATGCAACGAGGTAGTGGGGCTTAGGGTGATAAACCGGATGTTCGAAAGTGGCACACCCTGATTGCCGCCATGTTGTACGCAAAACTGACTACTCGTCGTGCGACCTCGCAAGAGCCGTGGCGTCACCGGTAAGATGGCAGCGCCCAAAGCTGGCGGATGGGAGTTCGTTCGGTGCGCGGTACCCGCGACGATCGTGATATGCCGCTGCTTTCTGACAATTTGGGGCTTCTTCGTGCTCTCTGACGCAGATATAATGTGAAGATATGAAGGAATGACTCCTTATACCCTTTTTCCGCGAGATCGCTCTGGATAATCTGGGTATTAACACATGTCAGACGGCATCAGCCGTGTCGCCGTCCCGGTGCTTGGATTCCTGGATGTGTTCGAGGATCGATAGAACTTTTAGTGCTTTTAGCCTGAAATTTTCGCATTCTCTTAGCTTTGTTTGAACATTGGAATGTCTGAGAATTGATGCGAAATGTATTCGTCGAACGTAGGGCCTAGGGGACTTTGTTTCAGCCCTAGGTAACCGCATAATCAGAGCAACTTTTAGCAAGGAGGCTCCTTCGATCTTTACGTTTTGTACTAATCAACAATTTTTCAAATAACTTTTAGCATACAATTTTCTCATTCTTTTAGTTTTGTTTGAATTTTGGAATGTCTGAGAGTCGAAGCGAAAGGTACACGTCGCGTTAGGGCCTAGGTGAACTTGTTTCAGCCCTGCGTCACCGAAGAACCATTGCAACTTGTAGGGAGGAAACTTCTGCTATCTTTAACGTTTTCTGCTAATCGACGATTCTACGAATTGAAAGTTCTCAAGATTTTGATATAAAGTGCTTTCATTGCACTAGTTTGCATTCGATCGCAGTACTTTTTTTTTTAAGTGAAAAGCTGGCGTTTGTTTAAGTGGCGTGCACGCGAACAGCATTCGAACCAGTCATTCGGGAAAAAAAAGAACGTTCATAAAACAGTTTATTTATCCTCTTGGAACTCAAAACACAGTTAACAAGTCTTCACATTTCTGATTGATCAGTGCACAAAATGTTGCATCCGATGTCCCTTAGAAATTAGTAATAGTAGGCTCTTTACCTCGCCGATCGGTATCAATAGTCTCCACTAACCTCCATGTGTATAATCAAACTCCTCTTAGATGGTTGTCTAATCCATCATTCTAACATCTAGAATCCTTAAAAAAAATGCAGCCCCACTCTTTAGAGGTCCAGAGATAGCACCACACATATCAATTCGTTAAATGTAATGCAACTCAGAAATAGAAGATGAACTGCATATTTTTATCTTTCGTGGGATTTATTCCAGCAGTAATTTCTTGTTCTAAAACTTGTTCTAGTTACCTGGACAAGCTTGGACAAGTTGGAATTACCTGGATTTGTGTTCATGCCTTTCCCGAAGAGCAGTTGCATATTTTTATCTTTCGTAGGATTTACTCCAGCGGTAATTTTTTTTTCTAAAACTTGTTCTAATTGCCTGGACAAGCCTGGACAAGTTGGAATTGCCTGGATTTGTGTTCATGCCTTTCCCAAAGAGCAGTCTTTTTGCAAAATGTTTACTACCATTCCTTCCAGACTTTTCAATCGAGTTTTTTTTTTCTTCAAAAGTTTAGGCTGCCTATGCTTCGTTTCACTGCAACTTGGTAAAGGCCAACCGCCACAGCCCCCTCGAGCCAATCAGAGAGACGGGGTGAAGGCAACTTTCTGCAGAAGGAGAGCACTCTGATGATGTGTTGTCACATGCTTCTCTCCAACGTGCATATTGGCTCACCTTTGCCGTTTTCCAAATTGTGATGAAACGAACTACAGTAGCTACTACGCTAAATCACAAGGCCTTCATACTTTAAAACTTTGTTTAACAAGGATGTTATGTCAGCAATCACTGTGAACTCGGCTCAGCGCCTATTGGACTCGAATGCTGCATTCGCGTTCGATGTGAACTAGGGCCCATTCACGTGCTTTAGGCTGAAAAAAAAATGGTCACAGTCAATGTTGCTTGCTTGATTGGGTTTTGCAAAGGGTCTATTGTGTCAAACGTCTGCTAGTTTGGTTTGTCCCGTTTACTAATATTGGTGGGTCAGAGATGCCAGTGTTCTTAAAAGCTCCACCGCATACAGTGAACACTATTCTTGGTGTGTAGACTCCGAAGGCGCAAAGGCTGGAGTGTGAATATTGTGCATACTTGGTTAGTATATAAAATACGTTTATTTGCACTTGATTACATAATTATTGATTCTTATCAAACGGTTATTTCTGCGACAGTCCCGTGTCAGGCGTTTAGCCGTAATACCTGTGCTCCTTGTTGTCGGACGACGCTCCGGGGACGTCGGGGTTCAGTTTGGTCGAGTGGCGACTTTGACTGACTGATGCCATTTGTGATCATACGTCATATGCCGCCATTGACATCTGAGTCACTGAATCTGCAGGACTGGCTTCTACTCCACAGATTTTCCTGGCAGTTTTCTGCGTCAATGTAGTACGTTGGAGCATGTGTTTCTCCAGTAGCTGTGCCTTTTGCTGCGCCTTTCATTTGATAGCTGGCAACAATGTTTGTTGCTATCCAAGCCACTTCACTTCCATTCCGCAATGGCGATTTCTTCTGCATGCCCCAACTTCTGCAACTTGTGTAAGTCTCGTGGGGCAAAATGAAGTCGGGTGATGCTTGGTGATGAGTTTACGAGAACGACCAACCACTCTATTTTTTCAAGTCACTCAGCTGAATTCTTTCTCAAAGTTAGAAATAGCGTACTTCGTAAAGTGGACACAGATAATTGATGTCGACAAATTATTATTGCCCTTCGACGACGACCGACATCAAATCAATTGTCATTGCATTGCCGCTCACCTTCTTTGCCGAGCTTAGTGTAGAACAGTGTTGTACACATTCCTTAAAAAAATGAACGAAAAAATCGTTCCCCGCTCTTGCTGATCTTTGGAACGCGTTCCTGTTACAAGTTCCACATGTGGAAAAGGAACTCGTTCCGTTACAGATGCAAAAATGGAACGTATCGTTACATATACGTTACATTTTATTTTGCTGATTACCATATTTAATTAAATCGAGAAGAGTTTTTTTTTTTATTTACCCCATCAAATGGCAACACGCGAATTTGAATATCGTCATGGAAGGGCACCAGGAGAACAAAACAAGCGGAAGCAGGGTTTCATTTTTTTTTATATATATATTTGCCTTTAAAAATCTCAGCTTTGAACCGTATTGATGTTTGTGGTGGGCGATTCAGACGAGCCAAATGCACTGTTACTCCACATCGCAGGAACGTTTTAGAGCAACCTCACACATTTCAATCTAACGAAGTCCCTTGTTTGAACATAACAACAGTTGCTTCTCGATGTTGCTGTCCGCAAGACGAGTAAGTGAAGAAGAGGGTAGGGCTTTAGGAAGGTCAGTCTTGAAAGCTACACGTCAAGTACTGTTTTGAAAAGGTTGGAGTCGTTCAGTTTGAAGGTGGGGACAAGGGGAAAGTGAATAAAGGCTAATTTTTGTGTGTCTTTTAACTGACCAATGTTCAGGACGCAAGGGTGTTTTGGCAACCTGTTCTTTTGTTGTAACTGTAGGTCTCTTTGTGGAAGTTCAGTGATGGCTGTAGTCGGCCTTAGATTTATGGATGTATAAGGATTCGTAAAAGCAAAGAAAGTAGCTGAGTTGGAGGCGTCCCTCTTTCTGTGTCTTTTCTTCAACTAAAAGTTTTGCTTTCTCTACCAGAGTCTCGGGCGTTGAAGAATGAATCGATGTCCACTAGCCAGCCGACTGTTACCAAACAAGGACCACACAAAATAAACCCTAAGATATGTAACCAAAAGTTAACGAGATCCTACTCTTCGTAATGACATTGTTTTCTATACTTTTAGAATTTTCCTCTTAGAAATAAAATTTTCCTCTTAGAAAAAAAAAGAAAGAACTCCGTTCTTTTTTTTTTTTTTCCAGTAAAAATGTAATGCTTTCCCGTTCTAGTTCCCCCGATGCAAAATGGAACGGCAACGTTCCTTCGTTCCTCCTAAAAGGAACGCGTTCCAGGAACGCCGTTCCGTACAACACTGGTGTAGAAACATGTGTCATGATTACCTCCCGTCGAGGTGATAGGAATCCGGAGCTTCGCGATAGTGTCGACACCAGTGACAGAGGCTGCAAAAGGTACTCCTCAATGTCCCACGATCGCTCCTCGATACTTGGTCAAGAGCCGTTCGACACGAACCCTCGCAGGCCCATTCATTGGTACGGGCACTCCAGGTAGACATGGTCGGCCTCACGTCGTGGTAGCAGAGTGGTTGTCGGTCGGCCGTTCGCAACACCTACGTCTTCATCGATTGCATACTTAAGGCACGACCACATTGGCGTCGCGGAGGCCTGCGGCGCGGCGGTCGGCGCTGCCGTTTGCCGACCCAAACCAGTTTTCGGCTTCAACGGCGCGACGTACGGCGCCGCAGAGTCAACCGCTCCGTGCGCGGTTCAGAGCCGGGCGCCGCACGCCGCAGGAGAGAGGAGCCAATGGGAAGTGGCGTAGATAGTGACGTCGCGATGCCATGGCAACGCTCAAGCCGGTCCTCGGCTCGTCTTTCACGTTCCGAAGGACGTGTTTCGCGTCGTCTGCTCTTCCTATTTTCCCCCGGTGCCTTCCCCAACGGAGCGGTTCCTTGAAACTGTGCGACTGTTTCCCTTTTTATATGACAAAACGACGCCAGACTACATAGATAAGGACGCTAAGAACAACCGCTGGGAAATTGTAGGAGAGGAATTCGGAATTACAAGTGAGTTTCTCCGTGGCACTTGTTGCATGTCGTCTGTGTTGTGACGGATGTCGTGTTGATTTGGTGACACTTTCAAAAGTAGCCTTCATCTCTAACGCGCCGCCGGGGCAGCAAAGCCCCGGCGGCGCGCCAGACCTGTCCTGTCCCGCGGTGTTTCGGTAGAACCAACTCGGCCGGACCCAAAACCTGCGCCTCCTTCCCTTCAGAGCGCGGCGACGTCGCAAGATCAACGAACAGGCTAGGATAATCACATTCACGCTGATCACCAGGTCATTATGGATTCCTACCATCTGTGGCAGCGAGTGCGGAACGGAAGAATGTAACGAAGAGCAGACGACGAAAGAGCGGGACATCCGACGGGAGGCGCGATCGCGGGAACCAGCGCTGTCACGTGACGCCTGCAAAACGGAGGCCAATGTGGACTCCTCGCGCTGGGACGCCGGACGGCGGTGCCGCCCGGCGGCGCCGCCCGGTGGCGCCGTTCACGCTAGTGTGGTCGGGCCTTTAGACTGGTTCTTCACGACGTCGGGAATACTGGGGCGTTAGGTTGTCCCGTTGAAATGACATACTGATGGGCATCTGGTGGCGGTCGTTGTGCCATTGCAGCGTAAGTCACCCTCGGTTCGTCAGATGCCACTGGGTCGTTGTGCCATTGCGCCCATGCCGATTCTCAGATGAGGGTCGGCACGGGCGCTTGATCAGGTGCAAAACATCCTCCACGAAGACGGTGATGCTCTCGTTGGGCCCATGTCCTGAACCGAATTGGGTCTTTGGCCCTCTCTCGTCGATGTTGGCTGATGAACATGCGCTTCAGTTCAATCTTACAAAATTTCCACGACGCTGAGAAGGATTCGTGGTCCTCAAACCAGTGACTGGAACTTCCACGACAAGTATAAGTTTTGCAAGTGCCGGTTGTCTATCCAGCCATCGTGGCGGTCGAAACGGTCATATTGTTCAATCCAGTCCTCGACGTCTTCATACACTTTGCCGTGAAAGGGCCTCGGAGTGCGAGGTGCGACGGGCATGCAAACAATGGTGGGAGCGGACGCGGTTTGCTGCTACGGGTTTGTCACCGTTGGCTTAGTCCGCTTCGGTCTCTTAGCAGGAGACCGAATTTCAGCAGTTCTTCCTGGTAGCAGCAACTGGCTCGGGTTTCAGGTTTTTTGTGGTGTATTTGCGGGGTTCGCTCTTGTGGGGCTCGCTCGTCTTGCGGTTTTTCTGCCGGGCTCGAGATTGACTTCATTCATAGCTCCCCGGGGATGTAAGACGCAGTATAGTCCTCCGCCCGTGTCCTGTTGCCTGGCAACTCGACCGAGGAGCCGCCAGGATACACACATTGTGAAGGGCTAAGGGTAAAATGCCCAGCACCCCCACCAGAACATACGATGACAGTCGAGCACGACCTGGAACTTTCCAGAATAGTAAAAAAAATTGATACAAGTAACGACTGTACCAAGCATCCGCGGCAGTATAAAAAAACTGACACAAGAGAGCCCATCCTGACCAGTAAAGAAGCTGTATTGCTTTAATGAGATCCTGTAAAAAAAAAAGTCAGCATTTTCGGGGTTTTGACGACTGCCGTGGACTAACGCACCACTTTTATTGGTAACTGTGAGCCGCTGCAGGCAGTCGCCGCGAAGCGGCGTTAACGTGTGAGCTGGGTAGATAACACGGGTTCGAGTGATGCACGCGCGATCAAATGTCCATACAAATTGCTATTCGCGTAACAAGCGTTGATGAAACGTTTGTCTCGAAGAAACGTGCGGGAGAGCAGCGGATTCAATACCAACTGCAACACCTCTGCTCCATGAAGATGCACGTCTCGCCAGGACAATTTATAAAGCAGCACAGCATCTTCTTGCACGGCACAAGAACTAACAGCTTGAAAATAGCTCTTCGGTGCGCAGCACACCTGCGCTCCGTGAGAGTGCACGCCTTCACCTAAACGATTGAGGAAATAGCACAGCATCGCTTAGCACGGCACGGGAACTACCAGTTCCCGTGCTAGATTATACCTTTTATTTAAGGGACCCTGACAGAGGTGAAAACAGACGTAATCCCAAACCTAAAATTACTGATCGGGCTTGCCCTTTAATAGAACTGGCTCGACACCGTGGCGTTCCCAGCATTTATTTAAAGCCTTTGCATCAGTTAGCTGAAGGACGATGGGTAGTTTTGTACACACAAGCCCTAGCAGATGCTACAACTGCCACGTAATAATGACAGCCGTTCTTACCTTCCCACCGCTTGCCCCATCCAGCCACCTCAATAGGCCGCATGTAGTTCAGACGCTTCCTAGTAAGGCAAATTGTGCCGATCATTCCACGGCTCCTCGAAATGTTAAAAGGTCTGTCCAGCTTTATCAATGCAATGTCGTGTGCCTGCATGACCAGGTTGTATCCTTCATGCCGTATGAACCGCACTGGCTGTAAGAGAGTGTAATACTAAACGAAGCGTTTAAAAAAAAAATATATGAAGGAAACATTTTCATTGATTGTAATTAAGATCTGTTTATAGTAAGATTCGTTTTGTCGTAGAAAGCGTTCAGGTATTGCTTAAAAGCATAAACCCCAAAATAAACGTCTCCATTGAAACTTTTCGCGCTTTTCTTTTAGCCTCAAGACCTGAACGCTTTCTACGGCCTTATCAGACCTCTCCTTGACTGAAATCAAGGAGAGGTCGGATAAAGCGCGATCCAAACCAACGCTTCTTTTTGCGCCTGTAGGTCGTGCGGCTGCGGATGTGACGTATTTTCGTGACGTCGCGCCGCTTCTTCGCTCCTTCCGGGCGCGCACAAGAAAGTTGGTTGATTTCAACTTCTTTCTCAACGCGCACAAAAACGCGCGGTGACGTGTAGGGCGCTCCTGTGTCCCGGCCAATCGGTGGAGGGCAAGCTAGTTCCGGCTCCACGTTTCTCGCCGTCTGGCTGCCCCCTCCTCCCCCCCTTCTCTTCCAACATGACAACGCGATCTCTCTCTCTCTCTTCCTCTCGCCGTCTGGCCGGCCCTTCTGTCGCAGTTGCACCTTGCTTGTGCGCTCGTGCCTGCGTGCGCGCGTGCGGGCTCGCCCGAAGTTTCGCCCGTCCAAACCAAAGCGCACGGTTCTGACTCAGAAAGCGCACCCGGAAACAGCAAAAACGCCACGAAATGCGTCACATCCGCAGCCGCACGACCTACAGGCGCAAAAAGAAGCGTTGGTTTGGATCGCGCTTAAGGCCGATCTACTGCTGTTCGTCTTCCAGAGATGTTGTGCCGTTCCTGAAGCGTTAGTGCAAGTAAAAAGAAAATCTCGCACACTTTACACTGATTTTTGACATAAGCCTTCTAAATCATTTCAGATGCCTGTTTGAGATTTGCCGAGTATGATGTAAAATGGATGTTCGCTCTCGCTTTAGTTTGCAGTCTCCGAAGAGGTCGCCGTTATGCTCTTGCAGGTGGTGAAACAAACTCGTGTAGCGAAGTTCCAAATGATCACAGAGCGACACCCTTTGGCACAATGACGCAGAAAGGCCCCTGCCTTCGACTGCTGCGCGCGCATCATTGTGCTGCCTTTTCCGTTTACGCTACAAAATCAGTCTCGGAATTATTTTTTATCACAACTCGCATACAGAGTGTTTTCAAGGTTAACAGATTTGCTTAAAAAAAAGCTGTGAAAGCTTCACTAATTCGGCTTGTGCTGGTGAGTTATGCAACCCGGGGGACATAGTAAGGGTGGCCTATAGTAACGATCAGCCTACTTATTGACTCAAACAACTTAATTAACGTTTTAATTATTGAAATTGAACGGACGGTTCTAGTTGGAAACTTGCTTCGCGTCATCAAAAAACACTGTATCAGTCAACAAAAAAAAATAAGTGGAACACGTTGGAATCATTGTGGAGCGCTAAATTTGCCACTCGTACACATGAGCAAGGCTACCGGTGCACCAACGCGCCGGCAGGGTTTTTCCGTCTCTTATCACACGCGTTTTTGCACCCCAGCGTTGTGCCTATAGCACGAGTGGTAACTTTGGCACACTGCCTTGCTTCCCACGCCGGGCAAAGTCTTTCTAAAAATTATTATTTTGCGGGTTTCGATAGCGCTCAGCCAGCTTCTAATTGAAACTGCGTGTTTACTTTCTATAATTAAAAGTTAATTAACAAATTTTAGTTAATTATTCGAATAATCCTGACAATTAGTCCCCTAGATTATGTTTCCCTTGCCGTTAAATCAACTGCACAAACCGAATATTGTGTGGTTCATTTTTTTATTTTAAGAAGGATGTTAAGCAAGAGAAACACCTTGTATATTAGAAGCTTTGGGGGTTTTACCATTTCATCACTTATTATTTATTTCTTTTTTTTACAAAACGACGGACCAGTACGGTATAACGAGAGTTTTATCGGGAGATAAAAGTGCAGAAAAACAACAGTCGCGGAATTAACCGCACTTTAATAGCTTACAGTGAATCAATTATTCGGATACCCTCATTAAAAAGTCAAACTATCACAAGTTTTACAAAGCTAGGCAATTCCTTTCCAGATTCCAAAGTCATGAGAACAAGAACTGTTGAAACACCAAAATATAAACCTTCGCTAAGCACACATGGTCTTTGTGGTATAAAATATGTAAAACACCATGACATTTTCTTTTTCTACGATAAAAAAAAAACGTGTTTATAAATATAGTTTGCAAACTTGTGTGAACAAAGTTACAAGGGCCTCAAACGACAATTGAGCTTCTGCGCTTTTTATGTCATTACCACATAAGTGGGTCAGTATACTATGGGAACAAGTAGTGCCCGAGAGATGTTAGCGCGCCATATATTAATTATATCAGGCAGGAACTGCGCACCGTCTGGTGGCGCCCCAATATGTTCAAAACGCGAAGTTGTGGACCTCTTATGGTCGACCTGTGATTGGCAGCGTTGGCAAGAGCCGTCAGAGTTTCTTTTATGCCAATGTGTGCGTAATGTGTTAAATGTTCTTCAAGTAGGATTTTGGTTTCGTACTCCGGAATAAAGACAAGCTTGGATGGTGCTAACAGATGAAACTTCCCAAGAAACGGTGAAATTTGTTCCGAAATGTCCTTTTGAAATATCAACGCTGGACACGGAAGAATAGATATCGGAATGTAACTTTTTTAGCAATCACGCGCAACCCTTTTGTAATGGAGTCTTATAGCAGCTCATGTTAAGCGGAAAGAAATGACTCTGGAGTTGAGTATTGTGTAACACCTATAGAAGATTATTCAAACCTCAAGACTACGTGTCATAAATTTCCGAGCCGAATATTACCAGCACCAGGCTTGCTATTCACAGAAAACAAAATTTTAAAAAGTGTAGGTACGAAGATGATTCGCAGATATCTCCAAAGAAGGTGGAGGCCGAGCACACAATAAGGCTTCGATTTAAAAGCCACAATTGTTTCCGTGATGCGATACACCAAAACAGCTGCAAAGGAGCGACTGAGATCGTCAACGATTCGTGACACGTGCAATTAAATTTCTTTTTTTAGATGTGTCATCGATGAATATTATCAAAAAAATCTGATTATATGGGCCTTCTAATAATGTTTCGACTGATTTCGAACTTGCGCTGAGACGGAGCTTATTGTACATAGAAACACAGGCGGAAAACTTTTTTTTTAATGCGTCTTATTTTGGTAGCTATAAGCATATTAAGAATGCAAAAGCAAGCAAAACGAGCCACGCAAATCTGTTCCCCTTGTTCCCCTTTCCAGGAACTATTATCGTTTATTCCGTGCAGCTCGCCTGAACCTTTGTATTGATTCCAATAACATCATAACCTTAAAATGAAGGCCGTTCCCCTTTACTGGTGTTAGACTGGTGCCATAGTGACGTCTAACTCCTAACTTGGTAGAACGCTCCACTAAAAATGAAGAGGTTCCTGGTTCGATACTAGGAACATGGGGATATGCTCAGCGTGCACCGGTCACCTAGCTGTATTGGGAGATTTGTGATTGTCCTTTGCCTCCTTTGTTCCCCTTCTCCAGGGAAATATTATCAATTTATTCTTTCCATCTCGCCTGTATCTTTGCATTAATTGCATCAACCAGCGAAACATCTTAACTCCGTGACGTGTTGATTGGTTTGTTGGAGCGAAGCAGCTGGGCAATTGGCTGCGTTTAAGGGTCATGGACTTCGCCCCGAGAACAGAGTAAGCATCGTCCCATTAACCCTTCCATCGTCCTAAATTTAGGCTCCGAACGCTATCGTACCGAAGTCGTCCAAACACGCCGTGCCCCGCTGGCCCCGACGCGCTGGCGAAGCCGAGTCCAGCGAGGTTCAACGCGCTCTGCTCAACGTTTTCTTTTCTTTTTTTTCTTTTTTTTTTTCTTTCCGTTGTGTGGTACTAACGCCATCGGTGTGTTTAAAGAAGCGATACGGGTCAGGGGTCAAGTACATCGCGATAGGTTCAAAAAAGAAGAGTATGGTATGGATAACCAGTTAAAATAAGTCTTTATATATTTTGTCCCGAATGTCGAGCAAATGTAGTCAGAAAAAGATAAGTCGCTCGGCGCGAATGCGCCAGCCGCCGCATTCGTGCCGAACGACTTTGACATTACGCACAAATTTGATTATATAGTAACTATGCCTGCCCACTTTTTTCCGACGTTTCAAGGGAAATCGTCTCTATCACCCAGGCAGCGCACGCCAGAAAACAAAACCTAACTTCACCTAGTTAGTTCTTTAATTCAAGGAGCCTCACTTCGGCCTAATAGGGCTTTGCTCCAAGGGGCTATACTTAGGACCAAGGTATTTTGTCTATGCCCAAACTTGCCAGAGAAAAACAAAAAAGAAATGTATGCTTCCTTCTGGTTCGCGCCACAGGACTGACAAATTGCCTTAGATGATCAAAGGATGTTGGTTAACCATAAAATAAGCTCTTACTGAAGTCAAACACTTGCATTTGCTCGGGAGTTGGGACCCTACGATGTTGAATGACAAAAAAACAAACCGGCGCGGAGCTCAACTTTTGCTTTTTATCGGAGATTGAGGACCAAAGCGGTAGGTGACGCTCGAGAAATCAGGCGTTGAAGCCTAATTCAGGCGCTTGATTGGCGATTTAGAGCCAAAATACCCGAACTCTCAACTCCAGGTGTTCTGCTACTTACGCTTCGTTAATCATGGAGGGTTCCAAATTCCGAGAAAATAAAATATAAATTCTGGCCGAATGCATCAGCCTACATGAGAGTGCTTTAGATTTAGATTTATCAGATACCAACAGTATACGGGTGTTTCGGATTAAACTCCCGACTACCATTTCTTAGATGTGTCTTGGGCATATGCTCTGGGGCCTTCTAATACCCATGACCTAGTCTTTTTCATTCCGTGAGGAATATACGATGGGATACATGGACAGATATATATTCCTTTAATAACGTCTAATAAATTACAAGTTTATTAATACTATTACGAAAATACTAAAGTATAAGTAACGTAACATAACGTAAAAAAAGAACATTATTGTAAATTAAAAATCCTAATAAATATCGCATGCATAAATGTTTTTCCCATGCTCGGAGACTTAATAAAATAACACAGTCTTTGCACGTGAAGCTTAAAGGAAAACTGAAGCGGTTCTGTATTTCAGGGAAAACACTTTAATCGTCTTCATTTGACCTCCAGGATCACGTATATTGAAATTATATATATATATATATATATATATCAGGGTGTCGAACCGGAACCGAACCGAACCGAAAACCGGAACCGAACCGGTATATTTTCCGGAACTGAACCCGAACCCGAACCGTTATATTGTTATCGCGATGAACCCGAACCGGAACTGAACCGGAAAAAAAATAACGGTTACCGGTTCATGTCAAAACGGTTCTGCCACGCGCTGTTGACAATGAATGTGCTATCAATGCCATTTTTTTTTTAAGTGCCGTCAACTGACACACACCTCGCTTACATATTTTTCTTCTCACTCAGTCTTAGGAATATAAACGCTGCATCTATGAATCTTGACAAACGCTGCATCCATGAATCTTGACATAGGAACCAGTATTGCGCTTGTCGCGGCTTGCACGGAAGAAAAATAATTGAAAGGCTGTGCAAAAAAAAAAATCGCGTCACGGGATTTCATTTTCCTACAATCTCGTAAAGCCTAAATGCTGCTGTGTGCTCATTTCATAACACGTTTCTAGAACGCGCGAGTTCTTTAAGCTTGCTTCCATCGGAATGAGAAAAGAGAAGGCTGTGGAGTTTGATAATAATGCATCCGGTTTCGTATAGGCACTTAGAAGCTAACATATTTCTGAGACAGCGAACTCTTCTATTTTAATATTTATCCTATTACGTCCTTCTGGCGTTGCGTTCGGTGAAGTGTTTTTCATATTCCGTATCTTGTGTAATGAAAACTTCTTTAAGGGCCTAATTTGAGTTACCGAAGGCTAGTTCAAATAAAGAAAGCTGTATTTTCTCCCCACTGTTCCTTCAATGTCTTACACGCCGAGGTGGCGGGATAGTTAGCGAGTTCTACTTGTAAGTGGGTTTGTAAGGAGGTCGCGGATTTTACAGCTACTGCGGCGGACCCAATTAGATGAAGTCCGAATGCGTAAACGTCGGTGAGGTAACCTTTGAGTGCACATAAAGAAACCATTCCTGGTAGAAATCCCTGAGCCTTACACTACGATGTATCCCGTTTCGTATGTGCTGATTTCAGATGTTTTATTTGTAATTTATCTTGATGTTGTAATTTGTCATTTATAATTTCCGAACCGGTTCGCGAACCGGTTCAGCGCCCCGAACCGGTTCGCGGATCGAATTAATGGAACCGGAACTGAACCGGAACAAAATAAATTTACCTCAACCCGAACCGTAACCGAACCCGTATTTTTTTCGGTTCGACACACTGATATATATATATATATATATATATCTTTTTTCAATTTGGTGCACGGAGGTTGCATAAAATCACTTTCAGAGTACCGCCGAATCCCCTCTTTGCCGGAGAGTGACGTCATAGTAGGAATTTTCGGAATCTCCGCTCTCGCGCATCTTCACCGCCTATCAAAGCTATGCACGCGCACTCTCGCCATCTTCAAAAAAGGTAAGAAAGATACGTCTCAACTGGGTCTCAGTGCGGAGGGATCTACCTGGCAAGCTCGCAATCGCACGCGCTTCCCGCAGGAGCCACACTTATATCCGTTTATTAAATCACTATCATAATTAACCTATAACTTTTCCTTCCACTCATAACGAACTGAGTCCTCCATCATCTCCGCCGGTCCGCAAGGGATCCGCGAAACATCAATGGTTGAGAAACACTGGCTTTACTTGTTTACAAAATTCAAAAGGGAATTAACCCGGAACTAAGAAGAGACCACCACTCGCAAAACCTATTGGAACCAACAGGATACACGGAGTCGCTTTCATTGAAGTGTTTACTATAGAAACGCGAGAAGTTCTCGAATTTCGCTTTTCTATTTTCAATTTGATGAAACATTCCCTTCTTATCTTCCTTTCATCCGAATCCTAATACAAAATACACCCCATTCGCTGTGGTAGATGTTGTAGTGGGATAAAGCCCTGGATATTATATTTTCATCATCCAACTTTTTCTACTGGGGCCGGAAGTAGCACACCACGATCCGAGCGCTTCCACACCTCGCCGCCAAAAGTGTTCGTAGGCACGACTACGTGTGCTGCGTGCGGTTTCAAACTTTGCTAAAATATCCTATCACAAATATCACTTCACTAAATAAACACAACTCATGAAACAGGATTTACCGCGCGATGCCCAAACAGCGCATGAAGCTACCTAACGAGCCGAGGGATCAAAGATCTGCGCGGTCTGTCCCAGTCTGTCCTACCCGTGACGTCACAAACAATGATGATGATAGCTAGAGAAGCGCCAACTGGAGTTTGCGCACGCCGCCAATAGGTGTCAAGGAAATAAGAGCCACGTTATTTGTAGGCAACGACAAAATACCATCTGCAATTGTCCCATCGTTATATGAAGTTCTCACGTCTGTTCTGTTTACGATATTTAACAATTCCTTTATGGCCTATAAGAATTTTTGGGCTATACAAACTAGCCTTGGGTCTTTCCTGTCCTGAAATAGTAAAACTGGTGACGCACTTAACTCAATTTACCTTCTTTCCTTGTTTTTCAAGTGTTTCGAAAATATCACGCTTACATTTTTGCCTTTTAATTTTCTAATTATAGGCATCTCTAATCAACATGGGTTTATGTTATGCAGATTTACAGCTACTCATCTCGCAGCTTTTATGCCTACTTCATCTCGTGTAGTTCGTAAAAGAGGTCTCATAGATGATTTCTACTTTTTACCCCTTCGAGAGGATTTTCACATCATTATTCACGATATTTTTAATTCAAGCATTTCGCCTACTGTTTATGTGACTTGGTATACAATTCTATTGAAAGATATCTCTAAAAAATACAAGTAGACCTATTTTCAAAACGCAGGCCTTCTCTTTGTATAAACTATTACAAGCAGTGTCGCCCTTTGTAAATTTCTCCAAGGCCCCGCTCGTTTCCGAATTGCTGTAAACGGCGTCTGGCTGTGTTATTTTAAATTTTAATCTCAGCATTATGCCGGCGACATAAAAATTTACCAATAGACATTGAACGTAGCGGATAGCACTTTGCTGAAAGTAGACGCGTGTTATTTCTACCAATGTCTGAGTCGTGTCCCTTTCTTATTTATTTATTTATGTGCAGTATAACATCCAATAGGAACCCTGGATAAATTTACCATTTAGGTAAGAGGTTGTCATAATTATTATTTTCGTTTGGCTTGATATACGACCTGAATAATTTCGAAACACACTACATAGTTTTGGTTTCGTTTTACGTCAGAAAATGTATAAACGTACGTAAAAGCGCTTCATTTTTAATTCGAAGTTCGATTAAATGGTGCTTAGTGAAATGTACATACATCTGTCTGATTGAATTATGTTCGACAAAAGCATGTTCGATAAAACGCCATTTGATGAAATGCCGATACTCGTGTTATGTTTTATTTTATAGTGTACAAAAGTCTCAATGATTTCATACATTGGATGTCGTCGATATAAAGCAATGACACTATACGAAATAGAAGACTGTAACAGCTTCTTTCAATAACGTCACAGAGTTCATCATAATATTAAATAGATCTAATATATCATTACAATAAATTCAACCTAAAAAATTAAATTAATTTTTACTCGTTTCTGTTTACACTTTCATTGTTCATTTTTAATTAAGGTAGCATTCGCTAACAAAAGAAAAGCAAATCGCGCCATTGAATTTTTTTTTTTTATTGTCAAGCACAAAATGTTTTTCATTAGGTTAGCGCATTAAGTGAACACCTTTCCCCACCAAAATTATGTTAATGACAGCTTTTAGATTTCACTCCCCCCAAAAAATCTGAAATAATCGGTGATTGCTTCTAAGCTCTAACAGTGTGGCGCAGTGTACAAAATGTAACGTTAAATTATTTTTTTTCTATGCCATTTGGTGGTACATGTGCAATATAAAACGTTTAAACACTGTCTACAGCATTCGTTTTACTTACACGTTTTGCATTGTTATGTTTCGCCTCCGACACATACGAGTTCAAGTATTTCAGGGCCTAATTGGAACCTCATGTGAACACTCGGCCCAGCCCTGAGCTGACAGCGAGGTGGAACCCATGAACTCGTTGGACGAGTCATACGTCTTTCTTCCCCCACGCGACCAGAATCCCGCCCCCCATAGCCCCGCCCAAAAATGGCGGGGTCAGGAAACGAAAAGGAGGCGGCTGATTGGTCCGGCGAGCGCCTAGCTTCTACCACACTGTCAGCTTAGGGGTAAACAAAGCGTAGTTATGCAGCCATTAGCCGGCCGCAGTTTCGCAAAAGTAACCCAACTCACAAGGCGTGCTTGGTGGTAACGTCCTCCGCCCGTCGATACATCTATCATTCCGGCGTCGACTCTAATCTGACTTGGCATCCTGCTAGAATAAAAAAAAAAAGAATAAAAAAATTAGTAACATAATACGTGCGCGTTTTTATGTATTTCACGCGATCTTCGAGTTTACACTTACTAAAGAAGGCAGAATGATGCAGTGAGCACAATGTCGGCTGTGATTAAAGAGCCACCACAGAATTGTTCCCCATATCTCCGGTTACGCAAGGCCACCTATGAAAAGTCATTCGCAGATTTAAATATTTTTTTCGTTACAAAAGTATTACTCGAAGCATCTGAAATTTCGCGTCAATTGAGCCAGAGCAGCTTGAGTCAGGGAACTTTCACGATATACCCGGGAACTGGCTTCTTCTGTGTGAGTTCATGCAATAAATCAACTATAATTGGTTTCACCCCAAGTGCGGACGCAGCCGTCACTGCCAGCCAATGGGAGCAATCAAACAGCGTCACAATGGGAACGTCCTGGTGTTCGTCGTATTTCAGTACGCGCACTGTCATGGCTGAACCAACCGCGTACAAGGAGGGCCCAGTGACTTTCGCTATTGTTTTGTGTGTTCGTGGTAGTATCTGTTCGTGCCTTCGACTGTGCTTGGACATATGATCAATCAAAATATATAGCAACAGATTTCCACGCGTATTCAAACTATATGCCGAGATGCTTGTACGATGGCACCTTCTTAATGCTATTTTCGTGTGTTTGTATCGCTCCTGCTACCACCTGAACGAGGCTGGCTGTATCAGTAAATAATATTAGGAGATATATGTTTCCACGCACCATGCGTAATATTGTTCTTTCCGTCCTAATAGAAGGTTAGAGAGAAAAAGCCCTACTAAAGCATTCGAATTAAACAAAAATAATATCGCTCGTATCATTATAATAGGCGAATTTTTTTTTTTTTTAGGATGATAAAATAGTTTACTCACACTACAAGCGTTTGTCTACTGATGGTTTGTAGTTTTGATTTTGAGTGTGCTTCAAGCTCCAGTTAACATTTTCCTCACGTTCAGACAGAATTAGACTAGCCGGTTGGGCCGCCAAAGAACGGATTGCGAAGCACAAAGCGTTAACGCACTAACTCAACACCCAGTGGCGTACCAACTTGTTTTTGAGTGGGGGGGGGGGGGGGGCAAACCAGACCCCCCGCCCCCCCCCCCCCCCCCCCCCCCAGGGCCGGGGCGGTGCCCTTGCTATCCCTTGGGTGCCGCCGGCCAGTGTTTGCCCTGCCCAGCGGCGGCTGTATCAGGGGGGGGGGGGGGCAAATCACATGCCTTGCCCCACCCCCCCTTCACTCTGAGAACTAGGGGGCAAGCGCCCCCCTTGCCCCCCCGGTTGGTACGCCCATGTCAACACCTCCTAGAAATAAGGCCGTAGCGCTCCGAGTGGGCACGTCACAATGGAGGAGGAAGGAAGGCCATGGCGCAACTACGTGAGAACGTTCTGCTGTCGACGCGTATCTACGTGAAAAAAAAAGTTTATTTTCGAGCGGCGCGGTAATGTTCGTGCGCGTTTATCCGACATTAATACACGTTTTAAAAGCGCAGTCTTGTACAATGTAATATATATATAATATAAACGTAATATACAACGGGTTACCAAGGTTGAAAGTACCAAATTTATATTGATGACTATCCCCGTAACCGCGGGACTACGCGCAGTCCCGCAGCTCCCCACACGCTTCAAATTAACCGGCTTCGATGCGACATCTTCTTCCCTCATACCGGGCTCCGATTCTGGTAAATTTACGTTGTGTGTGAGCTGCTCACTGTTTGAAAAGGAACGCTGAGACATTCCAGAAGGAAAGGGAACCGAAAAAAATATCCAGTCATTGCCTCAGGGAGCGCACACGAGCAAGAGATGGGTCGACAGCGTTAAGCCCATTGTCCCACACTGCTGCCGCTACTCTCGTGTGGGGCTCCTTCAGTGGCGTAAATAAGAAGGAGGGGGGGGGGGGGGGGGGGGTGCTCGGGGGTCGAAAGTCTCGAACCCCCCCCCCCCCTCCCCCTTTCGCCGGGGGCCCGCTCGCTCCCCTGCTCACGTAGTCGGTTTTGCACGGGGCATGGAGCGAAGGGGGAGGTTATATGCTTTCGGGAAAAGTGTTTGTGGGGTAGAAAATGTTCGAATAAATAAATTAGCCAATATTTCTTCTTTCATGTTTATTTGATGGGATGCGGAACTTGATCTCAGATATATACAGAACGAATATTTCCATACATTTTTGGGGGGAAGTATGGAAATTTCGAGGCCCAAGTATAATAAATTATCCTCACTAAAATACACAGTTCAATCAAACCAAAGCGAACATAATAAAACGAACACATTGTATTAATATAAAACGATTTCAGTAATGTAAGTAATATTAAATTACTTGTACAAACAATTGCACTGTAAGCAACGGGTGGCGCTGCGCTCAGGCACACCTTGAGTACTTAACAGAATTAGTACGTGCTTTCAACTAGAAATTACCGCGAATAAAAAAGATAACTGTGGCTAGTTATTTCGGAAAGCAATTTACAGACTCTCTTGATCATTTCATTTATTCCAAGCTCCTACACATTAAGATACAGCAGACTGCCTTCATGGCAAAATATATCCGCGACGTCCTCCGCTTGAACTTCAATGTCGCGGTGAACATTCAAAATCGCTGGACCGAGCAGTCGCTTTTTGAAGTGGATGCTCTCGGGTATGTTTCAACCCGTCGCAGTGAAGAGGACGAGAGCTCAGGGTCCGCCCTTATTACGAGCAGAGTCGCTAGGATCTTGAGGAGACGATGGACGTGTGGGAATAGAACCTCCGGGCAGAGGGCGACCACCTGTAGCGCAGACGTGACGGGCATTTCGCGTTCCTCCCCCTTGCATTGGAAGCCCATGTCAGCAGCTCGCATTGGAATTCGGGAACTGAAACCAGGCCTCAATAAAGCTCCGAAAACTCTTCAGCTCCGGGAGATGCCCCGCTTTCCAAGATCTTTGCAGGCAGAAGCGACGAAAGTAATTGCAACTTGTCGTGTTACCGAGGGCTATGTAAACAAGAGCCAAGACAAGAAGAACTAGAACACCGTCTGGTTTATCCCTTGCTCCTGCACACAACTCGTCTTCTTCTTTTCTCCCCACACGCATCCCAGACCGCGAGGCGCTTTATATGACACCTCCCCCTTTCGAAGCATTACTGTCCGTAGCGGTCTGGTGGGCGTGATACCCTGCCGCTCCTTGTTACAGTTGCGGAGGTTTCGGTGCTTTGTTGCCCGACTGTCCGGTTGTGTACATCCGAAGTCGCAGGCTGCTGTTGCCCGACCGTCTGGTTGTCTACTTCCAAAAACGCGGGCTGCAGATGACGGCTTGCGCGTCTCACTGTGCCTTCACTTGTTTCCACCACGTATGACCGCGGCATTTCCGTCTGGCGGTGTATCCTTCCTTGAGAAGCTGCGCCCGCGCGTATCCACACCTCTGAGTGAGGAGGTATCGTACTGCGATCTCTTGTACGATGGCGTCGATTGTAGTGCAAGGCTTCTCTTGTTTTTCGTTTGCCGTACTGTCGCCTATACTTGCGTACGTGGTGCCACCGAGGCGTCAGTGTATTTGGCGCTGTTGGAACAGTTGAACGTAATTTCCTCTCCATGAGGAGTTCCGCTGGAGAGAGACCTTCTGGGCCTGGAGTTGTTCTGTGGGCTAGAAGAGCCTTTGCTACATTGGGTGATTTGCTCAGAAGATTTTGGCTGTTTGTACAGCTCGCTCAGCCTCTCCATTACTTTGAGCGTAGTAAGGGCTCTAGGTCACTAATTTGACTCCCCATTCGTTCGCAAACCGCCGAAAGTCGTTCGATCGAAACGGAGGGCCATTATCTGAGTGTAGTACTTCTGGGCATGTCTCGCAAACATCTGGCTGAACACTTTTGTTATGACTTCTGTGTTAGATCGTGAAAGTTCTTCCAACTCTATGAACTTCGAGTAGTAGTCGATGATTACTATGTACTTCTTTCCTCTGAGCTCGAAAATGTCTGTTCCGAGTTCCGGCCACGGGCGATCGGGTAAAGGAGTCTGAAGCAGAGGCTCTGTGGGTGGCCGTCGATGCTGAATGCAAGTTTTACACCGGCTGACGTAGTCCTGTATCTGTTTGCTGATTCCGGGCCACCACGCAGAATCTCTTGCTCGTGCTCTGCACCGAACGACCCCCTGATGTCCACAGTGAAGTCGCTCTAGTACTTCTTTTTGGAGGCTCCGTGGGATAACAAGCCTATCATTGCGCGTTAGTAGGCCTTGTGTAATGCTCAGCTCTGCAGAAAGGCTAGCAAATCCCTTCATATCCGTAGGAAGCGTTTCTCTCCCCGGCCACTCTTTTTCGCAGTACGTCATTACCCTTGCCGTGCATGGGTCTTTCTTTAGTTCGGACCTCAATCTGTCCAAAAATGAAACAGACGCCGGGAGTAGGTCGACCGTGAGCATTTCATACTCTCGAACTAGCGCTTCCGTAGAGTCTATCGGGTGTTCCATCATTCGTAGAGGTTTCCTGGACAGCACATCTGCTGTGTACATATGCTTGCCCAGGACGTGTGATATCATAAAGTCGTATTCAAAAATGCGCATTCGCAACCGCTGTAATCTTGGCGTCATCTCGTATAGACGTTTTGTTGACACCAACGGTACCAATGGCTTATGGTCCGTCTCGACATGAAACCCCTGACCTACCAAGTATGTGCGGAAATGTTCGCAAGCCCAAACGATCGCCAATGCTTCTTTTTCGACTTGCGCGTACTTCTGCTCCGTCGGAGTCAGTGCTCTCGAAGCGTACGCTACTGGACGCCTGATGCCGTCCTCATCCTCCTGGAGTAGCACCGCTCCCAGTCCATACGATGAAGCATCAGCTGATAGTGTACGGTGCGCGTTTGGGTCGTAGAACGTGAGGATTAGAGTCTTGCCCAACAAGTATTTGATCCTTTGAAATGCTTGTTCTTGGGCTTCACTCCAGAGCCAACTTGCATCTCCTTTCAGAAGATCTCGGAGCGGCTTGGTTTCTTCCGCCATGTTCGGTAGAAATTTTCCGAGGTGGTTCACCATCCCCAGAAATGACCGTAGCTCAACCAAGTTTCCGGGAGCTTCTATCTTGGCCATGGCTTCAGTTTTCTTGGAGTCAGGCGCAATACCTCTTGCGTCTATTATGTGCCCTAGAAACTTGATGCTGCTTTTGCCGAACTCGCACTTGTTCGTGTGTAAGGTCACTCCAGCTTCAAGAAGGCGGCGGAGTGTAAGTTCAAGATTTCGATCATGTTCAGGCTTGTTTCGACCAAAAATTAAAATGTCATCCATGTGACACACTTGTCCCTGGATTCCTTCGAGGATACGCAGCATTTCGCGCTGAAAGAATTCTGGCGCTGTCGATATCCCGAACGGGAGTCGCTTGAACTGGAACCGTCCCACTGGTGTAATAAATGTCATCAGCTCTCTTGACTCTGGAGCCAGTGGTGCCTGCCAATATCCTGCATTCGCATCCAGCTTGCTGAAGACAGTCGCTCCTGCGAGTTTGGCTAGGTTTTCTTCCACCGTCGGCATGATGATTCGTTCCCGTATAATCTGTTGGTTTAACTGTGTATAGTCCACACAGATCCGGAGAGCTCCATCTTGCTTCATGGCCACCACCATGGGTGAGCACCAGACTGTGGCGTGTTCCACTTTCTCGATGACGTCCATCTCTTGCATTCTTTTCAATTCCAGCTCTCCACTGGGCAGAAGTGCGATGGGCACTCGTCGTGGGTACGTGATGGCGAAAGGCTTCGCATCTGGGTGAACGGAGATCGTATAAACTACCTTCATCTTCCCCAGTCCTTGAAATAGAGACGGGTACTTCGTAAGTACGCGATCATGTTCCAGATGATTGTCAACCTTGATTTCATTCAGGCTTGGCAGCACTTGCAGAGCCTGAATCGCCGGGAGACCGAGTAAAGGATGTCGGAGTCTTTCCGATACGTAGACAGTTTGTCTCGTTGTTCTGCCGTTCCAAGTTATCATCGCCTGGAACTTCCCGAGTGTTGTCAACGGCGAATCTCCTGCCCCCCGAAGATCTTCTCCGGCTGGCTCTAGCTTTGCCATCCCTCCGACCTTGTACTCGGTATGAGGAATGGCGGTAACGTCCGCCCCAGTGTCCACCTTGAATGTGATCTCCTGGTTGTTGACTTTCGCCTTGATGTACCAGGGATTTCCGTTATCTGCGTGTACCGGTGCACCCAGGAACACTTCGTTGAGACCTGGTTTGTGCACTTGTGACCTGTGAGACCCTGATGCAAGCTTGGAGAAGCATACGCTCTCAAAGTGTCCTACCTTCTTTCAAGCGTTGCATTTCTTGTCTCTTGCGGCGCATTGTGTTTTTTCATGTTTGCACAAACTGCCACACCATCGGCATTTCCACGCCGCACTGTTAGAGTCTCCTTGACGATGAGATGTACCCCGAGCGCGTGTGTCTTTTTTCTTGCCGTTATCTTTTCGGTATCTGTTTCGGAGCTCCTCGATTTCCCTGGACTCCGTCTTATCGCTGTGAAGCTTTGCTTGCTGTCGTTTCACTGTCTCGAAAGAACGTGCTGACGCTGTCGCACTTTGAAGCGTGAGCTTGGCGTCGAGCTGGAGCTTTTCACTCAACTTCCTGTCCTGGAGACCTACGACGATGCGATCACGGATCAGCTCCTCGCGAAGTAGTCCATAGTCGCAGGAGTCCGCTAAACTGTGTAAGGCCGTGATGAAGGCCTCCACTGTCTCGTGTGGTTCTTGCTTCCTCATGTTAAATTTCGCTCTTTCAAAGATGACGTTTACGCGCGGAATGAAGTGGAGTTCAAACTTGCTCTTCACTACGCCGTAGTCATTTAGCTCTGCCTCTGACAGATGGAGTGACGTGAGAACGTCTTCCGCTTCTCTCCCCATGACGTACAGGAATGTGTTTACCTGTGTCGCGGTGTCCCGTTGATGGAGTCCGGAAATGATCCGGTATCTTTCCCAGCGGGTGCTCCATCTTTTCCAGTCGTGGGGATCCCTGAAATCCAACTTTTCAGGGAGCTCGACCGCGAAGGGATTGAAGAAAGAAGGACCGCTGCTCGCTTGGCAGCTGCTCGCCTGGGAGGTAGAAGTGCCGGAGCCGTCACTGTTCCCGTTCATGGAGCCGGCCAGGTGGAAGATTTCGCTGTTTTCGTCAGGTCTCCTCCTGTGGTGCTTCTAGCTTCCTCGGAGACGATATTTACCGGTTGCCAAATCCCACCGGTGCCTCCATGTCGTGTTACCGAGGGCTATGTAAAGAAGAGCCAAGAGGAACTAGAACACCGTCTGGTTAATCCCTCGCTCCTGCACACAACTCGTCTTCTTCTTTTCTCCCCACACGCATCCCAGACCGCGAGACGCTTTATATGACACAACTTACGCCGGTGCTTTTTACATATCCGATCTAACTGTGTGATCAGGTAATCTATGAAAGGAAGGAACACGGAGCGCTTAAAATGCTCTTCCGTGCGTCCAGCGGGAATGTTAGAGCGGTGACTTTGCCGACTTGTTACTCGCGGCATCTGCATTTCAACTTCCGCTGTCTTGGCCCTTTTAATGGAGGCTTGGAATATTACCTATACTTCGTTTCATTGCGCATGTTGGACTGTGAGCCAACGGTACGAGCCGTCAAAGCCAATCAAGCACGCGTTTTGAAGTGACGTCACTGCGCTCTTCAAATGCAGGGGAACGCCTCCTCACGAACCCCTGCCTCCCACTGCGGCGAAGTGACGTAACTTCTAACCTGGCGCTTGATTGGCTTTGTTGGCCCGTGCCTTTGGCCCGCAGTCCAACATGCAATGAAGCGGGGTATAGTGGTTCTGCGTGGACGATTGCTGTAATTTTTCAGCGTCGAAATATTTTTTTTTTTTTTTTGCCGTTTAATTTTTTTGTGACAGTATAGCTATCCCTTTGTTTTGTCTGGCCGGCAGGCTTTAGTAATGCAGTGGTACCTCAAAAAGCGGAGGGAGTTGTGTGATGTGAGGTATCTTTTAAAGTTGGCGGGCCGCAACTGCGACGGCAGTAGAACAGTGAGCCACCACGACCGTATTCCTGTAAATGAAGCCTGCTCCGTTTTCAAAAAATGACGATGCAGCTTTACCCGTTTTATCTTAACAGCGCCTCCCTAATCTTTGCGTGAGCGTCCCAACCGACGAGTTCACCCTGCTTCGTCATTGGGGGGGGGGGGGGATAAACCTGTCGTTGAGCTGCCCTCCCCCCCCCCCCCCCCCCCTGCTTGAAATATAATTCTGACTACGCCACTGCGTTCTTGTGATACTTTTCTTCCCGTCGTTTTTCTGTCGTCACCGCAGTTTCTGGTAGTTCTTTCGTGTTCGGTTGATACTACGTCATTTACATGGATTCGAGGAACAAGTCCTGCTACGGTTTGAGTAACATTTGTGGCGACTAGCCAACGATGACACTGGTCGATTATCGATACACCTCTTTCTCGGCAGAGAGAGACTTCTTGGAGTTCGTGTTCAAATGTTTTTGTGACGGATACTGCGGAACGTTTCGATCCGATCGACAGCTGAGAAACAACTTATTTACGGGCTTTCTTGATCATGTATGACGCTAGTATAAGTGCTGCAGTCGTATTTTTGTTTGTTTGATTATCGTGATAGAATCGAATCTCGTTCTTCGTCATTTTCCGTGTGCATTGGCGTCGACATTTGTAAATATGCGTGGTAATATTCTAGTTTTCTCTGGAAGGTGAATAACAAGGTTGTGTAATTATTGAAAGTGAGTTGTTTGTGCTTGTTTTTTATACTAATGTTATTTTATTGCCCTTACCGCGTTTATACTAGAATCTTAACTTCATTAAGGTAATAGTATTGTATACAAAATAAGTTATATTTTGTTCTAAGGCAGCTCGAGCCCAAAGGGAGAAGTAAATTCGTTGACTGTAAACAGTAAGATTAGTACCCCTGCAAGACAGAAAAGTTCATATATTTTCATTCAGTGATACGGGATTTAATCAGCTAGCGGTCTTGAGTGATAAAAGGAGCGTCGGAAGCTGATTTGTCGACCGCATATATTCATTTGATTGAAATTACATTAGTTTCGCCACGCGGCCATGGTGTAATGCAGGAATTGAGTGACTGCACGCGATAACGACGTGACGCTTGTCTAGCCGTGTCCGCGTTGAATACGTCTACCTGATTTTTAACTGTGATCTGTCTTGCTGTGTGCAATCACTGCGTATCTCGCCATTTTGTGGAAGTAATTCTGTATAAAATATGCATTTCTGGAGCAATATTTGCGTGGCTCAGTGTTTTCCACTTAAAACAATCACATTTTTCTATAGACGTCTTATACCCGTGCACACGGGCAACTCGAAGGCCATTTACTACGAATGACATTTGAACGATCGGACAATCAGCGAGCGACACTCCGAGCGTGGCGCGTTCCACGCGCGACAGATCGCGAGGCGATTCGTTGATCACACGAACGTCATTCGTTGTAAATGACATTCGGGTTGCCCGTGCGGCACGGGTACTACACGCATACTTCGTGCCACTTCCTAACGATAATTTAGCGGTGTAATATTTCGCCCGTGTAATAAAATGTTTTCTAGACCCGTTGGTATGTGCAGCTTATAGTTTATCTAATAAGACACGCGCATGTGACTAAAAGCGCGTTACGACGGTCGATCCACGCGTGTTGCCTTTGTTTCGACGCGTGGCCCCGTTAGCCTTCATTTACAACGTCACGAGAAGAGCGCTACGGACTTTTCTTTTAGGAGGTGTTGCTCAGAGACCCGCTCCTGTGGGGAGAGGAGGAAGGAAGAGAGGGAAGGAGAGAAGGAAACTGTGGACCGGTTTTCTGCCCGGCAGAAAACAATCCCGCAGCGATTGACATTTAAGCTCTCGCTGAGTATATGTAAACTTGGGGGAAAAAGGTATTTATTAGTCCACATAATAAAACCGGAGACACGGAAAACAAGGACACACACAACACGGTCTCAGACACAGTTAAAAAGTATTTTTTATCTCAACATCCTTCGTTATAGCAAACAATCCTCAGCCGACGCTGAAGTGGAAAACCAGCAAATGTTAGTATCTCCAAAATGGGAACCACCCATCGCCGATATCTAATGACCTACAACCTATGAAGCCGACGAAAACAAAAATTGACAGAACAAAATCTAAGACCCGCAACCGCAATAACGTGAGCTCTTATTTATCAAGAACAACCGAGGGAAAGCTAACAAAGCACAATTCTCTGCTGACGTAATCCTAATTGTTTCCTGCATAACACGCTTAGACGGATCTTATTCTTCGCAAACTATCTCTGTCAATTTCCACTTGGGAATGCAATTGTTACACTCATCTAGGTGCTTGACTATTTCAGAGTTGGCAAACTTTGATAGCACTGCCCTTTTGTGTTTTAAGAGCCTTTCGTGAACACAAAGGTCAGTCTGCCCAACATAAGAAATGCCACATGTCATCGGAATTTCATAGACAACTTTTTTGCACGCTATAACCGGATCTCTTTCCTTTTTTCCACACTCTTCATGTGCTCCCAAGAAGGGAGTCAACTGACTCAAGCCAAGTCGTTTTTGAAAACCAACTCCTAGATAGCCTAGCATTTAAATGAGTATAACAATAACGCTCCCGAGTGCGAACTGAAAGAGATAGTTTGCAAAGGAATTGAATTCGTTTAAAAGTGTTATCAAGGAAATAATGAGGGTTACGTCAGCAGGCAATTGCGTTAGCGTTCCCTCGGTTGTTCTTGACGAACAAGTGCGCAAGTTTTGCCTTTTGTAGATTTTAGATTTGGTTCTCAATTTTTTGTTACGGCTGCCTTCGTAGGTTGTAAGTGATTAGATATTGGCGATGGGTGGTTCCCAGTTTGTTGGTTTTGCTGTTTTTCTACTTCCGCGTGGCTGAGCATTGTCTGCTACAAAAAGGAGGGTGTTGTGATTAAAACTTTTTAGCTTTGTATGAGACGGTGTACTGTGCGTCCTTCTTGTTTTTCTTGTCTCCGGTTTAATTATGTTGCTTAATATTCACCAGCTCGCCTGTTGTCTAAACCTTCTCTCAGTGATCACTAGTGAATTATTAGCGGTTTCATTAGCCGCCTCGGTGGCTCCGAGGCGAGAGCGCGGCCTACGGATCCCCAGGTGGCGGGTTCGAATCCCGACCGAGGTGCCCACAATATGACGGAGGCTTATTGCGGAGAAGGCACCGTGTAACCGAGCTTTCGGTTGCACGGCAGGAGATCCACAGGTGGTCCAAATTAATCCTCAGTCCTCCGCTGGGGCGTGCCAGATGCCCGTCGTTGGTTTGGCACGTAAACCCCCCCCCCCCCCCCAAATTTTTGAGCCGTTTTATTCGTACGTTACGTCACGTGGCACTAAACTTGTTTATGCAGGAATAGTTGAGACTTTCTTTTTAATATAGCGTGCCCCCCAAAAACATGTCAATTTCTTTTCTTTTTTTTAGCGATTAAATTATTAACGCGTCGATCAACGCTTAGTGTGTGCTCGAATGTGCGCTAGCGGTCCTGAATCGATGCCGATATGTGAGAATGTAGTTGTATTTTTCCAGTGTCACGAATTATTTTCTAAAACTTTCATGGGAAAATGAGAACTGTTCTCGCCGTAGTTTGTGTCGTTTAGCCCCTCGAATTCGTGGACTCGGTCGGGAACCATTTTCCTATAAAACGATTTCCGATAATCGCTTTGAATCAGAAAGCCGTTCGTTTCGAAACCTTCGGAAATCTAGTTCGAACCGTTAGCGCTACACTGGTCAGAAACTGAGCGTTCAACAATGCGTAGTTTACGTTTTGCTATTATAAAGGGCACTTTAAATGTTTCGTCTGGACAGACTGTACTTCTCAAATGGCTGACATGAACTCTCACCAACGGCGCTACTTGACACGAAAAAATATTTTCTTTCGGAAAGGGATTTCTCAAACATTTTTCCAAAGGCAGTGAGGAATCATTCTTTTTGTACCAGTTTCACCAAGTGCACCGCCTACGTTCCTAACTGAACAACCTTAAACATTTTTTTTTTTTTTTGCTTTTATATGTTAGTTTTTTTTTTTTTTTTGTTCTCTGCATATGTTTCCCTTTCGAGACGTTAAAAAGAAGTACAGAGCTGGATCGGGGTGTTAATAATAATAATAATGTTTATTTTCCACCATAAGATGGTGGCGATCAGGGAAAAAAGCTGTCATTTACAGCTTGACGGGTCCCTGACCGCCTACAGAAAGCAGCAACAGAGCCGGAAAAAACGATATTCAAGAGGAGAAAAAAAATGTACAATGATTTTCGCTTTCACATATTTTAAAACAAATTTTTGATTTTTTCCCCTTTTTTACATTGAGGCAGGACAGACAGCAGAGATAAAATTATGCAAAAACTAGTCACAAAGATTACAAAGGAAGAAAGGCAACTACCTTCAGCTGCTAGAGAAAAAATATGATTTTACTTCTCTTAGGGATAACTTATCCCAATCTACACTTTTAGTCTTATACGAATTGAGTAGATTCGGGAGAGTGTATTTAAGGGAGGGGGGGGGGGGGCATTTGCTTGCCATAGTTTCTTCTTGGTGTAGCCACCTCCCAACATTCAGCACCTCGGGTAGGGTAATTATGAACATTTTTTGATAAATTTCCAAGATCTGTTAAAAAAAGTTGTGTCTTTAAGTTGCTCTACTTCAAGGCTAGTACTAAGCCTATAATCATATGATGTATGCGCGTTTACGACGCGAAATTTCTGACATTGGCCAGCTGTGTGAAAATCATACGAGACGGCAGCTATAGCCCTCAGTGCTTTTTTTTTTTTTTTTGCAATACATGTAACTTTTCTAGGTTTGTTAAAGTTGTTGTTCCCCAAACTAAATGGCAATAATTTAAGTGAGAATAAAATAGAGAATTATATATTAATAATTTAACGCTTCTTGGTAAAATATAACGATGAAGATTTAACATGCCCACAGTTTGGGATAGCTTTGGAATAAGAGAGTTTATATGACTTTCCCACGACATATTTTCAGAAAACATGACACCTAAGAGTTTAAAACAATTCGCAATCTCGATTTTGGTTGAATTCAAAACTATCTCCTTGGTAATGGTAACGAGTTTATTTTTAGAACGAAAACGCACGGCTTTGGTTTTATTTACATTTATTTGTAATGCGTTGTAATGACTCCACGTTTGTAACCTAGACAGGGCCAGATTCGCCATATCGAATAATAGGTCAGGATCATCTGCAGAAAACAGTATGCTCGTGTCATCAGCATAGTTTACAAATTTTGCGCTTACCTTAATATTGACTATATCATTCACGTACATGTTAAAGAGGACAGGGCCCAATATACTACCCTGTGGTACACCAGAAGGAATAGGTTTTATAGTGGAAGAATTCCCATTGATATAAACATATTGCGCTCGATGCTTCAGATAAGATCTTATCAGCTGTACAGCGTGCCCTCGAATTCTATAATTATCTAATTTCGATAGTAAAATTTTATGATTGAGGCAGTCAAACGCCTTGGTGAAATCTATAAAGACTCCAAGAACCATAATGACGGTGACAGCCTAAATGCAGGTTGTGACTTTCTTGATATTCGAATCGTAATTATGTTTCAAAGTTCTTACGCTTCTGAAAAAAAGATGGATACTAATTTTCCAACATTATTAAAACATATATTCATATCAGATCATATATGTTTTCTTATGCGAGTCTTTCATGCGCCTTACGTACTTTATATAAGTTTTGATGTGTTTCTTGGTCAAATCATAAATGATATTTTGACATTTACAATAGGGTATCAATATTATTAAATGCGGATGAAAAACAAACGCTTAGGGGATAGCCACGCACTGCCTTTCTTAAGCCATTTTTCTTTTTAAAACATGAAAATATTTTGTTTTTGTTTTGTTTTTACCGGATATAAAAATAATCATACCAAAAGCGCAAGGGTGGCACTGGTTTGATGCAGAGGCGCGCGTGGAACTTCCAATGGCTATAGTTGTGCCTTATAAAGACCACGTAAAATTAAGTTATATGTAAATCCGACATATGTTTGACAAAAACAAAAAAAGAAACATCAGCAAGACGTTCAAAGTGTTGCTGAAGTGGCATATTGGTGTATTAAGTGGTATAAAGCAAAATGCCATCTTAACGGTGTACGAAGCTGCTTCTTTTAAAAAAATTACATACGACCGTGCTCCTTGGTGTTAACACTTCAAAATGAGCCTAAAACCTTAGAAATATATCCCATTTTAATCACACACAGTTATAATACTCAAAAGGTTGCAAGCCTTTACGATGACCTGTATTTTTAATTCACAGATTAAAACCGCATGTGAATGGAAACATTTATTTCATAACCAAGAAATACTTTTAATCGAATTGCCTTCCTTATATTGTTTAAACAAGTGACGTATGTAACTGCGTGAACATATAACGAAAACTGATAAACGATTCATATGTAATCACTCTAATTTTTCTCACTACAGTGGATTATATTGGTCCTTATGAGTTATGTGCAGGACCTAATGTTTAGACTAAAATCACACTTACCTGGTTCACGTACTAAACGACTAATAACCGAAACAACGACGATCTTTCTGCTTACCATCCAAGGAAACTCTCCCATTTTTGCTCGATGTCCTCCAACGATAAATTTGCTTTTTCTCACATTGCGGCGAGTGCCACAACCAGGTTCATTCAGCGCGGTACTTTCATCTAATATTACAAAAAAGACAAAACGCCAGCTCAATAAATGAAATTAATAATATCTGTTAGCTCCAATGCTATGGCCATGTTTTTTTTCTCGTATTATCTCTATAAAATGTTGTATCAGAGCAATACGCCTCATCTATTTTTGTCACTGGGATATCGGAGTAAAACTGGGTAATCGAAATCGTGGCTCAGGATTGAAGTTTTTGATAATATATTTTTTTTTAAGTTTAAAACAAAAAAACAAAAACAAAATTATTTAAGAGCGATGACGGGCACACTGCTTTCTTATTTCAGAAATGTTAAGGCATAAAAGAAACAACAATGGAAAGCGTTTTAAAGGTACAAAGACGATAACTAAATAAAGAAAGCGAATGTTGACCGTTCTTTAACATATTTTCTTTCAACTTAAGGCCTAACCATATAATCCCGTTTCTGACGCGTTTCGTTGGCGTCCGCGTCTCCGGGTCTGCTGCAACAGACGAGAGAAAAGGCGACCAACCTCATGGGGTAGCTATACCTTTTGTACGGGCGGTAGGTTGCGCCACCTAGCCTAAGTCTGAAAAGACAAACATATGATTCCTTGCTCCCTTCTAAGCCAATTTTTAACACCAGGCAGCGTGGGATATCGTTAGGGCGCTGCGCAGTGTCGCGAGATCCACTAGGCCTAAATGATCGGACGACCGATGACAACCACCTGTTTACAGGGTATCTTAGTGCGGCACAAAGAAGTTTATTTAGAGGTTAAACACCTTTCCTTTTAATTTTACCTGAAAGATAATTACCTGTCAATCTCGAAACTGTCTTACGTACAGCTTGCTGCGCGCGTCTACACGCATCTGGACGGAGATTGACTCAGAAGTTCCAGAGGGCGCGACGGGCGCCACCCAGCCTCGCTTCTACCCCGCGTGACTCTGATTGGTCGCTGCCTGGCAAGCCACTTCTGGAGCGACGCCGAGATCTGGACAAGGCAGACATCGACGCCTCGCGCGCTTCACACTTTGGTGTGTGGTTTCAAGCGACGCGCTCCAACGCTGGGAGGCGCCGACGGGGCTGAGGAGTGTGAAAAACACCTGATGGGGTTGGGGCTTTAATAACCATAAACGGCCTAGACTTCTTTTAACGCAGCTTCATTGGCCCCTTTCACGCTTGATACGAAGTAGACGAAAATAATCCCCGGAGAACGGGAACAAGAGGGACAAAGGACAAACACAAATCTCCAAACGCAGCTACGTGACTAATGCGCGACCGAAAAAATCCGCCTGCTCCGGGTATCCGAACACGGAACCTCTCCATTTCCAGTGGAGCGCTCTACCAACTGAGTTAACCAGGAGATAGACGCTAGTAGAGCAAACAGGTTTTATCAGATGCCACCAGTCTCACACCAACAAGGGTGAAAGGCTTGCAGTTTAAGGTTGTGATTGTAACGCAATTAAGTGCAAAGGTACAAGCGAACTGGACAAGAATGACGAAATGGAAAGGTTCCGGGTTCAATACCCGTACGAGTGCGGATTTTGTCAGCAGCGTACCAGTCACCTAGCTGCGTTTGGAGATTGGTGTATGTCCTAAGTCTCTCTTATTCCCTTTCTATGGGAATTATTTTCGTCATTCTTGTCCAGCTCGCTTGCACCTTTGCATTGAATTGCATTATAAACGCGAGGTAATATGCTTTCAGCAGGCTTTCCACGAAGTAATATTGTACACAATAAAAAGGACACCAATAGTGTTAAAATAATTCCATCAATTATTTCTTTTTCCCAATTAATGAAATGGGGGTGGCAAAAATGTAGGACGGCTCGACGGACTTCCCTACCTTAAATGCACGAAAGGAGTATCTGATGAAAATTGTGCAAACCAATAAACCTATACGGTGCAATTTTTTCTTCCGAGAGCAAAATAACGATGCTACAGAAATAAAAAAAGAACGGGAGGCATTATTAGCCTAGTACATCCTCCATACGGTGCAGTAATAATTTTTGTTAAACGTTGTCTTTTTTTATTTTTTATTGTTGGTAGTGAAGACAATGTCAGAATACCGTATTTAATCAGCACTACCGGCAAAGCCTTAGAACATTTCCAAGGCCGGAATATATTCCCTGTGTTTCTGAAGCAGCGACTGGCTGTGTTGCAAGTTACTAGAGAGGTGCGACCAGGCGGTGGAAGTTTACAGTAAAAAAAAAAAAAAATGAAGGAACGAACTCGCCTCGTTCAAGAAAAAAAAAACAAAAAAACAGAAACCTATTCTGGGCAATCTACAGGGTGTCACAAAAGAAAATTTACACGCTCTTTTTTACCGCAAAAATGAACTAGGCATCGCCGACCACTCATTATCCGCCCAAAGGTAACGCTAGAGGTCACAACCAGATGGCAAAGTTTCAGCCTGATCCGATAACTTAATCAAAAGTTATGAGTGATTTTCTGCAAATTTCAATGAAAAAATGGCGGCCGACGGAGTTTTCGAACACGTGGGGCTCTATATCACCAAAAAACGAAAACGGACAAAAATGGGCTCCATTTTCCCATTGAAATTTTTAGAAAATCACTCATAACTTTTGATTAAGTTATCGGATCGGGCTGACACTTTGGCATCTGGTTGTGACCTCCAGCTCTACCTTTGGGCGGAGAATGAGCGTTCGGCGATGCCCAGTTTATTTTTGCGGTAAAAAATGTCGTGTAAATTATCTTTTCTGACACCCTGTACTTTGCAACTTCGGAGACGATGCACGCGTGGACAGAACTGCTAACGGCAGATGGCGTGCACCGCGTTAAGGATTTTACAACAGCTCGTTCGGAGTCACGTGGTTTATGGGCCGCATTTTTAATACAAGCTGCGAGGAGGGGCCGAAAGCGTCGATCGTCTCCGAACGTGTCCGCCTTTCCGCTCAATTTCCTCCTCATCATGCGGAACCGCAGCGCGTCCGTTTTTACGACCGGTCTCCGCGGGAGGCATCCGTCATTAAATTGCAAACGGTTGCCGTGGTTAGAAAGGGACAACCTCTAGAATAGACGCTTTCTAAAGAAGCTCCGGCCCATTCGGGTTCTTCTTTCTGGATCGCCTGCTATCATACCCCGAATCGGTTTGTGCTCTCTCGATGCGGCGTGCGCCATCTATCGGCAGCACTTTTCCCTATACGCATGCATCCTCCCCGCGAAGTAAGGGCGTAGATTGCCCAAAACAGGTTCCTGTTTTAATGCGTTAGGATTAGTACCCACATGACAGCGAAAAGCAGATGGAGTCCGTCGGTGGACAAAACAATGGAAAAGAGAGCGCACAGTATAGAAGGAGGAGAGCAGCGAAGGAGAAAGGCGAGAAGGATGCGGGCACGGATCCGGATCCAGGGGCGAGTTTGAACTCGCAGTTGTGCGGAGCGCGTATGCCATGGATTGTGCTAGAGAATGCTATAGCTTCTTTATAGCTATAGCTGCACAGAGCGCTATAGCACCCTGTGCAGAGTGCTATAGTGCTGGTCCAAGTAGGCGGCAAAAGAAGACGGGCTGCCGAAGTCGGTAAAAAGCGAAAGCAGCGTCAGGCAGTGGAGGCTGCTGGTTTTTCCCAAGGGTCATGCTAAGACATTCCGTAAGGAACCATCAATAATCTTTCCTCATATTTTTATTTTGCTTTCATTCGAACGAGGTAAGTTTATGCCAGGAATTTTCCTGTGTAAACGTCCACCACCTGCTTGAACCGCTCTAATAAATTGCAACGCGACAAGTTGAGAAACTGATTATTGCGGGTCGTCTGAACTGCTTCAGCAGCGTTAGTTATAACATCCTGCTTAGTCTGTTTCCGTACTACGCTCGAGTCCAAGTCGAGCTCTGAGCAGTGAAGTATGTGATGCGTACTCATTGATTCGAAGATTTCTTTAATGGTGCCAGTGCACCCACTGTTTCTTTTTTTTTTTATGTACACAAGGCGGCAATTTTTGCTACATGCCACTGATCCCGTCGGGATATCACCACGGGAATCTACCAGTTTAGACATAAGTGGCGCCCAGAAAACAGAACTTGAGGATTCGTACGGTAAAAACATGCGTGAATTTGGAAAGGAGAAAAACGAAGTGGCTTAGCACAGTTTTGGGGGCGAAAAAAGCCACAATAGACACAAAAGGGACTTTGGAGGAGCCTAATGCAGACAGAAAGATTATGCCTCCTTGAGAGAGAGGGTGACCGCGCCCGACTGAGCAAGTGCTGAGGAGTTTTGACAACTGAACTGCCTGAAGTGTCGATTCTTGAAAATAGTCCTTTCTAGATTCTTGTTTTGTTTTGTTTTGTTTTTAAGTTTTTATGATTGTATCTGGATATTTTCGCCTAAGTTCTGAAACAGTAACTGCATCAGTAACGGTGGCATGCCGTTGGCCCAACCTTGGATTCAGTTATTCCAAGTTCGCTCAGTTTCACTAATATAGGCATGATAGGTTGTGTTCAACAGTCGTTGGCGGCTCAATGACAACTGGCGCCGCCGTGTACTTTTTGTTGATCATGATTAAGCCATGCGTCGTTGGCTCAGTGGCAGTTGAGAATGCTCGCGTAACAGGAAGATTAGAACCAATATTATGTAAAGTAGGATTTTGTAAATGAAAACGTTTAGAACAATAGTTCAAGCTTACTTGTATCGAAGGTTCCGTAAAGACAAGTCAGCAGGAGGATGAGTTTCATTGCAAACTGTCGATGTCTGAAGATTCGCTCAACATGCAGCAGTTTGATGTAGCGCTCGAAGACTGCCAAATTAAAGACAAACACTAAATGGGAAGGTTTCCAGTGTTTGTATCAGCCTGTTTTCAGGTCGTAAAACATTTTAATTTACGTAGGAAGCATGCGTGACGAATAATTATTATAGAAATGATAACATTAGTTTGTGAAAAATTAGGCATAACGAAAGACACAACCATTACGGGGTATCGAAGCAAATAGTAGTGAGGTTTGTTGACAGATCATTTAGTACAAACCATAGTTAGAGAAGGAGATGATTACGACGTACGTTAAACAGATGCACAGGTTTAGGGTTGGGAAGAGGGGGGGAAAGGGGGCGACTATTTTTTTGTAAAAAGCGAACACGCGAGTTTCTCTTCTTTTTTTTTTTTTTTTTGTCAACAAAAATTTTTTTTACGGAAAATAAAATCAACTTTTTCCGGCACGTCACATTCATTTGTGGCGTTAAATGCCTTATCAGAATATAGCATTTCGAGCGCAACTAAAAATGTGAAACTGTAAAACGGCGCTTTCTTTGTTGTATTCAATTGCATTTATTATTATTATTTTATTACGTGTTGCCAAATATAAAACAATTGTTGTTCATGGGTACAGATATAAATCCCCGATAAAAGTGTTTCGCTTTAAAATCAAGAAAAAAAGTGCTTCCTTAATTTGTAATTTTTTTACATTGCTTTTTAAGACCTCGGGATTGTTTTGTCGACTGTCCTTGAAAGAGCTATAGGGCTGACGGTTTACAGATCATGATAATTACGTTTTAAATGTAGATGAGCTTATTTATTATTTAGATGTAAAGGCCCCTCTCTCTTATTTTTTTCCCCTGGAAGCAATTGTTTACATTTGACGCATTTTTCGATTCGTTGTCTTTATAATATCTGTACGGAGGGTGTTACAACAACGTTTGCAATTTACAACAAACAACAGGTAAATTTAAAATAAAAAATTGATTCCTTCGGGAGTAATGTTTTCTTATGTGACAATCATAAGGCAGGGAATAATGAATTATAATTTCCAATCTAATTACCTACAGCCTCCTAATATTTTTTTTTAATTTTTATTATCTCAATTTGAAATTTCTTGACCATCGCCCATCTATTCACCACTAGTTGTTAGAAGTTGGGAACCGAAACTGCTCTCCTCCTCTTTAATAGCTAAGTTCGGCAGCTCCCGCCATGCCGAAAGTAACACAGTTTATAAACAAGCACAGAAGCCAGATTCCGGTGAGGCGACGAATCTGCGCATGCGCAGTGCCGTCAGCAGCGCCACCGCAGTGGCGTGACGTCACAGAGTTGAGTCTGTCTATAATATATACACCCGTATTCAGCAGGCACGAGTAGCGCCTGTTTAACCCCTGACTAGCGACGTCATCGGCTAAAATGATCGTGTGGCGAGCGATAGTCACCGCTAAGTGAGCGCTTGGTATTCACCGGTCGTGTTTAGGGACTAGTCGTTCCGCCCGACTAAGAAGTCGACTAACAAATCTGAGCCATGGGATAGGCCTAGTTTAGCCGGTGTTTCGCGGGTGACTAGCGGCTCAGCGCCCTGGCCGACTCGTATCACCGGTGACCGCCAGTGCTAACGAAGCACTTACTGTCTCGAGACGCTGGGGGACACATTTAGAAAGAATTAGAGGAGTAAATATTGTGTAAATAGCCATCTTCAACGTTCAGAGATGCCGCTAAAGAGATCTCAGCAGAGCGGTGGACGACGAGAGAAAACGCATTTACGGGCGCTTCCATATTTATTAATGTCGCTGGCAATGCGGCTTCCGTGTTTCTCCCATGTGTTTCTTTTAATTTTTCTTTGTAGAACTCCGTCTAGGGCAATTAGACTCTCAATGTTTCTTTTTTTCCCTAATAAACATGTAAACATTAGTTTTTATATGATAAATTACCCACTTACGCAGCGGCGTTTCAGTACGCGTACGCGTGACCTATATTCTTATGTCAGTTCCATTTCTTAGTTCTGACTAAATAGTCAGCCACTCGCTTCGCGCTCGTGAATACCGCAGAGCTAGACATTCCTTAGTAGCTGAATTTTCCATTTAGTTGGCGACTACTTAGACGCGACACTAACTTTTAAACAACACTACTTAGTCACGACTAGTGAATACGGCTGATAGTCGCTAAGAGCTTAAAGAGCGCAGGGCGTGGTCCCATCATGTCCACGCTACTTGCTTAGTCATAAGTTCTTCTGCTTTCCAATTGACGAATGCCGCAACCTCATTGGCTGCATAGCGATAATGAGATCACGTGACGGCACTGCGGTGGCGCTGCTGTGGGCAATGCGCACCCGCATATGCTCGCCTCGGTTGAATCTGGTGTCTGCGCACACGCAATGCCCACCAGACCCGGTCTGGATAAACGCGGGCTTGCTTGTAAAACAGTGCGTGTGTCGTTATAGTGTCCTCACTGCCCGTAATTACCAGAATATATTGTGGACCAGTAGTGCAAATGTCAGTTTTATGTTTTTTATTTTTTAATTTTTTAACAGTTATGGCACACCTTATTGAACTGTGACAGATAAGAGGAAAATGTTGCACATTAATTGGTAATGCAAGAATAACTTGCCAATTAACAATTTGCACTCATGATCTATGGTCCGTCGCTGTCGATGACATTATTCCGAAAGAATCTCTTTTATTTCTATTTCGAGTGTTTCTTTTTATTGGCATCGTTTGGAAACTACCCTGTGTATAAATAATGCATGTTTAATCTTCTAGATATCTTCACAGTGGCGATTTGTATAAAAAGTACAACTTATTTTTTTTGCTGTTAGTTCGAATGTGTTTAATACAGTACAAGAAGAGCGAGTACAAAACAGAATTGTTCGAGTCGTACTTACTGCCCGTTGACTCTCGTTCTTGTGTTTCTCAAATTCTCGTCGTCTGCTGTGCCTCATAACCTGAACCCAAAACTTAATAGTAGAATTCAAGATCCACATAAAGAGCGAACCGGCCCCGTCGACAGAGCTCTCAGATCTTACTTGAGCAACCTTATGGCGGTTGTGAGTTTCAGATCAGGGATGAAGACGGAGACGCCGATTAGTGAGAACGTGTGGGATTCTTTTGTCCCTTGCAGCTACGTCTTATGTTTTCGTGAACGATTCCCAACGCACAACACATAGATTAATTCAATACCCCGATAATAATGGCATACATTCACTTCAATAGTTCAAGTCATTTGTATGACAATAGTTTCTTTACCAGGCGTCTCATCGAGACGCACAATATTCGTAAGAAACGAGTTTTAAAGACTTACCTAATATCGCGTCGACGCGAGATAAAGTCGTGCATATAAAGCGACAAAGAAAAAAATATATATCTAGGTATGTCGAGGAATACAGCTTGTATTTTTTCTATGGCATCCCACCGAAGATAATTATTTGTTGGCTTATTAATAAACTAGGTTCGGATCACATGAAATCTTCAGTTTCTTTAAGAATGTTCATAGACAGCGTGTCCCGAAAAATATTACAAGGTTTTTTCGCAGGGAAAAAGAAAAGACTGATCCTTCGGTTAGGTGCAGCGCCAGCACTCCGACATAGATGCCAAAGTTTTAGAAGAAACCGTTATTCTATGCAAAATTTATAAGTAATCTTCGGAAAATTTCAATGGGAAAATGGGTGCCCGTTTATGGTAACTGGCGCCGGCTAAGTTTCATGTATTCGAGGGCTCCATCGACCTCCATTTTCCCATGGAAAACTGTAGGAAATTACATTTTTAAGAATGAAACCGTAAGTTCTGAAACCTTGGCATTAGTTTGAGAGCGGTAGCTCTACATTTGGGCAGAGCGTTCAGCGAGGGGTAATTTAGTTTTGCCGCAAAAAGATCCTTGTAAATTTTGCGGCAGGACATCCTGTACTAAATACTTGTTAGCGTGATGCGTGTTGCCCATCATTTACCGGCATACATTATTTATTGTAGTAATATGCTCCAAATTTTATTTATTAGAATTTAGAAGTAACGCAATCCTATAACGCTCAGTAAAAGGATCTAGCGAAAAAAAAAAACATTTTTAGGACATACCATATTTTTTTTTATATCTCAATATGTTTGCAACTCTGAGGTCCTCCAGTTTAGTTCGCTTTAATGTCGTTCACGAAACTCACTCCATTGTCAATCTGAATCAGCTGGTACTCATTCGAATGGAGGACGTGGCGTGAAAAACGCGCGCAGAAAACGCTTAGGCCTTAAAGGGTCAGGAGTAATTTTTATACTTTTGCCGATTAATCGCGAGAATGAGTCTGTCACCCCGGGAAAAGCAGAACACGTTTGTTTGTTTGTTGTGGTTGTTGTTGCTTTCACATGACCTACTTTTTACTTTTAACAAATACGCAATTTGAGGTTTTTGGTATCTTTCAACTCGCATGCCGTCTTCCGACTGACATCATCGACGACACTTCTAGGGACAGGGGTGGTAAAGACGGGAGCAGAAGGCGGCCAATCCGGGGCGCTGACGTCGGCGGTCCCGAGAGAAAGAACGAGAAGGGGAGTGACAGAAGACGGGTAAAACAGAGCAAACATTGACTTAGTTTGGGTTAACTTCACGCCACTGGACACTCTCCTGCTCTCGTACCCTGTTTCGTACTTCGGATATCTGTTCTTTCCCCGGGGTCGCCTTCACCGGTGCTCTGAAAAAAAAAGGAACCTTTTCTATAATTGGTAAAGACGTTTCCACCACCGGGTCCGCACGGAAGTTAGGTGGGTGTGCACGAACAACCTCTTCGCCCAGTGGCAGCGGTCTATGTGCCGAAGTCTCCCGTCACACCCACCCTTACTGGTTTTCTCCCGTGCCTCGAACGATGACCAGCCGAGGTCACCCTACACCGCCTGGTTGGCCACCGTCCCATGGCAGCCCAGTACCTGGCACCCCACCTCTCGCTGTCTGCGCTCCAAGACGGTTCTCACTTCGCCCGGCACACATACCACTGCACTGGCAAACGTCAAACCGGGCACCACGACGGCCATCCACAACTCCCGTCTCACTATGGACCTGTTATAGCTCTAGAGGCTCCGCTTGCGGAGGACGCTGGCTCCCCGCAAAGCGGCCAGCCGAAGGTGAGTGTGGAACACTGTGACGACAGTGACGCTAGCGTTCGCTCGTATTTTTTATTGGGTCTTCTATACAGAGCACAACTTCGTCTGCTTCTATTCCATGGGTTTTGGTTACGTCAGAAGGCCGAGCTGTGATTTGATATGCTTGAAGGATAGTGGATATACCTCAAAGCAATCTGCCTTGAGGTCTACAATCTATACCTCCTTCAGAGCCAATCAGAGCTCGGCGTTCTGACGTAACCACAACCCCTGCAAAAAAAAGCAGACGGACTTGGCACTCCGCATTACCTACCGGCAGGATCGTGGCATCAGACAACATGACAGGTCGGCTTTTGTGGCGTCATTTCTTGCAACATCGGGAGCATTTGCGTTGTATTGGCACTAAACACACCAGTCGAAAACTTGTGAGAGCTTATGGAAGAGCACGCTCTGCTTAAAACGTCGAAAATTTAGCCTGTGCTGCTGCTCTCACATTTTCTACGCCCCGTATGAACTCGAACATGCTTCTTGCCTCGTTGAACACCCAAGAGCACAAGATTAAAGCTGTTTTTCCGGATATGGTAGTTCCCACGAATTTCTGTCATGACTCAAGTATTGTTAACGTCAAACACAAAAAAAAAGAAAAAAAAATTGAAAGACGTTTACAACTCCCTGTAACGCCGAATGAGAGCGCAGCCCTTCAGGAGCTGCGCCCCTCCTTCTCAGTACCTTCTACTCCTGCCCTCCTCCTCTCATTCTCCTCCCCTCCTCCTTCCCCTCTCAATTCTTTTTCCTTAATTATTATTATTATTATTATTATTATTATTATTATATGAGTCTGCGTTAGAGCGTGTTAGTTTGCTTAGCTTGCGCGGACTTACTATTTTTGTTAAAAATGCTGCATTCACTCATCCAATCTCCGGGCCTATTGTCTGAACCGGGATTTTTTTTTTCCAACGTTTGTTCTTCTTGCTACTCTATTATTTGTGGCTAGGATCCGAAACCGCAAGCGCGGATTATTTTCTGCTCTCATTTAAACTTGTAGATACGCCAGCTGAACGGAGGAAGAAAACTGCAAAAACAAAGAGTCGCAAGGAATATACACACGCACTCCGCTGGACTAACAACCATTTACTGAATGCCATCTTTGTCTATCCATTAAATGTAAGTCGACGAAGAAAAAGATGGTATTCAGTAAATGGTTGTTAGTCCAGCGGAGTGCGTGTGTATGTTCCTTGCGACTCTTTGTTTTTGCATTTTTCTTCCTCCGTTTAGCTGGCGTATCTACAAGTATGAATAACCAACCTGCTCAGCTTCAGGCAATCTCATTTAAAGTATATCTAAGAGATCGGGAATATGAGACCACTCAAAAGAGTCGAGGTGGCGGCGCATTGATAGCCGTAAAGGAAAATAGGGCGACTTATAGAAGGCCCGCTTTGGAGGTTTTTGACGAATCAGTTTGGTTTGAAATTCAGAATATCGAAGCTAAGAGTATGTTTATAGGTAATTTTTAAATACCTCCCCAAACAGACCCTGCTTCTTTTTTCGGCTAATTCGGCTAGGTTCGAGACGGCATTACGTAGCAGATATGAAAATGTTCTTGTCCTAGGCGACGGTAATATCTCATGCATTCATTCGCGAAGCAATTACATAAACTCCTTGAACTCGTTTTTACTACAAATAAGCGAAGTCCTCCTTAGCATGATATCATTCCTGGGACTTTCCCAGTATAACCATATTAAGAACTGCAGAGGAAACATTCCGTATCTGTGTCTTAGAGATGCTGAAATGCTCAAAATAAACCATGTAGAGGCCTCGCTTATACCTATTGATAACTATCGTCCCGCTTTTCGTATAAACATGCGATTAGCACTGCCAAGACCATACATCATTGTCTCATTGGCACAAGAGCAGCTCTGCTATTGCAGTGAAGATTGTCAATTTATACCACTTCTATGCAGAAGCTAATTGAACCGCCATTCAAGAGCTTGATGATGTTAATGATCAGGTACGCGCAATAACCGGTGTGGTTAACGAGGGCATGGTAAAAGTATATACCTAAAAGAAGGTCTCCCAACAAAGGTACCCCCCGTGGTTTTCAGCGGACCTGGTGAAGAGCCTAAAATGGAAGAATTACGCTCACAGAATGTGTGCTAAAAAGGTATGTTTTCCTAATACAAGGAGTTTGGTCGATTAAAGAAACACATCAAGGCTCTGCTCAAGCTGGATCGACGCAGGCACACGGACAATGTGGAGGCTAGTCTCTGGTGGAATCCGAAGGAAGTTTGGCGCTACGTAAATGGCAGGTCTGGACAAAAATAATAGTCCAGAAAAACTAATTCAAAGCAAGAGATTTATTACTGCTCGAGCGAATATTGCGAACACGTTTGCAGCTTTAGTTTCGTCTACAAATGCAGCAGTAAGCGGGATTGTCCTGATGGAGGGGATATCTCCCTCGATGTCTTTTCCGGGTCGATATTACGGTGTCAGATGTCCTGGTTGCCGTAAAGAAGCTGAGCAATTCAATGTCAGTGGGTCCTGACCACATTCCTGGTCCGATTGTTAGGGCCTACGCGGAGCTGTTCGCACCTACCCTGGCAATCTTTTTAGAGCGCAGCTCTTAGGGGCCCGTTTCCGGCTTGAGCGGCGTCGGCGTCGCCGTCGGCGTCGCCGTCGCCGTCGGCGTAACCGCGCGGTGCATTATGCGAAATGTCCCATAATGCACCGCGCGAGCCTCCCACCGGGGTCACGTGACCTCGTGGGGGGGGGGGGGGGGCACGTGACCCCCCCGATGTCACGTGACCCCCCGAAGTCACGTGACTCCCCTGAGGTCACGTGACCCCCTCCTCGAGGTCACGTGACCCCCGCCGATGTCGCGTGACCCCCCGATGACGTCATCGTCACTGATGACGTCACCAGCATCCACATTGTCATCGTCATCATCACTGATGACGTCATTAGTGACGTCACTGATGACGTCACCGGCATCCGCATCGTCATCGTCATCATCACTGATGACGTTACCGACATCCACATCGTCATCATCATCATCACTGATGACGTCATCAGTGACGTCACTGATGTCGTCACCGGCATCCGCATCGTCATCGTCATCATCACTGCTGACGTCATCAGTGACGTCACTGATGACGTCATTGACATTCGTATCATCATCGTCATCATCACTGGTGAAGTCATCAGTGACGTCACTAATGACGTCAATGGTATCCGCATCGTCATCGTCACTGAAGACGTCATCAGTGACGTCAGTGATGACATCATCGGCATCGGGGGGTTACGTGACCCCCAAGGTCACGTGACCCCCCTGGTTAGTTGAACCCCCCCCCCCCAGTACCCTTCCCTCCTCCTCCTCAAGAGCTGCGCTCTAATTCGGCGTTACAGGTAAGCGGCTTTCACTTTTTTTTAATAGGTCAGTAAGGTCTGGTGTGTTTCAGAGTTATGGAAACATCTAATGTTGTACCTGTTTATAAATCTGGGGAAAAGTCAGAGGCCTCGAACTACTGACCTCTGTTTTTACTTTGTGTGTTTTCGAAGGTTTTTTAATCTGTGGTGCACTTATATATGTCTTATTTTTTTAAAAACAAACAGCACGGCTTTTTGTCGGGTCGCTTCACAGTAACCAATTTAACGTGTTTCATGAATATCCCTGTGCCCCTTGTGAGTAATCGTAGTCAGCTTGATGCAATTTATTTTAACCTGAGCAAGGCATTCGATTTAGTAGACCATAATCTTGTCTTGAGCAAATTACAGCGAATGGGAGTGAGAGGATCAATGCTTCCTTGGTTATCTCGTTACCTAAGAGGCCGCCAGAATAGACTCAGAGTTGAGGGTGTGAACACTTCTTTACATCACAGAACTTCTCGTGTCCCCCAGGGCTCGGTTCTGAGACCCCTATTGTTCACATTGTTTGTCCGTGATGTACAATCATGCCTCTAATACTCATTCGTTCTTCAGTTTTGTAGATGATATAATGATATTTTGAGAGATCCAATCAGAGGAGGAATGCCACGAGCTGCAGAGAGAAATAGACAGAATTGGAAACTAGCGCTTGGTCAATAATTTAGTACTTAATAGAAGAAAACGAAAGTCCTCACCTAGAGTAGCAAAACGGCACAAAATTATGTTCCCCTACAAAATTGAGGCAGGTATAATGGCGCGTAGTGAAAGAATTCGAGATCAGGTGTTTACTTCGAGTCAAATCTAAAGCTCGGCTCTCATGTAAAGACGACATTTGTTACTGCTATGAGAACGCTAGGAGTGATCAGCTGTATAACGAGTTAATTCATGCATCCTCTTGTATTTATCACACGCTTTACAATCTTTTGCCGATCCCGCTTGGAATAGGCATCTGTAGTCTGAAAGGGGCTGGCCAGATCAAATGAAGCTTTACTCGACCGCGCTCAGAAGAAATTCGCCTGCATTCTTAAGTACAGCTACTTGCAAAACGAGCCATACAGTTATTCCAGTCTCTGTAGCTACTACAAGATCGAAACTTTGTATAACCTCAGGTTATCTGCTGACATCTTATTTCTCTTCAAAAGTTTACACGGCATGAGTGATTCTCCTGAGATTTTATCATCTATTTCGTTGCGTGTGCCCCACTACAGCACTGTGACTAGTAGCGCCTGCGGCAAATATGTCGAGCCCTGTCACCCACATGCAACTGAAATACAATCACTTCGCCGAAAAACAAGACATATTAAACGGCAGCATTTCAAGTCTTCGCGCGTCATTAAGGCTATTGTAACGAAATTAATGGTGCTCTTGATTTTTTTTTTTGCCATAGTTGTTTATGGAGCGAATTGGTGAGTGTACTTGTGTGTACTGACTGGATGTGCATTTTTCTGCATTAATGTTTGTTTTCGTTTATTTTGTATTATTGTCTTTGTGTCGCTTTTTATCCCTCTTTCCGCCTTGGTTTCCCTCTCTTGTTTGTTCTTTGTCTCAACGTTTTCCTCGTGTTTCAACAAAAAGACTACTGACTGTTTCATTTCATTTCATTTCATTTTATTTAACATACCCTCACGGACCGAAGGCATTACAGAAAAGGAGAGCAACAAGAAGGTTATTGCAAATAACATAATACATATTAGACACACTCAGTAATAAAGTAATTAGTTGATGTACTTTTAAAAAGCTCAGAGTCCGTGATAATGGCGATTGACCGGGGAAGGTGGTTCCATTCCTGGGATGTACGGGGAACAAAAGATGAATAAAACGTGGTCATGATAGAGTTAGGAAGGGCCACCTTATGTTGATCACGACGGCTGGCTTTATAGCCAGCCGTGGATGAACTGCGCATCACTGTCGAAGGTTAACAAACGGTCGTTGATTCTTTCAGTTTAAAGTACGATTCCGTGCTCGCTCTGACAATGAAGAATCTGTGAAGGGTCTACAACAGGAGGTGGACATAGTCAAGACAACAATGGAGCAAAAAGCTGAAACAATTGAGCGACTGAAAAAAGAGATCAATGACACGCATCAATACAGTCGCCGTTGCAATTTAGAGCTTCACGGTCTTCCTTTTGTTCACGGTGAGGATTTCATGCAAGTCATGAGCGATGTGTCTCAAAAGCAAAAACACCTCAGTCTTCAAACATCCTGACTATTCACCGCCTCAAAAAAAGAAAAAAAAAACTGTTCTAATGCTTAACTGAAACACGTTGAGACTGTGAAGGACCTAGAAATATTTCTTAATTAAGATTTATTGTGGACAACGCATTTATCGCATGTATCTGGTAAGCTTCGAAGTGTCTGCTGCTTACTTTATAACAATATAATATTAGTGCTAGTTGCTGTAAAAAATGAATTGCTCATGCTCTTGCTTATAGTAAACTCAGATATGGTTGCACAATATTTGATAAGTGGACAGAAGCTTGGGAAACTAAAATTGACTGAATGCTTAAATGTGTTGTAAAAGAATGGGGTACCGCCTCGATCTTCCGTTAGGTGCAGACATCTTCGAGGCTTTAGAGTTGCCAAACTTTCGTTCGCTAAATCTTGAATGTGCTGTGCTCTCTCATTCTTTGCCTAATGATCTCAAACAACCCCTTGTGTCCCGCAGGGTTTCGCATAGCTCAAATCGTTTTATACCTTCCTGGTGTTATACGAGATATGCTAAGCGAGATCGTTTTTACTATGCGCCTTATATGTTTAACAGACTTCCTGGCAACATTTTGAGGCTGCTGGTAGAAAAAATTAAAATAAAGTGTTGATCCATTTCGTAATGTAGTTCTGTTGTACTGTTTTGCTCCTTGCTTTTGGTGAGTTTTTGTAGCATGAGCTACACTGGCTGAGGTTGAGCAGTTTCGCGTGGCTCCTGAAGAGCCGTGCTGCACATGCGCGAGGAGCAGTGAGCCGCCGCCACCGCGCGCTCCGCCGCCGCCGTGCGCGCCTCGCCGGTCTGTGCATTCCAGAGGAGTGACGTCATAGCCGCGGCAGACGCACTGGCGCCGCCGCGTGCCCAGCTATGCGCCTCCGTTGCGCAGCAGCCAAGTCTGACGCTGCACCGGAGCCGCTTGATAGCGCTTGTCATTTTGTGCGCATGCTCAGGGGTATCAGTAGGGGTAAACATATAGCGGGGCGTTTGCCAGTGTGCTATAGCCATGGACAGGGATGGGCAAAATACATGCAAATATGTATCGAAATACAAATACAAAATACTTCGTCAAAATGTATTTAATTACAAATCTAATTACATTTCCAAAAAAGCATTTAAATAAAAGATACAAATACAGCCAAATGTATTTGGTCTCCTCCAAATACTTTTCCAAATACATTCCTCAAAATTTGCGTCAGCGACTGCAGGGCACCTGCAACGGGTTTCTGGGTATCTCATTTTAATTTTGCATCGCACACTCGGGATTTAATGTGCGAGGCTCCAGTAACGTAATAGAAATATTATCGCAAAAAAAATGTAATCAGCTGGGACGTAATAGGTGAAAAAAGTACAGAGCTTCAAGCAGCTTTTTTTGTCGATTACATTTTGGCATTAGATAAACAAAGAACCAAGACGACCATGGCGCGCAGCGCTAGATAGAGAATTTTTTATTGTTGCAACTCGCGCCAGTTACGATAATCTGGACGACCTGCACATTTAGACTGTTCCAGGCAAAAATATGGATAAAAATCAGGCTGGAAAGTATCACAAGTTGTCACAGGCACTTATTTAGCCAGTGTGCCTGTGAACGTTGATTTCGTCACTATTCTTGCCCTGGACTAGCACCGTAATCACAAAGTCACCAAACACTTGTGCTCGATCGAGAGACACTGCATTCGGTGCAGAACGTAGTTTTCTTCCTGCTCTGGACAGTGACAATAAATTTGAGGGATGTATTTTCGCCCTCACAATTGTATTTAATTACAATTTTTTTTGAAATACACACGTTTTAGTATTTAAATACACACGTCAAATAAATTACCCAATTTGTAATTAAATACAAATGCAAAATACACAAAGTATTTGAAATACGTATTTCAAATACTTGTATTTAAAATACTGCCCATCCCTGGCCATGGAGAAGGAGAGCGAAATTGCTGCTCAGCGGCGCAGAAGAGCGGAGAAGCTTAACTCGTCGGATCCCGAAGTAGTTGCCTGGTAGTTAGCGGTTGAACGTAGGAAGAACGAACAGAAGAAGGCTAATAGCCTCGTCCCACTAGAGCGACAAACACCGGTTTTTGTCTGACGACATTACAAAGTTTCGTGTCGCCGATGCTGTCCCACTGCAACGACCGACACCCGCGACAATCGCCGCCAAGCGCCGACAAACGATCGACGACGGACGAGTTCTTGTCTGTCGTTGGACTTGAAGCGCTGCAAGCAGTCCCACTGAGGAACATCTCTCGGAGAAAAACTTGTCCTCCTCGCCTGTTTATGCCTTCTGTTGCCTCCCTTCCCACTCTTCCCACCCTTCCTCCCGGAACGAGCAGCCCTTGGCGGCCACTCCTCGTTCCCGGCCCCGCAGTTCCGGTCCGCAGTGTTGCCATTTCAGCGATTTTGTCGCTAGATTTAGCGATTTTCTATACAATTAGCGAGTGATTTTTTTAATTTAGTGGCTAGCGACTTTTTTAGTGACTTTGGTGTTCAACCGTAATCTTATTATTTTGAACAATTTTTAGAGATGCTCGTGGGCTAAACCTTTTTGCTTCTCTAGCCGAGTTTGCTTTGGGTATATGCTCAATTTAGCGGCGCACTTTCAAAAAATGTCAACACTATCAACACTGCAGACCAGCTCTCCCGCGCCCACGTACCCACGTGCTCTCCGCCAAACGTCATCCTGACTATAAGAGTTGGCCTCAAAAGGCACGCAAAGACGTGTTTCAACTAAGGACTTCCAGAAGTAGTTTTTCGGCGAACTGGCACAGCTGAAGCCTACAAAGCTGGCAATGAAAGGTCGACATCGGCAGATTTAGGTGACTTGAGCGCAGTCACCATCGAGGAAGAACTCTTCTTCTTCTAGACTGTTCCGTTGAACTGTTCTTGAAGACAAAACAGGCATTATTTCCGTGTTAAAATTACCAAGTACCCGTTTCTTATTCGTACTTTCGTACTTACCGCCTAGTCGTCCCCCCCCCAAAAAAAAAACAAAAAAACATTACAAATAATAAACGTCCTAGTTGTTTTTCAGTGTAAATTTAACCTCTCAAAATACCTGAGATAAGATTATGTCAGGTTCACTTACTTTAAAAGGGTTTAATAAGCTTTTGGAATTCAGCGAATATTTTAGCGACTTCCCGGCGAATCTAGCGACTGTTTAGTGACTTCCTAATCTCAATTTAGCGGCGCGCGCAAAAAAAAGATGGCAACACTGCCGGTCCGTCGATTGCACGTAGTGGCCGCGGGCGCGGCTTGCTGGCTGGCGCCGGGCGGTCGTGTTGCGAAAGGGAATTTGCTGTGGCTGGTTTTGATCGCGAAAACTTGGTGCGTGAAATGGTGCTTCAAGACGCCGAAGTCTACGCCCCTGCATCAGGATGGATGCACCCATGAGCAAGGACTGACCAAAGTAAGACCGCTCACCACGAAGCAGGACACGACGTTCCGCGGCAAGCCATTCCGGCGGACGGGAGAGTTGTCATCATGTTTTGTGATAATCGGCAGGCCGTATTGTCCACCAAAAAGAGCCTGCCCTCGATCATTCGAATATGAAGTTATAAACATCCTCGAAATCAGCGTGAAACTCCGTGGCGCTCACCTGGAATGCCTTGAACGGCCCAAAGAAAGGAACGATTCAGGTATTTCTAGTTCCGAAAAAGTTTGGTGTCGATTGTCTCGACTGTTTCCGGAAAGTCGCCAACGGCAAATGAAGAGAAGCGGAAGCTTTAATCAAGAAATAAAGTAATCGTCTCCACTTTCACCGTGTTTGTCGGCGCGTTTAATGCCCAAAGAGCAAAACACGAAAACCGCGTCGCCAGGCTCTGTTTGTCTGTGTATTTTGAAGTGTTTTGTTGACAACCCCAGTCCCACTAGAAAACAAGTTTCCTTGCCCCCGTGTTCTGCGTCGTGTCCGCCAGGTGGGACGGCGGACTCCGACAAACAGGCTGTCTGTCAGTGTCGTCTGTCGCTCGTTGTCCTGTGTCGCTGTCGTTTGTCGCTGTCTGTCGCTCTGTGGGACACGGCTATAAAGGTGCTGTGTAGACACCAGAGCAAAGGGAGGAACGTTTAGAAGAGATGTTGAGCAAAACAAATAAATAAATATACATGTGTCACATAATGCGTATACCGTGTGTGTGTCATTGAAGCAGCAGTAAGCATGATAGTTAAGCTAATCCCAGACAACCAGGAAAGCTAAGAATAACCAGCTGAACCTTAGCTCACGCTACGTATATTCTGGCATAGGCGAGCTAAGCCACTGCTAGTGCTTTTTCCACCGTGTTATTTTTACTGACTATTTCACTCAAGCTGTCATACGTTTTTGCTTGCCGTGTGTTTCTAGGAATTCCTCTTTGTTATTTGTGTAATTTCACTTGCTGGGTCCTGTTTCTCAAGCCTCCACTCGCTTCTACAGACAAGTTAGTTTATTGTGTATTTAAGATATGTAAAATGAATTTATTATTATGATGATGATTATAATTACTACCCGTGTAACCAAAATTAGAGACCTCGTTGTTGTGTTTGACCCGGCCCTAAAGTTTGATGTTCATGTGGACAAAATGATTTGGGCATCGTTACGAGTGCTTGGATTTCTGTGTCGTCTGACTAGAGAATTCAAAAATCCAAGCACATTTTTAGCCCTTTACTACTCGCTGTGCCGCTCGCAGCTAAACTATGTGTCAGTGGTATGGAACTGAATCTGTAAAACAATTCACTGAGAATTGAACGGGTGCAGCATAAATTCAACTAAGTTTTCCAATATGGCTATTTGACAAGAGATGAGCAACCTTTGGATTATGAAGCCCTTTTGGAACAGGTTGGATTACCCGACTTACATTAACGTAGAGAAAAAGCGGATTTGGTATTCTTGTTCAAAACACTTCACAGCTTAATTGACACCCCTAGTCTTTTATCTGAAGTAAATATTAGGATTCCTAGAGTAGCTACAAGACTCAGTTCAGCTTTTTATAGATATAAAGATTCATTTGTGTCCAATTCCCAGCCTGTTTGAGTGTTACAATGGTTACGCTGAATAACTGGAGATATTTGACTGCGGTCGAAAGAATTTCGACCATTCAATCAAAACCCCGTTCCAATTGAGGCAGAGCTGAAAGGTACTAAGATGTTACAATGAATCTCAGACGAATATATTTTTTTTCTTGTGAGTTTGTCGGCACGTTGCTTTAGTCTTGAAGCTTTTGTAGCCGCCTCGGTGGCTCAAAGGCGAGAGAGCTGGTCTACGGATCCCTATGTGGCGGGTTCGATTCCCGCCTGAGGTGCCCGCAATGTGAGGGAGGCTTATTGCGGAGATGGCGCCGTGTAAACGATATTTCGGTTGCACGTCAAGAGATCCCAGGTGATCCAAATTGATCCTCAGTCCTCCGCTGGGGCGTGCCAGATGCCCCGTCGTTGGTTTGGCACGTAAAACCCCCAAATTTGGCTTTCTTGAAGCTTTTGTAACCACATTTTACTATCACTTTTGAACTACTTTATGATGATTACAAATGGTGTGAGGGCTACATGGCAACTAATATTTGCAAGAAACTTCGCCAGTTTACACTTCCTTTTTTTATTCTTTCTGCGTGATGTACTCTCCTGACAATACACATATCATCTTCACAGCGCACCGACGTATGAACTTCCAACATAAATATTTACCTTCTAATTTTATGTGTCGCTGATTATAATGTTTGTGTGTTTTTTCTGGCTATAATTTTTATGTTTTATCTTGTAATGTGAGTGCACTCCTTGTTTTTAAGTGCTTAAATATCCGGTGTGCCGGTACCAAGTCCGAATGGTTGTTCCTGGACACCCAATAAAATTGATTGATTGAGTGATTATTAGTAATATTAATATTATTTATTTCCTGTTCCCCATAATAGATAATAGATGTTCCATGTGCCATAGGTTTTTTGTGTGTGCATTTTTTGACTCTGTACATCATTAACTAGGCTACTCGCAGTTCATATGAGCCCGGAAAAGGAACAAATGAATGAATGAAATGAATAATAAGGTACGGTATCACATTGTTCGGTAATTGTGAAGAGCTGTGGCAATACAAGATCAATCGCATTTTGAAGCGTCTATTGAAGAGTGTTGTATACCAAATCAAATTTACATCCGAAGATGATGTTTTCAAAGCTCTACAACTGCCAAATGTCCATTCCCTTTTTGTGAAAATTGTCGTGCTTCGCCACTTTTGGTGTGGTGATTTTAAATATCCCTCTTTTTCTAATAGAAACCTTCGTCAAACAGCTCGTTTTGTGACCCGGTACACGAGTACGGTCAAAATATGTGCCTTTCAGTTTTAATAAGGTTTCACAAAGTATACTCAAGGCTACTACGAGGTGGAATATGGGAAAGAAAATGTTAACTAATATCAAGCTTTATTAATAGTCAACGTTACTAAAACACTCAGTTGGGAAACTGCCATAGAGATTGCTCGGAAAAAGTGGACCCGATCCGTCCTCGAGAACCGAGCTAATGGCGAACACAACGCCGCCATTTCTCCCGCAGTGGCCACTCAAAGAACTCACGTGACTTCCATTTTGGCTTTAATCGGCCATTTTGGCGCCAAAACAGATACAGCGAAAGAGGTTACAGGGGTGCCACCCCCGTCTGCCCAGCGGACGCACCGCGACTTACTAACGAAGTTAAAATGCACCTAGGTCGGGACGCGCTATCTGGAAGCACCGCTGAGGCATGGTTGTATAGAAACAATGTTAATTGTGCCGCAAAACCTTCCAAACTAAAAATTTTAAAAACATCACGCGCCCATCATTTTGTTTTGAACTCCAATAAATTTCATACAAAAAGAGTCTTTTCCGTTTCTTTTTACGCAAAAACATGCTTTCTAAAAGCTCAAGGTGACCACAGTACAGACAAATGATAAAGGGTGGCGCTGTTGTCGTATTTAGCTCGGTCTTGGTGGACGCCAGCGGCTCAAGTTTTGACGGCGAGTTTCCCAAGTGAGTATTTTAGTAACGTTGCTAATAGTCTACGATATAAGCAACAAGCAAATTTAAAACAACAATCGGATTTGACTACACTCTGACGCATCTTAGAATGATTAGGACAAATGTTTGTGTAATTGTATGCTCCTTATGTTCTAAAGTAGGCAGATATACTAACTTTGACACTTCGTCCCCGCCTCGGAGACAACTACGCACTTTTTGTTTTTCATTTCCATGTGTCTGCGTGTGCGAATGTTCTTTTTTTTATATTTTATCTAATATTGCGAGAACTCTTCAGTACGACGTGAGTATTGAAACTGCGTTCTAATCCCACAATGAAATCAATATGTGTGCTGTACGTGTATGTGTGTGGGTGTGTTTTGTGTCTGTGACCGTGAAACTGTGCACGAATATACTTCATCTTGGTGCTGGGTCTGGTCCTACGATTCCTTGTAGGAATTGACCAACCCGACAAGCGAACTTGCTACAGATCGAGGTTACAGTAAATATTTATATGGTTATATTTATTATTATTAATAATATTAATTTTACTACTACTAATAACAATACTACTATTACTACTACTACTAGCATTGGGCGAGTAGCGGTAGTAAGATACTTGGGACTTGAGGCCCTGCGTTTATGAAGCTGCTTGCGACTCTTGGCAAACACGCGCCAGAGGGGAGCCGCCATTGCTGACCTTCTCTTGTCTTACCCAAATGCCGAGCCACTAAAACGGGCGTTGACGAGCCTCTACAATGACCAATGCTGGGGAGAAGGACGCAGTGGAGTCTACAATGATAATCACCTGGCCCCTCTACGATGACGATGAAGTGAAGTGAACGAAATAACAGAAAATCAATACTCAAGGTTGATGAAGGCGGCGCACATGCATAGCTGATTTAAAGCATCTATGCATCATTTCTGCTCAAGTTCAGACGCAGACGACGCTGCAAGCTAATGGGACCAAGCAAGCAGCGTCAAAAGCGCAGGTCAATGGAGCTACTTCTGTTTATGCTTGGTATAGACCTTTTCGGCCTCCGTCGCATGGGCGCTAGCATCTTGGAATCACGTGACGCGGCCGCCATTAGGGGGCTTCAACTCGCCGCTCCACTCTCCCCTCCGCGACTTGGCAAAGGCGTTGCATTTGCCTTTTTCGTCGGGTTTCACCGCCTTTCTAGCCTTATTGTAGATTGCCGCCCGATGTTTACAGTTACAACTTAATTGCATGCAATCATTATGTACACGACGACATATGCGGTTAAATTTGTAACCGATTTTGACTATTTTCACCGTTGGCGTACCGGATACGGAGGGAGGAGGGAGGAGATGCAGGAGTCAGGGTCAGACCTGGCGCATATTGAGCCCAATTATTGATGACAAGTGAAGTTTACAGAGTGATAGTGGCGGAATATTCGAAATACGTATAGCGCAATGTATATGTATAATCGCGCATTTTGAATCTCAAGGAATTTGACCAAAATACTACTCAGCAAATGAAGCGATGTGTGTTTCCCGAAAGTCTCCGGCCTTGCCTTCATAACAAATTTAAAATAGTCGTTTTTGATTATATAGGACATATAAGATATACGGGTGACGAACGTTTAACTCACATTTTATATGATGCTTGGAATAATGGTAACGTCCCCATAAAGCGATTTGTTTGTTCACGACATTACACCTAAATCTGTTAAACAGTCTTAAACCGTTTTTGCAACAAAAACGTTTGCTTGATTTGTTTATTTAAGAATTTAGAGAAACTCTACGCTATGGTCGGTCACACATCTGCAGTCATTAAATTGTGTTAACATTTTTATACAGAATCTAATTAATGAATTTTATTTATTTTAAACACAAAGACCCCCGTGAAATAATCTGTTGCAGACAGCTTGAAAGTGTCTAGGGCTCGCACGATGTGATGCCGAAAAAAAGCCATTTACATGGAAATCACCCAAGTTCAAGGTTGATTTTAAATCGCATCAGTTTTGATGGAGATCTCTCATGAAGGTTCATGAAGTCGTGCCTAGCATTCGACTTCAACCAAACGTACGAGAGGTTACTTTTTTCGTACCCTTAATTTTATTTCGAAAAGCTTATACAAAGACAAAATCTCAGATTTCACTTAATGGGCCTCACTTATCTCATGTGCCAAGCACGTCGTAATCAAATGTCAGTAAAACAAATAATTAATTTTCTAACGCCAACGTTGTTAAATGCTGCTAATAAGTACTTTAGCCAGGTCAATAGCTAAAGAAATTTCCCACCCGACCTAGGACACGGTCTATCAAAATATATCTCGAATAGTTATTTTTTTTTTTTAAAGAAAACAGCCCGAGACAATATCGCTTATTTCTTGGAATATCTGCGTATTATAGGAGATATTTCGAGTTTCTAAAGTTCACAGAAATTTGGTGGCCGCGAAAATCAGCCAATGAACTTGCGACTTCGTGTGTTTTTTGCGATTTAGGAGGTTTTTAATTAGGTTGTGGACCTGCATTTTTACTATATATCTACTCATTAGACTCCTCATTAGTTTATTTTTGGAAACTAGGGTCAGTAGGTCAGGCCGTAGACGATGGGAACCCTCCTTGTGCATCGTAGTCGTTTCGCCGCCGAACCTGACCAAAATCAGCGACGAAAATGACCAGATGCATTGTAAAGCGTTTGTAAAAAAAGTTCGCGAATATGACTCGGAACCACTTCGTGGTTCTCGAATTAGCTCAGTACCACAGTTTTATTAGTGGTGCGCTATAACGGGTACATTTCTATGACGAAATTAGGCGAGAATGACATAACACACCAACACAGCCGAGAGCGCGTTGAAACCGAAACCAACCAAATAGACTTCTTCCAAAACCGACGCGCCCCATTGCGGCGAAATGCCACGCAATGCACTCTGGGAACTAGTTGGCCACTCAGTTTCGGTTTCGACTGGGGAGCTTCATCTCATGCTATCACGCCACGACCGAACGCGCTGCTTGCGGTTTCGATTATCTGACTTTTTACGAATGTACAATGCACTCCTTCTCGAGTGATACACAACGAAGACCGGGGCACTTTCCTTGGTTCCCGAAACACCGGATATTGCGCGTGCGTATGCAAACGTAGTAAGACGTGGCTTAGTCACCTCGCACCGCGAGTGCATCTTTGAGCTCAATATCAGTAATCCCGTCTAGTACCAGTAAACTACAACTGAAATTTGGTCACCTTGAAATTTGGTCACCACCTACACGTATTTTGTTTGCTAAACGTCCGCTTTTTGTTACTTCATTGGGCGAAAAGCAAGCCGCATCCTCACAGGATTATCAATGTTGAGCCCAGCGTTGGCGCATGAACTTTTAAGGAAACTCAATAAATCCGACCTCACTACTGCACAAAAGTTACTATGATGTCTTCCTCGTATCATCACATACCTCACACTCAAATTTTATGCTGATAGAAGATGTAAGTTTTCGCAAACGCTGAAACCGGCTAGCTACGACGAAGGCCCTAACAAGCGTCCCCTACTCTTCGCTAAGCCTTTTTGGACGAGCTTTTCCTGACGCCCAGGATCTGTGCCTGAATGGTGTGTCTGAGATCATCTCGGCATACTCAGTCAGGAAGAAAGCAAACATATAACAAATATTATGGCCATTAGCAACCGTCAAATGCACTTTGAATAATTTCGTTCGTTTGGCGCACCGCATAGGGGTTTATGCCCGTCCGGCACACTTTCGGTGAACGGTGCGACATTTTTCACAAAAGTGCTCGACTTTTGATTGCTTAAAACAGTTTGTATGTGTGAATGTGCCTATATGATTGTAGGATAACTTTATGCGCATACGCGATGTTGAATATTTGTGGAATGCAAGCGGGTGGGGACTTCACTTCGTGCAGTGCTACGGGGCAGTACAGGTGAGAGATGAGAAGTGTCTTCAAATGGAGCTTTTCAGTGGCGCCTCCGAGTTTTACCTCGTGTACTCAGGCGTATTGAGAAAAACAGTAGTTGCAAAAAGTTATATTTCGTCTATGGACGCACGAAACAAACTACCTCATCAACAACACTAACGTAAAGGCACGAGCTCGATCTATGCATACTTATTGGTTGCTACAGCTTGCTGATTCGTACACAAGCAAAATCCCCGATCTTCGCAGTGTCGAGATTCTCAGCACTTGCTCGTCCACATAGCTCGAAACGCAAACAGAAAGGCTCAAGTACAAAAATACGACAAGCATAGCGTTAATAATAAACTTGAGGAAGAAAACGAGAAAGGACGGACAAACACAAACTTCCTCTCGTTTTCTCGTTTTCTTCCTCAAGTTTACTATCCATACCAACCCGCTCGTTCTGTCCCCATAGCGTTAAGACAAGCTATACGTCTCGGGCTTGTACTAAAGCTTCGAGGTCTGGCCATTTAGGTTAGTTTAGAGACCACAAATGACGCTTTCGCGACCAGAAAGCATGAGATAACGGCCGTTAATAGTCCACGCTCTGTGTATGATCTCTTGTCTACGTGTCGATCGAAACCGAAACCATGCCACTCTCCTCCCTGGCCAACTAGTTCCCAGAGTGCAACGCGCGCCCTGTTGCATGCAGGGATTTATGGAAGTAGTCTATTGAAGCCACCCAATGGCGTCGAGTACGTCAGCGCCCTCTGTCCGCCGGTTGGGTAAATACTGAGATGAAAAAATCTATAGCGATGATAAAACACGCACAGAAGCATGACTAACACCATGATGATGTACTTTTCATGCTGTCTGATACCTTCCATCAGCTCGTAGCGTCGGCTACTTTGCGGACTTATAGGGAAGCGAAGTATAAAGCCGGACTCTGGTAGCTGTTGATTCTGTAACCGGTCAACGCTTGGCAAGGGTGGTTCCAATCACCGCCGGCGTGGGGCGCGCGTGTAGTCAGAGGCCCACGTTTTTAGGAATCCGTTGTCTTTGTGCTGCACTCTAAATGAAACTCGCAGAATCATCTGATGTCACTGGTTTTCACCGGGGATTCATTGTAGAGGAAGGTTTCAGCTTTGAAGATAAAAACTTAAAAACAAGTTCGATCGCGTTAACTTCAATAAAATAAAGTAAAATTAAATATATTTATTTACCATCGACACACTGGTTGAAATGAGAAAAGCAGATGGAAGTTTTTGAAGAGCTCAAACCCCCTAAACGTTTCAGCAACAGCGCCGTATATCGCGACATCTTGATTCATTAGAGACTTTTAGTACATCGTTCGGATGACTCAGACAGGCACGTAGCCAGGGGGGAGGCCCATGGGGCCCGGGCCCCCCTCGAAATCTTCCATTTTGCTGGACCTCCTCTCCCCCTTCTCTCTCAAACAGCATTTTGTCATGGGCAGGCCCCCCCCCCTCCCCTCCCCCCCCCCCCCCCCCCCCCCCCCCCAAAACAAAATCCTGGCTACGTGCCTGGACTCAGATAACGATACCATATACTACGCCGCCGCCTTTACGCATGCATCGCATTGTTACCGAGTATCGTTATCGGGGGTAACCGAGGTATCAGAACGATCTACTAAAACTCTCTAATATCAGCAGTCTCTGTCTCTGGTCGTGAATCTACCGGCATATCCTCCTCTTCTTTGATCTCGAACAATACGGCGCGTAATTTCGTCGGTTGTCTGAGCACAGGGTTCGGTGATGTCAGACTGCCGAGCTCTGATTAGAATAATAAAGAGTAGACGCAAAGGTTAGCTACTTTGTCTACCCCTTTCTCCCTCCAAGCAGAGCGAGTAAGATCGTCGTCTTCACCTTGCACAGAAGGAGCAATTGCATCAGGGTCAGGCGTTCAGGTGCCGAACGCCAGCGTCGTCTGCTAATCCAAGCAAAGGCTGTCTTACCTTTTTCTACGGCTTCCGAAAATTTGCCTGTTCTTTTCGAGCGCGTACTTAGCTTTCCAGAGAGCTGAGAATAAATATCTCCAAAGGTATTTCGTCAACACAGATCCTGTCGGCCGCGTTCCAGTGAACGAGGAACACACGGCCGAAATCTGTCTTCTGCTCCGGACAGAGGAACAGTTATGGTGGGGGAGTTTCGTTAAACCCGTGGTCAATCTCTCTCTCACTGCCTTCTCTTCTCTTCTCGTTCACTTGCGCGCCGCCTAACGACCGTATTCTAAAGGTACGCTTTGATGGAGGGAGATCGTGACGTCACTTCGAAGCACGGTTTAAACATGGCTTCGAAGCCTGACTGCCTGGGCCTGCTTTGCGTAGCGTACAATGTACCAGAACTCACTAATGTCGAACCGGATTCAGTAGACCGATCTCATCAGTTTGTTTCGTTATGCCGACGAGGCCGGCATGGATCATGGGAGTTGTAGACTTTCTGCACGCTCGACAACTCCGCGCGAGCTCTGAGCGAATCGAGCACGAAACGGCTCGTGCACTGTCGCCTGTTCCCTGTGAACCAGAGTTACGGCGGCGCCACGCATACAACGAACTCTTAGTAAGATCGGTCCATTCAAATGAACGCGGAAGTAACCCGTGAAATTATTCTTTATTCAAGAAGTATTTTCTTGAGGTCGGCATACTGTAGTTACCCAACGTAATGGATAATCCAGTTTATGTAGCTCGACAGTCGAGTGTAAAACCCGTAACTCTCTCCGCAGTGTCCGCCGTATGATACAATTCCAACCTGCGCTGTCCGGCTCTTTCCATGCTCCATGGCTGGACCGCCGGAGTCACCCTAGGCACAGTGCAAAAGAACGTGGTGAGAAATGTGACCAAGTCTGTCCGCCCATTTTTATTCAACTGCAGAAGGAGCCCACGTTGCTTCCCGATCCCGAGTCAAACGATCGCTCTCTCTTTCTCCTCCCGGCGATAACATATACCCAGGTAGCAAGCCAGATAAACGCCTAACTTGGCAAAGGTGTGGCAAACGTAAGGGCCTAACTTGGGCCTTTAAATAGGACTGCGGGTGGGCTAGTTGGTGATGATTCATACTGTGGATTACGCATAAAAAAACGAGGACAAATATATGAGTGGCACACAGGACAGGACTTAACTTTCAATTGGAATTTATTAGAATACACGTTAAAAATTACATATTAAATGCACATTACTACACATTACATGCATATTAAAAACATATATGCACTCAAAGGATTATGGGGTGTAGTGCGTACACCCATTGTCGCATAGAGTACAACCCAAAATTTCAGTTCCACGTACAGCGCATTGATGTCGAACCGAAGGTGTTAACTTTCATGAGCGGCTTGAGAGCCGAGTGGTACAACTTATTAAAATAGTTAGTGTACATGTTACTGTCTACAAAAAAAAAAAAAAAGAAAGGAAATCAATAATTTTTTTTTTGCCCCTACTGTAAGGCATCATTATTTTGTTTTGTAGAGTTTGATATCTACTTTAGCATTTTACTATGTCATAGCGCACCATTATCAAGCCTTTTAGGCCGTCAGTTCGACGGCGGTGCATTATATGGGACAAATGAGTGTAAGACTACCGACAGAGAATTCAAAGTTTTTTTGTTTTTTTCTTTGTTCTTTTTGGTGGAACGCGGCGCTAGGCTTTGGTGTGGTTCTTGGTGAAACGCGGAGCTAGGCGTCGGCGGGGTTGTTGGTGGAACTTGAAGCAAGGCTTCGGCGGTATGGCTGGTGGATCCCGAGCAAGTCGTCGACGATGTGCGGGTGCTTGTGAGTGAGCGCTGTTTGGCACTGTGAGCACGCAAGCCACCACGACTTCACGGCCCCGACTGGTGGCACAAGGGACTGGACCACCACCGACATCTTGGGACACTGATTGGACTTTGCTCCTCCTCCGAACTGTATGGCGTCTTTCATTTGACTTCTGTTCCTTTTGTTACGCTTTCGAGGCTTTTCTGTTTTTCTTGTCGCGGTTACGAAGATCAGAACGTTCGCAAGATATGTTCTATTTCTTCATTTCCTTATCTTTTTTTTTTCTACTGTGCGTACGTACCGTGCACCTTCTGTTTACTTACGAATTCCGTTGATATTAAATAGTGTTAGTAGCGCCAAGCAGGACTCGCTGTAAATTCCTACCGCCTCTCAGGTAGTCCTTGGCCGAGGTGTGGCCTTCACCTGGACAGCGGTCCGATTAAAATTACAAGTTTGTTTATGGGATCTTTTCGACCCGAACCTGTGACAACTACACCCTTTTTTATAATGTGTATTCTAATCAATTTCACTCGAAATTACGCCCTGTCTTGTGTGCCACTTATCTTTTTCTTTTTTTTTTGTTAGGCGTAATCCACACTATAGTTAGGGTTTGCCCCACGGCGTTTGTTAGTACCGAAGAACTTTAAATAACTATAGTCCTATTTTGGCGAACCTCGGGCATGCCAAAGTCTGGTTTCCTCTGATCTGCCACAGGACTGCCAAATCAAGTGCCACGCTCGAGCCATAACTGCTAAAGCAGACCACAATCTGTGAATGCGATGGCGTGCCAAATTTTGGTTTTTCTCTGGTTAGCTGCTCGAGTGCCAAATGTGTGCCTAAAGTGCCAAAGAAAGTCCCGAGGCATGTCGAAGCTTAGCTTTTCTCTGGTGTGCCCCAAGAATACTCTTCCACGCGCTCCAGAAATACAAACTAAAGAAAATAGGCGTCTGAAACACGATGGTCAATGTCATCGTCACCGTTTTGATGTCCAATGCTTCAAATTAATATTTAAAAAAATAGACCAAAATCGCTGATTCTCGAAAGAATACATGAGTTCGAGCACCGGTCATGCATTTTTTTGTTTTTTTATTCTAAAGATACTGCCGGCCAACTTTTGAGGGCCAAGGCGTTGAGTGGACGAAAGAAAACAAGTTCAGCAAAAGAAGTAAGTAGTTATAAACATAGAGTAAAACGCGCAAGCCCTTAGTCCGTACAGTTCCTTCAAACAAAGAAAAGTTTATCGATGGCACTAGGGAATAACGTGAAGAAGACACTGCGGGGAAACTCGTTCCACTCACAAACAGCACGCGGAAAAACAGAATATTTTAAAACATCTTTCCTGCAATGAAACTCGTGAACTAGTTTCTTATGCTTCTGTCTGGCTCAAGTTAAACTGAAGATAGGCGTGAAATTTCAAAAAGGTTTGACACCAATCTTTGCTGACTTTTGACGCACATAAAACAAAGCATGGTGGCGCATATTAGTTTGACGCAAATATATAAAAAGCGTGGTGAATGCAGCCTTTTGTATATAACAGAAACGTAGCCCTTGTGCCTATTGTTTACACCGATCCTAGTACCCTAATTATCCTTTAAATGTAAGTCTTTTTAGTCCTGAACGTACGTCTTATCAAAACTACCTCGTCAGCCTGTGGTCTACGGCCGGTTGCGGTTTCAACGAACACACGGCCGTTTGAACAAGCAGACAAGTTTGAAGGAACAAAAAACACTTTGGACCGTCAGACGACCGTTGAACGTGAAAACGCACTACGTGTTCTGCGGGTGGTCCGGACCACTTGACGGTTTTTCCGAATTCATGTTGGCAAAAATTAAACAAATTGACGACCATAAGTCTCCAGTAAATCAACCCGCTTCACACGCAAGCGGTCGTGGCTTGGCGGCGTCTGTTTTTCCCTTTTCGAGGCCCGACTTACGTTTTCGGACGAACTGGGCGGCCAAAACAAACTAGTGAAAACTGATCTTGATTCTTTTTCAGACTCTTTTGGTGTAGCCCCAGTCGCGGCGTTTTGTCGAGAGGGCAGGTTTGAAGTGATACGGAAACGAAATTTTAGCGCCGATCTTTCTGCATAAATATGGGCTAGTGACAGGCACCACCTCGGAAATATCAATATCGCGCTGTAAAACACAGGAGAACTAATTTTAAACTTAATTAAACGATTTCAAATTCACATCTGGTGGATGGTGGGAAAGTTCTCGTGACATCACTTGTGGCATAGGAGCAGCGCCGTTCTGCGGCAATACGGCGTGCCGGCAGAATTAGCCTGGGCCTGAACGCGTTTGCAAAGCCTTGGCAGAGAAAGCCAAAGCGCAGTTGGCCACAGTGAGCTCGTTCTCGTTGCGGCTCTTTGCATGACACGACCCGAGCATGCTTCTGGCACGGCCGGTATTAGTTGCTGCGAGTCGCGAGCTGCGAGCCGACGTTAAAAAAGATGTTTGAACTACGAGACTGTCAGCAAGAGCCACGCAAATACTTGTTCACGCTCGGAGCGGACACGCGCGTTTGATCGAAGTGCTGGATTCGCTCTGTTAGACCGCGTTTCGGTAAGCGCTTCTGGACCGACCTTTTACGATTGCAACTCGATACTGACATGACACTCGGCAAAGAAAGGTTGGACCGACATAGCGTAGCTCCCACGAACTGCTATAGCTCGACACTGACGTAGCGTCGAGTCAGAATAAAAATGGCATACTAATAACAAAGTGCACATACCGTGTTGCGGAGGTAATCCCTACGGCGTTTATTTGAGCTCTATATCGCACAAAACTAGGAGATAGAATCAATGAGAGTCCCTCTTCGACGACAGCGTTCGTCACCGCTGTCTCGGAAAACAAGAAGATCGAGATGACGAGGGGAAAAGATTGACCTCTGAAATTTAGTTCAGGGATCAAACTATTCATCCGGGAAGGGTCCACAAGGGTCGCGCGGGCATATTCCATTCAGCAGGCCAGCCGGTCATGGGCAGACAATGTTGGCCAAGGACCGCCGGAGCAACGGTGCGCCGAGTCGGTGTTGCTGCTAGGCCTACTATATTCTGCCGAGCTCGCTTGGTCGGTAGAATCGTGGCCGTTGTAACTCTTCTCGGGTGTTTGTGGATCCTACGTTCTTGATCGTCGTGGTCTGTTTCAAGTACCCCTTCCTTTCTTCTTGCTGGTTAAAGTCGGGACGCACGAGAAGATCACGTAGAAAAATAAATGTCTGTTGGTCGTCGCGCGATTATAATTTACGGATATCATTGATCATATTGAACCTATTTCTGACCATAATAGGTATATTTCAAGTTTCGCTTCAGTATCCCTTTAAGTCTGGTTTCTTTCAAAACAAAAACAGCAGATGCAGTGTCCGCATGGCGACTTCCGCCCACACCCAGGGCCGAAGTGCGTCCGAAACGCAACCACCACCGCGTGACGTAACAAAGTAGAGTTGGTGTATAGTTGTTCTGTGCAGTGTTGTGAAAGCCATGGGCGGAAGAAAGAGGAGAGTGGCATCTTTGTACAAATTTAGATTGCTCCGACTTTATCAGGACGTCTTGCCCATCAAGAAATTTTCATACTTATACACAACACTCCAAACAAACAATATGATATGAAAAGCCAGTTTCTACACTACAAAACCACTCGAGCGCCCTTTAAGTCCAGACGTAGCCGACGCTACGAGCTGATGGCATCAACCAGGCAGCGTCAAAAGCGCTCCAGCGTGATGTTTGTCATGTTTCTCTACGTGTTGTATCATCACTGAACCAATCATGAACAACAGTCTATGTCAACGAGCTCGGTCATATCGCTGAAAGAAGATCGAAAAAATACCGCACCTCAACGGCCATTGCATAGTCACAACTGAAGAGGAGCCGCGTAGGCCTCGAAAAGTAAGAACTTTTTTTTTTATTCAGATTTGGTTTGTTGCCGTTCTTTATTTATAAACAAAGAAAAGCCCAGTGACTTGCGCCTTTGGCGCCGCTGGATTGGCTCCGTTAACACGTAGCGCCGGCTGCGTCTGCGACTTAAGTTGAGACGAACTAAGGTGAGGTAGTACTCTCGATTCTGGACCGCAACATTCAAATAATAATAATTATTTTTTGTTTACTCGACCTGGAATGTATCCCATTCACTATTTACGTACTAATCTCGCATTTTCCCTTTTTGTTTTTGTAGGGCTAAATTTAATATTCTCTTAACGCTTTTTTTTAATACAGAATGTACAACAGCTACTGAAAGTAAAAGAAATGCGGACAGTGAGTTCAAGTTTTTTGCCGATCAGATAGCGGCATTAGCCTCTGCGTTCGCCCAAAAAAGAAATGACGAGGCGAGAAATGGTGAACATTACAAGCCACGCCTTTTATTTGTTAAGCTGGCAATGGCTACGCATAGTAATTAATGGCTGTACTTGATTACAGCTAGAAATCAGCCTACCGAGCAGGCGTCTCGTCCGGGGTCGCCAGAGCAAAACCAGGCTATCGAAGAAAATAACTTATCCCCTTCGTGGCACTTGAGATTAGGTGTCACATGAACGACAGCAGTCTGCAAGAAGTCTGGTTTTCTCCCACCTAAAATGAAATAAAAAAAAAAGGGGGGGGGGGGTGCTTGATGTACAGTGGTAAATATAGAAGTCTTTGCACACATTTCTAGAATAAAGTAACCTATTATATTTTCAATTACTTTTCGGCTGGTGAAAAATCTTCAACTATATTACTTGATTACTTAAAGAAGAAACGTAATTGGCCGTTACTGGAAAAAGTAAGTCACTTTTTCGATCACTTCAGATTTTCAAAAGGACAAGAGTTTCTCCCGGTTTGAAAACGGGTTTTCGGCACTGTCCATTACTGGAATAGAAGCACCGCATTCACAGCCAGAAATATGCACCATTGTATGCTTGGGCCATCTCTCAGCGGGTTACGGCACTGGCCATAGCACAGAAACGTTACGTTTTCAACGATTCGCCCTGCTACCACTCCATTATATCGTATGCCGTTGTTCTTATGCTGAAAGTTTAAAATGATGACGTGTAAACTGAAGGTTTCTCATTCGCTTAAACTTTTTTTTTATGTTTTGCAACTACAGATACTATCCGACTCAATGGAATTGTACAATTAATTACTATTTACAAAGAAACTCGTTATCAATGTTTAAATTAAATGGAATCCCTCCTCAATATTATGAAAAGCTTTTTGTGTCTAATATACGTATTACATCTGTACAAAACTTTATTTCGGAGGCACTTCACGGCAAGGTTTTTTTCAGAAAGAACGAAGGTCAAACGAGCACATTTTAGGAATACAACAAAATAAAAGATTTGTAAAATGACTGGACTCTACCAGAAAATTTAATAGAGTGCTGGGTACCATTTGTATTTTCTTAAAAATTATTTTCTTGGGTTCCTTAGACGTATTTCCCAAATAAGGTGGATTTGTTTTCGTTTAGACGATTACGATCATTTCCATTATTTATTGACATAAATACAGTAGCAAACAAGAAAAGCTGTTTTATGTTAGAATGTAAAATTACGAAATAAGTTTTCAAAATATTATCTCTAAGTAGAATGCTATACGACATGAATAAAGTGATTTCTATTGAAAGGAATGGGAGCGCTGCGGTGAGTAAAATATTAATGAGAGGATGAAAGTTCCCTTGCACTTCGCTTTCATATGTCAAAAGTAATATTTAGACAGGTACTAAATGTTTGCTTACAATTAATTATTACATTCGCCTTCACACATTCAGCAAAAAAGAAAACTTTAGGGGACACCTAAGCATTTTTAATGAATTTTGAATGCGAGAGCATGAATGTCGTTCTTCCCCTTCTTACCGCTCATTCACACTGGAAGCGGATCCGCGTTCGCAAAGCGGTTGCGAACGCGGTTGTATAAAGATCCAGTACAATTGCACGCGCACTCGATGACATCGAGTGCGCGTGCAATTGTAATGCATCTTTATACAACCGCGTTCGCAACGGCTTTGCGAACGCGGATCCGCTTCCAGTGTGAATGAGCGGTTAGTTCGTCTGCGGTGTACTCACGTTGACGGCCACAATTCGCTATTTACGAGGTTGCCAAGCGCGCTCTCGTCAAGCGCCCGCAGCCCCCCCCCCCCCCCCCCCCCCCCCCCCCCTCCTCCGGCAACGCCTGATATGGGAGCGGCGGCCAAAAGCGCGCTCTCGTTAAGCGGCCGCCAATAGATATCTTGGGGTTGTTTTGCTCAGCCAATGGAAGAATGGGCATTTCTTTTGCGTTTTTCTTTTTTTTCGGTTACAGCTAGATGCCGCCGGCTTTGCTCGATGGGTGAGCTAATGCTTGCGCATTAAGAAGAAATGGACAGAAGAGCGTACGGAAATATTCCACTTGATGTCACATTCCTCGAAGAGGGCAAAAGCCCAAGATTTTACAATACCGCCGACTTGTAGTCGGCGGCCTTAAATTTTATATCTCGTCGCCAGTTGAGAACTCAGTCGATTTCTAAACGTTCCCAGACAAGCTCCAGGCCTCAGAGTTGAAATGATGAACGAACGCTTGAAAGCAGTCAAACGTGCATGTTCACTTCGGAACAAGGTTTCTCAAAGGTGGCTCATTCTAAAGTAATTGCTATAGCAGCAGCTTGTAGCGAAAAGCACGAAATTGTGCATTTCGTTAACAGTTATGAACTCGATGGACCTCAAAACGTTCAAACTGGCGAGGCGCGGTTGCCCAAATTTCAAGAGATGAACCAAGGTGTAAAAACGGCTGAACCACCCCCACATGAAGACCGTTTTTTTTTTAAAATAAACTACATTCATTTTGGAATATTTGTCACAGTACCATGAGTCAAACAGATAATTAAGACGCCTCCGCGACCTTGTCGAGACAGTCTCGCCCCAGCGTCCGACTCTGGTCTTACGCCGACTTCTACGCCTGCGACGCTCTGCTGTTAACTTCTGTTTCCTTGTTATTTGTGGAAACGAGTTCGTCACACTAAACGTTTAGTGTACTCAGTCATTCGCCGCCTCATAACTCATTCGTGACAGGAGTAGCGTGCGTTTTATGTCCTACATAGACTCACTCGGAACACAGTTATATCTATAAGTACCTAACTTGATCGCACTTAAGTTAACTATAAGAACTACAGAAATTCGTGCGGTGACGTCTGCGAAATCGTTTAGAAGTTTCGATGTTCTTTCTTAGATCACAGTATCGCCATGAAATGGTAACGGAGAATGACAAAGTTATCAGTAGGTTGCAACTGGGAAACACTCATTATCTAATCCTATTTTATATTTGAAGTTGCTGTCTTTACACTTGGTACACACTCCGTTTTGGCGGAAATTTGCACACGGCGTAAAAGTTAAAGGGGAATACCCCACGAGGGGACGGGTAAGTGGACTATAAGCACCTGTCGCAAATCTTCTGGCCACGGTAAAGTACTTGTTTCCTTAATTCACTAATGTTGGTAAACCTTCTTTCTGCCGGAAACTTGTTTTGAGGATTCCTTGGTGGGAAACTTGTGAAAACAGGGGCGCCATTAAAAAGAGGAGAACAGATTGTAACGGCTACAAATAATTTTAGTGTTTCCAAAAGTACTGAGGTTACACTTGCGTTTACTTGATAAAAACGAAGATCGCATCAGTAAAAAATTACTCCAAAAGTATTTGAATATGGGCAATTTGAATAATAATAATAATAATAGGTAACGTACATTTCTGATAGACGTTTGTTCCTGAAGCTGTTTGTTTCTGCGGTACAGCATGGTAGAGGGCGCTTAATTAAAGTAAACGGCATATGTGCCTGACAAGGACTTAGCCACTTCTTGGTTAAGGGCAGGCAGCAAGCGGATATATTTGACATAATAAAAACATAACCATGATACAGGAGAGTTTAGAAAGTGTAAGCATTGTCAAGAAAATGTATTAAAAAAGAAGTTGAAAAAATATATTTGAAACACAAAGTCAGATTTTATTCTGCATTATAATCACATTCGAATGAGTACCATAGCAAAGTAAAGAAGAAGAAAGAAAAACACCAAAATAAAAACGCTACATAAATAATAAGCATTCTAAAACAATCATGTTCAACGAAGCAGGTAAACAAAATGCGTATCACGAGCAAAACAATTGCAAAAAGGAAACGGTATTTTAAAGCACGAATTCGAGAATAAATATTGTCTATTCTTGAATTGTGGAAACTTTCCATACCACAAGCTGATTTTTACAAATTTAGGTGTTGCATTTTGCGTATAAATTACAAACCGTTAATTTTTCTTATATTGGTAATAAAATATCTTTACACGCGACGATGATACCAGCCACCTTAAAAACCAAGAAAGGATATTTTTAATGTTTACACTTTTTAAGAGTCTAATATTCTTTGAGAGCAGCTATACTGTTGTTTGTTTTATAAGTTTAGCGCTAGTTAGATAAGAACAAAAATACTTTTGTTGCGTAGCTGTGAACTTAGCCAAACTGCTGGTACAGGTTTGATGTAAGCTTGAATGAAAAGAATTCAGTCAGCTGGAAGTCTGTGCTTAAGGAGCGAAACGAGCAGGCCGTAAAAACCTCTTCACACAGGACACAATAAAGGTCGTGCTTCTTATCCATAAGAATAAAAGTATAGGCTGCACGCAGGGATGGGCAGTATTTCAAATACAAGTATTTGAAATACGTATTTCAAATACTTTGTGTATTTTGCATTTGTATTTAATTACAAATTGGGTAATGCATTTGACGTGTGTATTTAAATACTAAAATCTAGGTATTTCAAATACAATTGTAATTAAATACAATTTTGTGGGCGAAAATACATCCCTCAAATTTATTGTCACTGTCCAGAGCAGGAAGAAAACTACGTTCTGCACCGAATGCAGTGTCTTTTGATCAAGCACAAGCGTTTAGTGACTTTGTGATTACGGTGCTAGTCGAGGGCAAGAATAGTGACGAAATCGACGTTCACAGGCAGACTGGCTAAACACGTGCTTGTGACAACTTGTGATGCTTTCCAGCCTGATTTTCATTCATATTTTTGCCTGGAACATTCTAAATGTGCGGGTCGTCCAGATTTTCGCAACTGGCGCGAGTTGGAACAATAAAAAATTCTCTGGTTAGCGCTGCGCGTCTTGGTCGTCTCGTTTCTTTGTTGATCTAATGCCAAAATTTAATCGACAAAAAAAGCTGCTTGAAGCTCTGTACTTTTTTCACGTATTACGTCCAAGCCGATTACATTTTTTTGCGATTATATTTCTATTACGTTACTAGAGCCTCGCACACTAAATCCCGAGTGCGCGATGCAAAATTAAAATGAGATACCCAGAAACCCGTTGCAGGTGCCCTGAAGTCGCTGACGCAAATTTTGAGGAATGTATTTGGAAAAGTATTTGGAGGAGACCAAATACATTTGGTTGTATTTGTATCTTGTATTTAAATGCTTTTTCGGAAATGTTTTGACGAAGTATTTTGTATTTGTATTTCGATCCATATTTGCAATGATTTTGCCCATCCGTGGCTGCACGGAACGCCGACTTCGGACAACGCTGGATTGGTGCCCGGTATCATGAGCATACGTGCGGTTTAGAAAACATCTCCGCGTTTACCCAAAGCAGGGTTTGTGCATCGCGCATGCGTAAAACCCAGAGTCCCGTAAGGCGTCCGTGCAGGTGTCATGCCGATAGCAGCGCCTCCGCATCAGCATCACGCCTAAGCCCTGTGTTGGTCTCTACGGAGAGCAAGTCCTCTGCTTGCCAAAAAGTGACTCAATTATGTGTTGTGCTGAATGTGAGTTCAGCTTCCACTTGGGGGCGTGTTCGGGAGTGTCTAAAAGGGCATTCAAAAAGAAAAGTGCTGCTTCGAAAGAAGCCTGGACGTGTCTAACTTGTGAGAAAGCAAAAGCAAGAAGCGATCCAGTAGGTGAAGATACCAAATCAAGCAAACGAAAAAGATGATGGAAACACACTTGCGGAAATAAGTAGAAAACTCTCTGTTTCGATGACACTACACGCAAAAGTTGACGCATTGATGGAAATCAAGTACACTGTTGATGGAATCGAGCGCTCGGTCCAGGTCATGTCTGACCAGTATGACGAACTGCTTACCAAAGTTAAACAGCAGAAAAAAGAAATCAAAGAGCTAAAAAAGCGTATCGAGAGGGTGGAAACAAGTGGCGACAGTGAGATCCAACAGCTCAGGCGCGAAGTGAACGATCTAGAGCAGTACAGTAGAAGGCAAAACATTGAAGTACACGGGCTGGCGCCTTCCGCAAATGAAAACTTACTGAGTCAACTAAACTCGCTCTCGGAACAGCTTCAGTTACCAAAGCTGACCGAGCAAGATGTCGAGGCAGCACACAGACTCCCCCCTAAGTCCGACAAAGTTCCAGTCATCTTAGTGCGATTTGCGTCACGTCTCACCCGAGACAAGTGGCTACAGGGAAATGCGCGCCTAAGGCAGATGAAATCTACAGTGCGCATCTATGAAAACCTGACAGCTCAAAACAAAAAGTTATTCTGGCAGATTAGGACCAAAACCGCTGAAAAGGGCTATCAATTTGCATGGCACAAAGAAGGAAAGGTGTTCGTGAGAAAAGCTGCCGGTGACCGTCCTATCAGGATAGAACGCGAAGATGACCTGGAACTTATACGTTAATCAGAAAAGCGAAGTTCACTTTTACTTTTATTTTTTCGATAATGGAAAGTTTTTCCACAGAACACGGTTATTATAACAACAATTCGTTCAGAAATCTTGTTAATGGAAACATTGCACACAATGACAATAAATTATCTGTTTTTCATTTAAACACAAGAAGCATTAGAAACAAATGTGACAAAATTGAAGAGTTACTTGACTGCCTAGAACTACGCTTTGATATCCTAGCATTCACTGAGACATGGATTACGAATGATTAACATACTCCTGAATTTAACGGTTACTACCATACAGAGATATTTCGAACTGGGAAAAAAGGTGGGGGAGCGTCCCTTTACTATAAAAGCTACTTGGCATGCAGTGTTATATATCTCTGAATATACTCGTGTCTGTGCGAATTATGAGCGTCTTCTTGTAGGTTGTCGTGATTACATTATAGGTGTTGTGTACAGACCGCCATCCGGATCACCTAGTGTTTTTCTAGACTTTTTACAATAAATTTTTCAGTATGCATCTGAGAGTAAACTTCCTATGATACTTGTTGGGGATTTTAATATTAATCTTATGTTGTCTGACTCATGGCAGTTAGAATTGCTAGACCTCGTGCAATCACATGGTTATGAAAATGAAATTGAGTGTCCTACCCGTGTTACATCTGAGACGGAAACTTTAATTGATTTATGTTTAATCAATGCAATGAGAAATGACGTAGTATCTGGTGTACTGACGGTGGATTTAAGTGATCACTTACCTCTCTTTTGCTTTCTTCCATGCGCAAACGTTGGCTACAATAAAACGAATATAACTAACCCTTACTATCGAGACATAAACGATTATAGTATCGAACGCTTTGTTACGCTTGTATCGGCCATACACTGGAATGATATATACAATGAGCCAAACCCTAGTAAATCCTACGATAAGTTTATAGAGAAGATAAAAGAAGCCTATGAAGATGCGTTCCCATTTAGGCAAGCCAAAAGACACAAGAAATCACGGAAACCCTGGATTACTGTAACACTTCTCAAACGAATAAATGAGCGAAATAAACTTTACGACACATTTATAAAAACAAAAGACCTCGACATACTGGCTGAATACAAAAAGAGACGGAACAAGCTAAACTCTGACATAAAAAAAGGCGAAAGTAAAGTATTATAAAAATGATATCATTACAAGTCAACATAATCCAGTGAAAGTATGGAAGACGGCAAAAGAACTGATGTCCAAGTCAAGCAGTACCATCCCCAATGTCCTTAGAATAGATGACGTGGATTATTCTGGTAGAGAACTTGCAAATCTATTTAATGCTCATTTTTTGCTTTCGGGCGCTCCGACTTTCTCCTTACAACAGGAAAGAAACTTTGAATTTCATACCCGCGTATGTTTACAACAGTCTATAATTTTGTCACCAACTACAGAGACTGAAGTGCTTAACGTAATAAATTCATTAAGAAACAGTGGCGCATGCGGCGATGATGAGCTAAAAGTTAAACCCATAAAAGCAATTGCTGGGATAATATGTCAACCACTATCAGCAATCTGTGATAAAATATTAAGCACCGGGATATTTCCTGCTCAATTAAAAATAGCCCGAGTATCAGTAATACACAAAGGTGGGCCACTTAATAATTTAAACAACTACAGACCTATATATGTATTGCCAGTATTTTCAAAAGTAATAGAGAAGATAATAAACTCCAGGATGTCGGACCATTTCATTAAAAATAACCTAATTGTCGAACAACAATATGGATCTCAAAAAGGGAAATCAACCGAGGAAGCTTTACTGAAAATCAAGGACAAAATTTTAACCAATTTTGAGACCAAGCTTTACACATTAGGGATATTTTTAGATTTCAGGAAAGCGTTTGATTCTATTAAGCATGAAATAATTCTGAAGAAGTTGTATAACTATGGTATTAGAGGAGTAGCCCTAGAACTTGTTCAAAATTACTTATCAGATCGTGTGCAATATACGACTTAAGTTGCGAGAAATCAGAGATCGCTAAAATACATTATGGTGTTCCCCAGGGGTCCATCCTTGGACCACTCTTATTTTTGGCGTATATTAATGATATTGTCAACATTCCCCACACACCTGACATTGTGCTATATGCCGATGATACTAACGTATTTTTTTCTGGTGCCAACATAGATGAACCTCAATCACTCCCGAATGATTGGATGTTAGAGTTAAGTGCATTGTAGACATGTAATGAATTAGAGCTAAACACCGAGAAAACAAAGAATATGATATTTCGAGCAAAAAATAAAACTATTAATCAAGAACTTAACCTGCGATTTAGAAATAGTGAAATTCAATATGTAAAAGCTCACAAGTTTTTAGGTGTATAGTTTCAAGAAAACCTTAATTGGTCTTATCGCATTGATCAGATCCGGCCCAACATCTCCCGGTCAATAGGCATTATAAATAGGCTCAAATATATCATTCCGGTGTGGTTAAAACGACAGTTATACTTTACTCTTCTTCATTCTCGTTTAAATTACTGCAGTTTGGTATAGGATGCGTGCTCACAGACCTGTATATCCAAGCTGCTCATTCTACAGAAAAGAGCAGTACGGTCAATTGCCACTATCTCATATAAGGAGCACTCTAGCCCATATTTTATCAAGTATTCTCTTCCTATGGTAGAACAATCACTCATTCAAAAACTGGCAATTTACATGTTTTACAAAATAAAAGCACACCCTCAGTTTGTACATGAAAATTACATCAACAATGCATCAATATACTCATTTCGCCATACTCACTACACTCAGTCTAGAGTACGCACAAACTACGGTAAACAAAGGATACTTGATCAGATCGCACAGCTATTAAACAACCACCCTGAAATACTGTCCATAATCAATAATTCCAACACAATATACACATTTAAGCGAACACTGAAAACGTACCTTTCAGGTATAACATGATTTATTAAAGTTTCCGGCCGCATTTCTTTTGTTTTATCACTGTATCTCTGTGTAATCCCACTATGAGTAATTGATTGTTTCTGTTCGTATGTTTCTGTACGTTCTGCTGCTGCCTGTACAGGGGGATGGAGCCCTGTCAGGGCAATTTAAATCGCCTTTTGCCCCCTCCTCCTAGACACTTCTCTGAATAAAGAATATTATTATTATTATATTATTATTCTTGCGCAGGAGTTGCTGTGACGTCAGAACGACGCCAAGCTCTTATTGGTTCATTGAAAAAAGAAACATTTTGGGCATACCTCAAAGCTCATAGAATCGAAATCTACCCACTTTATTTTTCTCAATCAGCCCATAAGAGCTTGGAATGTTCTGACGTCATCGCAACCCCTGCTCAAGAAGCAGACGACTTGCTCTCCGCATAGTCTGTGGCAGGTGACAAGAGAACCAGGACAAGCTCCCTCCAAATATGCCCTCCACACTTTCCAGTTCAGCAGAGCGGACGCTGGAGAGGAGGCGACTCCACTAAACTCCTCTCTCTCCTCTTCCTCGCCAGCCTTCGCCCTGCTTAAGAGTGGAGCGTTTTGAGGAAGGAGCTTGCTCTGCTTTTCATAACGCGCAACGGAGAATAGGAGAGAAGCGGCCTACTAACGAGTCGCAGACTTGCGCGACATCGCAGCTTCTCTCACCCGTTTTATTCCCAAGCTGCAGGAAAGATGCTTTGCCAGTTCACCCGCAAATACGCTCGCTTCGGATGGGCCCAATACAAAAATACAGAAGTCAGTTATGAAAATTTTGATTTCTGGGAGACTTAACTGTGTAGCTAAAAACACACAGAAATAAATAAATATATATTAAAATATTAGGAATTAGAAATGTTCCTGCATCTCGATTCCAGTTTGAGCCAAGTGTGCAACATTCGGTTGTCTTAGCTCCTTGGATTAAAACTCCACACTCCATAACCATATCGATAATCATTAAGCTAGTAAAGTTCAAGTGTAAAGAAAGAAAATAAAGAATTTAATTCTCAATGGCTCGGGTAGTACTTTTGAGTAGATATGGTAAAAAAATATAAAGATTTGACTGTGAAGAGTATGAAGTTTCGTGTTTTTACAATTGCAATTTACTTGAACAATATTTTTTGTGATATTTTATCATCTAGCCGTATCTATAGACCTTGGGTTTTGGGATCCTAGGGACCCAGTGGTTTTCCCAAAAACACTCGTGGGTTATCCGAGCTGCGAAATTCGTTCTGCTACACCTGCACTTAAGAAAAGTGTTATCCAAGTTTAAGAACTATGTTAGAAGACCTAAATCATCTACTGAGGTGTAACCGTGTGGCAAACGTTCCTCTTTAGTAAGTACGTGCATAAATCTTTACAAGGTCAGTGATTTTGGCATTGCTTTACAGCATCATTAACGAGAACGGGCTGCGATTTTAGAAAAATAGGCGTTCCTGATATCGAAAACTTTATAGACTTCTGCTTTCGGCAAAAATTGAAGTACGAGAGAAAACATACCATGCATAATTATTCCTGGTGTTTCAGCTAGATTGTGCCAAGATTTAAAAAAAGAAATGATGGTCTATGCTATGCATGTCGAGCGAATGCGGAATTGTCAGTGTCGTGTTGAGCAAGTTTTGATATTTGCTGCCAAACTGTCTAATTGACACTATTTTATTTGCCAACTTGTTAAATATTAATTCTTGCGCATGCCTTTCAAAACAAACGTTTTAGAGTGCATTGAGAAACATCACATTGCACCTTTTGCATCAAGCTACCCTTTGTAGGTCTAATGCTTTCAAGCTTTAAACAAAATCTCAACAAGTCTGAGTTTTACTGGCGACGATGAAAGAATGGAAGAGAAAAGGATACTTGGGAGAAGAGCGTGTTGGTTTAAGTCATGGATGAAGAAAGAATAAAACAATTAAAACAGAAACAACACAACCACATATTTCAACTAGCAACAGACGAGTAAACTTTCAACAGCGAGCAGCCGACTATACCCAGTAGGAGTAGGGTAGAGAAGGAAAGATACGAAACGCGAAGTGCAAGTCAGGGTGGTAGGGTTATCTCGGATTTTAAAAATTCAACCTCAGTTTTCGTCAGCTGGAGGGAAGGGTTAGACACGTTGTTTTTTGCTGTGGTCATGGCGAATAGTTCTATGATTTCCCTGCCGAATCTGCTGTCATGCCCCCCAGGATTTTTGTGTCATCAAAGAGGGGATGACAACGCCAACACGAACGGGCATATATGACTATGGGTTGATAAGAATCTGGAGAGGCCTTAGAAACTTCGTTATGATGTTCGCGGAGTCTGTGATTGGTGCATCTGCCAGTCTGTCCTATGTATTGATGGCCGCAGCTCAAGGGGATGGAGTAAACTTCCTTCTCTTTGCATAGAATCAATTTCTTTTCGTGTTTGACAGTGCAGCCAATCGGAACCCGGTTGTTGTTCACTTGTTGACAGAGTTGTTTAAGACGCATGCGGCACGAGAAGACAACATTCGTGTCGAACTTTGAGGGAATGGATTTTATCCGGTGGGCTGAATTGTGTACGTAAAAAATGACGACGAATCGGGCTTTCTTTTTTGTGGCTGGTGACTGGCGATCAGGCCCGCGAATCATCCTTTCCATTACAGATCGGAGAAGGTCGACGGGAAAGCCTGCCCTGACAAGCCTCATGTGCTGCAATTTGAAGCTATATTCTGAAAGATGACAGCAAGACTTCGTGAAGGATGATGTTGTTTACTTCATCCTTCACGAAGTCTTGCTGTCATCTTTCAGAAGATAGCTTCAAATTGCAGCACATGAGACTCGTCAGGGCAGGGTTTCCCGTCGACCTTCTCCGATCTGTAATGGAAAGGATGATTCGCGGGCCTGACCGCCAGTCACCAGCCACAAAAAAAAGAAAGCCCGATTCGCCGTCATTCCTTACGTACACAATTCAGCCCACCGGATAAAATCCATTGCCTCAAAGTTCGACACGAATGTTGCCTTCTTGTGCCGCATGCGTCTTAAACAACTCTGTCAACAAGTGAACAACAACCGGATTCCGATTGGCTGCACTGTCAAACACGAAAAGAAATTCATTCCATGCAAAGAGAAGAAAGTTTACTCTATCCCCTTGAGCTGCGGCCATCAATACATAGGACAGACCGGCAGATGCACCAATCACAGACTCCGCGAACATCACAACGAAGTTTCTAAGGCCTCTCCAGATTCTTATCATCCCATAGTCATACATGCCCGTTCGTGTTTGCGTTGTCATCCCCTCTTTGAAGACACAAAAATCCGGGGGGGGGGGGGGGGCATGACAGCAGATTCGGCAGGGAAATCATTGAATCATTCGCCATGACCACAGCAAAAAACAACGTGTCTAACCCTTCCCTCCTGCTGACGAAAACTGAGGTTGAATTTTTAAAATCCGAGATAACCCTACCACCCTGACTTGCACTTCGCGTTTCGTATCTTTCCTTCTCTCCCCTACTCCTACTGGGTATAGTCGGCTGCTCGCTGTTGAAAGTTTACTCGTCTGTTGCTAGTTGAGAGATGTGGTTGTGTTGTCCCTGTTTTAATTGTTTTATTCTTTCTTCATCCATGAGAAAAGGATAACAGCCACAAACAGGCGATTAGAAGATTGGCGGAAATTATCTAGGGAAAAATGAAATGATGGACAACTGACTAGTACAGCTGGGGACAGGCGGGAGAGAGGGAAATAGGGACTCCCTCCTGTGTGGCTTCGGCTCAAAGTCTTAACACTGTCATCCAGTGGGTCCGGGGTGCTAGGGTAACGCCGACAAGGTTCGACCAGACGAAAATTGGCGACTTCCTCCCCCGGGACAAAGAGGCGGGAGATGTTGTTTCTTAGTTTTTTTGCCCGATTCACCTAAGGTCACACAGGTGATAACCGACAATGCCTAATAATGGTTAGTGGGAGAAAATTGGCCTTAGAAGGGCGGGAGGAATCTTATAGTCTAGGTGGCGCAAGCTACCGGTAAATACATTAACATCCATCCATACATCCATCTATCCAGCACCCCTGTGGCGTCAGGTTGCTGTGGTACTGCGGTTGATTCCGCACGTGGTACTGCCACCCGCAGCACCACCGTGACGTCACGTCGCGGTCGTACAGGTGACATCACTGTTGAAATCCCTCTTTAGCTGGTAGTTTCGATTCTGCCGGATACATCCGAAACCAAACTTTGAGCCGTGAAATTCGTACGGCTACACACAATATCACAAGAAAATTAATTATTCAAAGACACTGACTGAGCTGAAAAAAGACGTAATCACAAATTCAAAAATACTGTCCGGAGTTGCCCTTTATATGAACTGGTTCGACGCCAGAGCGTTCCCAGCATTTATTTAAATCCTTTTCATCAATTAGCTGAAGGACCCTGCGTAGTTTTGGATATACAAGCCCTAGGAGATGCTACAAATGCCATGTAATAATGATAGCCGTTCTTACGTGTAGCAAGCCTGCCCCATCCAGCCACCTCAAAAGACTGGTTGGTGTAAACAGACTTCCTGGTGAGGCAAATTGTGCCGATCATTCCACCGCTGTTCCAAATGTTAAAAGATTCGTTCAGCTTTATCAATGCAATGTCATTTTCGAAGGTCTTCATTCCGAATTTCCCATGAATGATGAACCGCAGTGGCTGCAAAACATTGTATTACTGGTTGGAGCGCTTAAAAAGGAACAAGTGAAATATTAGGAAACCATTCTCATTTATATCATTTAAGATGTGTTTATAGCAAGATATTTTGTCGTAGAAAGCGTTCAAGTATTGCTTAAAAGCATAAACCTCAAAATACACATCTCTACTGAAACTTTTCTCGCTTTTCTTTTAGCCTCCAAACGAAAAACCACAGGAATCACAGATATACGGACCGTATAATCCATCTGCACACACTCGATAGAGTTTCTTTCGTTACTTTTTTTTAAAGAATTATGTTCAGCAAAAGACACACCTTACATGTATGTTATATGTTTTCAAGTTATTACCTTTTCATTCGTTGTTATTAATATTAATATGTATTTACAAAACGCCGGACCACTATTTTATTACGTGTCCAATTAACTTCAGTGTTTTATCACAAGATATAACACCACCAAAACAACAATTGTGCCATTAAAGCAACTTTAGTTTGTTAGATTCAATCAATTATTCGGATATACTGATTAAAAAGTCAAACTATCACGATTCCTACATAGAGCTAGGCAATGCCTTTCTAGACTCCAAATTCATTAGAACAAAAACTGTTGAAACACCATGAGATAAACCTTTGCTGACCACATATTTCTTTGTGCTACAAAATATATATAAATGCGTACAAACACAATGGCATTATCTTTTCTCAGAACAAAGAGATTACATTGCAATACCAAATCAATTCAAGAGTGTACATGCCACTGTAGGACAAACAAAAATTAACTTTTTTATCAAATATAATTTGGAAACCTTTGAAAACAAGGTAAAAAGGGGCCTCTAACGGTATTTGAGCTTCCTGCACTTTTTATGTCATTTCCTCATAATTGGGTCGGGCTACTGGGGAACATTTAGTACTCAAGAAATGTTAGCGCATCTTATTGTAATTCGATCAGGCAAAACAGCGCAACGTTTGGTGGCGCCCCTATTTGCTCCGATCGCGCTTCTGTGGACATATTTTGGTCGACCTGTGATTCACAGCGTTGGCAAGAGCCACCAGAATTTTTTTTATACCGATTTGTGCGTAATTTGTTACATGCTCTGCATTTAGGAAATCGGTTTCGTACCCCGGAATAAAGCCATGATTGAATGGCACTAACAGATTGAACCTTCTAAGAAATGGTGAAATTCGTACCACAATGTGCTTTCGAAATATTAGCGCTCGACACAGAACAATAGATATCGGAATATAAATTTCTTAACTATCACGCGTATTCCTTTTGTGAAGGAATCTTATAGCAGCTCATTTTAAGCTGAAAGAAATGATTGCGGAGTTGAGTTTCATTTAATACTTATAGAAGGTTATTCAAGCCTCAAAAACACGCGTCATAAATTGCCGAGCCGAATATTAACTGCCCCAGGCTCTCTATTCAAAGAAAACAACATTTAAAAAAGTACAGCTCCGTAGATGATTTGCAGATATGTTCAAAGAAGGCGGACGCTGAACGCACAATAAGGTATCCATTTTGAAGCCACAATGGTTTCGTGATACAATACACCTGAAACAGCTGCAAAGGAGCGACTGAGGTTGTCAGCGATTGGGGACACATCCAATTAAATTTCTTTTTTAGATGTATTATCGATGAATAGCATTACACGAAATTCTTTATTATATGAGACGTCTAAAATGTAAGGACTGATTTGGAACTTGCTCGCGACGGAGGTTATCGAACGTCAAAGCACATAAAAAACGTTTTTTTTTTGTTTTTTTTTTAGTTAAGGCTTATTTTGGGAGTTATATCAAATTAAGATTACAAAAGCAAGCGAAACAAGCCACACAAATTCGTCCACGTTGTTCCCCTTCTCCAAGGAGTATCATCGTTTACTCTGTCCATCTCTCCTGCGCCTATGCATTTATTGCACTAAATCATAACATTAAAATGCGGACTGTTCATCCGCGTTGGTGTTAGACTGGCGTCAGCTGATAAAACCCGTTTGCTCTACTGACGTCTAGGCAGATTTTTCAGCGCGCACGGGTCAGCTAGCTGTGTTAGGAAAGTTGTGTTTGTCCTTTGTCTCCCTTGTTCCCCTTCTCCAGGTATCATTACAGCTAATTGTGTCCACCTCGCCTGCACCTTTGCATTAATTGCGTCAACAAGTAAAACATTCTGGTTCCGTGACGTATTGATTGGTTTCTTATTGGTATTGGTTGGTTGGCGAAGCGGCTGGCCAATTGGCTGCGAGTTAGGTTCATGGACTTTGCCCCGAGGACACGGCTACGCAGCGTCCCGTTTCCATTGTACTAGATTTGGGCTCCGAAGGCGATGGCGCCGAAGTCGTCCACACACGCCGTTCCCTGCGAGGTCTAGCGCTCTTTGCTCCACGTTTTCTTTTTTTTTTTTTCCGCTGGATGGTACCAACGTGATTGGTGTAATCGAAGCAGCGATACGGGTAAGGGTTTCGCATAATTACAATGTAGCGCAAAGACAACACAGGAAGGAGACCGAGATAGGAAAGAACGCTACTCACAACTAGGTATTTACTGTATGTATCGTGAAGGGGTAAACGAAGTGACAAATGCGATGAGAATCTTCACGAATGATCGTGAAAGAGGCGAACGAAGTGACAAATGCGATGAAACTCGGAAAAAAGGAAGAAAACACTTCGATCTACGCTGATGATCGATTTAAATTACCCCTCTAAAAAAGAAGAAAAAATTATTGAAAAATATTTTCAGTTACCCGCTAGATTTAAGAAAAATTGTCTAGATATTGCTGCTTTTTTGGCACAGTGCGACAGAGGGCGCACTTATGCGCTTGGTCCCGCGAGTCATGATAGTTTTAGCCTCACATATCTCGCTTACCCTCTTGTTGTGATTGCCCATGAGGACTCTAGTTTGATTGAACTCAGGGGTGCAGGCACAGTTCCTCACATGGATGGCGAGATGTCCTGATGGAGATGATTGAATTGCCAAGGCATGCTCTCGTAATCGCACGTTGACACGGCGGCCTGTTTGTCCGACGTACACACTCCCACAGGAGGACGGAATTTCGTAGACCATATTGACGTCGCAATTCACGTACTTATGTTTATGATGGACTGTTCATAGGCTATGAGTTTGTTGAGGTCTGTTGATTTTTTGGTCAAAGCCTCTTAAGTTTATCCGGGGCTGAGTGTACCACTTGTGTGTCATATCTTGAAGCTATCCCTTTAAAGTTATGCGATATTTTGTGGATGTAAGGAACCACTGCTGGCCGTGTTCTTCTCTCAGTACTTCTTGGTCTTCTTTCATTGGGAGTTTCCGAGCTCTCTGCAACCTCAAACAACAAGGATTTCGGATGCCCTGACTCTTGTAGTCTTAGAAATTGTGGATTAAAGCTATTCTTGGCTGCATGTTTGCAGGACTTTTGGAAGGCGGCTTTTAGACAGCTCTGCGCAATTCCTCGTTCTGTGGTTTTTGGATGGGCCAAATCAAACTGAGGAGGTCGTTTCTTAGACCATTGTGAGTAAATCCAACACGTACGGTTCTCTCCGAAAAGAAGTTGGAGGTCCAGGAATTGAAGCTTGCTGGCGGTTGGTAGTTCATATGAAAATTTCATTCCCTTGGCCTGTTTACAGAAATTAGACTGGATGGTGTTGACTGTCACTGCCTGAAGTTGGGCAGGACTTTCATGCAGAAGTATGAGGTAATCATTCACATATCTAAAGACACGTGCCACCAGGTTGTTGGAAAGGTTCTGGGATATGTCGTGGTCACACTGGGAAAAGAAAATCGTCACATAGTACTGGGGCAACACAGGATCCTATGCAAATGCCTTGCTTTTGTATATATGAAAGGTTGTTGAACATGACAACTGTGGACGTAAGGTAAAAATTCAAGGATTCCAGAAAGGACTCTACTGGTAACCCACATTGGTTTTGAAAGGTCACGTTGCCATTAACCTCGATGCGAGCGCTCACGGCCTCCAACATACCCTTTTGTGGTACAGAGTAAATAGGTCATCCACGTCTAGAGAAAGCCCAAACTCTACTTTCATCGCATCTTGTGTTAGATATTGAATTACTGCTTCTGAAGTGGAAATAAAGAAAGGGTCTTTCAATTCAAGGGTGCTCAGGTTACGTAACAAAAAACGAGATTTAGATCCCTGCCACGAACCCTTTTCAGTAACTATTACGCGAAAAGTGCAACCCTCCTTGGATGTTTTAGCAGTGAAAAAGATTTGCCATTGGCCATTTTTGGCAGCTGTAATCTGCTTCCTCGACTGGTCTAAGTCCATCCTGTGGCATAACTGGAGTGCCTTTGCCTTCACCGTTTTGGCCTTATATCCCTTCAAGCAGTTGAAAGTTTTATCAATAGGCTTGTGAGCTTTTTCAAGGTACACATGTTTGGATAACGCGACAAATCCTCCTTCCTTGTCGGAAATGAGTAGATATGAATCATTTTGTCGAAACAAATTAACAATGTGGGAAACATTAAAGCTCCTAGTGCTTGGTGGTCCTGTTTTCAGTAGTTTTTAGTAGAAACTACATAATCAACATTATGTAGTTTCTACATAAGTTTGATTATGTAGAGACTATATTTGCACGCTCTTTTCCGACGTTTCAAGGGCAATTAAATCTATCACCCAGGCAGCGCTCGCTAGAAAGAAAATTGCCTAATTTCACCTAAGTTCTTTAGTTCAAGGAGCCTAACTTGGAATTAATATTGCTTTGCACCGAGACGCTATAGTTAGGGCCAAGGTACTTTGTCTATGCTCAAACTTGCCAGAGAAAAAAAACAAGTTGGCTTTCCTCTGGTTCCCGCCACAGGAGCTACAAAGTGCCATAGATGATCCAGAGATGTTGGTTGACCATGAAATTCACTCTTACTGAAGTCAAACACTCTTCTATTTGCTCGGGAATTAGCACCATACGATGCAGGGTGGTAATCCAACAAACGGCCGCGATGCCCAGTTTTTTTCTTCTTCGGAGATTGAGGCTCAAAGACGCCAGCTGACACCCGAGAAACCAGGCGCTGAAGCCTAACTCGGGCGCTTGATTGAAGGTTTAGGTCCGAAATACCCGGGCACTGAACTCTACGTCTTTTACCACTTACGCTTCGTTAATCATGCAAAGACCCAAATTCCTAGAAAATAGAATCTAAATTCTGGCCGAATGCATCAGGCTACCTGAGAGTGCTTTAGGATTTTAATTTGTCAAATATCAATGGCATACGCGTGTCTGGAAATAAACTCCCTACTACCATTTCTCAGGTGTTTATTTGGCATTTTCTCTGAGGCTTTTTAATACCCATGACCCAGTCTTTTTTCATTCCGTGTGGAGCATACGATAGGCTACAAGGACACGTATATTCCTTTGATAACATTAATAATATTACAAAATATTAAATTATAAGCATTACCATTGAAGTTAAAGCAAGTAGGCAGGCGAGTTGGTTAAGGATAGACATAGTAACCCCGGAGCGCGGGAATAAAAACACTTGAATCGCCTACATTTGACCTCCAGTCTAACAAATATAAAACATCTAATTTTTTTTTTTTTCGAATTTGGTGCACGAAGGTTGCATAAAGTCAGTTTAAAAGTACAGCCGAAGCCCCTCCTTCCCGGAGCGGGACGTCATATGAGGAGTTTTCGGAATCTTCGCTCTGGAGCATCTTCACTGCGCATTAAGGCTATGCAGGCGCACTCTCGCCATCTTCAGAAAGGTAAAAAAGATACGTCTCGACTGGTCTCAGTGCGGGGGAATCTACCTGGCAAGCTCGCAATTGCAAGCGCTGCCCACACGAACGACATGCACTTGGCGGCCAAAAGATCCTTATATGACGTAACAATTGGTCTGAGGTTTTTCGTGCTTTCTTGCGTTTAGTTACGTCTTCGGACAAACACGAACGTGATAAACAGATTCACGGGTAAGGATACTCTGAAATTCACCTCTACTTGTTTGGTTTTTTTTGTTTTATATATATATATATATATATATATATTTAGGAACGAGGTTTCCTTAATTGCGAGGTGGAACTCAGGAGCCGGTGAAAGCAATGCAAGAATACCTTCAAGCGTTATCGCCAGGTGTATACCGTGATCCTGAAGAGTCAATACTCGTCCATTATTCGAAGAAAATCTTGAGATATACGTTATACATCCTGCTGTATAAAAGAACAATGGGTAGAAATTTGTTTCGTTTATACTAAAAAAAAAGCGCTCTTTTTTTATTTTTGGCAGGTCATTTTAGTAGAGTCTGCAACGACGGTACGGAAAGCTCCTGGATAAGAGCTTTCTACAAGTAGCCACATTCTTTGAAGCGCCAAATACGTGACGGTGCAGGTTTTAGGAAGCGAATGACGGCGCACAGCAGAAGACTGAACTGAATGACGTTCATTTCGCTCCAGCGGAATGTGGTTTGTCATTTGTATTGGTTGTCTTAATATGTAAGAAAAAGTATCGCGGGACTTCGACGGTACGGACGACACCAACAGATCATGGATGAGAGAGGTGCTGAGATATGCCCTGTTTGAAATTACGACCCCAGCCTTCGCCTATGAAGCAGCGCCAAAAAGTGCATAGTCACGGTCTTTGTTCTCGTGCGTTCTCCGGCTGAACCAATGACGCAGAGTGAATGCCCCATAATCCTGCACTTTGTGATGTGCGTGACTGGTTTCGTCGACGATAGCACGCGCACAAAACCGACGAGAGCCGTGACCAAGCACTTTTATGGCTCCTCGATTGGCTCCATTGGATGGTGTAGCCGTGGAATGCAGTTCGACCTCCTGTGAAGCGAACTATTGCGACCAGATGTTTTGGTGGCGCCACCTCGCGGGCGCCCTCATGTGACGTAGCATGGTAGGACACGAGCAGACGACTCGCTATGTCCAAGCACGGAGCGGCTTTGTTAGTTGCCATCTATGCAGAGAAAAAGCTCTCTATTAAATAAAGAAACGCGTACGAGGCATTTTTTTTTTGTGTGTGCGTGTGTGTGTGAGCTTCTAATGAATAACAGGTTTGTATGATTTTTTTTAAATGTGCAAAAACAAGTTTCGAGCTTTACATTACAGCTTGCGCGGCGTGCGTCGGAACTATTCACAACTTCTCTGACTTTTTTTTTTTTTTTTGCAATGCGAAAGCAATAATTGTTTATGGAGAGAACCAGCGCTATCAGCTCTTGAAGCCGCGATGAACGGTACCTAAATTCGGCTCTCTCATGGAGCGAAGCTTGTAGTCCGTAGCAGCGATTTTACGGAGGCGCCAACGGGATGGTGCTCTCGTAGTTTCAAAGGACGCCACCCCCTGGCGCTGCGGGCCCCACGCCGGCAATGCACACCGGTAAAAGGATCACGGTGGCGTGCCCTCGGTCGGCCGCTTCTGCTCCTCTCGACGCCGACGAACATGGCGGTGCCTCTAGCATCTACATCGTCGGCGGCCGCCACTACGGCAGTAGCGAAAGCTGCCCGTCCACGCAAGTACACCGCAAGCGAGTTAAGGGAGCCGAATAACGCAGCACAACGAGCGAGAAGGCAGGCAGCGAGATCCATTATCGTTGACAAGTCTCCGAGTACACGGTGGGCGGTACGAGCAGCCGCGCAACGCGCTAAGAGACAGAACACAGCCTTTCGAACGCGTAAGGCGAAATCCGATCGCGACTCAAAGCGTCTCAGGCGGCGAGAGGACGAGGCCTTTGGACAACGCGAGGCGGAAGCAAGATATCCCAGGCGGCATGCCTTCCCATTCACAGCTCATAAGAAATGCCTAAGTGTCCTCGGACTGTTTTTTTTTTTTTTTTGCATCTGTGGGGGCTGCTGTAGAAAAAAAAAAGGTTTTGCATTCGCCAGAGTAAATGACGCACTGTCTTCTAGCTGTGCACACGCGCACAGTTGAGTTGCAGAGCGCCGCACACTTGTTTTAGCTACATTGAGCTTGCCGATACAGACGCTTCTATTCAAGTGACACTCCGCAGTTGCTGCCGAAGAAATGCTACGCAGCAACTGTTGCTTAGCTCCTCCCGAATCGAATACGCGGCACAAACGTTTGTCAAATCACGACTTCTGCTCGAAAAAAAAAACAAAAAATTTTCATAGGTTCTTTAATTGTCCCCCATGGCGCGACAAATCGAGGTGATTCGTTCATCTGCTCTATCCTATTTTTACTAAGAATTGCTGACGAATTTAAAATCGCTCGCTGACAAGCGCATCACGCATTCTGCGCATTTGGGTCCGCAAACATTAAACATACAAACGGTAGTAATTCATAGTAGGTGTATACCTCATTTTTTAGGGTAGGTGAATTGTTACCGTGACCGACTTACTAGATTTAAGACTTCGATCGCGAGGGGGTCTCACAAATTTCGCGTCACTTGGGGGAATAAAGAAGCGATTTATTTGAAACGACTCCTGAAGCGAGCCACCGCTTCTTCCTGCCAGTTAGTCTGTGGAAATGTTCGTTTACAGGTTTACAAAAATCAAAAAAAAAAAATCAGCTCGAAACTAATAAGAGACCAGCACTCACAAAACACATTGGTGCCAACAGCAAACACGGAGTCACTTTCACTGAAATGTTTTCTACACACCCGGGAGGTTCTCGGATTTTGCTTTCCTGCTTCCAATGTGATGAGACATGCGTTTCTTAGTTTTATTTTGTCCGAATCATAATAGAAAATACTTCCTATTCCTCGTCGCAGATGTTGTAGTAAAATAAAGTGCTGGATATTATGCTTTCATCATCCAGCTTTTTGTATTGAGGCACCACCAACCAAGCGCTTCGACACCTCAGGGCCAAGAGTGTTTGTTGGCACGACTACACGTGCCACGTGGGTCTTAAAACTTTGGTAAAATGTCCTATCACAAATATCACTTTACAAAATAAATACAACGCATGAAACAGGATTTGCCGCGCAATACCCAAACAGCGCATGAAGCTGGTTTACGAGCCGAACGATCCAAGGTATGCGCGGTCTGTCCCAATCTGTTCTACCCGTGACGTTACAAACAATGATGATGATAGCTAGAGTAGCGCGCCCTGTATTTCGCGCACACCGAGATTACGTATCGAGAAAATTAGAACTATGTTCTGTGTGGGTAACGACAAAATACCATCTGCAATTGTCCCATCGTAATATGAAGTGTCACGTCTGTGCTGTTTACGATACTGCACAATTCCTTTAAGGTTTATAATAATTTTCGGGCTGTGGAAACTAGCCTTGGGTCTTTCCTGTCCAGGTATCGTAAAACAGTGGTGACGCACTCCCCAACTCGATTTACCTTCTTTCCTTATTTTCCAAGTGCTTCGAAAATATCACGCGTAAGTTTTTGTCGCTTAATTTCCTAAATATAGGCACAGCATGGGTTTATGTTCTGCAGGTTTACAACTGCGCATCTCGCATCTTTTATGTTTACGTCATATCGTCTAGTTCGCGAGAAAGGTTTCATAGATGTTTTCTACTTTGATCTTAGAGTAGATTTTCACATCATTATGCACGATAATTGTGATTCAAGCCTTTCGCCTACTGTTTATGCGACTCTGTGTGCAGTTGTATTGAAAGTTAGCTGTAAAAAAATACAACTAGACCTACTCTGAAAATAGAGGCCTTTTCTTTGTATGAACTATGATAAGCACCGTTGTTCTTTGTAAATCTCTTCAAGTCCCCGTTCGATACAGAATTGCTGAAACGGCGTCCGGCCGTTTTATTTTAAAATTTTTATCTCCGCAATATGCCGGTGATATAAAAATTCACCAATATATATTGAACGTAGAGGATAGCACTATGCTGAAAGTAGACGCGTGTTATTTCTACATATGTTTGAGTCGTGTATTTTTTTATTTCTTTAATTATGTGCAGTATAACGTCGTAGAGATCACACTATGACCCCCCACTATACGAAATGAAATAATAAGTAGCCACTTCTGTCAATAAAGTCAGAGTGCATCATAATACTCATTAGATATAAATTATAATATAGTATTATGATACATTCCACTTCCATGGCCAGAAATTTGTGACAAGCTGTTCTAGTTCACTTATTTACCGACACGTGGCGTATTCACCTTTAACTTGTACGTCGTGTGCAAATTCCCGCCAAACTGAAATGCGTTCCGCGTGCAATGAATAAAATTGTGAAAAATAGAAAATAGAGCTACGTTATCAGAGCTTCTCAAACAGTACTACAGAAAGGGGGAAGATCAATTGATGGACAGCACAAAGAACACGCAGAGAGCGTGCTGACGCGGCAGTAAAACCCGCACCAGTGTTGGTGGTTAATTCGACGAGACGGGTTGTTTGTGTGTGTCAGTGTGTGCGTGCGTCCGTGCGTGCGCGTGTGCGTGTGAACGCGCGCGGGTGTGTGTGTGCGTGTGGTGGGGGAGAGTGTAAAAGCAGCCTGTGAGCGCATTTTGAGGCAAACAAACGCAAGACGGGCGCAAAGAGCGGACGAGCACGCCGTATCAGCGCCTCTCGGTTGCAAGAAGTCGATAACACTTTTATTCCGCGTTTTCATATCTAGCGATATGGAAGCAAAAAAAGTCAGATCTGCGGAAGAATTTTGAACAAGTATTCGAAAAACTACCCGACAATACATATGCGATATTTTTGGAAAGTTGTTTGCAGATTGGCGAGTGTGTCGAGTAAACTACAACAAAAAGGATCCATATTTTGTGTTGCCTAAATTAGGCTTTCATGAACTCCACAACCATCGTATCGCTACACTGCCTCCGCTGAAGTCATCAGGAGCGAAATATTCTCTTTGGTATGACCACTCGCTGTGCTGATGTCTGGCTTCCTTTTTTCTTGGGATTTTTCTTGAAATTGGTAAAACTGAAAAACTCCGAACTGAAATTTTTGAATTAAATGAAACCCCAGGTTAACCGGAAAAATTGCTTTATTTCTGTTGACCCCGAAAACAAACCGCCCTTTTCCGCGAGGCTGCTTCCTTCTGCTGCAATTATTGTTTCTGCATGGGCCACTTAGTGATAACTGGCGCGAATAGCATTGTGTGTTATAAAAACGCGATAGATGTGCAATAGCTTTTACGACGTAAGCCCTGATAAACCCTGATTCCTGGTCGACACCAGAAATAGATACCGAAAACAGAGAACTTTGAAAAAATGAACACCCAAAGACACCCTTAAATTTAAAAAAGAATACACAAAAATACGGAACCCTACCTATACGTTATAACGAAATCTAAAAGCTGCAGCAACATATACGAAATCCAGCTTATAATTAGGATTCTGCGTTTTCGGAGTTTATTTCTGCTTAAAATCGTGGAGTGTTGTTTAGTGCTTATTTTTTACCATAAATTCGGAGTTCTTTGGAGCTTTCTTTCATCGTACAGAGTTTTTCGGCTTTTTCGGTGAAGTGAACGAAAGGTTGAAAACAGCAGTTTGTGAATTTAGTAAAAGTATCCTTTTCAATGAGAAATGTGTTCGACGATTCCCCTTTTTTAAAATAGAAGCTAAACGGAAGTTCTTTGTGATCATACAAACGAAAGTTGATACTGCGAGGGCCTGAAAAAGTCCTCCAGTTTTTCAAATAAATAAATAAATATTAGATATAGAGAAGTAGAGCAAAACTTGTTCGAAGGTCCCTGGAAAATATTAAGACCAGTAGGATTCATAGCAGTTGGCGGTCCTGAAAAATCTGAGTTTTTTGGGTAAATATAAATATTAAAATATTTTACCGGAAGTATTTTTTCGATTTTATCGAATTTGTCCGAAAACACAGAAGCATACTTATAGTACTCACGTCCGCCCCAGAAACCGGAATACGCCTAATATATTTAGAAGCCTTTATTAAGTAAATTGAGGAAGGATCTCCACGGTGACGATAAAAATAAAAAGCCGGTTTAATTATGCGAACTGTGTTAAAATAGAAGGAAATAATGAATTATTTATTTTGGAGGTATCGTTGAACTGTACCCGATCGTCATCTCGATCCTTTCAGTGCGAGCGCTCTCTCCTTCCTCTTTCTTAGTTTCTTCCGTGTCTATTTAGTCTCCAAAAGCTTGCACCTTCTTTTTCTTAGTCTACAATACTTAATGATATCACCAAACGTACAGAATTACGCATTCGGAACCCGTCTAAAACTGTACCGCGCTATTCATATAGTCTCATTCTCGATTTATTAGCGTGTCAGATCTTAGGCAATGTAAGTTCATTCATCCTCTCCAGACTCGTCGACTAATCTCGCTCTTTTGCTTACTTCATCGGTTCCTTCAAAACTTCGGTCAGTCCAGTTCACCTCTTTTGGAACCACTGCCAAGCGGGGCAATGCCAGCTCCAACGGCAAGGCTAAGTCCGTCCTCTGATATTTTTTATAGCGTTGCTCCCCCCCCCCCTCTCTCTCTGTCTGTCTCTCTCTCTCTGCCTCTCTTTCTTTCTATTTTATTAAGAACCACCGGATTATTTTCGTAAAAAGCAGCGAAAGCTTCCAGCGAATATTTCGTTCAGCATCCATCCTTTTAAAACCTCAGCCCTTCCTCGTGCCATCCGGAACTCAAACGATCTTTCCGACAATAATTGACACCATATCAGATCGCAAAAAGTTGCGCGGTGCACTGGTTAACAGATTCTTTCCACCAGGCTGGCACTCAACAAACTGAGTTTTTTCTTCTGTTGTTGAGCTATTGTAACCCTTACATTGTGTTCTTGCTCCCAAGGGCTTACTTATCAAAGCACGTTTATTCTGATTATCACAAAACGTTCGTCTGCCGTCGAAGGAATATTCTAAACTGTATCTTTGTTTTTTGTGTGTCACTATTGGGCTTATTCACATGTCATCACTTTTTACATTAGTGCTACATACCTCTTCCGCGGCAGACGTTTTCAGCGCTCAAGAATAAATAAAGTTGTGGCTACGCTTTCCGTGAGAAAGTCAGGAAATGCATGAAATACATTTGTTTATTGTTCATTTTTGTTTATTTATTACCTACAGTTCGCCCTTGGGGCATTATTATTTTTGTTTATTTATTACCTACAGTTCGCCTTGGGGTATTAATATTTAAATGGCGGGGAGAAGTTCGCACAAATATGTGGCCGAGGACTCGAGATTGCCTTTTCGAGTAACCAGACACTTCGTTTGTTTTGACGTTCGCTCGCTATGTAATACCTCACCTCAGCTTTCAGGCCCACGTGACAAACTCCCACAATTCAGCTCAAAACGGCGTTATGACCATATCAGGAGTTCTTAGTACTTATCAGAAATTTGCACACGCCACCACGTTTTTGGAGCATGACATAAGAGCAGTAGTGAGGACTGCTGCACCGAGATTGTGAAGATTATTCACATTTCAAGAAACAGGCTGCTGCGCATGTGCGTTGTATATAATCAAAAACACGTAAGTGTGGAAAAATACAAATGTTGTTCTGTCAACAACATGAATGATATTGCCTTTTTCACTTCCGCATAATTCCAGCGTAACTTTCTGATACTCCTATCAGAAAGGTAGTTCCAAAAGTGCAATGCAACGCCGTTCTTATTCTAATGCGTGAGTACTACTCCGCTGACACAGCGGCCACCGAGCGAGATTGGTTCCTGCTAGTAAGAAGAGGAAATCGGAGGATTTAGGAACGACTTTATAACTCCACAGTAAATTCAGCTGAAACGAGCGGAACTCCCGAATCTTTGATTTTGTCCAAACGCCGAGGTCTAGTATAAAAACTAATTCGAGTAAATATGCGATATATTCCTGAAGTATGGAATTCTTTGGTCCTATTCCGTTAATTGCTTTAAACAGACACAGTCGTTAAAATTTGATCATATAGCATGACCTCACTACAATGATTAGAGCCTGTGTTCCTCAAGGCCTTCAAATACTCTAACAAAAACGTCGTGAGCTTATGTTAATGTCTGCCCTCACACATCATAAAGTTAAAAAACCTTTCTCAGTTTTCACGTCGGTCGGTCTGTCGAGGGGGTGGTGGTTGCAACCACATAAGATATCGCACCTTCGGTGGTCGCACGGACACGTGATCATGATCATAAGGGATCACCTGTCCATCGTCACTGAGGTCACGTGACCATAGTCCGTGGGGTCCCGTCCACCAGGTGACCACATAAGAAATAGCGCACCTTTGATGGCCACACATAGTCGCGTGACTGAGTCGGAAGCAACCTGACAATACTGATAATAGCGCACTTTTGCTGGCCACATGTTCATGCGTAAGCGTCGTTTGTTTGTGGGTGGGGGTCACGTGACCATGGCCCATCGGTTTCCGTCCACCACGTAGCCACACTAGAAATAGCGAACCTGCTGGTCGCACGGTCAAGTGCCCATGATCCGTGGGGTCACGCGTGACCGTCGACCACTACGTGATCCCCCCGCAGTACCCTTCCGGAGCATCTTCAGAATTCCAAAAAAGCACTCACGGAAGAAGCCATATAAAGGACCTCACGGAAGTCGACAAAGATTCATGGAGGTTCCATAACAGTTCCACACCCCTTTAACGAAGAAGCGTTTACGCCATAAAAGACGGTGCAAAATGCTGCGAGTTCCATGAGAATCTCCTAGACGATTTGGTTTATAATTTCTTATTTATAGCTATATCTAATTTTTCTCTTCAATGAACCGCAGCAAACGTTACGATTCATCCCAGCCAACCCAGCCCGGTGAGCGTGCCACATGACTTTACATTTTTCGCACTGCTGCGCAATACCGTCTGATCACGTGGCGCACTCTCTGTGTTGGTTTGGTTCCGAGGTTCGTGAAGTATTTTTCTGTTCATTTGTGACTGAGACAGAGTAATACCCGTTTCTTTCTCAATGCTCTTTATTCCAGGGCTAACATAATTTTCTACAGCAGTACGCTTCCGGCCACCGTTTTATTGAACAAAGACTGAGGGTCTGGCTACTTTGTTAGGAAAGGGGAGATCAAAGTTAGTGTTAATGAAAAAAACATAGCTTAGCTTATCACTTCGCGTCCGCATACACGATGCACGCACGCGCGCACGTTGCGCTTTTAGAATTGCTTTGAAGGCTCGTTGGGCGTTGTCGTGTTGTCCATGGGCCAAGCAGTTTGGCGAGTCTGAAAGGTTTCAGTGTTCATCCGCTCAGATGTTGTTTCTATGATATCTCCTCGAACCTTGGTCTCTCTATACTCAAGTGGTAGACGACGCGAAATATATAATTTTCATCCCTCTACTACATGCTGGTATCATGGCAAATACTTGAAAAGAACTCTATTTTGAAAAAAAAAAAACGCTTCAAAGTGGACCTGGTTTTTCAGTACTGACGGTTTCGCCCTACTTTTCAAATTTGAGCACACGCGCCTTCACAGGGAACTTTTGGAGCACGGCTCATGCACCCATTCTGGGCGCAATATATAATTTTCATCCCTCTACTACATGCTAGTGCCATGGCAAATACTTGGAAATAAATCTGTCTTGAGAAAAACCGCTCCGAAGTGGACCTGGCTTTTCCGTTTCGAAGGTTTCGTCCCATTTTTAAAGTTTGAGCACCCGCGCCTTCACAGGGAACTTTTGGAGCACGGCTCATGCACCCATTCTGGGCGAAATATATAATTTTCATCCCTCTACTACATGCTAGTGCCATGGCAAATACTTGGAAATAAATCTGTCTTGAGAAAAACCGCTCCGAAGCGGACCTGGTTTTTCCGTTTCGACGGTTTCGTCCCATTTTTAAAGTTTGAGCACCCGCGCCTTCACAGGGAACTTTTGGACCACGACTAATGCACCCATTCTGGGCGAAATGTATAATTTTCATCCCTCTACTACATGCTAGTGCCATGGCAAATACTTGGAAATAAATCTGCCTTGAGAAAAACCGCTCCGAAGTGAACCTGGTTTTTCCGTTTCGACGGTTTCGTCCCATTTTTAAAGTTTGAGCACCCGCGCCTTCACAGGGAACTTTTGGAGCACGGCTCATGCACCCATTCTGGGCGAAATATATAATTTTCATCCCTCTACTACATGCTAGTGCCATGGCAAATACTTGGAAATAAATCTGTCTTGAGAAAAACCGCTCCGAAGTGGACCTGGTTTTTCCGTTTCGACGGTTTCGTCCCATTTTTAAAGTTTGAGCACCCGCGCCTTCACAGGGGAACTTTTGGAGCACGGCTCATGCACCCATTCTGGGCGAAATATATAACTTTCATCCCTATACTACATGCTAGTGCCATGGCAAATACTTGGAAATAAATCTGTCTTGAGAAAAACCGCTCCGAAGTGGACCTGGTTTTTCCGTTTCGACGGTTTCGTCCCATTTTTAAAGTTGGAGCACCCGCGCCTTCACAGGGAACTTTTGGAGCACGGCTCATGCACCCATTCTGGGCGAAATATATAATTTTCATCCCTCTACTACATGCTAGTGCCATGGCAAATACTTGGAAATAAATCTGTCTTGAGAAAAACCGCTCCGAAGTGGACCTGGTTTTTCCGTTTCGACGGTTTCGTCCCATTTTTAAAGTTTGAGCACCCGCGCCTTCACAGGGAACTTTTGGAGCACGGCTCATGCACCCATTCTGGGCGAAATATATAACTTTCATCCCTATACTACATGCTAGTGCCATGGCAAATACTTGGAAATAAATCTGTCTTGAGAAAAACCGCTCCGAAGTGGACCTGGTTTTTCCGTTTCGACGGTTTCGTCCCATTTTTAAAGTTTGAGCACCCGCGCCTTCACAGGGAACTTTTGGAGCACGGCTCATGCACCCATTCTGGGCGAAATATATAATTTTCATCCCTCTACTACATGCTAGTGCCATGGCAAATACTTGGAAATAAATCTGTCTTGAGAAAAACCGCTCCGAAGTGGACCTGGTTTTTCCGTTTCGACGGTTTCGTCCCATTTTTAAAGTTTGAGCACCCGCGCCTTCACAGGGAACTTTTGGACCACGACTCATGCACCCATTCTGGGCGAAATATATAATTTTCATCCCTCTACTACATGCTAGTGCCATGGCAAATACTTGGAAATAAATCTGTCTTGAGAAAAACCGCTCCGAAGTGGACCTGGTTTTTCCGTTTCGACGGTTTCGTCCCATTTTTAAAGTTTGAGCACCCGCGCCTTCACAGGGAACTTTTGGACCACGACTCATGCACCCATTCTGGGCGAAATATATAATTTTCATCACTCTACTACATGCTAGTGCCATGGCAAATACTTGGAAATAAATCTGTCTTGAGAAAAACCGCTCCGAAGTGGACCTGGTTTTTCCGTTTCGACGGTTTCGTCCCATTTTTAAAGTTTGAGCACCCGCGCCTTCACAGGGAACTTTTGGACCACGACTCATGCACCCATTCTGGGCGAAATATATATTTTTCATCCCTCTACTACATGCTAGTGCCATGGCAAATACTTGGAAATAAATCTGTCTTGAGAAAAAGCGCTCCGAAGTGGACCTGGTTTTTCCGTTTCGACGGTTTCGTCCCATTTTTAAAGTTTGAGCACCCGCGCCTTCACAGGGAACTTTTGGACCACGACTCATGCACCCATTCTGGGCGAAATATATAATTTTCATCCCTCTACTACATGCTAGTGCCATGGCAAATACTTGGAAATAAATCTGTCTTGAGAAAAACCGCTCCGAAGTGGACCTGGTTTTTCCGTTTCGACGGTTTCGTCCCATTTTTAAAGTTTGAGCACCCGCGCCTTCACAGGGAACTTTTGGAGCACGACTCATGCACCCATTCTGGGCGAAATATATAATTTTCATCCCTCTACTACATGCTAGTGCCATGGCAAATACTTGGAAATAAATCTGTCTTGAGAAAAACCGCTCCGAAGTGGACCTGGTTTTTCCGTTTCGACGGTTTCGTCCCATTTTTAAAGTTTGAGCACCCGCGCCTTCACAGGGAACTTTTGGACCACGACTCATGCACCCATTCTGGGCGAAATATATAATTTTCATCACTCTACTACATGCTAGTGCCATGGCAAATACTTGGAAATAAATCTGTCTTGAGAAAAACCGCTCCGAAGTGGACCTGGTTTTTCCGTTTCGACGGTTTCGTCCCATTTTTAAAGTTTGAGCACCCGCGCCTTCACAGGGAACTTTTGGACCACGACTCATGCACCCATTCTGGGCGAAATATATATTTTTCATCCCTCTACTACATGCTAGTGCCATGGCAAATACTTGGAAATAAATCTGTCTTGAGAAAAACCGCTCCGAAATGGACCTGGTTTTTCCGTTTTGACGGTTTCGTCCCATTTTTAAAGTTTGAGCACCCGCGCCTTTACAGGGAACTTTTGGACCACGACTCATGCACCCATTCTGGGCGAAATGTATAATTTTCATCCCTCTACTACATGCTAATTCCATGGCAAATACTTGGAAATAAATCTGTCTTGAGAAAAACCGCTCCGAAATGGACCTGGTTTTTCCGTTTCGACGGTTTCGTCCCATTTTTAAAGTTTGAGCACCCGCGCCTTCACAGGGAACTTTTGGACCACGACTCATGCACCCATTCTGGGCGAAATATATAACTTTCATCCCTCTACTACATGCTAGTGCCATGGCAAATACTTGGAAATAAATCTGTCTTGAGAAAAACCGCTCCGAAATGGACCTGGTTTTTCCGTTTCGACGGTTTCGTCCCATTTTTAAAGTTTGAGCACCCGCGCCTTCACAGGGAACTTTTGGAGCACGGCTCATGCACCCATTCTGGGCGAAATATATAATTTTCATCCCTCTACTACATGCTAGTGCCATGGCAAATACTTGGAAATAAATCTGTCTTGAGAAAAACCGCTCCGAAATGGACCTGGTTTTTCCGTTTCGACGGTTTCGTCCCATTTTTAAAGTTTGAGCACCCGCGCCTTCACAGGGAACTTTTGGAGCACGGCTCATGCACCCATTCTGGGCGAAATATATATTTTTCATCCCTCTACTACATGCTAGTGCCATGGCAAATACTTGGAAATAAATCTGTCTTGAGAAAAACCGCTCCGAAGTGGACCTGGCTTTTCCGTTTCGACGGTTTCGTCCCATTTTTAAAGTTTGAGCACCCGCGCCTTCACAGGGAACTTTTGGAGCACGGCTCATGCACCCATTCTGGGCGAAATATATAATTTTCATCCCTCTACTACATGCTAGTGCCATGGCAAATACTTGGAAATAAATCTGTCTTGAGAAAAACCACTCCGAAGCGGACCTGGTTTTTCCGTTTCGACGGTTTCGTCCCATTTTTAAAGTTTGAGCACCCGCGCCTTCACAGGGAACTTTTGGACCACGACTAATGCACCCATTCTGGGCGAAATGTATAATTTTCATCCCTCTACTACATGCTAGTGCCATGGCAAATACTTGGAAATAAATCTGCCTTGAGAAAAACCGCTCCGAAGTGAACCTGGTTTTTCCGTTTCGACGGTTTCGTCCCATTTTTAAAGTTTGAGCACCCGCGCCTTCACAGGGAACTTTTGGAGCACGGCTCATGCACCCATTCTGGGCGAAATATATAATTTTCATCCCTCTACTACATGCTAGTGCCATGGCAAATACTTGGAAATAAATCTGTCTTGAGAAAAACCGCTCCGAAATGGACCTGGTTTTTCCGTTTCGACGGTTTCGTCCCATTTTTAAAGTTTGAGCACCCGCGCCTTCACAGGGAACTTTTGGAGCACGGCTCATGCACCCATTCTGGGCGAAATATATAATTTTCATCCCTCTACTACATGCTAGTGCCATGGCAAATACTTGGAAATAAATCTGTCTTGAGAAAAACCGCTCCGAAATGGACCTGGTTTTTCCGTTTCGACGGTTTCGTCCCATTTTTAAAGTTTGAGCACCCGCGCCTTCACAGGGAACTTTTGGACCACGACTCATGCACCCATTCTGGGCGAAATGTATAATTTTCATCCCTCTACTACATGCTAGTGCCATGGCAAATACTTGGAAATAAATCTGTCTTGAGAAAAACCGCTCCGAAGTGGACCTGGTTTTTCCGTTTCGACGGTTTCGTCCCATTTTTAAAGTTTGAGCACCCGCGCCTTCACAGGGAACTTTTGGACCACGACTCATGCACCCATTCTGGGCGAAATGTATAATTTTCATCCCTCTACTACATGCTAGTGCCATGGCAAATACTTGGAAATAAATCTGTCTTGAGAAAAACCGCTCCGAAATGGACCTGGTTTTTCCGTTTCGACGGTTTCGTCCCATTTTTAAAGTTTGAGCACCCGCGCCTTCACAGGGAACGTTTGGACCACGACTCATGCACCCATTCTGGGCGAAATGTATAATTTTCATCCCTCTACTACATGCTAGTGCCATGGCAAATACTTGGAAATAAATCTGTCTTGAGAAAAACCGCTCCGAAATGGACCTGGTTTTTCCGTTTCGACGGTTTCGTCCCATTTTTAAAGTTTGAGCACCCGCGCCTTCACAGGGAACTTTTGGAGCACGGCTCATGCACCCATTCTGGGCGAAATATATAATTTTCATCCCTCTACTACATGCTAGTGCCATGGCAAATACTTGGAAATAAATCTGTCTTGAGAAAAACCGCTCCGAAATGGACCTGGTTTTTCCGTTTCGACGGTTTCGTCCCATTTTTAAAGTTTGAGCACCCGCGCCTTCACAGGGAACTTTTGGACCACGACTCATGCACACATTCTGGGCGAAATGTATAATTTTCATCCCTCTACTACATGCTAGTGCCATGGCAAATACTTGGAAATAAATCTGTCTTGAGAAAAACCGCTCCGAAGTGGACCTGGTTTTTCCGTTTCGACGGTTTCGTCCCATTTTTAAAGTTTGAGCACCCGCGCCTTCACAGGGAACTATTGGACCACGACTCATGCACCCATTCTGGGCGAAATGTATAATTTTCATCCCTCTACTACATGCTAGTGCCATGGCAAATACTTGGAAATAAATCTGTCTTGAGAAAAACCGCTCCGAAATGGACCTGGTTTTTCCGTTTCGACGGTTTCGTCCCATTTTTAAAGTTTGAGCACCCGCGCCTTCACAGGGAACGTTTGGACCACGACTCATGCACCCATTCTGGGCGAAATGTATAATTTTCATCCCTCTACTACATGCTAGTGCCATGGCAAATACTTGGAAATAAATCTGTCTTGAGAAAAACCGCTCCGAAGTGGACCTGGTTTTTCCGTTTCGACGGTTTCGTCCCATTTTTAAAGTTTGAGCACCCGCGCCTTCACAGGGAACTTTTGGAGCACGGCTCATGCACCCATTCTGGGCGAAATATATAATTTTCATCCCTCTACTACATGCTAGTGCCATGGCAAATACTTGGAAAAAAATCTGTCTTGAGAAAAACTGCTCCGAAGTGGACCTGGTTTTTCCGTTTCGACGGTTTCGTCCCATTTTTAAAGTTTGAGCACCCGCGCCTTCACAGGGAACTTTTGGACCACGACTCATGCACCCATTCTGGGCGAAATGTATAATTTTCATCCCTCTACTACATGCTAGTGCCATGGCAAATACTTGGAAATAAATCTGTCTTGAGAAAAACCGCTCCGAAGTGGACCTGGTTTTTCCGTTTCGACGGTTTCGTCCCATTTTTAAAGTTTGAGCACCCGCGCCTTCACAGGGAACTTTTGGAGCACGGCTCATGCACCCATTCTGGGCGAAATATATAATTTTCATCCCTCTACTACATGCTAGTGCCATGGCAAATACTTGGAAATAAATCTGTCTTGAGAAAAACCGCTCCGAAGTGGACCTGGTTTTTCCGTTTCGACGGTTTCGTCCCATTTTTAAAGTTTGAGCACCCGCGCCTTCACAGGGAACTTTTGGACCACGACTCATGCACCCATTCTGGGCGAAATGTATAATTTTCATCCCTATACTACATGCTAGTGCCATGGCAAATACTTGGAAATAAATCTGTCTTGAGAAAAACCGCTCCGAAGTGGACCTGGTTTTTCCGTTTCGACGGTTTCGTCCCATTTTTAAAGTTTGAGCACCCGCGCCTTCACAAGGAACTTTTGGAGCACGGCTCATGCACCCATTCTGGGCGAAATATATAATTTTAATCCCTCTACTACATGCTAGTGCCATGGCAAATACTTGGAAATAAATCTGTCTTGAAAACAACCGCTCCGAAGTGGACCTGGTTTTTCCGTTTCGACGGTTTCGTCCCATTTTTAAAGTTTGAGCACCCGCGCCTTCACAGGGAACTTTTGGACCACGACTCATGCACCCATTCTGGGCGATATGTATAATTTTCATCCCTCTACTACATGCTAGTGCCATGGCAAATACTTGGAAATAAATCTGTCTTGAGAAAAACCGCTCCGAAGTGGACCTGGTTTTTCCGTTTCGACGGTTTCGTCCCATTTTTAAAGTTTGAGCACCCGCGCCTTCACAGGGAACTTTTGGAGCACGGCTCATGCACCCATTTTGGGCGAGATATATCATTTTCATCCCTCTACTACATGCTGGTGCCATGGCAAATACTTGGAAATAAATCTGTCTTGAGAAAAACCGCTTCAAACCAGACCTGGTTTTTCCGTTTTGACGGCTTCGTCCAACTTTTCAAATTTGGGCCTCCGCTCATCCACAAGGAACTTGTTTAGAACATTCGGGTCTTTAACTGGGAAAAATAATAAAATTTAAGTCCATCAAATCAATCATGGTACAACTGCATATCCTTGAAAATAAACCTCCTCGATGGGAAAGGCGTTCGAGCGAGGACGTTACGTAGTTCTCATTTTCCAATGTTCTCCTCGCTGGATCGATCGACATGTTTTCTACTTGATATTTTGAATTTATGTGCTTGACGTGTCATGAAGAGACCATCAAGTACAGTCAGCTTCCTTGCCAAATAATCACTCAATATTCCCACTTTATTCGCCCTAAATGTAGCTTCGCCAAGGTCAATAATTTCTTAATGATTAATAACAATATTTCTATACCTTTTCTTAGCCATGATAAAATTTCTAAATAAAAAAACAAATAGTTGCTTTCTTTGTTTGGTAGTTTAGTGATCCCAGCAGCAGAATGCAGGAAACGATTCTGAACAGCTGGCTGATCGATTATGCGCCTGGTTCGACAAACTGGTCTCAGGAACCCGAGCAAATAAGTTTGAGAGAAGACAGAGCGTACACTACGCTTCCTGGATGTTTTTGCCTTGTCGCAGTTATATGGCAAATCTCGTATCTTTCTGTATTTTTAAATTAGGGAGGTTTGAAAATCACTTTGTGTGGCACGTTTGGGAGAGGTGCCCCAGAAGGATGTTTTTTCTACGCATTACAAAATATCATACAAATCACGAAACTTTGTCATATGATTGGGGGAGGGTTGTATTTATAATATAAAATTAAAATTTATTTCACTCACCTAATAATATATTTTAAAAACCGATCAAACCTGATACCACCCATAGTGGCTATGCATCAAATAATTTACTCGAATGAGGAACCTGCAGTTTATGCGCTGTAATCTTGACTTTTTTGCGGAAGGATTGGATCGTGTCAGAGATTGGACGGGTAGCATGGCAAATCTGAAAAAATGTGATGTTGAGCAAATATTGCCGTATTTCTATATTTAATACATTGCTTCTATGGGAGCGTTGCCATAATCCGCCAAGAGATGGCGCTAGCATGCGATGGCACAGGTTTCTGGGGTTGAACAAGAAAAAGTAAAAATTTATTTCAGCTAATATCCGTTTACACTTTCATTAAGCTTCTTTAATTGAAGTAAAATTCGTGAACAAAAAAGAAAAAAAAAGAAGCGAATCACATGGCCGTTTTTTCTTCTTTTTTCTTCTTTTTTTTTTTTTTAGTTTTGCTTTGAAAGGTTATCGTCAAGCACCGAATGTTCTTCCTTAGGTTAGTGCACCAAGTGAGCAATATCCTCCCCCAATATTATTTCAATGACAGCTTCGAGATTTCACCCAAAACGAATTTGAAATAGCCTGCGATTGCTTCTAAGCGCTTGCAGTGTCGCGCAGTGTAAAAAAAAAAAAAAAAGTAACGTTAAAATATTATTTTTTCTATGCCATTTGGTGGTACATGTGTAATACAAAACGTTTCAATACTGTCTGCAACTTTCGTTTTCCTTACACGTTTTTACGTTGTTACGCCTCGCCTCCGACACACGTCTGTTCAGGCGTTTCAGGGCCTAATTGGAATCTCATGTGAACACTCGGCCCGGTCCTGAGCTGACAGCGTGGTGGAAGCCACGAGCTCGTTGGACGAGTCACACGTCTGTCTTCCCCCACGCAACCTTAATCCCGCCCCCCCATAGCCCCGCCCAGAAAGGGCGGGGTCAGGAAACGAAAGGGAGGTGGCTCATGGCTCTGGCGAGCGCGTAGCTTCTACCACACTGTCAGCTTATGGGTAAACAAAGCATAGTTACATTGCAATAAGCCGGCCGCAGTTTCGCAGAAATAACCCAACTCACATAGCGTACTTGGTGGTAAGGTCCTCCGACCTTTCGTAGGTCTATAATTCCGGCGTCAACTCTAACCTGACTTGGCTTGAATCTAAAAAAAAAAAATTATTTAAGCAAAATACGTGAACGTTTTTATGTAATTCCACGTCATTTTTGAGTATGCACTTACGGGACAAGGCAGTGTGCGGCTGTGAGCACAGTGTCGGCATTGATTAAAGAGCCACCACAGAAGTGTGTTGCCATTCTTCGGAAACGCAAAGCCACCTATGAAAATCATTGGCAGAGTTAAATGTTTATTTTTTCTCGTTAAAAATATATTACCCTGAAGCACCTGAAATCTCGCGTCAATTCAGCCAGAGCAGTTTGAGTAAGGGAGCTTTCACGATGTACCCGGGAAATGCTTTCCTCAGTGTGAGTTCATGGAATGAATCAACTATCGTTGGTTTCAATCCAAGTGCGGACGCAGCCGTCACTGCCAGCCAATGGGAGCATTCAAGCAGCGTCCCATTCGGCAACGTCCTGGTGTTTTGTCATATTTCCGCACGATTAACCCAGCACTGGCACTGCTGAGCTAATCGCGTACACTCTCAACAAAAGGATTGTCGTAGGGTACGACCTTTGGGGTAGTAAGAAGCCGTCACAGATATCGCTACCCCCCCCTTCGTTATACTAGCAACCCCAAGGGCAGTCGCACGGCACGCAATCAACAGGTAATCACAGTGAGCACCCCCAAAAGAAACATGGCGGCTGGCAAGCGACAGGAAAGCGATACGAGTAAGGCCTAGCGAGCTGGACTGCTTTTTTTTCTAAAATACGATTCCCAAGTGCGCGCGCCCGTTCGCTGTCTTCCGTGCGCACTAAAGCACTCCAAAACGCGCCTCGAAGCACCGGCACCGCACTTAGTGGGGGATTCGCGGGTTTGTCCGAGACTGCTTTCGCGCGGGAGGCACTCACTTGATCGAATGACGTTAGCCGGCTGCATTTGCTTCACGGCCAGAAAACATTCAAAGAAGGAATCGTACAGCGACAAATGGAATGATGTCTTTATTGAACAGAGCATCTGCTTGCTGTGCTTGCCGTAAGTGATTCGGCGTTTTCGGTTGACAGCGCCGATGCGAAGCATCACCGATTCAAGCGGCGTCGGTTTCGATCGTTCAACGCTCCCGCTCACCTGTTCGCATTCGTTATCCACTTTCAAGTCCCTGGTAATCCTCACCGCGTCTGTGCACGCACTTGGAGCTGTACACCGCACGGAACACCCGTTCAACTTGCTATGGGACGGATCAGGTGTTGGACTGATCCAACTGGGACGAGAGAGAGACCGAGAGCCGAACCCAAGCCTCCGCAGGCTGCTCCGTGGCGCCATGGAATGCCTCCATGTTTTTCACCCAAATAAATAGACATAAACGCACGACTCCTTGAATTGGGCGGCGACAAGCGCCACCTGACGGATGTTTTTCACCTAAAAAATAGACATAAAAACGCGCGGCTCCTTCAATTGGGCGGCGACAAGCGCCACCTAACGAACAACGTTCAAACTAACAAAAAAGAAAAACTAGCAATCATTGTGAGCGCCTCGCCAGACACACACCTATTTCACACCACACTTCACACATTCGCGACATAGAGGTAACATATGCATTGTGTACATGAACGCGTATACAAACAGCACAAGGTATAACACAAGACACTGACACTTTCCATTCCTATACACACGGAAAGTCGTCACCACCAGCTTATATACTGCTGTATTTTTTGTAACCGATTAGGCTGGTGACCACTGTCATATTTTGCATAAATACAAAAAGACTGTGCAAGATTTACCCGTATACAATATTTTCTCCTACCGCCCTTAGGAAAGCGCTCTTATCTCTAATGTAATCCACTGCAAAAGTGAACTGCAGGTTATAAATAAATTTGAATAGTCGCTGCACGTCACGTTTTCGTCGGTTTCGTTTTCTCGCTAGCCTACACTTCTAGTATACAGAAGCCTGTTTAATGAGTTGTATTAATTATCGAAACTAATTTCTGCAATTCAAACTTTCTGAACATGCTGACGGATTTTCTTTTCTCTTTTTACATATCCGGATGACTTCACCGGTGGTTGAGTACACGCAAAGTAACGTTGAGTACACTGAGCACGCGGAAGTGATTCTGCACTCTAAAACCGGTCCCTCATAAAAAACGCTGTCCCTCTGATTTTAGAGGGGACAACAATGCTTTCAGGGGGACAGCCCTTTTTAAGAGGGAAATTGAAAAATAAAATAGCAACATCTAGAGGGACACCAACATATTAAGAGAGACCAAGGAAACCGTTTCGTTAGTCCCTCTGAACAGGAAAGACAGACAAAAAGATTCACGCGTGTCCCTTCATATTAAGAGGGGACCGGTCCCTCTTAACTGGACCAATGTAGTTCGGTCAGGAGGAGGGGGGCGGGCGCACTAATCCACGGCAAAGAGTTCAGACGGTGCTAAGGCTTCGCGCCAATTCACGGAGAGCTGGAAACGGTCGTTGCCGGAGAGTCGCAAGCGTCATGCTGCTCGTTTGACTTTCTTCGGGTGAGTAATCCTGTCATATTGGCGCTTTTGTTTTGGGTGCATTGCGGGTGGGAATAACGAGCCATCAATATTTTCACGCTGGCTGTGAGATGCACGAGCTTTGCATGTAGAGTGAGAGTGTTCAGCTGTAGTCCGCGGACGCGGTCGCTTCCTGGATCTGCTCGTTCAGCTAGCACAAAGCGTCGCTAATAGTTTGCCCTGCCGTGAGCCGCAGGGCTGTCTTTCGCACAAAACACTTTTAGCGGGTTAGGGTGTCCCAATGTGTACGCGTCTGTCTTAAGCTGGTGATATCAGACCATTTTCTGTCCGACGCTTGTCTACTTTTCAATTTCGAACGCGCGATCGTTCTTCTCCCAGCTCGAGCTGCTAACTTTGGCATGTACTACGCCGGCATTTTATTACCGGCAATTTCCTGGTATTTTATCCATGAGCGTACACTGTCGGCATCGAGTACTACAAAGGATGGCATCACCCTCCCTAAGGCAAAGCCAACATAAAGGCACCCTAGCTGGGGCAGTCAGTGTTTGTAAGCTTGGCTCGCCGATTTCTTTCTCGGTGTGCACTCTAAATGCTTGAGGTTGACCGCCCGAGAGCGTTGATTGACAGAAACAATGTTGGCGATTTTGCGTTTGTTTGCCTTCACAATTCATTACAGCAATTTACACTGCAACGTTATGTTGTAGACATCGTTAGCGTTGCAGTGATTATGAACATTTTTTTCTCAAGTGGGCGGCGAGTAAAAACCCATAATGTGTGTGTATGTTTGTGAAAAGGGCAGGGGGATTGGACGAGCACAAAACAAAAAGAAGAAATAAAGGTTTTTTTTTCTTCGCGTGTTCGCGTTGCGTCGGCGTCGCGGCGTCTGGGGGAAGGGTGTAGCGGCGGCCAGGGAGTACATTTTTTTTTTTTGTATTTCTTTGGCGTATTGTTTTGTTCGTTATATTTTGACGGTCGTGCCGGCACAGCTACCGGCTTTTTTTTTTTTTTTTTTTGGCGCCGACCATGTTTTTGTTTTTGGAGATTTTATTTATGATGTTTATTATGCTCTTTGTTTTCTGTAGCTGGCTGAATATTTTTTTTTCTGTGTCGTGCATCCGCGAAAAATATATAAACAGAAGTTTGCTTTTTTTTTTCTTTTCTTTCTTATGCGATTTAGGGCTAGTGCGTTGATGTGGGCGTTAAATGACTGACCGTTATTAACAATCTTGTTTTCAGAGTGAGGCAATGGCAACGAACGTTGACATGAAGGGAATCAGGCGGGGGTTCCGCTCGGATTGCTCGTGTAAAGAGCTCTACCGGGACCCTCTGCACGGTGGAACGCACCACCCTGAGTGGTGAGCCTACTGCGGCCACCCGCACACGGTTCACAACGAACTCGGTAATTATTAACTTTTTGTATTCCGGTATGTAGGTAGGCTCTATTTACGTTCTGTTGGCATATGCACTGCTTCTGAAAAAAAAAAGAAAAAAAAATGAATGGCTTGCGGCGAAATATTTATAGAAATGTAATTTTTTATTTGATTATGTTGCTTTCTAAAACATGCGCTAGATCACTTCTACAGCTTCGAGCCGCAAATGCAATCCATGCTTTCCAAAGCACATGGGGGTTCTAAAGCTCATCTACTACAAAATGCGTTTTCGTTTTGTCTTGGTAATACAGAAACAATTGATTCTCGTAAATTAATTAAAACTGCAGTCTATTCTCGTACCAAAAATTAATAGTAGCAGAAGTTGCGTCATAAGCTAATGTCACTCGCTATTTCATCGCATACAGATTGGGTTCCGAATCTTTGAACTGTTTGCACTTTATTTTCGCATTTGTTTCCTATCGCCTGCTTGATAACAGGTGAAAGCGCTTCATTACCTTTATTCTAATTCCCACCCTCTGTATCTAAAGGAAAACAATATGGTCTTTCATTCAGCTAAAGGTGGATGCACAACTTCGGTTCCATAACACGATCGTCACCATACTGGGAAACCTGGAGGAGGTAAAAGGGGCCTTCTGCGGAGACAACCCAACAACATTCTTGAACATTAAGACCATCCTCCGGTCTCGATTGGCCAGAAGTTCTTTCATCACCTATGGTATGTGAAAAAGCGAATGCAAAAATAGAAATCTAAGTTTGACGCTGACGCAATATTTTTTTTTTTTTTTTTTAGGAATTGCTGCTTGCAGGACGATTTTACCCCTGACGAAAAAGTTCCAAGACCCAAGACTTTCTACGTTTCGGAGAAATTTGGGATCGTTTCTGGGAACTGGTCAGTGAAACTCACCGCTAGCACGACTATGGAGGGGGCACTAGTCATGTGCTTATGGGTGTATTACATAACGGGACTTTCCTACCCCGTGGCATGTGGACAAACCCTTGGACTCCTCTAGGGTCTGCTCGTTGAAAATAAAGTGTTTCGATTCAGTTTATGTCGGAGAAGCTCATAAAATCGCTTATGGCCGTTCAGAAACAACAGAAATTCTGAGCTTCTGCTGATGGCAAGAGACGCCGAATAATTAGTTTTTAATGCTATGAAGTAGGTAACTACGCTCTAAAAAAAAAAGCACAGGAATCTACTTTCCCGAGCCAGCACTTGGAAAGTCAATCACCGTAACTCACGGAAGCAGCTCAGCGAATCACGATGCCGAAACATAAGATTAGACCAAAAAAGCCAGTCCGAGTTGTGACATTAACCAATGCAAAACATCACGCTTGTTGTGCTTAATGTCGCAACTCATTTTTTTGGTATAATCATATGTTTCGGCATCTACATTCGCTGAGCTGCCTCCGAGAGTTATGGTGAGTGTCTTTCCAAGTGTTGTGCGGGAAAGTAGACGCACGGGCTTTTTTTTAGAATGTACTTTTCTTTTTGTGTTATCCGCTAAAAAAAAGTTTTTTTTTTTGTTTTTTTTTTCAGCACGATCGTATTGTTGTTGTTTATGACAGGCAAAATGAGTCACTCTGCAGCACGAAATTTTTTGTGTGATAGCTTCCAAGAAACGCCGATTTCTGGCGTCGTTCTAAGTCTTTTTTTATTCGTAAAAGCTACCAGAACATCGTTATAGAATTATTATTTTGATGAAGACATATCAAAATATTTTCTTGTGTCATGGCAAATAAAACAGTGTCTACTCTTAAAGATTGTTACTGTTTTCTTTAACACATACTTTGGTTAAACCATATCAGCAAAAGTGCGAGAAGTGCAGTGCAGCATGTCAGCTTACACTCAAAACACGAAGGAGCAGAAATTGTACGATACAATAACAGAGGTAACTTAAAGCCGGGGTCACGCTGCTTATACATCATACAAAATACATTCTGCAGACATGTTCCAATACGAGTCACCGCGACATCCGTGCTTTGTATGCCACGTGACAAAGTAACCTCTTGATTGGTTACCTCGTGGCGTACGAAGCGCGGATGTCGAGGCGACTCGTTTCGGAACATGTCTGCAGAATGTATTTTGTATGAAGTATAAGCAGCGTGACCCCGACTTAAGGGGGACTATGCCCCTGCATTTTAAGCGGGCCACCGTCCCTCCGAATTTAAGGAAGAAAATATCTAAAAACTGTCCCTCTTAATTAAGGGACTCTGACCTCAAATTTAAGGGAGACGCCGCCTCGCTTACTTTAAGAGGGGTGGTGTCTCACTTAATTAAGAGGGAGCATCTCCATGTAATATTAAGAGGTCTGTCGCCCCCCTTAAAGTTAAGTGGGAAAAAATCGAAGAAATGTCCCTCTTACTAAGTGGGACCGGGCTTAGAGTGTGGCGATTCTGGCGAAGCGCGTCCACCGGTCCCCCCGAAGCATTGTTTGTTTTCTTCTTTCCACTACAATTGTTTCTGCTCAAGCGCGTTTCTTTCAAATGTATGTTCTATGCGCGAGCGCTCGCGCCAAGAGGACAGTGCAGAATTGCGCTTTCGGGCCCGTGCCTTCACCTACGTATGTTAAATTATATAAGCATCAAAGAACGCCGAGATCATAGTTCTCTGCGCCGCACCTGCTGGCGTCTGCAGCAGTACTTTTTCTAAAGCAAAAATCTAAAACAAATAGCACTTGTATGTTTGCCAACGCCTTATTTTTGAAAATACACTTGAAATCTTTTATATAGATAAAAGGAGCGCGCGCCGGAAGGACTGAAATCCTAGTCCTTTTGGGATGACACACATCCATTTGGGATGACCGACACTTGCCCTAGCGGCCCTGCCATTGTTGAGGCATTTTTTAAACGCCATTTTGGAAATGGACTTCAGCTGGGCCGTCATATTCCGCATTACATCTTCTTGTGACCCACATAGGGTCCCTTTCAGCGGCATTTTTATCTTGGGGAAGTGCCAGAAATCACAAGGAGCGACGTCGGGAAAGTAGAGAGCCTGATGCGTGCTGTGTCTGGCCAAGAAACTCAATCAGATGCAAAGAACGAGCTGGTGCAGTCATGGTGCCACTGTCGTGTTCCAGCTACCCACAGATCCGGTGTATCGTGCTGCACGGCATTGTGAAGAGTACTAGCAGAAGATACGTTCAGGTAGTACTCTTTGGTAATGTTTTAACCTTGTAGTGCATACTCGGGATGCATTACCCCAGGAGAGTCAAAGAAAATGGTCAACATCACTTTGATGTTGCTATGCACCTGTCATGCTTGTTTTCACACCGGGATGTTGAATGTCTCCATTGTGATGACTACATCTTGGTTTCCAGATTGTACGCGTTAACTCATGACTCATCACCAGTGATGACGGAGTTCAGGAAGCTGGGGTCACCATTTATGGAGTCCAACATGTCTTGCGAGACCTCCAGACAGAGTTCCTTTTGCTCCATAGTGAGCAACGTCGGCATGAATTTTACAGACACTCTACGTAGACCCAAATCCTCCTTCGAAATTGAATGCACTCAACTGGAACATACTCCCACCTCAGCTGTAGGTTTTTTTAACGGTGCTGCGACGGTCCTGCACAAAAAGAGTCCGCACTTGGTTAATCACCTCGTTATTTCGGCTAGTTGAAGGCCTTCCGGAACGTCCGTCGCTTTCCACAGACGTGCGGCCATCTTTGATCCGGTAGCACCACTTGTTAATTTGTGCAATGTCCATGGCATTGTCGCCGAAAGCCTGCTGAATTTTTCTAATTGTTTCCACCTGAGTGTCACCAAGTTTGAACAAAATTTGAAGCAATACATATATTCAAGCCGTAGCATCACCTTAGGAAAAGAAAGAAAAAACGACGAAGACTGGTTGCAATTACTCACTCGGAAGCTGACTGCCAGCGACTCATTTTCTGCGGGCCTGATAAAATTCAGTTGTCTGCATTAATGTTCCCTTCACCTCCGCACCAGAGGATGCTGTCCGCACTTCATTGTTTCCGCGGGACAAATTTAGCTCGGATACCTTCACATAACTGCAAAATGCGGCACGCCAAATCTGAGGGGGCACAGGCACGTAGCCAGAGGGTGCTTAGGCTCGGAGGGTGGGCGGAACGTGCTACCACAGGTTATGCTCTCTTCTTGTCAAAGTGCCTGTCAGTCAAGCGAATGGCTTTCAGAATTATTTATGCTTCAAAACAGAGTTCGGAGCTCTCTTTGGCGCTTCCACGAGTTGTTCTTGATCTTCTCTCTTTAAAAGGACCATTCTGTGGTCTGGGGTGTTGCCTGTAGGGTCCAAAGATCCAGACACTGAAGCCGTACAGGGTATGTGCTTGCCTCTTTAAAGGGATACTGTACCGAATTTTGAATTTTGCAAAATAAGGCTCTAGAAGCGTTGAACTCCAAACTCTACGAACTCCAAAACATTACTTGTACATCGATATCTCAAAAGGAATGGCCGCACCTTTGGAAAAGAAGGGCGTGACCAAGCGAGGCCTCTGACATCACCGTCCTCCGGGAGAATTTGAGCATGAGGGGGAGCGGCCTCGCTTCGATTCACCAGCTCGACACGGGACGTAGTGAGGAGAAGAGGGAATGGGGAATCGAATCGTGACGTGCCTTGTCTTGTCGGCCTCGTCAACCGGGTTCAGTCGGGCACTTCTTTTCTAAAAATATGGCGATCCGTTAGAGATATCGCTGTACGAGTGACGTTTTGGGGTTTTGCATCGTCCCGCTTATCTGTCCAGCCTTGTTTTGCGAGTTCGAAAATTCGGTTCAGTATCTCTTTAAAGCTTAGTCGAAAGACATCACGTTTTACCCAGAGGCTCCACACCAGACGTGTCACTCTCAGAGGTGTCATCTATATCCAGCCTGATGATGATCGGCTGGATGTGAGCACTAGTGGCATTGCCTTGTTGGAACGCTTCTTCCACCCCAACAATGTGCTTCCAAGCACTGCACAAGCTTTCAGCCGTGACCAACCCAGCTTCATTGATGAGCTATTGAAATATGGCACATCTCGAGAACGCCCGAGTGACTGTGGATGTGCCTTCCTGTCAAAGTCGCGTCTGAAATTCTGCAAGCCTGCCTCCCCCCCCCCCCAATCCGCCTTTACCTACCGTTTGAACAGAATCTTATCTGATATGTTCTCAGTGTATGCCATTGAAGCCCTGAACCCACAATATGACAGACGTCGCACACAAAAAGATGCCATTCACGTGCTCCATCTCAAACCTTAACATCGAGCCATCGACCTCGTAGCTCCACGACGAGACGTGCTTCCTTGAAGGGGTGTAATATTACAAGATGAAGATACTGCTTAGGAGAAGACGAGGTGGAGGACAACTAACTCACGCAGCAGAAGTCCAGCCTTCTGCAACAATCTTCATTCCTACACAAACCACCTTTTCATCGAAACAATAATTATAGTGGAACAGCACCTGGGTCTCGGTGTCAAGATGGCATTTCCGGGCTTTCAGTTATGCTGTACATAAGGAGAGCAACTTTTTTTTTATTGTGATCCCATACTTCTCAGTGTGACATATGTGAGAACGTGAAGCATGCTTCTTAATCAATGCTTGTGGAAATGTATGAGCAAACTTTCTAAATTTCTAACAAAATACAGAAGATGATGCCTGTTCCAATAAAAACCACCACTGTTTTTAATGTGTTTATTTTCAAAATATACAGTACAAATTTAAATCGCACGGCTTTCGTTTAAAAACAAATAGCATCAAGTAATGTGATTTAGGTTTAAAACGATGTTCAACTGAAAAACAAGTCTTTATAAGGCACTGCACACATGGTACACTATGAACAGCCTTTACTATAAGTTAACGAAAGCAGGTCTTGAATCACAAGCAGCTCCAGACTTGCAATGCAAGTGTGCCCATTTTTGTGTGCGAAACCCCGATGGCATGCTCAAGAAGGGTGAGTGTATTTTTGATTTCAGCAGAGTATTTGATGTTAAAAGCCGAGAACAGGCACATCAACAACGACACTGCTTGTGTAAGGCTTGCAGCATCAATGGTCAAACCTTCGACTGTGACCGCATACACTGAAGATGGGAGCACGTCCTCACCAGTGTACAGAATACTTGGGTTCATGTACTGGGCGCCCGGCTCTTGTGACAAGGACAAAGGCCATTTCGATAAAAATACCAACATGCAAATCGCTGCACAATTAAAACTTTCCCCGAGTCATTTCATTCTTATTAAAAGTAAAACTTATACTTCTTTCAATTTGGTAATGCTGTTGGGCTAACGTGCTTTTAAAGTTTATCCAGACATTTTGGGAAAAATATGCAAATCAAAACTTGCTGTTTCGGCAAGACAAATGACATTAAAACAATTCCTCAGAAGGTCTTTACAGACAACCTGGTAATTGTTCAGTTTGTTATGTCGTCACATATCTTTCGCAAGAGTAGAGTTTTGGAAACAGTCCCACACTGCAGTTTATTTTGAAGTAAATGATTAAGCACAAAAGGTTGTATGTATCCATATAAACTTGCTGGATTGATCTTCAACTTTCGAAAGGAAAAAAAAATATTTGCAATGTCTACCGTAGTCTCAAGCACAAGCGCCCACTCAAAATTCGAGGATAATCACGAAAAATTGGGGGATCGGTGCTTCTGAGGTCCTCAATATGCAAAGGACTTGCCTTTGCATATTTTCGAAATGTTACAAAATTGCGAGACACTTATTGTGGAATGGGCGGATGCTCGCATTTCGCAGTAAATAAAACCCAGTTCGTTTTAAATATTAACTACCATAATTATACAACTGATCTACCCAGTTCACTCAAGCATATCACTTGTTTCAGGTTGGAAGCTCTTTCTGAGGGTACCTATAAATGCGAAAAAGTACTATTTCTTCAATTGTTGTAGTGTTTTACATCACAACGCTCGGGAGGAGCTCTGCATTTATTTTTCATCCCATCCTCCCCAAACATCGGGGTTTACAATGTTAGAGATTAGCTTTTTTGTTGGTATGAGAAAGTAGGATTTCTTCTCCCCAAAATAAATATGCGCCTGGTGCGACATAATGGACCTGTCCCGAGAAGCATTCTGCGCACGTGCGAGCGCCCGATGCCAAGCAGCAAAAGACTGCACGAAAAATTGAGAAAATTCAGAAGGAGGCTGTGGATCAGCGAGTAGAACACGTAATTGCAGCATATTTATAATTGTGTTACACAGAAAAAGAAAGTGGACAGAAAGATAAACGCAACACTTTGGTGGACGCCACGGATGCCCTTTAAAGTTGCGTTGGGCATGCGCCGCAGCTCAGAGAGCAAAGAAACTGGTAGCGTGGCTCCCATTATAGATTGGTAGCGCAGGTACTTCACTTCCTTGATTTTTAGTTCGTGCAGCCACCGCCTGGTGCCGTCGGTATGTGAAAAAGATCTATTGCTGCAAGCAGAACAGCACCCCTGTTATGCACCTTACTCTCATTTAAGCTGACGACAAATTTTGCATTGATTATCACTTTTCACCACAGTAATTGTTCTGATTACAGCTTTCCAGTTCTGTAAGAAAAAAAGAAACTACTGGCGCATCACTCATTCACAAAATGTCGTGCTCTGTACATTATATACCTGTGAACCCTTTTGTTATTATTTGAAATTAATAAACAAGTTTTATCACTTTCCACTTTCCCAGTTATTTGATGTTAATATCCTAATGGGCTTTTCTCTCTAATAATAAATATCTATTTTAATTGAAATAGGCATGCCGAGCAATTCATACTAGACTCTTCACGAGGTTGTTGCTTCTTTCCTTCAGCAGGCATGGCAGCAAGATCAAGGCGCCGTTGGCAAGGAGAGCTGGAGAAAAAAAAAAGAAAAATAACATCTTGGAAAATAATGTTTTGCAATCAAATGTTGCCATGGTTATACAATCACCATATACTATCTAGAACCTTTACCAGGTGTTCACTACATTACCTCGTTTTAGCTTTGGCATGTCAACCTATAGTATGTATTCACGCGAGTCTTGGGAACAGTGCCGCCTTTGTGTCCGCGAGAGCAGACAACCACACCGCCACACCCGCACTGCCTGGCGATTTCTCTGCCAACACCACGCACAAACGACGGACGCTTTACGCAGTTGTGTTGTTACAGTGCAGTGGATGGTTGCGGCAATATTATGATGTTGTCTTCGGAAAGTAGTTTTCCACCGTTGGGCCCTTATGGCAGACAGCCAACAGGAACATGTACACTACGAGAAGATGGAAATCTGCAGCGTGGATCCCATCGGTCTGTCGCCGAATGGCCTCGTCCAAGGCAACAGGTGGCAGACGCGGGTGGAAATGACTGACATCCAGGACTTCAGTGCAACCCACTTCAAACGATAATGAGAAACTGATCATTTCCAGTCTAGTCGTATCTTAAGTGGGTAGCACTGTACTTGATGTTAACAACAAGTTTTGTTATGTGCAAGGAAGTCTTAAATGCCGGTAACTACAGGCTAATTAATGGGTTCAGGCACTGTCGATGAAAGCAGTAATGGCGGAAAGCGCGATCGTCGTCTCGCAGGTAAGGTAGACCTACAAATATTTACTTTTACAAGTTTAATCATTCTTTGATCTGGCGAAGTAGACTGAACTCGCGGCACTTGCTTTCAAGTACGTCTGTGGCACTTCTTGTTTTTGGCAGACATTATTTCTTTTGACATGTCGACATCTCAAGAGGGCTAGGCCTATCGTGCTGGTCAAGTTCAGCCGCTATAAAGGACTCCCAAGAGAAGACCCAAACGTAAGCTTCCTACCGGAGGAGGCGGAAAATCGGCCTTGAAAGAAATTATACCATTCTTGAGCATGTTTTCGTCTTTTGAGTCGCAGCAACCTCAAAGCTTTCGGTCGCTGTTGCTTGCCAGTGACAAGCAACAGCCCGTACTCCAACCTCGTGTTGCTCGCATGGCGCCAACAATTCACAGTATCAATTTACAGCGTGCTGTACAGTTCTTAAGGAGAATGATTAGCCTTCTAAAAGTGAATCAAGCAAAGGTGCAGACGTGCTCCAGAATTACGCGAATATCTTAAGTCTACCTCACCTGTGAGACGACAATCGCTCTCTCTGCACTCGCTGCTTTCATCAACGGCTCCTGGACCCCTTAAAATACTTGGTTGAGCGTGACAAAATTTGTCTTCAGGAGGTAATTCGAGATGTCAGTAATTTCCCCCAGTGGCCATAGTTAAGCTCTTGGACGTCTGGCTGTGGAGCGAACGGATCCACGCCGCAGATTTCCACCTTCTCCTCATAGCCTGTGCATTCTTTTCCACTGTCCACCATAGGGGCCCAGCAATGGAGAAACCCGTGCCGTAGACAGCATCGTAACATTGCCTAGACTATACACTGCACCGCACCACCGCAACTGCATAGAGCATCCGTCGCTGTCACTTGTGCGTGGTGTTGCATGCAAGAATCACTGGGCAGGGGGGCTGTACAAGCACAGTTGTCTGGTTTCGCGGACACAAAGATGGCACTGTTTCCAGAATGCATAGGTCCCAAGCTGAGCTTAAATACACCCCATTGCTGAAAAGAGTTCTGCTCGAGCCATAGGTTATAATTAGGGCTCCGTGTTTTCGGAGTTTATTTTTCGTCAAATTCGGAGGGTGTTTTTCGGAGTTTATTTTTTGCCGAAGATTCGGAGTTTATCGGAGTTTATATTTGGTTGATTCCCAATTCTCCGAAATTCGGAGTTTAATTTCGCAGTGTTTCCTATTCAACATAAACATGTAAATAATAACCGGATGTAAACGTATGCCAGATAAACAATAAAACGCGCTTGTACCGATTAAAATTGCTTCAGATGAATTTGACGTTCGTGCCATTGCCATTGGCAATATTAATTTGTCCCACTACAAAAGTGTTCCTTCGATAAACGTCGATACCTTAAAGATCAATAAACTCCCGGGGGCAGTCACTACGAAGCTCGTAGTCATCCCATCTTATTCCATCAATCTAGCCCGCGGCCGAGCGAGGTGGAGTGGTTAAGGAGGTAATAGAAAGTTTCAACTGTTCCGTTTCTCTATTTAATAGAATCTCTATGGTGCATAGCTTTCACTGTTAGAAAAGCATACCTTCTGCTTTCTCTAAGTCACAAATCGCTTGGCTCAAAATGGAAACCAAAAGATTGGGTTTTGTCGTGACCCGAATGTACGATGACCTGCTGCCCTGAATCAACCTCGACGAAAGAAGCGGCAAGACCCCTTTTGACAACGGTCTGAGATTTGGAAGATAATTATGGTGCCAGTTTCTCAGGACATATTAACTCCGTGCTGATCAAATTGTAAAAAAAAAAAAAAAGAATATCTGTCTTTCACTTTTTTTTACATTTTTTTTTTTTGCGGGGGGGGGGGGGGGGGAGGTTGCATGGGCACATAAACATTGGGAGTTTATCGGATAAATCCGAATTGACCAAAATTTTACCGGCGGGTGTTTTTCGGAGGTTTTCGGATTTATTCGAAAACACGGAGCCCTAGCTATAATGTAAGCAGCATCACAACAGCTGGTTCTGTTGGCACACATAGGCAAATAAGGAAGGGTAGAAAATATTTCTGCCTGTAAACAAAATTAATGCAGAGGTATAGCACTTTCTCTTCAGCTACTTACTTTTACCCTCTTCCGGGTAGTTCTCGGCGGCTTCCAATATTTGTTTTTCCTTTTGTTTTGATGATGACTTCATACGGAAAAGCTCATAGAGGGCCTTGGTGCTTCTCTCAAGGAAGGCTGTGAGACCCTCCTGGGCATCTCTCCTTGTCTGGCGTCGGAACTCCTGCTGAATCTGTAATAATAAACTTTGCTCAACTTATTTAAAATATGTCAAAATCATAACAAAAACATTCATAAAGATTTTTGTCCAATAACATAGCATGACAATTAAGGCTATTCATGCTTTTTTGCTCTCGGAGATACAAGATGAGTTACCTAAATGATATATTTTAGTACTATTATTTCAACCATCTAGCTTTGACTTCTTGCAATGTTTGGAGTTCTGCATAATAGTTTCCTCAGCTGCACATTAACATTAATCATATTTCTCTGTTTGATGCCGAAACTTACATTACTGCCGAGTTACTGGCATATGTAGACAAGTTGTGACTATACTAGCCTTTTATAAGACGTGAAACAAAATGATTAGGAATTGATGTCTCCCACTCAAATATTTTTGGATCATTCTACCTAAATGTATAAATAGCGTAAGAATGCTAAAAACAATCTGAACCGTATATTACTGTGAAAATAATCATGTTCACAGCCTCCATAATCAACCAGCCATTGAGCTGTACAGCAAGGGCATTGTGATAACTTGTCATGGTTCAAGAAAATGCTACAGCTAGTGGCAGCTAACACATCAGGTTGTGAAGTGAAGACCTCAACAGACGTGGAACATGACTGCTACTATACTCCGTTTCATAGTTAAGCTAAAATGCTGCCATGGCTAGTTGTGCAAGCACATGGCTTTGTCTAGTACCTCATTCGCATGCGACCACATGCAAATGAGACGCTAGACAAAGTCAAGCTCTCGTGCTACTAGCCTTGGCAACATTGTAGCTTAAGTATGAAATGAAGTGTAGTTGATCATAGAGACAAAATTCATTACAACGGACTAACATGACCTAGCGCAAAACATCCCCCCTTGTATCCAAACTATGCTGTATCCAAAACGGGGAGGAGCAGAAATGGATAATTTCTTACAGCGCAACTTCATGAAGCTTTATTTGCAAATCTTTCAGAAAGGACAGTGTGATGAGAGGCAGCTGGGATTGTCTGAGTGAACATGCAGTAACTTTTCACTGGATCTTAACTATATGCAGGAGTGTACATTTTACTTGGTTTAGCTGTGTAAACGATCCATCTTCGTACTCACTGATTATGTTTCTATCTTCGTATCTGGCCAGGATTTAAAGCAACTACTTTGTCTGCTACTCGGAGACGACGCCTTCGTTAATGATAACAGCTCTTCCGTAGATTTGCATAAAGATAACAGTGTGTCGGATTTTAAACAGACCAAGTCAGCCCTCCCTGAAATTGACAAGGCCAAGGCCAAAAATCACAGCAAGCTCTTCAGCACGCTTTCTCAGGAGCAATCCATTTACAGGAATGCTCAGCGCGAATGCACCTCGCAGTCACAACAAAGGGACCATCGCAACACACGGCCAGGTAGCTAGCCTCCCAGAGTCGCAAGTGTTTTCTGCAGATGTCACCAGAGACATGCTTCTGTTCGATTCCCTTGTTCTTCATAATTGTACTGATTGTTTGCTTGTACAGGGCCTTTGCAACATCCAAATGTTTTCACCTAGATCTGCAGTGCTGGTGATTCTCACTTTATTGCCAAGAAATCGATTTTATCCTTTATGCGGACATATCAATGCCACCCTCGTCGAACATGAATAGTGCGCAGACATACAAACATAAAAAAGGGCAAATTGAGAGTTCACTGATTTGGCTAAAGTCCTCCCAAAGATGCACTACATGGTGCACTACGGAAGACTGACTGCGGCCCTTGGACCACTCTGCCAGTACTGGTGCCTTCGTTTCGAGGCGAAGCACCAGTACTTTAAGTCCATGGCTTCAAAAGTAAAAAAATTCATCAACATTTGCAAAACCCTTGAGACTCGGCACCAACTCCTGCAGAGCTACAAAATGAACTATCTCAAGTTCCCTCTATGCCCGAGAATGCTGTGTGCCCGAGCTGTTGACAAAGCTAGCTTGCCAGCTGCTGCCCAAAGCTTGGACTGCAAAGCGGATCTCTTGGAAGCAAAAAGCGTATTTCTAGACGCCGGAGGCTACAGGGTGAAGACATTCTGGTGGTAGGTACCGGAGAAATCCCCCAGTTTGCACAGGTACGGAACATTTATGTCTCAAAGAATGATGCTTTCCTACTGCTTGAGAGACTTGCTACAAACTGTTTTCACCAACACATCTGTGCCTATGAGGTGACCAAAACAGGGGTGCTTCAACTCTCGAAATGTGGTCCTGACAATGCCGGCCCTACGTCATCAAGCGCTCTGGGCGAACTGCGACCCTGGCGGCCCCCCCCCCCCCAACTCCCTCTTTATACACCCCTAGCTATCGACATCACGCTGTTCGTAAACATGTGAGTATGGCCCACCGTGGTATGGCCAACACGAGCATTTTGTCAGACGAGAACCGATTCCCAAAAACGAACGACGACCGAGCATATAGCGTCCTGTCGGGCGCCATGTTCAAATAAATCAGAAAAAAAGGTTCGAAAAAAAGGGGGGGGGGGGGCGGCGGCGCCCCCCTTTTGATGGCGCCCTGGGCGACCGCCCAGGTCGCCCATCCCTAAGGCCGGCCCTGGGTCCTGAACTGGAGGCCTCACATCAGCACTTGGACCTGTACAATGGTGGACACGTGTGTCTTCGCTATGACGTATTATTTTAAACAGCCAGTGCCCATTCAGAGCCTGTAAATATGCTTATTGTATTAGTGTTACATGGCAAAGTAAATGGTTCCTTTCGAGGTATGCTGTCCACATTTGAAATGAGACAAGCACTGCAGTATAAATAATTGCGCTAACCTGCGGTGGGAAACTCCCTTTGCCTACAGTGCCTGTACAATCTGCTGATCAAGTGGGTTAATAGTTTGGCAGTGTCTATTCTGCCGGCAGCCGGCAGAATAATTTTTCCGAAATTCTACCGGCAGTCACCTCCGGCGCGTGTATCAGTGGGGAGCTCGTTAACATAGCCCCCCCCCCCCTCCCCCTCCTTTAGCGGCTACAGTCTGCGGCTGCTCATTAGAAATATATTGACCTATTTGGCCCACCAGTACCACCGCATCGCGGCGACGTGCCGGCCGGCCCAAGCCCCGCTGTCCTCCATTCACCCCCAAAAAGGAAGTGTTTCGTCAACAACATTCGTGTTTTTTTTTTGTGTGTGTTCTTTTTTCAGTGTTAATTCTAAAAGAGAGATGTCGTAAATATCGCCTAATACCTCAACAAAAAACAAAATTCCGAAGAAATGTGTATGAGGCGCACATCTTGCCCACTGAGCAAATCCACAGCTTAGAATAGGCGTGTTTACAATCCGTTTTATACGAGACCCAATAGGCGACTACTGCCGGCACTTTTTCCCCCCGGTTATTGTGCCGGCTGCCGGCAGAATAGACACTTCCTAATAGTCTTGTAATTACTAGCCGCACACTATCGCTGCGAAGCGGCGTGAACGCAGGCGGGGGGCTGGCTCCCCAGTGACACACGGGCCGTCCGAAAAGGGTGACCCAAATGGCGTGAGCATTTGGTTCACCCTTTTCGGTCGAGGTGCACGACATAGGGTACTCTTCTCAATGGAACCTCCTCGAGAAATTCAATTGATGTGCGGGGCAGACATGTGGGAGTTTCTCGTAAGACCTCTTGAACGTACGACCGGTTGAACGAACATTCACGCTGGGATGTTGCCTGTCGTGCAACCGTCCCAAAACTCTGAGCACATATCAAATGTGCTCGATGAAATGTGCCAAATGAGCAAGTGAAGGCGAATCCTATATCTCGAGACAGAGAAATACTGAAATACACGGACATGATCCCAGATATTTGTGTACGTTCGTCCTGTCCGGCCTCAGTCGTGGTGTTCAATGCTTCACACTTCACTGCACTTGAAGGCAAAAATAATGGGTATGACAGGCGTGGAAGTTCGGCAAAACCGAGGAGGCCATTTGCAACTTATCTGCACGCAGAACTGACCGAGCACAAGTTTAATGAGAAGACGCTCTTTACTGAACCGTACAATAAAAGACGACAAGGGTATCCTTACCTCGTTCCGGCGAACATTCAAGTCAACTCACGCCCGTGCGTAGCTTCCCGTGCTTTGCTAGATATTTGATTAAATTCCTTGAGCACGACGCCAGCTGCCAGCTGTTTTCTGTTGTAGTACGTACACGGTAAAACCGAAAAACCACTGACAAAACAAGCGTTGGGTAAAACCCGCGACGGAAGCAAGAAGGACAACGCGACCGCGAAACTTTTTATCTGTCTCGTGTTTTAGTAGGTGCCTACCAAGGTTGCCTGTACTTGTTTGTTTTCTGCCAGTTTAGGCGAAGTGATCCCCACGCCTGTTTCGGCCGGTTCAAAATTGAATAAATGGTGACCAACGGCACAAAGAAAACAAGTTTCAAGTACTTTTTGAGATTTTTGAAGTGACTTTTACTATTGAACGACTGCATGCACTTGAATGTTCAATTCAAGAGTTTATAAAACGTGACAACCCCATGCTTGTCACCTGCGAACAGGGTAGTAACGCTCGATGGCTCGAGCCCAGTCAGGGGGGTAAAGGTGGGTGAGGAGGAGTGGCAAATCCCGTGCGCCGACATCCTGGGTCCCGAGTGAACGATCGTGAAAGAGAGCGACAGAACACGAGAGAAAGAAAGCAACGTTGCCATGGTAAACGCGAAGAGTGAAAACTCTCACCAATATAAACAGTGATAATTTAACGTTGTAAACTAAATTCTGAGCTATTCTAACGCTTATAAAAAGCAATAAAGTCATTACGCTGCATTAACTTCCCTTCTGTCGAAATCTCGGAGATCTGGGCCGGCTTGCTCGAAGCAGAGTCTCAGTTGAGACTGCTCAAAGAAAGCGCTGTCAAGGCTAGCGCTCGAGCTCAAGCCGAGTCTCAGACGCTCGCGCGCCCGAGCCTTGGCAGCGCTTTCTTTGAGCAGTCTCAACTGAGACTCTGCTTCGAGCAAGCCGGCCCTGGTGGTTGCGCAGTTTCGTATTCCTCAACCGCGCCCAGCCGCGCCCCACCGGCGAAGCCGGGTATATATGGTTTAGTTTAGCGTTAACGCGAGGCCGTACATCTGCGCGCTATGCAAAAAGAAAGCTTCGAAAGGAACGCGAATATCTTTCCACCGGTAAGTTCGTGGATTGTTGAAGTTCACGAAACTGCTCTGATGATGTAACCGTGTTTGGGACCCCGAGGGTCTGCCTGCATGATCCGCCGCTTGCGGCAGCCAGAACGTATGGGAAAATGGCGGACCTTTTCCTCTAGGGTTAGTATGTATGATCTCTATGAGCCCAGTGGGTCGTTAAGTAAGCCTGTGGGGTCGTTACAGCCGTCAAAACGCATGATGACGACGGGGGGTGCTCACTTTTTCTTAGAGTGTACAGGCACGGCCCAGGGACTCGCGCTATTATTTTGTGTTCGTGGTGGTGTGCGTTCGTGCCTTCGACTGTGCTCAGACATGTAAAGAATCAAAATATTGCCACGCGCGCAGCCGATTAAGCAGGCAGCGCGCTTGTGGCTTAAGGGTTATCGTGCTTGCCTTCCACGCAAAAAGTCAGGGTTCGACTCCTGACCACGGGTACATATTTTTGTTGACTAATGTGAATGTGATGTACCGGTAAATTGGAGAGCCGTGTTGCTGATTGGAAAGTTAGAAAGCTGCATCCGTGAATATTCTAAGGTCGATTGTTCCAGAAGCCTACACGTGTACAAGAGGGGCTCTACGTGGAAAGCCATACTCAGTTCGCCCTAGTGCTCGATCCTGCTGTTTCGTCGATATCGACGCCTGCGACGCTAAACTGCTCCTCTTTTGTTTGGGTCACAAGTTCGCCGCATTAAACATTTAGTTCCTTCAGTTATTCGCCGCCTCATCATATGTCATGGGTGACAATTTATATAGAAACAGACTTTTCACGCGTATTGAAACTATATGCCGAGATGCTTGCACGATGGCACATTCTTAATGTTGTTTTTGCGTGTTTGTACCGCTCCTGCCACACCATGAACGAGGCTGGCAGTATCAGTAAAAAAAATTAGGAGCAACGTCTCTGCGTACCATCCCTAATATTGTTATTTCCCTCCTAAGAGAATGTTAGAGAGGAAAGAGAAACTAAAGGATTCGAATGAAGCAAAAATTATATCGCTCGTGTCAGTATAAAAGCCGAATATTGCGTTTTTTTTTTTTTTTTTTTAGGATTATAAAAGAGTTTACTCACACTACAAGCGTGTTTCTACTGAGGCTTTTTAGTTTGGTCTTTAAGTGTGCTTCAAGCTCCAACTACATTTTCCTTGCGTTCAGAGAGAATTATACTAGATTAGCCGGTAAGGCCGCCAAAAAACAAATTGCGAAGAACAGAACGTGAACGCAGTAAGTCCCGCCCCACAGTTAAAGGAGAAAACTCCTCTTCGATTCCTCCTTTAGATTAGGGGAAAAGGGAGACCTCCTCCTTTTTGCTAGAAGTAGCTCAGATACCCGCTCCTGAGGGGAGAGGAGGAGAGAAGGAGACTGGGAACCGGTTTTCTGCCCGGCAGAAGACAGTTCCGTAGGGATTGATTGGCTTTTAAACTCTCGGTAAGTATGAATAGACATGCGAAAAAAAAAGGTGTTTATTAGTCAACATAATAAAACCGAAGACATTAAATACAAGGACACACACAACACCGTCAAAGACGCAGCTAGGACGTTTTATCACAACACCCTCCATTATAGCAAACAGTCCTGAGCCAACGGGGATGTGGAAAAGCAGCAAATACTAGTGTCAGCGAAATGGGAGCCATCCATTGCCCATATCTAATCACCTACAGCCTATGAAGTCAACCACAACAAAAAATTGAAAGAACAAAATCGAAAAACTACAACAGCAAGAACGTGAGCTCTTATTAATCATGAAAAACCGGGGGAACGCTAATACAATGCCCTGCTGATGTAATCCTAATTGTTTCCTGCATAACACGTTTAGATGGATCTAATTCTTCGCAGACAAGTCTCAATTTCCACTTGGAAACGAAATTGTTACACTCATCTAGTTGCTCGACAATATCGGAGTTGCCCAACTTTGATAGCACTGCCCCCCTTGTTTACTCTTAGAGCCTTTCATTAACACAACGGCCAGTCTGCCCAACACAAGAAAAGTAACACGTCATAGGAATTGTCATGTCTCTTCTTTTTTCCACACAGTTCATGTGTTCCCAAGGAGGAAGTCAACCGACTCAAGGGAGTATGGTAGGGTAAATTGTACATGTTAGTTGTAACGTAGCATTTCAGACTGCTGCATGTATTGACAACAAATTTCATGTGTTCAAGAAAGGAAGCCACTGGGTATAATACGACACAATTTTTTGTGGCTAGTTGGTTCACCCGTCCTATGGCCCACTCCCAAAATTTCAGGTGTGTTTAATTATTCAATGCACCTTTTCTTAGCAGCCACAAAGAGGAATGTGATGATATTAGGCAATGTTATTCTGTATTCCCATAGATTACATCTGAACTCGAGAGATATCATATCCTCCTTGTAGTTTATGTCCAAAAGAATAAAATCACTCCAATCACCAAGCAACCGAGTTTTTCTTTTTCTTTTTTTTTTTTTTTTTTTTTCAATTTTAGCTTGCATGTTTTCAGTGATTCTTTTTTTGTCAGAATATTTATGAGGGGTTGAAGTACATGCGTGGCAATGTTTTACTGGATTCCGATCAATAGCTTGAAAGGAGAAGTACATTGTATTAAAAAAATGTCTAAATAATTAAATTTCGAGAAAAGTGAAGTTTTATGTTCACAGGGATGCTGCAATGCCCCAGGAGAATACATTTTGCTTCCGGCGCTCTTGCTGCTATCTCTGAAACCTTTCTTAGTGTTCCTTTTTTTCAGTCGTCTTTCCTTGCTCTCGGCAGAGTTGTAGAGCTATACCCTTTCAACACGCTCTTTGTCTATCTTCTTTAGGACAATGTCACAAAACACACCTGGAACAATTTCAAGGGGCTCCAGAACAGCTTTTTGTGCAGAATTACCGTCATTGTAGCAGGCCACAGCATCGTTAGTTGCTCTCTTCAATGTGTCAGCACTGACAAATGTGGTCTTGGGGCAGCGGCACCAGATGAGTTATTTGAGCGATTCATTCGTGTTTTGTGTTCATCCATGCAAACATTTGGTAAGAAAACCTGGATCTGACAACGCGTTGAACACTGGCTGGATGACTTTTATCACAGCCTCAGGAATGTGGTTTTCGTGGGAGTATGTTTCAAGGTTTCCTTCAACTGTGCTGCGGTTATACCCACACCATGAAGATGGCCCCTTTGGGCAGAGTCCGTGATTGGGCTGTGTATCCGTTGATAGCTTTTGAAACTATATCGCCTATACAGCTCGTCTCATATTCTCCAAACAATCTATTTCCTTTTCTGTGAGGTGTCCTTCCCCGGAGAGCGGCCGAACATCTGCCAGCTTCTCCCTCTTCTCATTCTTCTTTATGTTCCTTATTCGGGTGCCCTTACGCCTCCAGACGTGTCCAACACATTCATGCTTTTCTATGACCCTCTCGAAGGTCTGTGAGTCTCTGACAGCAATGTACGCTTTGCTGTCCCCTTCACCGACGTAAGTTGTGTACGTCGTTTGGTGCTTTTCAACAAAGTGTGCAAAGATTTTTACAGCTCCTGCAGATTCCATTCAACCAGATGGCCCATCGTAGGTTATTAGAGCGCAGCTCTTAGGGGCCCGTTTCCAGCCTGAGCGGCGTCGGCGTCGCCGTTGGCGTCGCCGTCGGCGTCGCCGTCGGCGTCGGCGTAACCGCGCCCCTCTCTCTCCTCCTCCTCCCCTCCTCCCCCTCCCCCTCCTTCTCCTCCTCCTCCCCTCATTGTGTAGTATGGTCCGGGCGGGTCACGTGACCTTGGGGGGAGGGGGTCACATGACCCGTTTCCAGCCTGTGCGGCGTCGGCGTCGGCGTCGCCCCTCCCCCTCCTCCTCCTCCCCCTCCGCTCCTCCTCCTCCCCCTCCTCCCCCGCCCGGTAAAGGTGGTAAAGGAGAGGGAGGGGGAGCAGGAGGGGAGGAGGACCAGCAGGCATGATCACGAGGGAGGAGGAGGAATATACCCTCCACTCCTCCTCCTCAAGAGCTGCGCTCCAATTCGGCGTTACAGAAAGTTGTAAACGGCTTTCACTTTTTTTAGATTCACTCAAGTTGTTATCTGTTTGAAGGTTGCGGGCACACATGTGGCAAAACTTGGATTCTTCTTCGAGGTCGAGCACTTGTCCTGTGTCAGCTGATATTGCTGCTACGACGCCGCGGAGTCAGGAATAACGCCGCTTCATTCATGTGCCGTCCACCGTGACAGCCGATTCCAGCTCCCCATCAAAGCCGGAAAGGCGGAGGCCGCTTTATTCAGTTCTTCGGCAGCTTTTGCCTTACTATTTCTCACAACGGTCGTGGTCGCGTCGAGAAGCCTCGCGTTCTACGATGCAAACTTCGTTGGCAGTGGCGGTAGATTGAGCACAGCACATATGATGCGAGCATTTGTCAGCCCTTTTCCGCAGGTGCGAAGGGCAGAAACGAACATTTGATTTAGTTCAAAGACGTTGGCCGCAGTACGCCTGGATGTCTCGAGCACATTGTGAGCATCGCACTCGCTGCACATGACATTTATGCATGATGCCAAACCGCTTCGCCTGTCAATAGCTTCTTCCATAATTATTTCTCCTTGGTTGCACTTTTTACACACAGCAACATTTTGCAAGAAGCTGCGGAGAAGATCAAAGTCGATTAGACGGAAGCAAGTCGTACTCGTCCCGTCTACATCGAGGGATTCAAAACCGACACTCCTACCAAGCTTCGTGAAGCTTGCGCTTAGTCATGCTAGTTTCTTAATTATTTTCTATGAAGTGAACCGATACCCTTTGAAAGTTCTATTTCTGGACGATTTGCTGGACGACCGTGGCTTTTTCTGGGCAAGTAATACACTTGAAACGCAAAACAGAGGTGACCAAAAGTCCTTAGGCGACCACAACAGAAATGTTGGGACCAATAACAAAGAAATATGAAACACGCTAAAGGAGCACCACTGGCGGCTCATCTGCGATAAAAAGAAATACTTTAAACAATAAGTTATATTTTGGTACACATCATTTACTAGTCACACACACAAGAAGAAAAAAAGAACATTGCCGACATTAATAAAGCAGCGAAAGACAAAGAAAAACAAACCGGGCTCCGATCTCCCTCCGCCATTTGTAAACGCCAGAGGGCGCGCCACACTTGGCGCGACATTTAAACCACTTAGAGCGAACGCTCGAGGTCTCCCTTCCGAGGGTTTGCTTTTCGTTGTGCGGTGTCAGAATTGAAAGTTCGATTTTTTTGGGTGTTTACCCTACCAACGAAAGTCGTTTTTGAAACCCAACTCCAAAATAGTAAAGCATCTAGATGAGTGTAACTATTGCGTTTCAGAGTGGAAATTGACAGAGATGGTTAGCCAAGAATTGAATCCTTTTAGACCTGTTAAGAAGAAAACAGTGAGGGTTACGTCAGCAGGCAATCGTGTTAGCGTTCCCTCCATTGTTCTTGATAAACAAGTGTGCACGTTTTTCCTGTTGTAGTTTTTAGATTTTGGTCTCAATTGTTCCTTGTGGCTGGCTTCGTAGGTTGTAAGTGATTAAATATAGGCAATGGGTGGTTCCCATTTTGCTGATAATAGCATTTGCATTTTCCCCAGTTCCGCGTCGGCTGAGGATTGTCTGCAATAAAGGGAGGGTGTTGTGGTTAAAACGCTTTAACTGTGTCTGAGACGGTGTTGAGTGTGTCCTTCTAATTTTCCTTGTCTCCGGTTTTATTATGTTGCTTAATAAACACCAGCTCGCCTGTGCCCTAACCCTTCTTTCAGTGTTCATTAATGAATTATTTTCCATCTTTATTTGTAGGTTACGTGGCACTAAACTTATGTATGCAAGAATAGTTGGAACCTTTTTTCTTAATACAGCGTGTCCATGCACATTTTCAGTATTTTATTTTTTTATTTTTTAGCGAATAAATAATTTACGCGCCGCTCAACGCTCAATCTGCGTTCGAATTTATGCTAGCGGTCCGAAATCAATGCCAAATTGTGAAAAATTAGATATATTATTCAAGTGTTACGAGTGGTTATCTAAAAACTTCAATGGGGAAAAAGGACCCGTTCTCGCGGTAGTTTTCGCCATTTATCCCCACAAATCCGCGTACTCTGTTTGAAACCAATTTGCTATAAACAAATTTCCGATAATCGCTTTGAATGAGAAAACCGTTCGGTCCGAAACTTTGGCACACCTGATTGGACCCGTTTGTGCTACATTCTGATCAGAAACTGAGCGTCCAACGATGCGTAGTTCAGTTTAACTAGCAAAAAAGACACTTGAAATGTTTCGTTTGGACACATTGTACTTCTCAAATGGCCGAGACGGACTCCCAGCAAAGGCGCTAATTGACACAAAAAATATTTTCTTACGGGAAAAGATTTTTCTAACACTTTCCAAAGGCAGTGAGCAATCAATTGTGAGCCTCGCACGGTCCTAACCATGCAACCTTTCAGAGTTACTTTGTTTTGTTTTGTTTTTTTGCTTTGAAAGATTATTGTTTTTTCCTCTTTGTATATAACTGCCTTTCGAGAGGTCAAAAACTACAGAGCTCGATCAGGGTGTAACAGTCAGCGAGAACCTAAATGCAGGGCGTGATTTTCATGATACTCAGCTCGTAACTATAGTTCTTCAATGTTCATAGGCTTCTGAAAAAAAATATATATACAGATCTTCCGATGTAATGATAACATATACTGCTATGAGACCAAATATGTCTACTTATACGAGTCTTGTATGCGCCTTAAGTAATTTATATAAGTTTTGATATGTTTCTTGGTCAAACCATAAATGATTTTTGTCATTTTCAATGGGGTGTCGACGTCATTGGCTGCAAAAGGATTAAAAAAAAAAAGATCGGGGGATCGCCACGCACCCGTTTTTCTTCTTTTTTTTCTTTTCTTTTACCGGATACGAAACTAATCAACCAAGTGTACAAGGTTGGTACTGTTCTGATGCAGAGGCGCGCGTGGCACCTCTAATGGTTATAGTTGTGTCCCATAAAATACCAGAGAAAATTAATTTACATGTGAATTAATTTGGCAAAATAAAACAAGGAAAAAACACCAATTTGTTCTAAATAATGCGGAAGTGGTATATCGGGTTATTGGTTGCTATAAAACAAAATGCCCTCTTAGTGGTGTACGAAGCTGCTTCGATTAAGGAACTTACATACGACCGTGCCCCTTGGTGGTAACAGTTCAGAATGAGCCTAAAAACTTGAAAAATTATCATATTTTAATCACTCGCAGTTATAATACCTAAAAGGTTGCAATTCTTTAAGTTGAACTCAATTTTTAATATAGAGTTTACAACCGCACGTTAATAAAAGCATTAATTTCATAACCATCAAATGTTTTAATCAAATCTCCTTTTTATGCTGTTAAAAATATTTGACGTATGTAGCTGCATGAACATATAAAAAAAAAACTGTGATCAGCGATTCAAATATAATAATTAGAATTTTTAATCACCACAGTGGATTATATAGTCATTAAGAGTTATGTGCGGGACCGAATGTTTAGACTAATGACACCTGTCTGACATACGAAACCAGAAAAAACCGAAACGACGATCTTTCTACTTACCATCCAAGGAAACTCTCCTATCTTCGCTCGATGTCCTCCAACGATAAATTTGCTTTGTCTTACAATGCTGTGATAGCCACAACCAGGATCATTCATCACGGCACTTTCACCTATTTTTTTTAAAAAAAAGACCAAAGCGCCAGCTGAATAACGAATTAATAATTTCTGTTAACTCCTGTGCTCTGGTCATAATGTTTTTTTTTTTCTAGTATTACCTGTAGTAAAATGAAGTCTAATGGCAATACGCCTAATCTAGTCTTGCCACTGTGACATCTGAGTAAAACTGGGTAATCTAAATCGTTGTTCAGTAATTAAGGTTGTGATAATACAAACAAAAAGTAAGTTTAAAAAAAGGAACTTTCACTTTAGAACGATGACGGGCACACTGCTTTCTTATTTTAGAAACTTTAAGCCATAAAACAAACGACAAAGAAAAGAGCAGTAAAGGTACAAGCGACATAAAAAAGAAAACAAATGTTGACCGTTCTTTCCTAAACCTTCTTTCACCTTAAGGCCCAACCACATCCACGCGTCCTTCACGCGTTTCGCTGGCGTCGACGTGTCTCCGCGTCTGCGGCCAGTGACGAGAGAAAGGGCAACCAGCGCCATGAGGACGCGGCGCCAACCCGCATCGGTCGGGCGCAGAGCCGTGTATTGAGAGAGTTTGGTCAATGGGAGGAGCGAACAGAGCCAGGGCGTGCACCAGACGCAGAAAGAGGGATTGAGATGCTCTCTTGGCCAACGAGAAGTAGAAGATTATAGACATTTTCCACAGAGGCGCCGCCATTTTGAATTGTCGTCACTTCCAGTATGGGCGACGACAAAATAGCGAAACGTTTCAACCTGTAACCAGTAAAAAGATAGAGGGGAGCCAAAACGAGAATGTGTCACGGTTAGGCTTATATCCTGAATGTCTTCTATTGGCGTGGCGACGGCAAAGTAATGTTTTCGCCCATACTGGAAGTGACGACGATTCAAGATGGCGGCGCCCTTGTGGAAAAGGTCTATACCCTAGCGATTGTATCGAGAAACAGTGTTAATCATAGACATGTGATTCTAGTAAGCTCGTAAGAGTCAAATGTAGCAACTCTTTACGGTTGAAAATAGGGTGCACGTGATGTTTCGATCATGATCATGCGAAAAGATGTAAGAAACGAATACGCCGCTCAACTGTTTTGCTCTGATAGAGTGTGACCGCTCGGACGGCAGCTTCCGGGCAATCAACGCCTAGCGTATGGATGATGTCGATCATTCCGCTAGTCGTGCTCTTCCACTATGATTTTTGATGGCCGTGATTTAAACATCACGTGCACCATATTTTCAGTCTCCGAGAGTTATGCCGACGCAGTTATTAATGTCATTTCTCGCGACCACCGCCAGGGCATTATTTTCGGCTTCTGGTTGGCCGCATTCGAATTTGTGAAGACGCCCTGGAACACGGCCAGCGCGCTTTCGGCCAATGCCGTCTCCTTATTTTACTCAGATACTTCCCAATGAAGGGCCAAAGTCTCTGTAGAGACTGCTCTGGGTCGGGCGCTGCGCAGTGTTGCCAGATCGACTACGCCTAAATGATCGGACTAGGGTGCCTTCATGTGCGCTTCGCAAAGAGTGATGCCAACTGCCTGTTTCCCTTTCCCGCACCCTCTTCCACCGTCATTTTGTTCCTCTCATTGTTTCCCCGTACGCCGGAAAGGGGCCTTTGTGACGATCGGTCCACCCAACCGAGGGGGAAAACGCTAATCCTCCCTCCGTGGGTTCCACAACACTGCTCCAAACTTGTGAGATAAGGTGCTTGTTTCCGGGAGGGTTATAAGCCCTACAGATCATCGTCGAGAACCAAAATGGCTGCTGGTTTGTCGGCGAGTGATATTACAAAGGGTGGCCTCACCCTAGCAAAGCGCACATGAAGGCTCCCTACATGAAGGCTCCCTAGATCGGACAACAGGCAACAACCACCTGTTCATAGGGTATATTAGTTCTGCATAAAGAAGTTTATTCAGAGACTAAACATCGTTCCTTTTAATTTTACCAGAGAGATTATTCTGTCGTACAGCTTGCTGCTCGCGTCTCCACGCATCTGCACGCAAACTGACTCGGAAATTGCAGGGGGCGCTCCGGGAGCGCCCTGTCTCGCTTCCGCCCGGGTGACTCTGATTGGTCGCTGCCTGGCGGCAAGCCACTTCTGGCGCGACGCCGAGATCTGGCCAAGGCAGACAACGACGCCTCGCGCACATCGCACTTTGATTTGTGGCCTCTAGCGACGCGCATCAACGCTGGGAGGCGCCGGCGCCGACCAGTTTAGACATAACTGGCGCCGCGTGGCAGAAAACAGGATTTGACGATTCGTACGGTAAAAACATGTGTGGATTTAGGAAGGAGAAGAGAGAAATGGCTTAGCACGGTGTTGGAGGCAAGAAAGCCACAATAGAGACGAAAGGGACTTTGGAGGAGCCTAATGGAGGCAGAAAGATTATGCTTCCTTGAGCGAGAGGGTGACCGCGCCAGACTGAGCAAGTGCTCGCGAGTTTTGACAACTGAACTGCCTGAACTGTCGATTCTTGAAAATGGTCCATTGTAGATTCTTGTTTTGTTTTGTTTTGCTTTGCTTTTAAGTTTCTACGATTGTATCTGGATATCTTCGCCTAAGTTCTGAAACAGTAACTGCATCACTAACGGTGGCATGCCGATGGCCCAATCTTAGATCCAGTTATTTCAAGTTCGTTCAGTTTCACTAATATAGACATGATAGGCTGAGTGCAACTGTCGTTAGCGGCTCAATGACAGCTGGCGCCGCCGTGTACTTCCCGTTGATCATGATTAAGCCATGCGTCGTTGGCTCAGCGACACTTGAGAATGCTCGCGTAACAGGAGGATTATCCAATATTATGTCAAGAAGGATAATGGAAATGAAACGTTTAGAACCGTAGTTAGAGCTTACTTGTATCGAATGTTCCGTAAAGACAAGCCAGCAGGAGGATGAGTTTCATTGCAAACTGTCGATGGCTGAAGATTCGCTCAAGATGCGGCAGTTTAATGTAGCGCTCGAAGACTGCCAAATTAAAGACAAACACAAAACTGAAGGTTTCCAGTGTCTGTATGAGCCTGTTTTCAGGTTGTAAAACATCGTTATTTTCGTAGAAAATATATGGGACGAATATTTTTTATACAAGTAATAAAATTGGTTGTATGACAAAGTAGGCATCACGAAATACACGCACATTAATGGTTATCGAAGCAAATAGTAGCGAGGTACGTTGGCAGAACATATATAGTACAAACCATAGACAGAGATGATGGATGATAGATGGAGCTTTCGTGAGAGAGAGATAAGAACTGCAATACGCTTCTCTCTCACGAAAGCTCCAACCGTCACCCCGCCGAAAATTGGACTCGACCGTAGCATTGTATAACTACCACCCGCGTTCATCTGTAAAAGTTCTTCCTGACGAAGGCCGGACTCCGGCCGAAACGTCGAAGATTAAATCGTCCGTGGTTGCTGTTTTCACTACGGGTTCTTTTCTTCTTATATATCTATATATATATATATATATATATATATATATATATATATATATATATATATATATATATATATATATATACATATACACATACAGAGAGAGAGAGAGAGAGATATCTGATATATACATATATATATATAGAGAGAGAGAGAGAGAGACAGAGATATATATATGAACAAGAACTTATTTTACGGAAAATCTTTTTCCGGCACGTCAGACTCATTTGTGGCGTTAAAACTCTTAGCAGAACCGCCCCCCCCCCCCTTTCCTTGTGCCTAAACCCTCAATTCGCCCCAGACTAAAAAAGAGACATTTCGAACGATACTAGGAATGTCAAAGAGAAAAACGGCGCTTTATTTGTTTTATTCCATGGTATTTTTAAATAAAGTAATATTATTTTATTACGTTGTGCCATATTAAAGATAATTATTGTTCATGGGTACAGAAATAAATGCATGATTATGGTGTTTGCGCTTTATGATAAAAAAGGCGTCCTTAATTTGTCATTATTTCTACATTGCTATTTAAGACCTCGGGATTGTTTTGTCGATTGTCCTTTAAAGAGCTGTAGGGCTGACGGTTACAGATCATAAGAATTACGTTTTCAATGTAGATGTGCCTATTTATTATTTCAATGTTCAGGCCCCTCTCTCGTAATTGTTTTTCATCGGGAAGCAATTGTTTACATTTGACACAATTTTTATTCTTTGTCTTAATATCTTTACGCAGGGTGTTTTACTAACGTTTGAAAATAACAACAACAAAAAGCAGGTGCATTCAAAATAAAAACACGATTTTTTCGGGGTAATGCTTTCTCCTGTTACAACATCTGGCTGGGAATGATGAATTATAATTAACAGTCTAATTTCCTACAGCCTCTTAATATTTTGATTATTTTGATTATCTCGATTTGACTCATTCCGACAAGAAATTTCTTGACCATCGTCCATTTATTCACCACTAGTTGTTAGAAGTTAGGAACCGAAACTGCTCTCCTCCTCTTTAATAGCTGAGTTTGGCAGCTTCCGCCATACCAAAACTAAGAAAATGAGTCTATTTACCACACTGTTTATAAACACGCGCAGAAGCCAGATTCCGGTGAGGCGATGCATCTGCGCATGCGCAGCGCTGAGAGCAGCGCCACCGCAGTGGCGTGACGTCAAAGAGTTGAATCGGTCAATAATATATAGTCACTACGGGCTTAAGGAGCGCAAGGCGTGGTCTCTGATGTTTACGCTTCTTGCTTCGTGATTGGTTCGAATGCTTTCTAATCGGCAATTGCAGCAACCTCATTGGCTGCGTAGCGATAATGAGATCACGTCACGGCATCTGACGCCGCGGCACTGCGGTGGCGCTGCTGTCGCAAAGCCTATCCGCAGATGCTCGCCTCGGTGGAATCTGGTTTCTGCGCATGTGCAATGCCCACCAGACCCGGTGTGGGCAAACGCGGGCATGTTTGGAAACAATCCGTGTGTCGTTATAGTGTCCTCTCTACCCGAAATTGCCAGAATATTGCCGCGCGCAGGGTCACGGACTTGTAGAAAGTTCTCGTTCACTCTTGCTGCGGACATAACTATCGTTCATCCCTGTTTTTGTTGTTCTAGAAAGTGCCTGTTCATTCTCGCCCCGAGCGCGCTACGCTTGAACCTTCTCCGCCGAATCTTCGAGATACTGACTCACTCTGGATAAGAGGCCGCCCGCGACCTTGCCGAGTCAGTCTCGCCCCAGCGCTCGATTCTGCTGACACGCCGACTTCGATGCCCGCGACGCTCTGCTTTCTTCTGTTTCCTTCTTTATTTTTGGCACAGGTTCGCCACATTAAACGTTTATTTATTTCTGTTTATTTCTTGTTTATTGGTCACGACTCACCACCCGTGACATTCTGGTGGAGGTGCGGGGTACCGCATGCCCGTGCAGCGTTCCCCTCCCAGGACCCGCAGTGCAAGCCCGACTCCAAGCTCGCTGAGAAGACCACTCAGCGCGGAACCTGAAACTCGGACCAGCCGCCGCACCAAGGGAGAGGATCCGGAGTACGGTTTGCTCCTGGATAAACCCAAGCCGAAGAAGACGACGATGGAGAACCAGTCGCAGGCCCCCGCCGCTCCTGCCGTCGTCTACCTACCCGTCGCTCCTCGGACACCGGCTCCGTTCCACGGCGAACTCCACGAAGACGTTGAAGATTGGATCGACCAATTCGAACGCGTCGCCCGCCACAATAGCTGGACCAACGAGCAACGGCTGCAAAACGTGTATTTCTCGCTCGAGGGGACTGCCAGAAGCTGGTACGAAAATCACGAGTCTTCATTGACATCCTGGGACATTTTCAAGAGCCAGCTGAAGGCGATATTTGTCAACCAGCACCGCCGAGAGAGAGCCGAAGACTTACTGCGTACCAGGACTCAAGGCCCCAACGAGAGCATCACCGGCTTCGTGGAGGATGTTCTCCGCCTAAGCGCCCGCGCCGATCCTCAGGCTACCGAGGAGAAGAAGCTGCACCACCTGATGAGGGGTGTGAAAAGCGAGATTTTCGGCGGTCTCATCCGGAATCCCCCAGCAACAGTCGACGAGTTCATCACGGAGGCGACAAATATGGAACGGGCCTTGCTAGCCCGCGCCAGACACTACCAACGACACCCTGGCGTAACTACTCTAGCGACATCTGGATCCGACCTGGGCACCACCCTCCCCGACATCCGTGACCTTATCCGTGAAGCCGTCCGGGAGGAGTTGAAGAAGTTGCTACCTGCTGCCACAAGCCTGGATACGCCCTCAGTCGCCGAGATTGTCCGGGAAGAACTTCAGCACGCGCTGCAGCCAGAAGTTCTCGCCAGCGCCGCTCCTGAACCACCGAAGCTGAGCTACGCCGCAGCTACCCGACGACCACCGCCCCCTGCTCACCCGTATACGGCGCCACCTCGACGTGAACCTCTAGCGCCGCAGTATTCACGACGCCATGAAGATCGGGCGTACGTCCGCCCAGAACAAGCTGCTCCACGAAAGACCGACGTGTGGAGGACGGCCGATCGACGCCCGTTGTGCTACCACTGCGGGGAGGCCGACCATATCTACCGTCGTTGTCCCTACCGGCAAATGGGCCTGCGTGGGTTCCACCCGAACGACCCACGCCCGAGGTACGGCGAACGCCCTCACGACATCGAGGAGTACCTCCGACGTTCCCCCTCCCCAGTGTCGTCACTCCGCCGTGAAGCCCGCTCCCCATCGCCACGACGTTCAGCCTCCCCAGCGCCACGATCCCGCCGAGAGAGCCTGTCTCCCCTGCGTCGTCGGGAAAACTGAGTGCGGCAACGCCTGGAGGTGACGTTGCCGAAAACGACGGAAGCAAGCCTCCAAGAACGCCGGAGCGCTCCCACTCTCTAGACGCCCCGCATTGCACCGACGCGCCTGCAACGGTGTCCAACAACCTAAACGTTGTTATCGATGGCTAAAACGCATCGGCACTCGTTGACACCGGGGCAGACTACTCAGTATTGAGTGGGAGGCTCTCTCGCCACCTTCGAAAAGTCACGACGCCGTGGGATGGACCGAAGATACGAACCGCCGGAGGACACCTCATCACGCCTGTCGGAAGGTGCACCGCTCGCGTCGAAATTCACGGCGAGACGTGTCCTGTGAAATTCGTCATTCTACAAGACTGTTCCAGAGACGTCATTCTCGGCATGGACTTTTTGTGTGAATACGGCGCCGTCATCGACCTTGGAGAAAACAGATTGACGCTGCGGACACCTGTTCCGCCTTCAGAGAAACTCCAAACTGCGTCAGCCGCCGTCCGAGTCGCTGCCGACCACGTGAATCTGCCGCCGCGATCAAGTGTTGTCGTACCTGTCGTGACCGATGCAGCTACCTGTAGCGAAGTTCTTCTGGAAGGTAACCTCCAGTTGCTCCTGGGAAGAGGAATAGGCGTCGCACGAGGAGTAGCTGAACTTCAGGATGGCCGCACTGTGGTCCTTGTGACGAACTTCCGGAATGAAACGCAACACCTCACGAAAGGTGCAGCCGTTGGCCACGTCGAGGATCTCCGAAACTCCGCCGAAATCGCCGCCATTACTGATGAATCCTCGCCACCTCAGCAAGACGGTACGTCGCCAGCGCAACTCGACATCGACCCTAAGCTTCCGGACCCAAAACGACGGCAGCTGATGAACCTCCTCGCCGAATACCGTGACTGCTTTGCGACGTCGTCGAAGGTACGCCAAACAGCCGTTGCGAAGCACCGCATCATTACCGAGGACGACGCGCGCCCTGTGCATCGATCACCGTACAGAGTCTCCGTTAAAGAAAGGGAGGTGATCCAGGAGCAAGTTCAAGAGATTCTGAACGACGACATAATCCAGCCATCAAGCAGTCCGTGGGCCTCTCCAGTCGCACTGGTTAAGAAGAAGGACGGAACGCTTCGGTTCTGCGTGGACTACCGGCAGCTGAACGCGATGACGAAGAAAGACGTCTACCCACTCCCCCGAATCGACGACACGTTAGACCGGCTGCGCCACTCTCCATACTTCTCATCGATGGACCTGAAGAGCGGCTACTGGCAGATCGAAGTCGACGAACGGGACCGAGAGAAGACAGCTTTCGTCACGCCGGATGGGCTGAACGAGTTCAAGGTAATGCCCTTCGGACTATGTACGGCGCCAGCAACTTTCCAGCGTGTTATGGACACCGTACTGGCAGGACTGAAGTGGCAGAGCTGTCTGGTCTACCTCGATGACGTCGTGGTGTTTTCCAGCGACTTCGACAAGCACTTGCGACGACTCCGAGCTGTTCTTCAAGCCATACGGACCGCTGGACTCACCCTCAAGCCGTCAAAGTGTCGGTTCGCCTATGACGAACTGAAGTTTCTAGGTCACGTGGTTAGCAACAAAGGCGTGCGCCCAGACCCTGAGAAGACTCGCGCCGTCGCGTCATTTCCAGTGCCGACAGACAAAAAGGCCGTGCGAAGATTCCTCGGACTTTGCGCCTACTATCGTCGCTTCGTTCGGGATTTCGCACGGATTTCCGCACCGCTCACAAACCTCACGAAGGACGCCGAGAGGTTCGAATGGGCCGAGGAACAGCAGCAGGCATTCGACGAGCTGAAGCGACGACTCCAGACGCCTCCGGTTCTTGGACATTTCGATCAGGATGCGGACACCGAGATTCACACTGACGCAAGTAACGCAGGACTTGGCGCGGTACTAGTTCAAGTACAAGAAGGCACCGAACGAGTCATCGCCTACGCAAGTCGGACACTGTCCAAGGCAGAGAGAAATTACTCCACGACTGAGAAAGAATGCCTTGCGGTCGTCTGGGCAATCACGAAGTTTCGTCCTTACTTGTACGGAAGCCCGTTCCGCGTAGTCACGGACCATCACTCGCTCTGCTGGCTTGCGAACCTCAAGGACCCGTCAGGACGCCTCGCTCGATGGAGTCTACGACTACAAGAGTTCAACATGACTGTGGTCTACAAGTCAGGCCGCAAGCACAGCGACGCCGACTGCCTGTCCAGAGCCCCCATCGAAACACCTTCGGGCAGCAGCAACGACGAAGACGACGAGTGCTTCCTAGGTGCAGTGAACACCGACGACATGTCACGACGTCAAAGAGACGATCCTGAGTTGCGCGCGCTAATCGAGCACCTCGAAGGACGAGGGGGTACTGTCCCCCGTGTCTTCTCGAGAGCCCTGCCGACTTTCGTCCTCCGACAAGGTGTTCTTTACAAGGAGAACTTCGGAGACAACAGCACACCATGGCTGCTGGTAGTCCCCACCGACCTTAGAGCGGAGATCTTCCAAGCCTGTCACGACGACCCGACGTCCGGACACCTTGGTTACAGCCGTACGCTGGCCCGAATTCGTGAAAGGTATTACTGGCCCAAGCTCCCCAAGACCGTCCACCTGTACACACGATCATGCCACGAGTGCCAGCGACGCAAGAAACCTCCGACGAGGCCGGCCGGACTCCTGCAGCCTATTTCTCCTCCAACTGCACCCTTCCAGCAGATCGGAATGGATCTACTTGGTCCTTTTCTGCCTTCGACGTCGGGGAACCGCGGGATCATCGTCGCCACAGATTATCTCACGCGGTACGCCGAAACGAAAGCTCTTCCTTCGGGGACTGCTCTGGAAGTTGCCAAGTTTTTCATTGAGTCCATCGTCCTCCGGCACGGCGCTCCAGAAGTTCTGATTACAGATCGCGGATCATCGTTCATGGCACAACTGACCCAAGAAATCCTCCGACTCAGTCACACCAGCCATCGTCGTACAACTGCGTACCACCCGCAGACCAACGGGCTGACAGAGCGACTCAACAAGACAATCGCCGATATGATCTCTATGTACGTCGACGTCGAGCAAAAGACGTGGGACGAGGTGCTGCCCTACGTCACGTTCGCCTACAATACGGCGGTTCAAGAGACCACTGGATTCACCCCTTTCCAGCTGGTACATGGTCGGAAGGTAACGACCATGCTGGACGCCATGCTGCCCCATGAGCCATCTGACAACGAGAGCGACGACGCCCAGGCGGTTGCTCAACGCGCCGAAGAAGTTCGCCAGCTCGCCCGACTCCTGATTCAAGACCAGCAACGCGTCGACGCCGGCCGCTACAACCTTCGTCGCAGGGACGTCCACTTCCAGCCCGGAGATAGGGTGTGGGTATGGACGCCCATCCGTCGCCGCGGCCTCAGTGAGAAATTGCTGAAACGATACTTTGGACCCTACAAAGTGCTTCGTCGCCTCGGTGATCTTAACTACGAAGTCCTCCCCGACGGAACGCGCCCATCTGCAAGACGTCAGCCGCGACCCGAGGTGGTGCACGTCGTCCGGCTGAAGCCGTATTACGAACGATAGAACTTTCCACTCTCGTCGACGGGTGAACTGTGAACTGCGGCTCGCGATTCTGCTGCCTTTTTGTTTTGGATTTGTTTTTGTTTGTTGTTTTTCGTTTTGTGCTGCATCGGGACGATGCACTTTTTTTTTTTGGGGGGGGGGGGGGGGATAATGCCGCGCGCAGGGTCACGGACTTGTAGAAAGTTCTCGTTCACTCTTGCTGCGGACATAACTATCGTTCATCCCTGTTTTTGTTGTTCTAGAAAGTGCTTGTTCATTCTCGCCCCGAGCGCGCTACGCTCGAACCTTCTCCGCCGAATCTTCGAGATACTGACTCACTCTAGATAAGAGGCCGCCCGCGACCTTGTCGAGTCAGTCTCGCCCCAGCGCTCGATTCTGCTGACACGCCGACTTCGACGCCCGCGACGCTCTGCTTTCTTCTGTTTCCTTCTTTATTTTTGGCACAGGTTCGCCACATTAAACGTTTATTTATTTCTGTTTATTTCTTGTTTATTGGTCACGACTCACCACCCGTGACAATATAGTGCGGAGCAGTGAAACACACGTCAGTTTTATTTTATTTTTTTTATTTAACAGTTATGCCATACTTTGAGGGTAGGCCACAAATATCTTATTAAACTGTGTCAGATAAGGGGAATATACTTTACTCGTTAATTAGTAATGTCATGTGGTTAGCTTGCTAATTAACACTTTGCACTCGTGATCTAATGTCCGTCGATGTCAACGTAATCATTCCGAAAAAATCTTTTATTTCTATTTCAAGTGTTTTTTTTTATTCGTATAATTTTTTATAATACCCTGCGTATAAACAATGTTTATTGTTCTAAAAAATCTTCACAGTGACGATTTGTATAAAAGTACAAGTTATGTGTTTTGCTGTTAGTTCGAAACTGTTTTAGTTCAGTGCAAGAAGAGCGAGTACAATAAAGAATTGTTCAAGTCATACTTACTTCCAGCTGACTCTCTTTCTTGTGTTTATAAAATTTCCGTCGTCTCCCGTGCCTCAGAACTTGAACCCAAAACTCAATGGGGAAACTCAGGATCTACCTAAAGAGCGGACCGGTCCCGTCGACAGAGCTCTCAGATCTTACTTGAGCAACCTTATGGTAGTTGTGAGTATCAGATCAGGGACAAAGACAAAGACGCCGATGACTGAGAAAGTGTGGGGTTCTTTTATCTCCTGGAGCTAAAGCTTATGTTATCTTGAATTATTCCCGGCGCACAACTCATCAATTCATTTAATACCACGATGATTATGGCATACATTTACTTCAATAGTTCAAGTCATTTGTATGACAATAGTTTCTTTACCAGGCGTCTCATCGAGACGCACAATAGTCGTATGAAACGAGTTTTAAAGACTTACCTAATTTCGCGTCGACGTGAGATAAAGTGGTGCATAGCAATCGGCAAAGAAAAAAAATTATATCTACCTATGTAGAGGAATACAGCTTGCACTTTTTCTACGGCATCCCACCGTAGAAAATTATTTGTTGGGTTGCTTATAAAACTAGGTTCGCGCCACATGAACTCTTGATTTACTTGCCGAATGTTCATACACAGCGTGTCCCAAAACATCACGAGTTTTTTTGCTTTTTTTTCGCAGGGAAAATAAACGACTCAACCTTCGCTTAGGTGTAGCGTCGGCATTCTGACACAGATGCCAAAGTTTCAGAACAAACCGTTATACTATGCAAAATTTATAAGTAATTTTCTGAAAATTTCAATAGGAAAATGGGTGCCCGTTTATGGTAACTGGCGCCGGTTCAGTTTCATGTGTTCGAGGGCTCCGTCGGCCACCATTTTCCTATAGAAAGCTGTAGGAAATTACATTTTTAAGAAGGAACTCCGGCACTTGTTTGGGACCAGTAGCCCTACATTTGGGCGGAAAATAAGCATTCAGCGAGGCGTAATTTATTTTTGCCGCAAAAAGATCAATGTAAATTTTACAGCAGGACATCCTGTACAAGATACTCGCTAGCGTGACGCGTGTCGCCCATCAATTACCGGCATACATTATTGATAGTAGTTCTGCGCAATCCTGAAGCTTCAGCGTTGAAAAAAAATATGGTCCACATTTTATTCATTAGATTTTAGAAGCAACGCAATCCTATAACGCTCAGTAAAAGGATCTAACGAAAAAATAAATTCTTAGGGCCCACCGCCTTTTCTATTTCTCGATATGAGGGGGGGGGGGGGGGGGAGCTGCAACTGTGAGGTCTTTCAGTTTTGTTCGTTTGAATGACGTTCACGTAACTTACCCCGTTGTCAATGAATCAGCTGGTACTTATTCAAATGGAGGACGTGGCGTGAAAAATTAACGCATTAAACGTATAGGCCTTAAAGGGTCAGTCGAGTTATTTTTGGAGACTTGCCGATTAAATGCGAGAATTAGTCTGTCACCTATGGAAGAGCAGAACATGTTTGTTTGTTTGTTTGTTGTTGTTGCTGTTACATGGGGTACTTTTTACTTTTAACAAATACGCAATTCGGTGTTTGTAGTATCCTTTAACTGGCATGCCGTCTTCCGACTGACATTATCAATGACACCTACAGGGGCAGGGGTGGTCAACACGGGACCAGAACGCGGCCAATCCGGGGCGCTGACATCGCCGGTCCAGAGAGAAAGAACGAGAGGGCGACAGAAGAGCAGTGGAAGAGAGCAGACGAATCATTAGACGTGTTAAGTTTTGCCACAGCGACCTGAAGTTGCTCGAGCGCTTGTCAATTTTATTTTTATAGAATGCACGATTCCTGTAAGCTAGAAAACACACACACACACACACACACGCAACGAAAAAAACAATATACGAATTCCACAGGTGGTGTTTTCCTCCTTTTTTGTGCATATGAAAGGAACTCAAAAGTGTTTTTTTTTAGATCCTCGTTCTCTGGTAATAACCCCATCTGCGAGCTGTAAGAATCATGAAAGAAACGAAACTCGAGTCACACGCTGCCGATTTCCATGTTCAAAAAGTGATCAAAGTCCCCGACACCTGTACTGTTGGCGCAGAACGACAGATGGCGCTACCGAACCTTTCTGAATATGGTCGAACAACGGACGGCGCTTGTCAGCCTCTCTCAAGCGATGGTAGTGCTTTTCAGTGTAAAGAGAAAAGGGGAAGCCATCTCTGACAGAGGTCAATAATAATGGAACACACATGTGAGGAACAGCAGAGGTGCACAGTTGGGATAACCTCCATGCTTTCGGATCGTTAAGAGAACTGTTCAATGAAAGCGGTTCATTTTACATTGAATACGTGTACTTTTTGATTATTTGTTTCCTATCTCTATTTACACGTATTAAGCGCTCACTGAGAGTTACAATGAAGCAATAAAAACTGAACGGTTCGCCCTTGCAGAAATGTTTGGGGGGTGGTAGCTCAGCCTATCTTTGGGGATATCTTGTAGAAACCCTCGGCCTTCATTAATTGCAGTCTTGGGTAGTAACGCGTTACTAGTAACGCGTTACTGTAACTTGGTTACTTTTTTGGTAGCTTGTAACTGTAACGAGTTACTTTTTAAAAATGTAACTTGTGACAGTAGTTCTATTACTTTTTTCTAAGGCGAAAACGAAAGTAACGACGTTACTTTGGTCGTTACTTTCCACTTTTTTTTTATGAATAACATATGATTGAACGAGTGCAATCTAGCTATTCTTGCACTTTCCAAATTGTCTGTTCTGACATTTCGAGTGTCAAGTTGGCCATGCACAAACTTGTGAATATGTTCTTCGTCGCGAATCACGACCCTAATATAGCCACGTGTTGATGTGATGAAAAAAAAAATCTAGTTATCTTTACGCACGCGCGTGTGCTTCATGACTGAACACTTACATCTTAGTATCTTGAAGCACAATCTCTGCTACGGTTGTTCGTTTTTCTGCGCAAACGCTTTTTAATCGGGTGAATCAACCGTGAAACAACAATATACACGAAGGGCACTGCGAACGTTTTGTATTTCGAAGAGCAGGCCGGTTTTTGTGACAGAGTGGGAGACAGTGATGAAGGCATTTCCTTATTAGAAAATAAGGTGACTTATCTATGCAATTTGCATATTATGTACCTCTTGTTAGCACATGTATATACCTCTGGCATATGAATGGCTTCAGGTCCGGTCCAAAGTTGCCATCTGATGGAGCATCTTTTGACAGAACGTCGCATGCTGTGGCTGTGCTACTGTTACGTCCTGGTTCAGGAGCTTGATCCCTGCTCTGTAAAATCAGTGTGCCAGGTAATAGTATTATCTGCAGGCTTACAAAATACAGTTTGCAGGAATAAAAACACAAAAAAGTGTTACTTGGCTAGAGGATGGTGAAATAGATCCTGGCAAATGCTCACAGGTTCCCCTTGAGCCACTGGTTCATCTGGCGCAGATCCATGTGTTGCTGTCTCTTTACCAAAGGCATCATAATTTGTAGCATCCACTGGCAGACTATCGCCCATTGAGATAGCGCTGTTGCTACATTGGTTTCCATAGAGTCAATATTTATTATTATCTTCGTCCCCAGCACAAGCTTTGAGCGTACTACATTTTTACACATATAGACGCTTTAAACACGCCCCAGATTGAACCGCCATTACCAACCTTGTCTTGTCTTATTGAGATGCCGTGCCACTGAAGCGGGCGTTGAATCAAAAACCGAAGGTCAGTTATGGCGGTGTCCACGCGCAGCTGCTTCAAAGCATCTATATTATATATGTGGTCTATTTTCCTCAGCAAACAAAAATCCTTCTTCTTCATTTGGAATACTAAAGAAGGATGTCCGTTAAATTACTGGTTATAAACACGACGTCGTGCACCTGGACTGAAAATGGCTATACGCACGACGCGGAGAGCTCATGCATTTGGGTGACCCTTTTCGGCGGTGCAGTGGGGGATGGCGTATGTATCACTCGGGAGCGTGTTAAACCATCCCCCTGCCTTCGTTCACACCGCTTTGCAGCGACAGACTGAGGCTGCTCATTACAAAACTCTTAACCTACTTGGTACCCTCGTACGCGCCGCTTCGAGGCGTCCAGCCAGAAACCCAAGCCCCGCTGTTCCGCATTGCACCTACGGAAAGGGAGCCTATATCGTCTAGTTCAGCAAAAATTCGTATACATTTTTTTTTCAGTGACAATTGTAAAAAAAAGGTGTCGCAAATATTAATTGTTAAACGTTCGACAAAAAAAAAAAGAAGGCATGCCCGCACTTTGGGTTGAACCTGCGTCTGCTGCGCATGAAGCGGACATCTTTGCAGACAGCTACTCACAGCTTTATAAATGTTCATTCTGGTTGACTCGACGGGCCTTCGCAGCAAGAGCAATGGTAAAGTGCGCCGCGCTCGGCTGTAGTATTTACGATCGTTTCGTCAGCGTATTCCACTAGACAGTGTAGCCGTCAAGTTAGAGAAAGTACGAACGGCAGGGAAAGGATGCGGCCGCAGGTTACCGACGCCACTTTACCGTTGTTTACGTTCGCGCGCGCCTTTGCATCGGCTTTGCACGTTCGTGGTGTAGATGCCCTTTATCTTTCGTTACATCACGCCCCTTCCTCGCTTCGAGCGCAGCTTCGGGGCTCGCCTGCATACTTTCGCTCCTTGCAAAGGTTGCCGTCTCGCGGAAGGCACAAACCGAGTCACCGGCGGCGGCGTCTCGACCATAGTCTCGGCGAGCTTGCACACGGGGGCCGCCGCCGACCGATCGCCGTCTGGCCGGGCTCGCGGCGCGACACTCGCTCCATTTGCGCAAGCCCTCGAGGGAACACTTTCAAGCCATGTGCCCATGGCGGTGCATTCAGTGGCACTGCACTGAAATTAGCGAGAATGTTGCACGCCCGCACGAGCAGAGAAAAGGCGGCAGCCAGCGCGCGGCAAGGGAGAAAAATACGTACTCGTGTCCGACGACGTTTCACGGCTGAACCGTACCTGCCGTTGTTCGGGAAGGCGTCCCTCCAGCGAGGATCGACGGCACAGCGTCCTGCTTGAGACGCGTGGACTTTGTTGGCAGTCCAGCGTTGGCTAACAAGCGTAGCATGAAGGGTTCCCCGGGATTCCACCGGCACACATTGTCTGTCCAGACATTCCGACGCGCACTGTCGCGAGGCAATGAGTGAAAAAAAAAATACTCCTGGACTATGCAACTGATAATTAGTGCAGGCAACTACACAACATCGTGAACCTCGGGTCCTTTTGCCAGGCATCGCAGCTACGATTCAAAAATCGGGCCTACGCACATAGTAGGGAGTTTTAGAAAAACGTACGGCATTTTAGCGCACGCTAGCGCTAAATCTAACGCTTGCATTAGCGCACGCGACGGAAGAGAGTTTTAGAATAGCGTTTCTCCGTCGCGACGCAAAAGCCCAAGCAGCTCGCGCTTGCGACGCCGCCAAGATACAGTCACCATTTTTATTTCACACAAAATGCTGTAACTTTAGAAGAAAAAAAAAGTTTTTTGGTTCAGAGTATACTATTTTAGAATTGTTTACACATGAGAATGCGACGCGAGCGGTTGACCGGTCGTGTTCGCTTGCGTCGCCTCGGCAAGAGAGGTCTCGTGTACTGACCTTCGCACATCGTACCTTCGCCAAAAAATGTTCGCGCGTCGCAAGCATCAAGTTGCCGGTGATCGTTGCCAAACCGAGTACAATGTCATCCCGTATTGAAAATTACAGTCGCGAGGATGCCGCCGACGTCACACTCACGACGACGCCAAAGCAGCCGCCGGCCGACATAATCCTGGATGCCGCCATTTTTTTTAACTCTGCTCTTCTTGGCTTTAGCCCAGACGAGCAGAGTCGGCTTCAGCTTCTCATCACGAATCCTCATTGGAGAAGCGTGAACACTCCTTGCGTACGCACACTAAAGCGCAAAACCTGGTTTGCGTTCGGAACATGCGCAGTGGTGACGACGCTATTCTTTGCGTACGCAAAGCTTTAGCATGCGCTATTTTAAAACTCCCTATTGTCAGCGAAACTTCCCGGCGAGACGACGGCGGTCGCGAGACGGGAGGCCCGAGAACGACTCCCGAGGTTGAGAAACGCGCTGCCAGGTTGCGTCTCCTGCACCTGCTCCTGGGTGCGTCACGCCAATCACGTGGACACGACTGAGCCAGCGTGATAGGAGACACTGGTGACGTCATCCGTTACGCTCACCCGGAGAAGTAAAAACAAAAAAAAAAGGCCATGTAGATGGCGTTTTGCTCAATGTTGGCTGTGCCAACGCCGTACCCTTGACTGCGCTGTTGCTTGCACCACAGTTCGCCTGCTAGAGTCAGCTGATTTCGGCAACTTGGCGCGTTCCAAAGTTTTCCGGACCATTTAAGAAACATTTAGGCAGAATTGGGTCGTAATATTTGACGCGTGGTCTTCCTAGGTCATACTGAAGAGGACTGCATTGTTGTTGTTTTTCTTTTTTCAAAGAGAAAAATGAAGCAGAGTTGCCCTTTAATAAACATGGCAGCTTGACAGCTGTGTGTCGTTTCTTCATCGCAAATCCACACAGTCCACGTCACAGAAATGTGGTCACCCTGCGTACTTACGATCAACAAACATTTTGCACCGGGAGATGCCCTTAAGAGAGCTTTTAGTGTTACAAAAACATGGGTAGGAGTACCTGTAAAATATATGTTTTGTTGAAGTGGCTACTGTAATGAAAGCACCGATGGGAATGTTGTTGGTGTGCCGGTGGGAAGCATTTGGTTATTAATGTGAATGCATTAATTGTCACATGGAGAGAACCGGCGTTATCAGAGTGAGGCCGGCGTTATCGTTGTCTGTAGCAGCGATAAGCGGCACCTAAATTCCCACTGGCTGAGTGAAACGGCACCTCAATTCCGTCTGTAGCAGCAAAAACCGGCGCCTAAATTCACCTGAGCGAAACGGGACCTAACTTCCATTGGCTGGAACGCGTCGTCTGGCTTCATAGCAACGGCGTCATCGTTGCTAAGGAGCCAACCCAATTGCTGGTGACGCAGCGGGAAGAGGGGGGGGGGGGGGGGGGGGAGCGCGGGTATGCACTGGCCTGACATTAGGATTTAGAAGTAACGTTAGGCCTATTGTTAGGCCTAACGGTAGGCCTACCGTTACGTTTTGTTGCCTAAGGTTGTTCACCGGTACCCGCAGTTAGTGCGATGATGATGATGAGAGGGCAAGTGATTTCAGCACGCGCCGCGACGAGCTTCGCACCGCCGGCGCCGCGCCGAGCTTCGCACTCCCGCCGCTACCTCAACCAGCGGCAAAGCAGTCACCAGCGAGCCAGGGATGCTTTCGTATTGACCCTTTCCGAAAACGACACATCGACCATTATTTCGGAAGAAAAGAAGAGGAATCGCCTTAAATGAGTAATGAAAAGGTGCGACCACGTTGAAGAAGAAACTGTCAAGCAACACCGTCTTCGCTGCGCCGTGCCGATGTCTGAAGAAGATTAGACATGCGTGAGTGTAGTAAAACTATCAGGACAAAGTGACTGACAAACGGTGTGTGCCCGTCAAGGAAGTGAAAAGTGGCTCGTTCTTCGTCAGAGTGACGGAGTGTCGCCGGACACCGGTCTCGCTGCGGACTCCGTGTTGTATTCGGAAGACGTCTACACTGTTAGCAAAAATAACACGCCCAGACGTGTAAACCGTTGTCCCATAGCGGACACGTCGAAACGTGTTCGTTTTACACGAGGCCATCTGTGTTTTTCGTCTACACATGAGGTGCTGTGTAAACTTAACACGCTACACCGTGTCTGCCTTCCGCAAAACCGTTTCGAGCGTGTTCCTTATGAAACATGGCGGCCAGCGACCGAGAACAGGCCAGAGACGAGCCCAGCGAGCCGCGCGCCTTTCAGCCGAATTGAAAGCACACAGGGCGCGTTAGCTCTCGTTCGATGTCTTTTATAAACAACAAAGTCTCCAAGCGGCGGACGTAGCTACTTGCAAAGGTACGTAGTACGTGCGTTGTCGGCGGTCAGCGGCGTCGGTAGCTTCTACGAGCCGCTAGACAAAAAAAACGAATGCCGAACTCACATGGATAAATAACTTGAGCAAACTATTTAGAATCGGGCGGTAACTTGCGCCACCTATCGAGATTTCTAGCAGCCTGTTTTTAAAAAAAAAGACGAGTCTGTTAACACTGCGAACGACCACGACTACACAGCAACCCTACATACAAGGCTGGCAACACAGCACACAGCTACACAGCACCGACATGTACACAAACACAACAACCGACACTACGCCCGACATTTCCTACTCGATATCATTTCTCCCCGCGGCGCATATAAGCTTGACATGTGCGGGTGAGCTCTTTGGTCGCTGACCATTACAGATCTATAGAAGAATACACAAAACACGGCGCAATGGACAGCCGTGTGTTAGAACTGTTTGCATTTAAAAAGTATGGAGGCAAAATCTATAATGTTAGTCCGTTGCAATAAATAACGATATGTTAACAATAAATCTTAAACCGGTCATGAAAAAGTTCAAATCTTTGTTATTTTCTTGCTTGACCAGTGTTATGAGCAGTCAGACTAGCTTGAATCAGATAGGAAAACAAATTATGGGGTTTTGTCATTACGTATACAATAATAAATGAAAATGATCCTTGCGCAAAGCATTTTTTATATATTTTTGTGAAGGACATCCGGACATCCGCCCAACACTTCACTTCCGCTAGTTGCAGCAGTTGCAGTACGGGAGCAGACGCCTTCACTTTTGGGGCGTTTTGATGCAGTTTGTTGTCGTATGTCGTGTCGGTGTCGAGAAGAGCGGTGGGGCTTGGGAGTTTGTGGCCGGTGTTATTCGTGAACACTGGTGTGGGGCGCTGATGTGTCTTTTTTTTATACTGCCACCACCCCGAACTTTGAAGATACACGGGCCCGTAGCAGTGCATTATGCTGAATCGCGAGCTCCTTCTCTGTTGACGTCGCTTTCCTGGTACCACTCGTGGATACTGCAAGCGTTTAAACAGTGTGCACCGTCTCGCCTACATCCCGGCTGACGTACTCGACCTGTTGAAACTTATTGCTTCCGCAATTTTAGAGTACGCAAGGCAGTTATCTCGTTGGTCTGGTTTCGGTTATAAAAGCAAGGCAAAACGCTCGTAGTTCTCGCCCTCAGTACACGTTGGACATCTTCCACACTTTGACACCGGATAACTGAATGAACGAGGATTTACATTCACTTCAGAGGTTACTCTCGCCGCTTCCTCACCGTTGAGCAGCAGGATGAGCTGGCGACAAGCCGCGGATGAAAGGCTTGAGCATCAACAGCCCAAGCGCACTCGGTGAAGATGCGGGCGACGCGGGTTTCTGTCAACCGGGAGGCCAGCACAAACCGTGACCATTCCAGCTATTCGTCATGACACGGTGTTGCAGAGAGCAGGGTAAAATACAGCTACACGGATCACCGAAGCAAACGACTGCTATCTTACATCTTGGCTTGTGATTGCGCCTTTGTAGTAGATAATCTCATTCGTTTCGCTGAAGAGACGCAAACGACGGGCATAACAAAATCGCTTGCATATTCCGCATATCTCACAAAAGCATTTACCCTGTCACCTTGCGAAAAGCGCGAAACACGGAGTCCGCACCGTCCTAAGCTTCCCGTTTTTTACCTGCTTTAGAGCAGTTTGTACCTGCTAGTAGATATGCCTACTGAAACTGAAACAGGGCAGTGCCAGAGAGAAAGAGACAAAGTTGAGAAAGCTTGCTCGCTCTCCAATTTCTCAACTCTCAAGTGATTGTACCATAACAAATGCACCAACGCATCTTCCAATATAAAGAAAGAGCACTACGTTCACAACATAAAAAATGGTCTCAGTACATGCATCTGTGGGCAGGTAGGAAACCTTGCCCTAATTTATTCACGCCGCATGATTGGCGCAACAAACTCGTTGCAGGACCGAATCATCTACTCGAGCGGTGTGCGTCGCTATGCAAACGCAGTCCAACACGAAGCATAAAAAACGGCAGATTTAAGACAACAATCCGGAGTCCATTATTGAATTAAACAACGTAATTTTGTTGAAAACGCCCGCTGCTTCTTACTCACGGTATGTGTCGGGATACTTCCACAGTTTGAAACGGAACGAAGGAAGATTTACTTTTAAAAACGCTCGCTGCGTCCTCCCGGACCAGCTGGACCGGATCAGCTGACGACGACGGGACTGTACCCGTTGAACCTCCACCACGCAACAAACAATTTGCGCTCCGTGTTAAAAGCGTGGTTCAAACAGACCCGGAATACAAAGCACCGCACCACACACGACGAATGTTTCAGCTCTTTTTCGCATCGCCGGGTTGCACCAAACAGAACGAGATAGCCGAAGTCAACGCCGCGCTGTCGTGAACCTTGGCTTGTGGTTGCGAACTCGTGGACCCTGTGACTTCCTTCGCCTTCAAAGCACACACGACGATTACGAATGCTACTTTCCGTCTTCCAGGAACATCACAGGGACACTTCTCCGGTCACGTCTTCACTATGTGCTCGCAAACTCTGAAGCTCTATGCGAAGCTTCTCGCGTCCCGTCAAACCAAAACAGTAGCGGCGCCATGCGTACTTGGCAGATTTTCTCCGGTCAAACAAAAACAACGAAAGCCAACCGGCGCTTGCTTCCAGCGTACATTGGCGTTGCGCTTGCGCCATGGCCAGATCGCTTGCAGTTGAAGGTTGGAGCAAAAACGAAACCAACTGCAATGTCACGTGTTCACATCGAGGACACGCTTTTTATATCCATTTTAACTGTTTGGAACGAATAATTAGACCCACAACTTTATTTGTGGTGTCTAGGAAACTGTTATCAGGACCCCTAAACTAAATACAAACATGGACGACATGAGGGAAGCCGCATTGCCATCGAACAGAAGATGGCGGCGAGCACGGTAAGGGCGGGTTTCGCCAACTTCCTGCGACATGGCGCAATTGCTTTTGGTGCATATCTGTCTCCGAGACATGTTTCTTTCCGCGGCATTTGTCTCGACGGTCCTTTCTAAGTGTGTCCCCAAGCATTCCGGTGCTTCGATAGCCGGCAATGCCGCGGTCGTCGCCGGGGGCGATGCGTGTTATCGAGGTCGGCTACACGGTTATGCGTGTATGACCGAACCAAAACACGTTTTTTACAACCTCGCATGATTTCTGAACGAATTATCCGTTACTCATCGTGTAAATTTATGGTAATTTGTGTAAATAGCGTGTTTTTCACCCCAAATATTCGCCAAATACACGGGACTTGCTAACAGTGTAGACACACCAAGCGTGCAGGTACAGCAAAGTTGTTGGTAAGAAGTGACTGACGAACGGTGTAAAAGAAGTGCTGCGTATTCCGTTAGAAAGACGGATCGTCGTGCGACACCTGCGATTGTCGCAAAGAAGTACTGGAATCGGTTCGGTGCACGCCAGTGACGATTCTGGCGGGAAGAATTAAGTAACTGACACGCTAGTGACGAATTTGCCGGCATAGAAGTGAACGAAGGAGAACAGCGTCGACGGTTTGTGGAAGACGTTGCCAAACCAGTACGTATGTTCCTGCTTCGCTGGGTGCCACCAGACGCTACGGGAACCCAACGCAAGTTCATCGCGGTAAGCCTACTTCGAACCGCTTTCAACGAAGCAAAGCGATACGATTGCGGCGTTGGACGACTTCAAGATACCAAAACTCTCAAAGGAAAATTACCATGCGTGTGCGATTCAATCCAGAGCGGCACTCGTCCAGATAGGCTGTTGGGAAGCCATTGAGCCTGGCTATAGTGGGAGAGATATGACGGACGACGAGAGGGAGATAAAAAACAGGGCTTTGCCATTCATGTTCCTAGTAGTGGAAAGCACCTACCTGGACGACATTTGGGAATGTTCGGCAGCTCGTGAGGCCTGGAATACACTGGAAGAGATACATTCAAAGTGTGGCTTGCTGCATGCTCTTCAGTTAATGAGAAACTTTTTCAATACTAGAATGAAGCCAGATGAAACCATGAAGGATTACCTGGGTCATAAAATGAACCTACACAGGAAGCTTTCAACGGCAGGATACGCCTTCATCGACAGGGAAGTGGCACCAGTGATGTTGATGGGTTTGCCAGAAGCGTATGAATCACTTATCCTAAATCTTGAGCAAGACGAAGGAACGCTCACGACGAAGAAGGTTAAAGCAAGGCTGCTGGTAGAAGAAAAGCGCCAAGTCAAACGTGAAGAAGACAAATCAAATGAGAGTGAAGAAAATAAGGCCCTCATGACGAAGAACGAGCCCATTACGCGGAGCAGTGAGCTCCAGAAACATAACGGGCAAGAAAGAAAAGAAGCAACTGCCGCTGGTACGAGGTCCTTTCAACCGAAACGACAAGTTCGGTGTTTTGCGTGCGGAAAGTTTGGACACATTGCCAGGGAATGCAAGGAGGGTCCCGATGACGAAGGATGCGGCTCACAGAAAAGAAATTTCAGTAAACCGAAGGAGGCGCTCTCTGTTCCTCAGGGTCACACATCTGGCACCTTAACAGTGGAGCAACTGACCACATGACGTCAAACACAGCCAAGTTCACCACTTTCAAACCCTGCTGCTCGTCTGTAAAGGCAGCAAATAAGGAGGTCATGGAGGTTGTCCGGAGAGGACAGGTAGAGATAGAACTTTCGAAAGACTGCGGTGGCACTGTCATCGAGCTTAGCGATGTTCCTACGTACCAACCTTAGAGGGTAACCTCTTGTCAGTTGGGAAGATTGAGGAGGAATATGGACGGAGCGTGACTTTCAGGGGGCAACGGAACAGCTAAAGTGATTAAAGCAAATGGTGACTTAATTGTCGCAGCAAAGCGTGATGGTAAATTGTACCTTGTAAGTGATTCGCTTGCAACGTTGAAGTTAGCAAAGGCAACAGACGTTGCCTTCTGGCATCGATGACTCGGTCATCTTCACCATGAAGCTGTCGAAAAACTTTGCCAAAGTGGAAGAAGCAGTCAAAATGCAAGGTGCTCGACAGGTGCACTTAGCAAATTGAAGAAAAGCAGCTTTCCGAAGAAGGCTGGAACGAGGACTAAGGCACCACTGGAAATGGTTCAATGGGATGTAGTCGGAAAGATCACACCTGCCACGAAGGGAGGGTCATACTACTTTGTTACATACATTGATGACTACTCCAGATTTACTGTAGTGTACCCAATGAAGACGAAAAATCAAGTGCTGGACGGATTCGACCAGTACAGACGAATGGTCGACAATCTCCACAACACGAACGTGAAGATTTTGCGTAGGGACAATGGAGTTGAGTACGCAAGTAAATAGTTCGACGTGTACCTGGCCAAGCATGGCATAAGGCGTCAGCTGAACATTCGTGGCGCACCTGATCAGAATGGAGTGGCCAAGAAAATGTACCAAACTCTGCTTGACATGACGAGGTGTCTCCTCATTCAGTCTGGAGTCGCCAAAGAACTTTGGGCTGACGCCGCTGTCAGTGCAAGTCACATCAGAAACAAATGCCCATCGAAAGCAGTCGAAGGAGAGTCGCCAAAAACTCTGTGGACAGGGGGAGAAATGAGACTGGACCACATAAGAGTGTTCGGATGCAGAGCATGGAGTGTGCGAAACAGACGATGCAAGGGAAGCAAGTTGTACTCGAAAGCAGAGGAGTGCGTACTGGTCGGCTACCCAGAAGGAGTGAAGGGGTACAAGCTGTGGAACCATAAAGAAGACCGCTTCTCTGTGAGTTGGGATGTCACCTTTGAAGAAGACTCCTTCCTGTGCAAGCTCGCCCGGGCTCCAAACACCGACGTTGAAGTATGTGGCGACACTGACGGCACAATCATGTTTCAAGTAGAAGACAACTGGAGAGGGCCACGTGATGGCGATAGTTCAGATCGAAATGATACTGGCCACAAAAATGCCGAAGAATTTAGCTCATCAGCTGATGAAGACGACGAAGGTGCACAAGACGACGGAGCTACACACCGGACATCCAACGTGACAGATTGTGGTACGCAAGCATCGAGAAGGTCGGAGAGACTGGCAAAGATGGCGATGTGGGTTAGTTGGTTCGTACTGACGAAAAGGCAAACAGCGCACAGTAAACGGGGACTAAAGGAAGTGCAAACAGGACAAGCGCTGATTCTCAACTGAAATTTAATCCCATGAAAACAAAACAAAGAACACAGCAACTCTGCCCACGTCACATGATACATTCACCACGTGTCCAAAGAAACTTTCACTCACGAACTTCAGGATGGGGCTTACCTACAATTTTTGGATTTGAGCTAAGAATTCATTGCTAAACACGTTTGCTGGTCTTATCACCCACGCTCAAAGAAGGGTCTTCTTCTATATGATTCATCGCACTCTAAGCTGGGCAAGAGAAGCATTGCCTCGTCTTGCCTACAAGCTGCACTCGAGAAGTCATGTCATCATGTCGTTAAGGATAGTTTTTCCCAGCAGGTTGAGAGATTGACCGTGGCAGGTTTCCCAACTTCGGCTTTATTGAGCGTTGCGGAAGTTTTGCTAAAGAAACTGAAGGGGGAACCCCGTCCCCGTAGGGAAAAGCCAAATAAGAGACCCGCTCGTAATACCGCATCTCCATAAAATTTCACACAACTTGAAAAAAGTTGCCTTGAGGCACGATGTGCCATTGGTGTTTTCCGCTCCGTGAAAGCTGGCGCAACTATGTGCGAGAGTTGCCGATAAGAAGGACAAAGGACCCGCTTGCTCGGTGAAGCATGAGGATCAATATGTTGTTTGCAAGGTGGGAGTTGTTTACACGATTGCACTAACGTGTGGGAAAACCTACGTCGGTCAGACGGGCAGATCTGTTAAACACAGACTGCGGGAGCATGACTTGTCGTTGCGATCAGTGGTGGGAGCTGTAGGGGGGCATTTGCCATTGCACTGTCATGGATGTGGGTGCGAACCTATCTTCAGTAAGATTGGTATCATTGGCAATGGAAGGGACAGAATGAATAGAGAAATTTTAGAGGCGCATGCAATTATCAAAGCAGGCGCGAACTGCGTAGGCCAAACGTCACTGGGCCTGAGTAGCAATGAGATTGTTCTTTGGACACGTGGTGAATGCATCATATGACGTGGGCGGAGTTGCTGTTTTCTTTGTTTTGTTTTCATGTGATTAAATTTCAGTTGACAGTCAGCGCTTGTCCTGTTTGCACTTCCTTTAGTCCCCGTTTACTGTGCGCTGTTTGCCTTTTCGTCGGAAGGGACCACGTCAGAGTGGGTGTCATGGCTGCTGCATAGCCAAGCAAAACAACCGGGAAGATCCAGAAACTCTACATGGGGCCTTGTCTGCACCAGACGAAGAGGAAGGGAAAGCAGCTATACAATGTGAACTGGACAGCCTTAAAGCTTCAGGAGCATCGGAACTGATGCCACTACCGAAAGACAGGCAGGTCGTAAAGTGCAAGTGAGTACTCCGCAAGAAGTACGACGAGAACGGTGACCTGGAGAGGTATAAGGCACGGTTAGTAGAGTGTGGATGCTCCCAAGTGGAAGGAACCGACTACAAGGAGAACTTCTCTCCTCTTGTCAAGCTGAAGTCTATAAGGACGGTGCTGGCCATAGCACTTGAGAAAAATTGGAAGATCCACCAGGTTGTTACCACGGCAGCATCCTTCAACGGTACACTGAAAGAAACCGCCTACATGGAACAACCGCAGCCTTTCGGCGACGGAAAGAAGGATGAAGTCTGCCTTCTAAAGAAGAGCATATATGGGCTACGACAGTCTGGAAGGGAGGGGAATCTCACCTTGGACAAACTGCTGAAGTTGCAGGGGAGGACAAGGTCGAAAGCAGACCCCTGTGTATATGTCAGCAAAGAGAAGAAGCTCATCGTAGGAGTCTACGTTGATGACCTCTTGATCATCGCAGAAGAAGAGGAAGAGATTGCTGACTTCAAGAACCGCTTAGGTCAGGAATCTGACGCAAAAAACCTGGGGGTAGCCAGACACATCCTTTTCATACGACTGAAGAGAGAAAGGGGTGGAAAACTGACCCTCGATCAGACGGTTTACGCCGAAGACATCCTGGAGACGTTTGGCATGGCAGATCCAAAGGCAGCATCATCTCCTTTGGATCCTGAAAGCAAGAGCCAAAGAGGAGAGAGCGACGATTGAATGAGAGAAGACCTGCCTCGCAAGTACAGACAGGCAATTGGCGCGTTGCTTTACCTTGTCGGAGGAACAAGACCGGACTGGGCTTTTGCCACCACCTACATGAGTCAGTTCAACGAACATCCCACAGAAGAACACTGAAGTGGCATAAAGCACATCCTTCGCAACGCGAAGCAGACGAAGAATTATGTACTTATCTACCAAAGAACTGGGAAGCGTGTGCATGCCTTTTGCGATGCAGACTGGTCTAGTGACAAGGCTAACAGGAAGTTATTCAGCGGTTATGTGTTCGCGCTCGCTGGCACTGCAATTTCCTGGAGCAGCAGGAAACAACAAAGCACCGCACAGTCAACTGTCAAAGTCGAATATGTGGCCATTTGTCATGCTACAAAGGAAGTTATGTGATTACAGAACTTCATGAAAGAGATTGGTGCGCACGAGTTAACCCCAGGTCTTGCTGGTTGACAACCAGGGTGCAATTGCGCAGGCGAAAAATCAAGGCACGTCAGAGAGAAGCAAGGACATCGATCGTAAGCACTTCTTTCTGAGAGAAAGGGTGGAAAAGGGGTGCAACTCCAGTATGTCGAATCGTTGAGTAACTCTGCAGACCTCTTCACCAAGGCCTTGAATAGAAAGCTGACCTTCAGGCATTGTGAACGTTTGGGTGTCAAGAACGTGGACGTCGACAGTCCATTAAGGGGGAGTGTTAGTAGTGTAATGGACCGTTACCAAATGGCGCCGCGAATCCAGCGCTGAGGTCGCGCAGTCGTTCCCCTTTTGTCTGTATTTTCCGACTTTCTTTAGCTTAATAAACAATATGGCAGCTTGACAGCTGTGTGTCGTGTCTTCATCCAAAATCCACTCAATCCGCGTCCCAGAAATGTGGTCACCCTGCGTAGTTAAGATAAACAAACAGTTTGCACCGGGAGATGCCCTTAAGATAGCTTTTAGTGCAACAAAAACATGGGTAGGAGTACCTGTAAGATATATGTTTGTTGAAGTGGCTAGTGTGATGAAAGCACCGATGGCAATGTTGGTGTGCCGGTGGGAAGCATTTGGTTATTAATGTGAACGCATTAACTGTCACATGGAGAGAACCGGCGTTATCAGAGTGAGGCCGGCTTTATCGTTGTCTGTAGCAGCGATAAGCGGCACCTAAATTCCCACTGGCTGAGTGAAACGGCACCTCAATTCCGTCTGTAGCAGCGAAAACCGGCGCCTAAATTCACCTGAGCGAAACGGGACCTAACTTCCGTTGGCCGGAACGCGTCGTCTGGCTTCATAGCAACGGCGTCATCGTTGCTAAGGAGCCAACCCAATTGCTGGTGACGCAGCGGGAGGAGGGGGGGGGGGGGGGGGGAGGGGGTATGCACTGGCCTGACATTAGGAGTAACGTTAGGCCTATTGTTAGGCCTAACGGTAGGCCTACCGTTACGTTTTGTTGCCTAAGGTTGTTCACCGGTACCCGCAGCTAGTGCGATGATGATGATGAGAGGGCAAGTGATTTCAGCACGCGCCGCGACGAGCTTCGCACCGCCGGCGCCGCGCCGAGCTTCGCGCTCTCGCCGCTGCCTCACCCAGCGGCAAAGCAGTCACCAGCGAGCCAGGGATGCTTTCGTATTGACCCTTTCCGAAATTCAGTCTGGCCACTTTGATCACTATCATCATCTGTGGAACGGCATCTGTGCCATACTAATGGCGGCCTTCTAGTGATGATAAAGGAAGACAATGAAGATGCTCCTATGCGGATCTTGCGAGGCCTTTACATTCAGGGGGTCAGTACGACGCGGCGTAGGAATGAAACACAAGGGCTACGTAAGCGCTAATTTCTAAAAACTCAGATTCAGTCAATCTGTGGGCGGCACACAATCGGCTTTAAAGCATTTTGGTGTATAGAATTCTCTCGAGGCATCTGAGTGGGTTGGAGCCTTGTTCTGAATGCAGGTTCTTGGTCACCATCGAACTGAAAGTGATCGAGAAAAAGCTCACACTGAACAATTCCTCGCGTGCCGTTGACTTGCGAAAGTGACGGTGCCGATACAAGTTCATTTCCGCCATTGATATGGCAAAACCTAAACTGCTTTACAAACCACCAGATGGCACTGAATTTCGGGAAGGGTCTATTCACAACTCATAAGAAGTGCTTGGGTGTCCTTGGAATTTTTCTACTGCTTGCATGGGGCTGACTGTGTGCATAGAGCTGGTATAGGCTACTACTACTACTACTACTACTGCTACTACTACTACTACTACTACTACGACTACGACTACTACTACTACAACTACTGCAACTACTACTACTACTACTACTACTAGTATTGCGCTCGGAGCGATACTAAGATACTTGGGGCTTACCAGGCCCTGCGTTTATTAAGCTGCTTACGACTCTAGATAAACACGCGCCAGATCAGAACCACCGTTGCTGACCCTGTCTTATCGATGCCGAGCGACTAAAACGGGCGTTGACGCGCCTCGTCAAGGGCCAATGCAGGCACGGAGGACGCAGTAGAACCTAAAATGGTCATAACCTGGCCCCTCTACGATGAAGTGAAGTAAACGGAATATGAGGAAATCACTACTCAAGGTTGGTAAAGGCGGCGCACATCCACAGCTGCTTTAAAGCGTCGATGCATCATTTCTGCTCAAGTCCAGGTGCAGTCGACGCTACGAGCTAATGGGACCAAGCAAGCAGCGTTAAAAGCGCAGGTCAATGGGCCTTTTCTGTTTATGCTTGGTACTGCGATGGTAGAACCCGCTCAGAAATGTCACGAACACCATGATGATGTATTTTTGACGCTGTCTGCATACGTCTGAACAGCTCGTAGCGTCGGCTGCGTCCTGGACTAAAGGAGAAACAAAGTATAAAGCCGGACTCTGGTTGCTGTTGATTCTGTAACCGGTTAACGCTTTGTAAATAAGACTCGCAAAGCCATCCGATTTCGCTGGTATAGTATTCATTGTAGAGGGAGCTCCCCGCTTTGAACATAGACTTAAAAAAGAGTTTCATCGCGCTACCTTTATTCAAATAAAAGAAGATTATATATATTTATTTGCCATCAACATGCTGGTTGAGATGAGAAAAGCAGGTGGGAGTTTTTGAAGAGCTCAAACTCACTAAAATTTTCAGCAACAGCGGCCGTATATCGCAACATCTTGGTGCATTATAGACTTTTAATAGATCGTTCCGATGACCCCCAAACCGATATCATATTGCCGCGCGCAGACTTGCAGAAGCTTCTCGTTTATTCTTGCTACAAACATAACTTCTATCGTTTGTGCCTGCTTTTGTTGTTCTAGAAAGTGCGTGTTCATTCTCGCCCCAAGCGCACTACGCTCGAACCTTCCCCGCCGAATCTTCGAGATAGTGACTCACTCTAGATAAGAGGCCGCCCGCGACCTTGTCAAGTCAGTTTCGCTCCAGCGTTCGACTCTGCTGACACGCCGACTTCGACGCCCGCGACGCTCTGCTTTCTTCTGTTTCCTTCTTTATTTTTGGCACAAGTTCGCCACATTAAACGTTTATTTATTCCTGTTCATTTCTAGTTTATTGGTCACCACCCGTGACATTTTGGTGGAGGTGCTGGGTACCGCATGCCCGTGCAGCGTTCCCCTCCAAGAGCCCGCAGTGCAAGTCCAGTTCCAAGCCCAGTGAGGAGACCAGTCCCCGCGGAACCCGAAACCCGGACCAGCCGGCGCATCAAGGGAGAGGATCCGGAATACGGTTCGTTACTGGACAAGCCCAAGTCGAAGCCGACGATGGCCAACCAGTCGCCGACGCCCGCCGCTCCTGCCATCGTCTACCTGCCCGCCGCTCCCCGTACGCCGACACCCTTCCACGGCCAGATCCACGAGGATGTCGAAGACTGGATCAAGCACTACGAGCGTGTGGCGCGCCACAACGGATGGACTGCGGAGCAGTGCCTCCAGAACCTCTACTTTTCGCTGGAGGGTACTGCGAGGCATTGGTTCGAGAATCACGAGGCTTCGCTTACGTCGTGGGACATCTGTGTGGCCGAGTTGCAGCGGACGTTCGCCACCCTACACCGACGGGAGAAGGCAGAAGATCTCCTCCGAATTCGAACGCAAGGCCCCGACGAAAGCGTCACAAGCTTCGTAGAAGATGTCCTCCGCCTGAGCGCCCGTGCCGACCCACGAGCCACAGACGACAAGAAGCTGCGGGTCCTCATGCGCGGGGTGAGAGACGACATCTTTGGAGGCCTCGTGCGCAACCCGCCGGGCACCGTCGAAGCCTTCGTCACCGAGGCGACAAACATCGAGCGCGCCCTCCAAGCGCGCGCTTCCCACTACCAGCGACATCCAAGTGTCGCTGCAACCGCGCTGCTTGGCGGCGAGAACGCTCCTGGTACGGACATCCGCGAAATTATCCGGGAGGTCGTCCGGGAGGAACTCCGCCAGTTGCTGCCAGCCGCAAGTCGTCCAGTTGCTGCCGCTGCCGCCACCAGACTTTGGTGGCGGCAGCGGCAGCGTACGGACGCCAAATAATCAACTCTGCATTTTACAGCCCGCTGCTGAGGACCCTCCTGCGTCTTTGAAGAAGATTTCGTTACTTGGCATACTCGCGGCCTGGAGACAAGCTCTGTGGACAGTGTACCTGCTACAGCGTCTTCACATTGCATCGCAGAGACTGCCATCTATCCCAGTCACTTCCAACTACCTGATTAGTTATCGCTCGCTTCGAGTGGGCGGTGGCTGCGAGTGCGTCTATTACTTTGGTGGCGGCAGCGGCAGCGTACGGACGCCAAATAATCAACTCTGCATTTTACAGCCCGCTGCTGAGGACCCTCCTGCGTCTTTGAAGAAGATTTCGTTACTTGGCATACTCGCGGCCTGGAGACAAGCTCTGTGGACAGTGTACCTGCTACAGCGTCTTCACATTGCATCGCAGAGACTGCCATCTATCCCAGTCACTTCCAACTACCTGATTAGTTATCGCTCGCTTCGAGTGGGCGGTGGCTGCGAGTGCGTCTATTACTTTGGTGGCGGCAGCGGCAGCGTACGGACGCCAAATAATCAACTCTGCATTTTACAGGTTGGTGGTTTAGATGTTCTAAGTCTCTAAAATATTGTATTTCGCTGTCGCTGTTGCTGCCACAGGAGTTTTTTGTGTGAGCAGTGCTTTGCTTGTACAGTGCTTTTTGCCTTGTTTAGTGACTAACGCTGTCGACGTGTTTGGTTGTAAGAGCAAGATGGCCACGGGATTCACTAACACCTGCCTGTCGTGTAATGAAGCTCTGTCAGAAAAGAGTCTGAAAATGAAATGTGTAGAGTGTGAGTATTCTTATCACCTCGGTGCATGTTCAGGTATACAGGAATCGACCTTTAAGACTAAGGGGGAGAGCTGGCATAGTGCATGGCGCTGTCAAACATGCCGAATCTCGAAGCAACGAAGTAGTAAACCAAAAAAGGATTCTGAAGTGGACGTCATGGTTGCGCTGGCTGCCATGAATAAAAAGCTGGATAGTCTACTTGACCTTAAAGAGACTGTAAATGGCATTGAACAGGCTATTCAGATGCTATCGGACAAGTACGACGGTGTGATAATCCGCATGACCCAACAGGAGATGGATTTAAAAGAACTGAAAAAAAGGGTCGAGAGAGTAGAGCAAGATGAGGCAAAAGCAGAAATCGGGCAACTCAAAGATCAAATAAATGAACTCGAATGGCGATCACGACGACAGAACTTGGAATTACACGGCATCCCGACGACTGAAAAAGAAAATATGATGGAAAAAGTGAACAAAGTAGCAAGGTCACTGCGCTTGCCAGAACTAACACCCACTGATATCGTATCAATGCACAGGCTGGCCTCTAAGCCTGATAAGATACCTGGTATTATTGTTCGTTTCATGAGTCAGACTACTCGAGATTTATGGCTTAGCAAACGATTGCACCTTAAAGAAGACGGAAATAATGTTTACCTTTTAGAAAACCTGACGAAACATGAAAAATCCTTACTTTGGTCTGCGAAGGAATGTGCAAAGGAAAAGGCTTACAAGTACGTTTGGTACAGAAATGGTAGGGTTCTTGTGAGGAAAGCGGACGGAGAACCAGTTATCGTTATCAAGAGCATTGATGACTTGGAGAGGTTGAGATAGAAAGGCTGGTAACGCGCCGCCATGAATTTCGCTAGTATTTTTTCCTTTTTTGTCAATGACAGACAGTGCTTATTTATTGCCGAATGAAGTGGGAAATTGCTTTAGATCCAAGTTGAAAACCCCCCTTTCTTTGTTTCATTTGAACGCGCAGTCAGTGCGTAATAAGTTTGAGCAATTTGATGCGTTTTTGGAAGGTTTTGGCATTTCTTTTGATGTGATTATGTTAACAGAAACGTGGTACAATCAAGATGACAGTGTTGATAACTTAGAAAATTACTATAACTATAATTTATGCAGAACCTCACAACGAGGGGGAGGAGTTTCAATGTTTATAAAGAAGTCCATAGAGTGCAATATTGTCCATCAATTCACTAAACTCACCGATGATTATGAAATTTTGACAGTGCAATATGCCCACGGTGTTTTTTCTGTTATGTATAGACCGCCAGGAGGCGACATGTCTTGCTTCAACGCTTTCCTAGAAACGTTTTTCAATTTTTGGGGGGAAAGGCATTTTAAATGTGTCCTTGGAGGTGATCTTAATATAAATATGCTGGAACCGACACGGCAACGTGAACAGTTTTCGATGTTGTACCAATCATATGGCTATATTAATGTTATCAACGAACCTACGCGTTTCACCGCTCAGAATCAAACATTGCTGGATTTATTCTTGACAAACGTTTTCGAAGTAGATGTACATGCTGGTGTGATCGGGGCCACCATAAGTGATCATCTTCCTATTTACATGTTCATTGATTCAAGTGTTAATCACAAGAAAAAGCATTCTCGTGAGTTTTATTACAGAGATATAAGTCATAGAAATCTCGAGCGGTTTCGAGAACAGATCAGTCATACCAACTGGGATTCTGTTTTTTCCAAGGTGTCGGCCGACGAAGCATATGAAAGTTTTCTTGAAACATTTTCCAACATATATAATTGTAATTTTCAATATAAACGGTATGTTAATAGCAAGAAGTGCAGAAAACCATGGGTTACACCCGATATATTAAAAATGATGCAGAAAAAAAATACACTCTACCAAAAATTTGTGCTCACTAAAGACTTGACTGTCTTATCAGCTTTCAGAAAGCAAAGAAATAGAATAACAAGTGAGTTACGACGGTCAAAACGAGCATACTACAACTCTCTATTTCTAAATGTGAAGCGAACGGAGGTTGTGTGGAAGAACTTAAATGCGATACTGCATGAAGGTAATAAATTGGAACCAATTACTGAACTAACAATTGAAGATGAAATAAAAACCGGAGCTACTTTGGCAAATGCATTTAATGATTTTTTTGTAGATTTAGTAAACAGTGTTCCTTCAACTGAGGCTACGAGATATGTTAAAAGTGTCCCAGAAAGTATATTCTTTTTCCCAACGGATGAGGAGGAAGTAATTTCTATTTTTTTACATGTTTAAAAAATAGTAAAAGTTGTGACATTAATGATATCCAAATAAAACCTGTTAAATACGTAATCAAATCGATTGCTTCGATTTTAGTGTATGTTTTCAATTTATCGATTCAGACTGGCATTTTTCCACGTAAAATGCAGGTAGCCAAGGTGTCAGTGCTTTATAAGACAGGGGATAAAAACGAACTGGGAAACTACAGGCCGGTTTCTGTTTTGCCAATTTTTTCTAAGGGATTAGAAAAAATAATTCATAAAAGATTATATCGTTTTTGTGAAAAGCATTCCATACTATCTCCTCATCAGTATGGGTTTCGTAAGGGCTGTTCAACTGAATTAGCCCTATTAGAACAAAAGGAACTAATTCTTAGCAATATTGAAAACAGGCTTCTTACGTTAGGAATTTTTATCGATTTTTCGAAGGCATTTGACCGCCTTAACCATGAAACCTTACTACAAAAACTGCTAGCTTACGGCGTTAGAGGTAAAGCTCTTGACATTATAAGAAGTTACTTGCAATCCCGGTTTCAGATGGTGGTAATAGATGGCTACCACTCTAATAGTAGACAAATGAAAAATGGCGTTCCGCAAGGAAGTATTTTAGGGCCGCTTCTTTTTAACTTATATATCAACGATATAGTAAATATTGACTCTAAGGTGCATATGATAATTTATGCGGATGATACTTCCATTTTTTTTTCGGGCAGAAATACTTCTGAATTGATAGAAGCTGGTAATCGGTTTCTTCATAAACTGAATGAATGGACTATTTCTAACTCACTAGTTATAAACAATAAAAAAACAAAGTCTGTCATTTTTAGATCAAAAGGAATAAATAATATATGTCAGCAGCAGGCCCTTACCTTAGGTGCACAAACTATCGAAATGGTTAAGACAGTTAAGGTGCTTGGGGTAATGTTTAACGAATATTTGCGATGGGATGAGTCCATTCAGTCTACTGCAAAAAAGCTATCAAGAGTAGTGGGTATCATTTATAAGTGCAGGGAAAAACTACCTTCATCGGTATTGCTTCTTATTTACAACTCTTTGTTTTATTCTTGTTTTAATTATTGCTTTTTGGTATGGGGAAATTCTACTTATTCGAATATTAACATTCTTTATTTGTTACAAAAAAAAGCAATTCGTGCGATCTGCAATGAGGCTTACTGTAGCCACACAACACCCATGTTCAAAAGATTAGGCCTGATTAAAATAACAAATTATTATGACTATAAACTTATTCTCATGTACAAAACAGCATTAAATAAGCCAGACAGTATCTTCCTTTCCCTGTCCTCCTTACAAACAAAGCAGATTTCATATGCTGTTCGACACGCTGACACCTGGATAGTCTCTCGTTCAAGAACCAATTATGGTGACCAGATGCTGCAGTATAGGCTACCTAAAGTTTTAAATACTATGTCCCTTTTGGGTGTTGAAGTTGAAGTCATTTCCAAAAAGTGCTTACGTTCCAGATTTGTTGAATTGTAATATTTTAACTAGTCAAAATAGTGTACCTATAGTTATTTTTGTATCGTTACTGTTGTTTAATTTTGTATTTGAGATTGTTTACTCTGCGATGACTGCTGTTGCTGCCGAAGGGGAGGAAGGGACTCTGTCAAGCAGTTCCTACTGCTTTTTTCCCATCCTCCCACTCTTCATTGAAGAGAAAAATAAACTTGAAACTTGAAACTTGAAACTTGAAACTTGACACTCTCCATTGCCGAGGCTGTGAGCGAGGAAGTACAACGGGCGCTCCAACCAGAGGTTCCCGTCACCACGGTGGCACTGGAGGAACCGACGTTGAGCTACGCTGCCATAGCCCGACGACCGCCGCAAGCCCCCCGCCAAGCCACGGCGCCACCCCGAAGAGACGTCCCAACGCCGCAGTATCCCCGACGACAGGAAGATCAGGCGCACGTTCACCCAGACCGACCTGCGCCGAAGAAGACAGACGTCTGGAGGACGGCCGACCGACGCCCGCTGTGTTACCACTGCGGGGAAGCTGACCATGTTTACCGCCGATGCCCATACCGACGACTCGGGCTGCGTGGATTCCACCCAAACGACCCACGCCCCCGGCATGGTGAACGCCCTCGGGAGATCGACGAGTATCTGCAACGACCTCAGTTCCCCGAGCCTGCGTCCCGCCGAGAGTTCCGGTCGCCTTCACCACGACGTTCAGCTTCGCCGATGCACCGACCCCGACGAGAAAGCCTGTCGCCTCTCGCTCCACGCCGGGGAAACTAGGCGCGGCAACCCCTGGAGGTGGAGTTGCCGAAGACGACCGACGCCAAGATCCTCCACGAACGTCGGAGGGCCCCCACTCGAACGCTACCGGAGACCGAAACGACGCTCCTGAAACGGTGTCCAACAACCTAAACGTCATCATCGACGGCCACGACGCATCGGCACTCGTGGACACCGGAGCAGACTACTCAGTCTTGAGTGGGAGGCTCTCCCGCCGCCTTCGAAAAGTCACGACGCCATGGGATGGACCTCAAATACGAACCGCCGGAGGGCACCTCATCACACCAGTCGGAAGGTGCACTGCTCGCGTCGAGATCCACGGTGAGACGTGCCCTGTGAAGTTCGTCGTTCTGCAAGACTGTTCGAGGGACGTTATCCTCGGAATGGACTTTCTCTGCGAGTATGGCGCCGTCATCGACCTCGCTGCAAACCAGTTGACGCTTCGAAAGCCCGTCGTACCGCCGGTGGAGATCAACACGACGTCAACCGCGATCCGAGTTACCGCCGACCATGTGAACCTACCGCCGCGGTCGAGTGTTTTCGTCACCGTTATAACCGACGCAGCCATGCACGGTGAAGCTCTTCTGGAAGGCAGCGTACAACTGCTCCTCGAAAAGGGAATTGGTGTCGCAAGAGGCGTGACGGATCTCCAAGAAAGACGTACAACTGTTCTTGTGACGAACTTTCGAGAGGAGCCGCAGCACCTAACGAAGGGTACCACCGTGGGCCACATCGAGGAGCTTCAGGCGCCAGCCGTGGTCACCGCAATCTCCGAGGAAACCTCGTCGCCACAGCAGAAGAGCACGACGCCGCCGCCGTCGACATCGACCCCGAGCTCCCAGCTCCGAAGCGCCGGCCACTGGTTGACCTCCTCGCCGAATACAGTGACTGTTTTGCCACGACATCGAAAGTTCGCCAAACACCAATGGCGAAACATCGCATTATTACTGACGCCGACGCAATCCCTGGCCACCAGTCGCCGTATCGAGTCTCCTTAAAGGAAAGGAAAGTGATTCAAGATCAAGTCTAGGAGATGCTCGACGACGTCATCATTCAACCCTCAAGAAGTCCATGGGCGTCCCCAGTCGTCCTTGTAAAGAAGAAGGATGGGACCCTGCGGTTCTGCGTGGACTATCGTCGACTGAACGCTGGGACGAAGAAGGACGTCTATCCGCTCCCCCGCATCGACGATACGTTAGACCGACTGCGCCACTTCCGATATTTTTCGTCGATGGACCTGAAGAGTGGTTACTGGCAGATTGAAGTCGACGAACGTGACCGGGAGAAAACTGCCTTCGTCACTCCCGACGGACTGTACGAATTCAAAGTGATGCCGTTCGGACTTTGTACAGCACCAGCCACCTTCCAGCGCGTCATGGAGAGAAACTACTGAAGCGCTACTTTGGACCCTACAAAGTGCTTCGTCGACTCGGGGATCTGAACTACGAGGTGATGGCCGACGGAACACGGACTTCATCACGCCGCCCTCCAAGACCAGAAGTCGTCCACGTCGTGCGCATGAAGCCCTACTACGCTCGATAGGACTGTGGACCTTATGTGTTCGAAATGACTTTTTAGTTTACCGTTATTTCGTTTCGCTTTGTTTTCGGTTTGTGCTGCATCGGGACGATGCGCTTTTAAAGGGGGGGATAATGCCGCGCGCAGACTTGCAGAAGCTTCTCGTTTATTCTTGCCACAAACATAAGTTCTATCGTTTATGCCTGCTTTTGTTGTTCTAGAAAGTGCGTGTTCATTATCGCCCCAAGCGCACTACGCTCGAACCTTCCCCGCCGAATCTTCGAGATAGTGACTCACTCTAGATAAGAGGCCGCCCGCGACCTTGTCGAGTCAGTTTCGCTCCAGCGTTCGACTCTGCTGACACGCCGACTTCGTCGCCCGCGACGCTCTGCTTTCTTCTGTTTCCTTCTTTATTTTTGGCACAAGTTCGCCACATTAAACGTTTATTTATTCCTGTTCATTTCTAGTTTATTGGTCACCACCCGTGACAATATAATACGCCGCCGTCCTTGGGCATTCATCGTATCGTTATCGGGTATCAATATTAGGGGTATTGGAGGTATCTGAACGATCTACTGAATCTCTCTATTATCAGCGGTCTATGTCTCTGGTCGTGAACAAACCGGCATATTGCCACACACGTTGCCGAGCGAGCGCGTGCGTGGCCGAGTGGTTAGCGTGCTCGGCTGTCGCGTGAAGGATCCGGGTTCGATACCAGGGAGCGGAATATTCTTTTATATACTCTTTCTACTTGGCGTTCTCGTAAGTTCGACAGCCTTCGCGTCCAATCCAGTCACGAATATTCCGTGAGCCGAACGTTCTATGCCGAATGTTCCAGCGAAACGCGCGGGTACAAAAGGTGCGCCGCGTGGTCAGCCGGAGTCAGTTTCGCCTCAGCGTTAAGGCCGGTTCAGACACTTGCGTTTGAGTGCGTTTGACTGCGTTGCATCGAGAACCGAAAGCGAGTCACCGACACAATTGTGCTTCATATGAGGCATGGAATCCAATTCAAGGAACCCTCTTGGCACGCGACATATGCAGCAGGGATGTCCTGGTTTCTCGCTGACGCAACGCAGTCAAACGCAGTCAAACGCAACTGTCTGAACCAGGCTTTAGATTCTGCTGTCTCGCGGACTTCGACGCCCGCGACGCTTTGTTGTTAACTTCTTCCTTTTTCTTATTTTGGGCAAAGTTCGCCCTAGAGCCACTAAATGAGCTGCGCTTAGAGTATCGGCACTCCGTACCCCGACATTTGTGCGGACGCCGCCATTTCGGCTCGTATGCAGAGCAGACGCAACTGCCAATCGTCATGATTCAAAAGTGCGACTTCCTCAGCATTAGATTCGGTGTTAGAAAGCTCATGTAGTATTGGTTTTCTCCGTCGCTAACTGTTTAGACATTTGTGGAGTGCGGAAAAGCGTTTCCTGTGATTTCAGATCAAGCTTCAGATAACTGGCAACCATGATTTTAAGCTACAATATGCCCATGTGTCGTTACTCTGAAGCGTAGCTTATTTAGTGGCACTAGTTCGCCCCCTTAAACGTTTAGTTTCCTTAGTTGTTCTTTGTTTCATTAACTCTTCATTCGTGACAATATCGTCCTCGTCTTTTATCTTGAACAACATGGCCCGCAATTTCGTCGGCTCTTTGAGCGGAGGGATGGCTGATGTCGGACTGCCGAGCTCTAATTAGAATAATAAAGGGCAGACGCAAAGTTTAGCTGCCTTTGTCTACCCCTGTCTCCCTCCAAGCAGAGCGAGTAAGATCGTCGTCTTCACCTTGCGAAGAAGGAGCGGTTGCGTCAGCGTCAAGCGTTCAGGCGCCGAACGCCAGCGTCGTCTGCTAATCCAAGCAATGGCTGTATTACCTTTTGTACGGCTTCCGAAACTTCGCCTGTTCTTTACGAACGCGGACTTAGCCTTCGAGAAATCCGAGAAGAAATACCTCGAAAGGTATTTCGTCAACAAAATATTAGAGAGTTTTAGTAGACCGTTTTCGCTTTCCCGCTCCGCTCTATGGAAAGCGGAGTCGCCATCGCGCATGCGCGACCCGCTCTGGGATTTGAGCGTGTAGCGTCAGCTCCGCTATCGTCGCCATTTTAAGAAGTACGTTCCACTCTCAGTAAAGGTTCACTAGATGGTGTTTTTCTGGAAAGGTGGGTGTTCGCTATTCGAAATCATGCTTAGGAGCGCGCTTGACCGTTATGAACCTCGCTGCACTAAGATGGCTGCGCAGACTTTGTTTGAAAAGGCGTCCCCCAGAAAATGTTTCACGGTGGTCAAGAACCTCTGGCTGCTTCGAGAAATCGCTGGCCGCAATCCTTTCACGGCCCCTGAACGGTGGGAACAGGTGCTGCCTTCCTTGTCTAAGCCAGCGGGCTCGATTTTTCTATGCGAGATGACGACGACGACGTTGAGAGGATGACACACCGGGCGACGGCGGTGCCTCAATCTGAGCCGTGGGCCTCGGTTCCTCGGAGGCAGCACCTTCTACTTCGGCTGGACTATCTCCTTGGAGCATGATTCTTTTACCCCAGTGGACCCCAGTGAGCAATAGCTCCATTATGTTCCTGGTGCTCCTTCATGCACTGATTGAACGGCGTGCAAGATCCTCATAGCTCGCTGCTCACCCGCCCAACCCGCCTCCACGAAGTCTGGACTTCTGCGAATCGGACTGCCACCCTCCCCAATACCAACAACCCATGTCGTCGTCATCTTGCACGTATATACTCATCACATTACCATGTTCCCTAGACGCGGCACCGCGGGCCTCGGTGGTACGGGCTGCTACTTTCCGCGGTGCCGCGGCTCTCCAGGGCCAAAAATTAAAGGTTAAAGACCAAAGACTAAAGCAGTCGGCAAACGGACAGATATTTTTTTTAGTTACTTCAGGCAGCAAGACAGTGAAAATTAGCGAAAGTGAGTGCTCCATTTATATCTCTACTTTTTTTTCTCCAATGAAATGAGTCTTTTCTTCTTCGTATGCTTCGGTTTGTGATAGGGTGCCTTGGTGTTTATGTACACTGCGCGACATTGTTAGCGGGAGCATTCAATATCCTGTTTTCATTTTTCACCTTAAATTCGAGGGGCTGACATTTGCCTATTGGTGTGGAATAAAGTGCTCGTTTGGGGCACTAATCTGAGCGACAAATTTTCAGCTTTTTCAATAGCTGTCAAAGAAATAAACTGCAAATAAAAGCGATATTTTTCGTGTTCGTATTAACAGTGGAGCGCAGTGTATGTATCTGCCTTGGGGGGTGACATGAAACCATTTTGTTTGACTATACACTTCTTTTTATTTCTTTTGTGTGTTTATGAAAGTGCGTTTTCCTAGTTTCTGCCTCACTTGTGCTACGGTTTTGTCTTGCAATAGAAGGCCACGCAACATAGGCTACTCTTACAATGCTAAATTCAACAGTAACACTGTAATTTGGTTAGATGCAATATTCACACGCACATCTGAGAAGTAAAATGGGAGTCGTTAGTAAACGTTTTTTATTAAAATATTTCTAAATCCCTTTCAGCCCAGTTGGACAGGTATTTCTATCAGTACAAAAGCTTGAATATGATTTACTGTGATAATTTTATGCATTCTAATATTAAACAAACAAAAAGATGCCCATGGTCTTTGTAGGTTTCGTCCAGCCGTCTGCGCACATCACTGCCTGGTGCTTCACGACGAGCACCCTCTTGTGGTCCTCTTCTGATTTTTTGATGGACGGCATATGGGCATGCTGTGCGTTCAACAAAACCCCAACAGTTGTTCAGGGTTGTTCCCTTGTCCTTGACGGCCTAATAAAAAAGACGAAGAAAAACACTCTTACAACACGGCAGTATTTAAACACTACCAAAACATGTGATATGGGACTTGTTACTCCTCTAAGATAAAGCGTATTTCCATTGTAGGGTTGTAAAAAACTGGGTATCGTAAATTAATATATATATAGTTGTTCCTTAATTCTGCTAAGCTTTAAGGCCGTCAAACTGTGCATGCGAGGCCCGCTACGCCGGAATTCAAAACAAAACTTCTGAAAACTGTTCTAATCTACCACTATTGCTTAGAAGTCCAGGGTTGTGTTTGTTAAATTTTGCATTGTTTATGCCTGTCTGGTTTTCACCAGACAAAAAAATGACGTGGAATATTCTTTCGACCGTTATTGGTAACTCTTTTCAAAACACCACCGGGTAACATATTCGGCCGCCATATTTTGGGCATCGCTTTTAGTGCGAGAGTTGTGACTAGAATCAATTTCATATTCAGTATTGACGCAGCATTCGTGTCTAATACATTTAGACTCGCATCCGCGACAAACAATGACGTAGCTCTCTTGCTCCCTAGACACTTGGCCAAAATAAGGCGGCCTCGAAGACTAGCGGCACCATAGGTTGCACTTTTGAAAAGGCCGCGTTCAAGTTTCTATTATTTTCTAAATATACCAAGGAAATCCATTGCGAACATTTCCTGAGGAAAGTTAAACAATTCAAAAGTTGCGAGCGAGTGTGAATAAATAAAGCTGAGATGAACGGTTTCTTTGGTGCAGCTTGCGAGCGCTATGCTCGTGGTCAGCTTTCAGTGGCATTTTCGACAGGAGGGCGCATGCACAGATATAATCGGCGTTCAAGCACGCGCACCCGTACATCTGACAGCATAGCCATTGGACGTCCACAAAAACGCGACGACTTTACCGACGCCGTGCTGGTTGCAAAGTGATACTCGTTCACTTCGTTTGATTATGCTGTTTTGTGTTACATAGAACTCAAATCGAATGGTTTACTTTTTACGCGCGGGGCGTACGCTTTACTTCTTGATTTGACCCCTTTCAAGCTGAGGTCACGGTCAAAAACATCGACGCGTATTGAGTAAGTGCAGCCATCTTGAGATCTAAGCGATCACGCTAGGGACGCTGAGGGCAGTCCGCTCTACAACTTGTGAAGCGGAGCGCACGCTCACTCCGCTAACTATACGCTCCAACTCAGAGCGGGCCACGCATGCGCGGTGGGGACGATGCTTCTCGCAGAGCGTAAAGTAGAGCAAAGAGGGCTCATAAAAGTGGCCTACTAATACTCATAGATTACGAACGCCCTCGTCGTAACTTGTCCTGACACTGCCCATGTACACCTCTCCACCAGACAGAGCAGCTGTGCTAGAAACAATGAAAATGCGAAATTTACACAAACCATGCAGGGTCTCACCTGTGAGCACAGCTCCAGTTTCGCCAGGGTCAACCACCTATGTTTGTTCATGTCAGCGAGCAGGTGGCCGAACCTCTCGTAGATGTGACCCACGATGAGGTTCACAAACTGAAGAACACCGACAAGTTCCGTCCCTCATCCAAGTACGAACAGACGGTTGGGATAGGCCAGTCGAGGAAGAACCATGCAAAGCGTCTCGCCAGATTGGCAACACCCTGCGCCGATCTGTCGGGTGCTGGTATTCGGAGGCCCGCATGCCGAGCAGTCAGGTCCTTCTTTAAGCAGGATAGCTTCCTAAAGGGTTTCTTTTCTACGTTGGAAATATCCAGCAAACCGCGTTCGGAAAGGAAGCTTCGGCGCTTGATGGCACGAGGGATACGAATCATGGATTCGATGTCTCGCCAGCTTAATCTCGTTAGTAGAAGTCTCCTTCCTTGAGAACAGCGGGGATTCATCGTGCAGATGCCTTGCTAGCCTTGAGCAACAATGTACTCGTACTACGCAAAAGGATGTGCTCGCAATGCGCAAACTTCGTCCTTTTCTTTTCTTTTTCTACTTCGAATAAGTAAATCTGTTTCATTTTTAATTCGAGTGGAGTAGAAGCTACAAGAGCGAGTGCTGGCCTTTCAGCGTCCTTGATAAGCACGCGCGCTCGTGCAGTGCAAGTACCGTTTAGAGCAACATGCTCATGCTTATACCTTCGGCTTCACTCGCACACAAGGTGGAACGATTATATTTATATTTTATAGCATAATATTTCTTCAGGTTTGTGCCTACTCTTTTGTGTTCATTATTGTCGCCTTCATCTTTACTACCTCTACAAACAAGTTCCCTTTCACTCTCTTGGTGTTAACGTTTAGGTTTTTTCGTCTTACTAGTACTATAAACGTCCACTTGTGGGGCTACCCAAGCAAATTTTTCGAACCCGCTCAAAACGCTCTTACGCTGAAGAAAAACGCTCAACTAAAACGCGTTTTTGGACCTCCGCTTTCAATTCCGGCGAAGCAGGCCGCGCATGCGCAGTTTGGCACCCCCAGAGCGGAGCGGAAAATGAAAACGGTATACTAAAACTCTCTATTGTCAGGCGTGTTCCAATGAACGAGGAATCCACTGCCGAAATCAGTCTTCTGCTCCGGACAGAGGAACAGCTATGGCGGTGCAGTCTTGTTGAACACGTTATCAATCCCTCTCCCATTGCTTTCTCTTCTCATCTCGTCCACTTGCGCGCCGCTTATCGACCGCATTCTGGAGCTACGCTTTGCTAGCGGGAGATCGTGCCGTCACTTCGAACAATGGCTTGAGCACGCCCCTGCTGGGCCCTCTTTCCGGAGCGTACAGCGTACTAAAACTCAGGAATATCGAACCGGTTGCCACAGACCGAACTCACCAGTTAGTTTCGTTATGCCACCGAGAACGTAATGGGTCGTGGGAATTGTAGTCTTTCTGCACGCGAAACGAAACGAAACAAGCCATCTCACGCACTGGCTCCTCTTCCCTATGAACCACAGTTATGGCGGCACCACGCATGTGTAGACCGCGTAGTGAGATCGGTCTGTTCGAATAAACGTGGAAGTAATCCGAGCAATTATCCTTTATTCAAAAAGTATTTTCTAGACGTCAGCATACTGCAGGTTCCCGGTGAGCTGTTCAATCCAATCGATGTAGCTCGACACCCGAGTGGAATACCCGTGCATATACGCACAGCCCTGACCAAATGATACTATTCCAACCTGCACTGTTTTTCCATCTTCATCCTGCATGGCTGCACCGCCGAAGTCATCCTAGGCACAGTGAAAAAGAGCCTGGTGAGAAATGTGATGAAATCTGTCCGCCCATTATAATTCAAAAGCCCGCCCGCCCCCCCCCCCCCCCCCCCCCCCCCCCCACACACAGAAAGAGCCCCCGTAGCTTCCGTATTCTTATCAAACTATCTCTTTCTCCTGCGGTGATGATGTGTACTCAGGTAACAAGCCAGAGAAGCGCCTAACTTGGCAATGCTGCGGCAAACGTAAGGGCCAAACTTGGGCCTATGAATAGTACAGCGAGTTAAGCTAGTCGGTGATGATTCATACTGAGGAATAAGCCTACAAAAGCGAGGACAAAAAGATGAGTGGCACACAGGACAGGGCGTACCTTTTCACTGTAATTTATTAGAAAACACAAATAACAAATTCCACATTAAGTACATATTAATACACATTAAAGATATGTATATGCCATTCTCGGGAATGTGGGGCGTAGTGCTTACTCCCCTTGTCCCCTATAATACAACCCAAAACTTCAGTTCAGCGCACAGTGCACCGACGTCGAACAGAGAAAAACGACATTTCACGAGGGGCTTGATAGCCGTGTGGTACCACTTATTAAAATAGCTGATGTAAACGTTACTGTCTACAAGAAAAAAAAAAAAAAAAAAAAATCGGTGTTTCTTGACCTTACTGTAAAACACCAGTTGTTTTTTTTTTTGTCTTTTTGTAGTTTTTGAGACGTACCTTAGCTGTTTAATATGCCCCTCGTAAAAGTTGGGACCGTCGGTTCGACGGCAGTGAGCTGTTCGTCAAACTTAAGTCTTGGGGTGCATTATATGGAACCAAATGAGTGTAAGACTACACCCTTTTTATATTGTAGACGTTCTGATAAATTTCAGGTGAAAGTTAGCCCCTTCCTGTGTACCACTTATCTTTTTCTTCTCTTTGTTTAGGTGCAATGCTACTTTATAGTTAGGTTTTGCTCCATGGCGTTTGTTAGCGCCGAACAACTTTGACTAACTATAGTTGTTTTTGGGCGAACCTTAGGCATGCCATAGTGTTTTGTTTCTCTCTGATCAACCACAGGAATGCCAAATAAGGTGCCACGCTCGTGCCATAAACTGCCAAAGAAAAAAAAAAAAAAACCTGGGAATCCGATGGCGTGTTACAGTTTGGCTTTTCTCTGGTGTGCCACAAGAATACTCTATTACGCGCTCCAGAAAAAATTGAGAAAATGCGCCTTCGGAACATGATGGTCAATATCATAATCTCTGTTTTAATGTCAAATGCTTCCAATTGACACTTAAATAAAATAGAGCCAAAATCGCTGCTGTCGCCACGCTGATTCTCAAAGAAATACGTGAGAATTTCGTGCAGCGTTCATATATAACAAAGCCTTTTTGAATGCGGCCTCTTGTATCTATTGCGAATGCAGCTCTTTTGTCTCTTGTTTACACCGAGCCTATTAACCTAAACATCCTTTAAATGTTAATGTTTTTATTCCTGCAGATACTTTTATCGTAATGACCTCGTCAGCCCGTGGTTGTCATTTAAACAAACATTTAAAATTATCTCGTCAGCCTGCGGCGGTTGTCATTTATACAAACAAACGACAGTTTGAACAAGCGGACGAATTTGAAAGTATGCAAACGACAGTTTGAACGATCAGGCGACCTTTTGAACGTGAAAACGTACTGCGTATTCTACGGGTGGTCCGGACCACTTGACGGTTTTTCAAAATTCTTGTTGACAAAAATAAAAATTTGACGACCACAAGTCTCCATT